>NC_090929.1:126582414-127182414 GCF_040938575.1 Ambystoma mexicanum | reverse complement strand
AAGCAGTTCCCTATTTTAACAAAGGTTGCAGGTATTTTTCTGGTTCTTGAAATGTTCATATGTGGACATGTCAGTTGTAGTCTTATTTGAGTGACTGCAAAACATTTCACATGTGTATTTGTGTGTGTTTCCCAACTGCTGTGTGCAGGTCGCAGCTTGTGTGTTGATTTTAAAATGATGCCATGCTCTGCATCTATTCTTATGAATTATACTTCCCTACAGGACTGAATCAGAGTCGAGGAATGAGTTAAAAATCTTGTGAATTATTCAGCCCACGCCAGTTCATTCTTTCTTCTTCTTTCAAATGCATGCCCCCATAGTAAAGCGGGCGTGGCCCCCGATCCACTCCTGTGGCTTCACATATGCATGACAGTGTTCCCGGTGCCTCTAACAGCTATCCTCATGGAAAGAAACCAAAACAGTCAATTAAGATCAATGGTTTGTCTTTTTAATCAAAAATACCGCTCTTTAAAATAAAAGGTGAACAGTTATATCTCAAACCAAATTCTAATAATTTACCTAATTGCTCGACCTTAAAACTAGCCCAGGCAAGTTCAGAATCTAATGACTGTGCGAACAACTTCATTATCATGGACAGTATACAATCTGAGCACAAAGAGTCCTTGGAAATAATGGACATGAAAATTAAAAGCATCCTATGTAACAAAATGTCTATTAAACAACAGAATAATCATTGGATGTCTGATGCCAGAGTTATCACACGTTGCCGCTAAAGAGCCAATGCTGTTTTCAAGCAGTTGTCTATACTCAATACAAGCCCTGGAACTGGATGACCTTGGCTCTCCTGCAAACTGTATGCCTCTTGGAATTATTCCATTCAGTCTACTCCATGACCATTGTTCTTTCCTTATTTGATCAACTCCTCAAACCAACTGCTAAGTGTGGATCCTACTTCACTGTTGGCCCTCAACTTTGTTTTGAATTCACTAGTTCATCTCTACAATAATATTAACTCCAACCAGAAAGAGTTAAGGCTCTTTTGAACAATATCACATTGAACATTTGCTTTTTCTTAGTGCTTCATAACAGGTGACATTTCAGTTAATAGAAACTCGCTCAACAACACAAACATTCACATGAAATTCAACAGGTTTACACATCCAAAAGAAAAATAGGAAGAAATTGTGACTTTGAACTTTTCTGGATTCAACTGTTTGTCACTAGGTACCATTGGACAGCCCAACGAATATCAAACCACTAGATAGGCAAGCTTCTGAGGAAGCCACTGTAACTGAGACCTCACTTTCTCAACAAGAAAGTTGCAGTAATACACAGACTGACCCAAACTGTGTTTTTTAAGAAAAATTTACAAATGCTACATAGGGTCAACAAAGTGATACCATGATACCACAGGTGAAAGAAACCAAGAATATGAACAATACTTTGACGAGCAATAATAGAGGCTCTAGGAAATTCCCCCGCTAGCTACAGCAGAGTAACCTTGATTCCGACCAGTTGGTCACGGCCGAGGAATTTGTATCACTAGGAAAGAAGGGCAAAGATAGTTGAAATTAAAATGAAATCCCTGCCAATCAAATACACAAACAAACAAGCTTGCACCGAGAATACTGACATGCACTCAAATCATTACCCTTGGCACCCGACAACAATGGTCCAATTGTTCTCAGCTCTTCAAGAAATTTGTCTATGTTAATACAGAACCTCTCAATTTATTCTGTTTGAGGACCACTTTTCATGATCATTGCGAACCCAAATGTTAAGGCTGGAAACATGAGACAGGCCCATGGAACAAGATCCATCTTACGTATTTTGGACGTTGTCTACAAAACTGCTTTATTCTAAATCTACAAGATCTATAGAACTGGGTCATCCTCTGGAATTCCAAATTCTAGCTCTACGCCTGATATTCATTTAACTATAGAATGTGATATTACCATTCAAAGTCACGTAAGGTGATTTTTAGTAATCAAACAGAGAACCCAACTAATGCTGTAGACCAGTATTGGTCTTGGTTAGCATCTGCTTTGACTCTCCCAACTGCGGTTAAAAATGAAAAGAAATAATTGTCTTTACACTTCATTTGTTAACAATTTCATCATGGAATTGTAAAGGTTTTAACCATTTATTTACCGATTCAGGTAGCTCCTTTAATACATTGGCCACTGACATCAAAATGCAACAAGAACTTTGGAATTGTGATAGACCACCTTTAGATGGTTACACCATTGATTTGACTCCTGCTAAGAAAGGAGTGAAAGGTCGCCCATAAGGCGGTCTTTTGGCTGCTATTAAAAACAACATTCGATCACATTCAACCGAATAGCAATATTCAACTCTGAATATACAAGCCATCAGTTGGGATAAGAATAAATATCTTCTATTGGATTCACCCTTAATCCTTAATATCTACTGTAATCCAGGTACAACCAAACCACCTCAATTATTCAAAGACCTAATAAAGATTTTGACGTGTTTTGACCACTTACCATGCTTCGGAGAGCATTATTATTTCTGGAGACCTAAATTGCTCTTGCTTTCCTGCAGACTGCAACCCTAATCCCAGGACACCGTTTCATACACTACAATCCCATTCTAGGGGAAAGAAATGGTTTTACCATATGAGCTCATGGGGCATGTCTCAAATTAATTGTAATATATTTGGATATAGTGCCCATAATTATACATGGCCCAGCAGCAATTCTAGGTTGATCATTGACTACATATTTGTTTCTATCTCAATATTTAGGCATTGAATTTCCCTTCTGGTTATTCCATCTAATGTTAGTAATCACTATGCCATTAGCCTTAAATGGGTAATCAAAAGTGATGACCACAGTGAATCAAGGTGTACTGTGAAAGCCCCATTAAGCAAGACACAGACAACAGATTCACAGGCCGATTCATGGAATCAACGTGCGCCGAAAAAACGTCGCACGCGTGCGAAAACGTGCGATTCGCAGTGAAATAGCGAAAATCGCAGTGCAAGTGCAATTATCGCAGTGCAAGTGCGATTATCGCACAGAAAACATCGCACATCTATTCATGGAAGTCCGTGCACGCGCAAAATGTGGGATGTGCGCTGAAAAAGTGCGCGGCGCACGCTAGCGCACGCTGGCGCACAGGTCATCGAACGCCGTGCGATAAGGCCACAGCGAATTCGCACATAGCGCGGCGCACATAACAAAAGTAGGCGTAACATGGGGCGTTACACGCAGAATGGGGAACAACTCGTGAAAATGTGGGCGTCACGGGGGAAGTACAGGAGGCAAGTGCGCAGAACGCCCACACGCTCGCCTACAACAGGTATCCATGGAATTGAATAGGGAAAAACAGCGCACGGCCAAAGACGCGCACAGGCCCATACATGTCCGCCACACGAAAGCAGGCGGTAGCGTCTCTGCGCAGGAAAATAATGTGCACCAAAGTTCTACACGCGCGAGAAGTCCTACACGCGATTGGCCTGGGTGCGTGTATTTCAGGGGCTCGCGGGTTTTTTCACACGCGATTGTCCTGGGCGCGTGTATTTCAGGGGTGCGCGAGAAGTTCCACACGCGATCGGGCCTGGGGGAGCGTGTGCGTGTATTTCAGGGGTGCACGAGAAGTCTCACAAACGATTGGCCTGGGTGCGTTTATTTCAGGGGCTCGCGGGTGTTTTCACACGCGATTGTCCTGGGCGTGTGTATTTCAGGAGTGCGCAAGAAGTTCCACACGCGATCGGGCCTGGGGGAGCGTGTGCGTGTATTCCAGGGGTGCGCGAGAAGTTTCACACGCGATTGGCCTGGGTGCGTGTATTTCAGGGGCTCGCGGGTGTTTTCATACGCGATTGTCCTGGGCGCGTGTATTTCTGGGGTGCGCGAGAAGTTCCACACGCGATCGGGCCTGGGGGAGCGTGTGCGTGTTTTTCAGGGGGGCGCGAGAAGTTTCACACGTGATTGGCCTGGGTGCGTGTATTTCAGGGGCTCGCGGGTGTTTTCACACGCGATTGTCCTGGGCGCGTGTATTTCAGGGGTGCGCGAGAAGTTCCACACGCGATTGGCCTGTATAAGCGATTCCATTGGACCAAAGGCTCTGACAGCGCAGGCGCGTCTGTGACGTGACACGCGCGGCGTGTCCCTGTACCCGGGGGAATGTTACAAGACCAAAAACTGCACGTCCGAGTGTCAGCCCGCGTGATTGGAGGATAGTGCCTCAGTGCGTATACGCGGAAGTGACGTTGGACGTGTGGTGCGGTTTAAAAGGTGCGTGTAGTACGTAATTTCCTTGTACGTGCTTCCCGTGGAGAGCGAGTGGGTGAAATCTGTACTTCTTGTCGGTTCACACGCGATTTACTTTACAGCGTTTCTAGTTCGTACTCCCTGTTACCTTTGTCAGTATTTTTCTGATTTTCTCTTCGACCTGTTTCCTCAAACAGCGTTGACTTCTCCTTTTGTCTTGTCTCCTCAGACAGTGTACAATTCTTCTTTTGGCGGGGGTGTTGCCAACGCACACATGCGCGTATTTTTCACGCTCTTTTCCCAGGCAGACGGTGAGTCGCGCACGTATTTACCCACTGTGCTAGCCCCGTGTGTAGCGTACCCCTTCAGAGGTCATTGTAGGCTGGTGTGACACGCATACGTTCATTTTTGTGTTTCTGGGTGCCACAGCGTAGTGCAGGTTCCTTTTCCCACGCACGTGGTCTACGAGGGGACGCGTGCACGTCATTTTCTGTTTTAGGGGTGCCTGTGCGTTGCGTGACCCGTCATCTTTCCCCAGGGGTTACATACAGCCTTGCTAGAGCACTTGGGTACGAATTCCATCTAGTACCCTACCCCTTTGACCCCCAATTGCCCAGGACAATTGTCCACTGCAACTCCCATATGCACAACTCCATCAGTGCCATGGCTGGGAGGCGAGCAAGTGGTAAGGGTGGCAAAGGTGGCCGAGCCTCAAGAGGTGGGCGTGGTGGGCGCGGTAGGGGACGTGGCCAGGATTTGCAGACTCCCCCAAGCCCCCCACGTGTGGAGGACCAGTCAGGGACACACATCCCCCCCCATGGTTGAGGGAAACGTGGCTGACACCATCCCTGCTCAGCCCTTGTTGGACCGGCCCGTTGTGGCACCTGACCTAGCACAGGGTGACTCCCAGGCTGACTTCCAGGTCGCCAAGTCTAGTCCACGGGTGGTGGCGCAAGCCAGTGTCACCAGGCCACGTGGTACAGGGGCAGCCATGTCATCTGCTGCCCCGAGTAGGCGGGGTGGGGAGGCTGCAGGGGCAGCTGCAGCTCCTTCCACCCCAGCTCTGACTCCCCCAGCAAGGACAGTGTTGGTCCTGGTACATCAGACTGAGGTTCCCCCTGCCATCATCACACTTCAGCTAATGCCTGCAGAAAGTCATGTGGTCAGTGTGCCATCGCACACTACTACTACACAGTCCACCGGTGCTCCTGCCTCTAGTGTCCAGAGCAGCGTAGGGCACTCCGGATCCCCACCACCCACAAAAAGAAAGAGGAAGAGTGCTCGTCCAGTACAGGCTGATGACCCCGACACGGCTACACGGTCCGGCACGCCAAGGAAGCCTAGCTTCAATGATGCCGAACTGGATGCACTTGTGCAGTATGTGTCCGAACATGACGCCGAAATGTTGATCACTTCAGGGTGTAGGATTACACCTGCTCGACATCAGGCACACTGGCAGTCCATCGCGGACAGCATAAGTGCCCTTGGGTTTATGAGGCGTACAGCTGTTGAGTGCTACAAGCGCTGGAACGACCTTAAGCGTAGGGCAAAGAAAAAGCTGGCCTCAAGTCATGCTGCAACTCTGGTGACTGGAGGTGGGTCTCCACAAGAGGACATAGAACTCACTCTACATGAGCATGTTGTTGGGACCTACGTCACAGAGGAGCAGATCCAAGGTGTGGGAGAACTGCCAGATTACGAGGCATTGTCCGGTGAGTGCACATGCATGTGTGTGTGATCCATGTGTATGTAGTTTGTGGGAGGGGATCTGGTTGAGTGCCAGGTCAGGGTGTGTGTGCCTGAGTGTTTTGTCCCACCCATGTGCTTCATCCAATGCATTCTGCGCCCCGGGATTTGGGTATTACAGTATCCCTTCTGGCCACAGTAGGGGTTTTGCACTACATTGCGCCAGTTGCCCTTGAAGTGGCATCTTGCTACCACATTGTTCCGTATTTAGCTGTGTTCATTCAGGCTGATTGTAGGAATTCACCTGGTTCTACTGCGCATCACTCTGCCCCATTGTCACATATATGACATGCCCATGGTACATGCCATCTGTGTGATGGCATGTGTCATGTATGTGTATTGGACATGCCACTCACAGGCCAATGTGTGATGGCACTGCTACCCAGCATTCAGCTGATGTGTTGCTCTCCCATCTTGGTGTCATCAGTGTCTGACATTTTCCTCCCCTTCCAACTCATGGACAGTGCATGCATGGGAGGGTTATAGTCATGTGGGACATGTGTAAATCAAGTACTGGTACTGTAGCTTGTCTGGCCTAATAGCCTGCCATGGTGCTAATGCCTGTTTCCATTTTTTGTCTTTCTTGTTTTTGCAGAGGATGACGCACCTGATGCTTTTGAGGGAGAGGAGATGGTGCAGGCCCAGGAGGGATCTGAAGCACGACCAGGCACCAGTGGGGGACGTGGTTTGGTGGTGGGGGAGAACCCTCTCTTGCTGCAGGCCATACTGTCCCGGGGTGTCCCTGGCTGCACCTCGCCAGAACTCTTTTCAGGTGTTGATTCGGATGAGGCCTATGTGGATTCGCAGGTATGTGTTCATGGAAGGGATACTGTTCTGTCCGACCCACCTGCACCAGGGGTAGAGCCCACTATGGGGATGTCAGTGTTGGTAGGTGCGCCTGTGGTGGTTACGGATGCAGGGCCACACTCCGCAACATCTGATCCTGTTCCTGGACCAGCAGTTCAGAGGGGAAATGCAGTCCTGCAGCCTCAGGCAGTGCCGACACAGCAAGGCGCAGTTCGCCTTGCCCCAGACAGGTGTGGTGCCCGCCAACGCGGTGGCCGTCCGCCACCAGGCAATACCGCATGGGAGCAATCCATTTACGGTATGGCCAACAAACAGGCAGCATCATCCGAAATGATTGCTCAAGCCATGGAGAGGGTGGCCACTTCCATTGTCCCCCCAGAAAGGCAGATGGAGCTACTACAGCAGGCAACAGACTCCATTTGCCAATCAGTCAGGGAGGACATGTTGGCGTCCAACAGGGACAGACAGGCGGCCCTGGACAATCTGAGGGAATCAATTTCTATAGATGCCCAGGGACAGAGGGAAGCCCTGAGGGGAGAGGTCTGGCACCTCAGGCAGACTCTTGTGGACCTTGAGGCTTCCACTGTCACCAGGACGGAACAGCTGCTGGAGCGCGTCACCCGTACGCTCTCAGCAGAGATGCAGGCAACTCGGGCGGAGGTCCGGGAAACACGTCGGGTGTTGCATGGGGATCTCCGCACCCTATCCCTCCAGAACGAGGCCTTCCAGGCCCGCATGCTTGCTGCCATGGAGGACCAAACTAGGGCATTGCGTGGGCTGCCTCCCATGGCACCACCACCTCCTGTGGCAGCAGCAGCAGAGGTTGAGGAGAGCGAATCCAGCAGTGAATCTCCCACTATTTAGTAGCCATGCAGGCCATGAGCCCATGGAGGTGTTTTTTTTCTCGCAACATTCACGCAGGTGGCTGTTGGTGGGCACCCTGTTCTCGGACCTCCTGGGTGGCCTCCCCCACCCACCCCTGACCCACACATGGCCATTTTTGATTTTTGATTTTTGATTTTTGATTTTTTGTTGCAGTGTGTTGCCTTGTGTGGCTCCCGTGGGAATCCACTGTATTCCAGCTGGGCACATGCAGGCTTGTCCTGAGTTTGGGTGGGATGCTTGGGTCAGTGAGACACACACCCCTCCTGCTTCCCGTTTCCATGGGCTTGCAAAGGGTGTGCCCAAGTGACAGTGAATTACACAGTGACGTTGGACTCCCATGAACTGTGTGGGCAGTCTGTAGTCAATACTGTGTATACATTCCTAGTGCATATTGTTGTTGTATTGTGCACTGCATGGTGTATTGATGTGTGCTTGTGCATCCATGTCTCCCTCCTGATTTGCAGGTTCATTCCTCATGTCTTCACAAGGCCGTCCACTTTGGAGATGGAGCTCATGTTGTGAGCAGTGGACTACCAGATGTGCGTGGCAACAACACTGTACAGTTGGAGGTGGTGGATGTGCTGGCATTCTCATGTTGTAAGACTACGTATCCTTTGCCTTAGTACTGTCATGTTTATGCTATGTCGATTGTATTGTGGTAAGTATTTGGTCATGTGTGTTGTTGTTTCTACATTCATGTGGGCATATTGTGTGTGACCAGTTTCCATTAGGGACACTGTACTTTGTGACACGTGTCATGTTTGGGGGATGACTTTGTTTGCTCTCACATGGCATGTCATGCCATGGTGTGTTGGGTGGCGGTGCTGGGGAGGGGTTGGGTGACATGGCACTGTTGTCATGTTGTGTCTTGCAAGGGGGTAATGATTTTAGCAGCATAGAAGTGTGTCTTTTGAACACAGCATTGGTGCTGTTTGTGTAGGTTGGGAAGCACACAATGGAACACTTCCAGATGTACAATCTCAGGCTGGTATGGTTGTGACAGTTGACTGTCCATTGACACATCATAATTGTCAGTAACAATCATCATTGATTGTCAGCTGGTATGTGCCAGGGCTGTGTGCACTCCACAGGGGTGTGATTTTATGTGAAGTAATTAGCCACGAGCTGCGTACGGGCTGCCTCACCCCGTGCCCTTTCCTCTCCCATGCGCAGTGGGCATGCATGTGGTTGGGGATGTGGGGGCACCACTATGTCCACGGCCAGGCCCCGGCATGTTGCAACATTGTGCAGGACACATGCTGCCACTATGATCCTGCACACTACTGGGGGAGCGTATAACAGCTGCCCGCCAGAACGGTCAAGGGAGCGGAAGCGTGACTTGAGCACTCCGAATGTGCGCTCCACGATGCCCCGGGTTGCAATGTGGGCTGTGTTGTATCTTACCTGGGGTGGCGTGGTGGGGTTCCGAATTGGCGTCATCATGTGGGTGCTGAGAGGGTAGGCACTGTCCCCTGGGGAGGTGGTGATGGGTATCATCAGTGGGGTTGTGACATTACTCAGTATCTGACATGCATGCATGCGCAGTGGCATTTATACTCACCGAGCAGCCATGTATCGCCATGCCGCCCAGCTTCTATGTCCCGGTTTAGGGTAGACATTCTGTAGATGAAACTGTCGTGGGTGGAGCCTGGAAAGTTGGCGTACACTGAGGTGATGATTCCCTTGGCATCACATACTACCTGGGCGTTGATGGAATGCCAGTGCTTGCGGTTTCTATAGAAGTGCTCAGTTGCCCTGGGGGGACGTAGAGCCACATGGGTGCAATCAATTGCACCTAGCACTTTGGGGAATTGTGCCACCCTGTAGAAGTCCTGGGCAACAGCCTGCCTTTCTGCAGGTGTTCTGGGCAGGTATATGTGCCTGCGGACTGATGGGCGTGCAGTGATGATGGCCAAGACCTGGTGTAGGCAGCGTGACTGCGTGGCCTGTGACACCCCCCCCCCCACTATGGCACTTGTCCGCTGAAATGATCCAGTGGCCAGGAAGTGCAGTACATTGAGGACCTTCTCCAGGGGGCTGAGTGCTTGGGAGCACAGGGTGGTTGATGTGAGGTCATCCTCCCACTCACTGACCAGGTCGAGTATTATGTGAGGTGGAAACCTGTACCTCCCATACACATGGTCATCAGGCATCCCAAAAAGGCTGGTTCTGGGTGTAAAAATTCTGGCCCGGACTATCCTCCTCCTCCTCCTGCGGTATCCCACGGCCACTGCTGCTAGGAACGGTATGTTCATCCTGGCGTCTGAGCTTGTTTGTTGTTTGCGTGCACTTTTATGCTGTGCGGGTGGACGTACGCCTACTTCCTGCTGGCGTACATGTTTCCGGATTGGCCACGTTCGTTTCCATGAATATGTGTTGTAGGCGAGCGTGTAAAACTTCCCGCGCAGCCCTGGAATACCCGCACCCAGCCCAATCGCGTGTGGTACTTCTCACGCACCCCTGAAATACACGTACCCCGCTCCCCCAGGCCCGATCGCGTGTAAAACCACCCGCGAGCCCCTGAAATACACGCGCCCAGGCCAATCACGTGTGGAACTTCTCGCGCACCCCTGAAATACACGCACACGCTCCCCCAGGCCGATCGCGTGTGAAACCACCCGCGAGCCCCTGAAATACACGCGCCCAGGCCAATCGCGTGTGGAACTTCTCGCGCACCCCTGAAATACACGCACCCAGGCCATTCGCGTGTAATACTTCTCGCGCACCCCTGAAATACACGCACACGCTCCCCCAGGCCCGATCGCATGTGAAACCACCCGCGAGCCCCTGAAATACACGCGCCCCGGCCAATCGCGTGTGGAACTTCTCACGCACCCCTGAAATACACCCACACGCTCCCCCAGGCCCGATCGCGTGTGAAACCATCCGCAAGCCCCTGAAATACACGCGCCCAGGCCAATCGCGTGTGGAACTTCTCGCGCACCCCTGAAATACACGCACCCAGGCCATTCGCGTGTAATACTTCTCACGCACCCCTGAAATACACGCACACGCTCCCCCAGGCCCGATCATGTGTGAAACCACCCGCGAGCCCCTGAAATACACACGCCTAGGCCAATCGCGTGTGGAACTTCTCGCGCACCCCTGAAATACACGCACACGCTCACCCAGGCCCGATCGTGTGTGAAACCACCCGCAAGCACCTGAAATACACGCACCCAGGCCAATCGCGTGTGGAACTTCTCGCGCACCCCTGAAATACACGCACACGCTCCCCCAGGCCCGATCGCGTGTGAAACCACCCGCGAGCCCCTGAAATACACGCGCCCAGGCCAATCGCGTGTGGAACTTCTCGCGCACCCCTGAAATACACGCACCCAGGCCATTCGCGTGTAATACTTCTCGCGCACCCCTGAAATACACGGACATGCTCCCCCAGGCCAGGTCGCGTGTGTAACTTCTCGCGCACGCATGTTCCCGACACTCGTAATACGCGTTCCCTGCTTTGCGTTTGCTGTTTGCCAGTCCGGTAAACTGGTACAGGGTTGGCGCAGCCCTTTGCGAAGGTTTTGCGATCTTGATGGCTTTTCCTTGCGCGAGGGCGTTCTTGGGGGCGTAACTGGCGCTGCTGCATTTTCTTAACAAAATGACTTTATTTAATATGTCGGGATGGAGTAAGGCCTAACTTGCCCTATGCTAAGGTGGGATTTCCCTACCTACAGAAACTAAGGATAGTCTGTGTCAGTAAGTTTAACTTAAAAGTCTGTCTGTGTCCAAAGCCCATACTTTCCCTCACAACTAAAGATATAGGGCCTTATCACGAGATGGGCGGCAACGCCGGCGCTAAAAGTGCTGGCGTTATTAGCCCTACCGTCAAACCCACCGGCGCTATTAGCGCCAGATCACGGGTTTGGCGGAACAGGTATTGCCCATTCCCCATTGAGCCCATTCGGGAATTCCCCATTCCCCATTGGGCTCAATGGGGAAATTTTGCACTTTTAGCGCCGGCGGATTTCCCGCCGGCGGTATGAGCGCGAAATTTTGGCAGATTTGGCAGATTTAAAGGCCCGATTTGGCGGACCTTTAAATCCGGCAGTAACAGGGCTACTGCCGGATTTAAGGATTACCGCCAAAAACGTGATGAGGCCCATACAATGCATAGGGATGTCAACACCAAAAGAAGCACTCTTCAAAATAAAGTTTTGAGCTTCTTCCTGCTCTGGCTCATTTCAGCTTTCTCTTCCCCAAGTTCAAATTGTTCCACAAAAAGGCTTGGGGTTCCTTTCCGCAGGTACAACACAGTTCCAGGATATCTCAGGGTTCTCGTCCCCACGTTCAACACAGTTCAAATCTCTTGACTTCCAATAATTCTTTCAGCTTCACTTTATAATCCTTTAGATTCCATGAAAGTTAGCACAGATGCGTTCTTTCACTTTAACACATGTACGCCACAGCCTTTGTCTCTTTGCTTCTCTTGGCTCTTTCCCAAGTCAGGCTACTTGGTCTAGGCACAGTTGTCGGACCACTAGGTCCAACCATCACAGGTCAAGCAACCGATAACCCTTGGCACTTTGTGATGCTCTGGTTTTCCTTGACCAACACAGGTTTTCCACCTTGTACCAGTCAGTACTTAACATGTGCTTTGATTTCTCCTTGGCAGTCTTTTGGCTTTGCCACAACTTGTATTCACTTTATTCTGTGGTATATATCCTCTTTCACCACCTTGCTTTCACTTAACCCTTCGAGTTCAACAACTTGTATTTCAGACCTGATTTTCATTTATATTAGTTACTGGCTTGCACTTTCTTCATTAATGCGTTTATTTTTAACAGATTTCACTACTTTCACTATAGCACATCTTTAACTTTACACTCATGCCATTATTTCACAGTATTTCCATATCTCCTCTTTAGTTTGATATTCAATATGTGTCGTTGTAGTTCCCAAAATATTTGGCAAGTTGTTCATTATTCAATGTTCTTTCATTTGGGTTCCAATCCCCATTCTCAAAAGTTTTCTTTCGAGCGGTAAGTTTAAATGTCTAATTTCTGCCACTGGGACACCCCAGAATTCCCTTTTTTTGTGTACTCACCGGAACTTGTCTGCTTCTCCGGGTGTCTTCGGTCTGCTCTCCGTCTTCCACTTTCCTCCTGGTACGCGCTGGGAGCTCCAGCGAGCAGTGCTCGTTCTCTGTAAACCTTCTTCCAGCATCCAATGGCGGTTAGGAGGTTTCCATCTTCCCCAGCGCCAGCTGGGAACACTCGGCTCAGGGAATTGCTGGGGCTCTGGTCCTCTCACAGCGCACTTGGGTCGCGGCACCTTTTTTCCCCCTGTCAACACACGGCATACTCGCTGCCGGTCCAGCTCCTGCCTGCTCCTCTCCTCGGTGCTGTTGCCTTTTCTACTGGCAGTTCTCTCTACGTTGCTGGACACTCTTTTTAAGCACCTGTGGCCTGTCAATGGGTTACAGGTGCAAGTACTTTGCCTGACTCCACTTGCACCATTTACCTGGACGTGCCTGACCCTCCATAGACATCTTCCTACTCTCAGTACCACAGAGGTGAAATTGACTAGAAGTATACGCTTGTTAGGTACATCAGCCTTGCAGAGAAGTCGTCAAACTTCCTCCCCAACTACTTGAAAACATTTCCAAGTTCATCTTGGCGTCGCCAGCTCTTGAGACTTTGACTTAACTTGTTTCCCATGCTTGAAGTTGGTGTGAGATTACAAATTCCTTGAGAAGAAAGGTGGTGCAGAATTTGTAAAGACAAATCAACTATAGAGACTCACCATTTAATAGTCGATTGTGAAAAAGTGAACATGTTGAGATCATTGCATTTTGAAGAATTATTTGCACAACAATTGATTTTTAACCTCAATAGAATTTTGACCTAGGTTCTTAAACGGTAATCTCATTTCTTTGATTTTAGCTACAATTAGATTTTTAAGGATGTTTCTTACATCTTACATGTGATATTTTGATTTTATTGGGTTCATTATTGTGTCTGTAAAACATGATATTTTTGATGTTGGTATTTGATGTTTGTTTCAATCTAGCTTTTTCTCTTTGCGGCGGTGACAGAAAGGTACTATGTTCATGGAACAAATGGGGTTTTGCGCATCTGTTTGAATCGGAAGGACAGCAGGTAAATTGTTTCTTGTACTATAATTATCTACTGATAATTCTTTATTCTTTTTGAGGGTTGTGTGTAGTTGCTGTCACCACTAATAGCATAAATTAGTAAGGCATCCAATAACTCACCAAAGAATAGACAAACATTAAATAGAGAAAATATGTATATTTTATAATTGATTTATTTTTACAAAAACCTTTTAATTATCTTGCAACGTCAATAGTCTCAGATGTCCAGCGTGGATAATAGAACAGGAAAACAAACAAAGGTACGGAAGGAGCCACAGGGCAAATATAACAAATATTTTAGTTTGATGGACTGTAATAAGTAGCGCATCCATGTCGGTTATAATTGAATATTCTTATGAGGGCCTACTCCCTCGAAGAAGATGTAAGGAAAATATGTATATTGTGAAAGCGATAAAGTCACAAACACGAGGATAACACAGAATCATGACTCTCAATACTGTTTTACTAAACCAAAAAGTGAAATCATTATATTCTTGAAATGAGTGACAGCAAAATATATTTATTTTGAATACTGTATATAGATAAAACACAGAAATAACACAGAAGTGAAAGAATCCAGCATAAAAATGACCTACACATAAACAGTAAAGTAATTGCGCAGTAGTAGACAATGCACAGCTCATGTCAAATTAATACAATGACAATATAAAATGTTCATCAAACAACATGAAACAACATTTGACCGATAGGAAAACATCAAAACAACTGCACAATACTAAACTACTAATGAACGTACACTACATTAATATAATGACAATGTAGATTATTCATCTTAAACAGGTCACCTATCTTAGAAAATAGCACTTCTTGCTGTCTCGTCTTCTTCATGACAAAAATTCAAAGTTACTGCACCAAATACAATAACATTAAAACAATCATCCACCCACAAAATCAGTGCTTACTTTGCAAACCATTTAACCAGGTATTCATTATGCAGTTAATATAATACCTTGACTCGCCAGATGTATTTGTATGAAACCTTCCAAAGGAGCATGCGACAAACTGGAAATTTGGGAGAAAATGTGTTAAACGGTTCAAAAGTTATTAAGAAAACAAAAAACTGTTGTTTTTGGCCTACTCCCATTCATTTTCTCATGGTGAAAAGGGTGCTTCCCTTGAATACTCGTAGCACAAACAACATATGCACTTATGTAGACGTGCCCTCTGTTGGTTTGAGGTAAAATAGTCATTTTTAAATAACTCCATGCAGAAGGAGGAGCCCACAGCCCCAAAAAACCTTTAAACCTTTATATAGCTCCCATAGTGCATTGCAGCAGTGCGGCTTTTCAGTAATTAAAACCTGCCATTTATTTTTCCTCGATGCGACCGATTCCTGCAGTACTTCTGAAGGAAGACAAAAGATAAAAGTGCTTAGAATGATATTTGGAGGGGGAAAGCATTGGTTTCACATTATTATAGAGGTTGGGGTGTAGATGACCACAAGTGTAGTTGTAGTGTTTGGCGTGGGATGGGGAGCCCGTTTGTGACATAACATTTTCATCCTATCGGGGGAATTACAATGAACTCTTGTGCGATTTTAGCAGGAGACGCTCAGAAAAAAAGAATGTCACATGGATCAGCTTGTGAGAAGGGGTAAGAAAAGGGGCTTAGGGAGGATTTACATACACAAGGGGGGACCTAGAAAGGAGAAGAGGGCACATGGAGAGTTGCAGTGGGGATGGGGAAATCTTTAAAATTGTTGAGCGTTTTCCCATTCCCCCAGTAATCCACCATCCTTTTAATCGATGTGTGCTGTTATTGCAGTCATTTTATGGTCATTCTGCAGTATTTTCAATGCACAGCAACAAATGGAGGGTCCAGAAAAACACTTTTCTAAAGGTATATGGGCCTCAGCGGTAGGCCTGGCGCACTGGCTATGACCATGTTTTTTAGTCTATTTGTTGCATCAGGGAGAGTGGGCATGCCTGAAGGCCACGGCCATTGGCCGATGCACTTTTATGCTAATTTCTGCAATGTGTGCTGTGTGCACTGCTGGTTGGGTACTAGACTGTGGGATATGGGCCATGACTGAGTGAAGGAGATATAGGCCTCTGAAGGAGTACAGTGGGAGTACAGGCCCAGTGGCTATGGGCAGGAGAATATTGGTCGTTACCCTAGGCCACATTCTGTGGTTGTTGTACATTATTGTTGCAATGCTGACAGTGGACATTTTCGAAGGGAAATGGCTACTTACTAGACAGATGGATGTGGGCCGCTCCATAGGCCGGGACGTCTGGCAAAGCCTGAAGTCCATGGTCAGTGGACCTCTGTCTTTTATAATAATTGGTGGTATAAGGACAGTGGCCATGGCCTAAATGCTGGAAAGTTGGGATGATCCAATATATTGCACAGAAGCCCTTTGAATTCAGCATTGGTGGTAAGTATGATACTTTTTACCCTTAGTCACTGCACTACTCATCCCATGAGCACTTACATGACAACCTGCTTTGTGGGGGATATCGACAGAGAGACTCTGAGTTAAGATGATCCTCACTTCCAACACCCACTGAATTTCATGGGTGTTGCTGTGATGAATTAGATCCTCTTACTCTGTGCTAACTAATGTTTTTCACTGAATATGCAAGTAAAGGATTTGACACATTCAACTTGACTGCCACTAAAATATGCCTTTTCTTCAATACCAGTTTATGTAAATCATTACAGTATTTTGAAAACACACTCATTCAAACTATCCAATCCTTATTGGACTTTTGAGGAGTGCACTCTAATAATATATCTCTACCGGCATATTTCACTGTTTTGTACGCTCTCTTCTTGGGTGCTATAAAATAATCACTTTGTAGTAGTTTTTCCTTTAATAATATTTTCTTGGAACTTGTTATCAATAATATGCATATATGTATGCTGTGCTGACAAGAACTGGCCACATGGCAAATTTTGGCATAACAATTTGGCATATTGACTGGCAAACAAATGTGTTTTGTTTCTTTATTTTGGATTTCTATGTAATTTGGGTTTTCATTTTCATTCATCATCTATTAAAGGAAGGTCAAGGAGTGCCATTTCAGAATTACTGTTTGTTGAATTAAAATGCAGATTAACATCCAGAGAATTAAACTAAACAATGAAGAAATCTAACGTGTCTGTTGTGAAAATGCACAACATTAGTACATCATCTTTTTGTTTGAAAAGATTTTACTTTTAACAAGTGTGGGTACAATTTTGATTACAAAACGTCCCTGTCTTTAAAGTATGATACATATAAATTAGCCAGATTAGGGCCAAAACTAGACACGCATATTGCACCCATTGACGTGCCTTTTTTGCTAAATGAAATTGACTTTGAAAATCAAAGCGCTATCCTTTAAAGCTGTACTGGCCATCATCACAATGAAATCAGTGGCTACTTGATAAGGTTTTATTCTAGCATTCAAGTACTTCCTGAATGCCTTGATCCTGTGGCATATTTGTATAAAGTGATTCAATGCTGAGACTCAAGAGAATATTGTGGGCTGTGACAAATGCCCTTCTTTCAACAAGTATGTTTGAGTTTGTAAAGCCAGGGGATTGATGAAACAATGGCCCTATCTAACTATGGCTCAAGAACTGAAACACACGACACAAAGATAGGTCTTTCAAGCAGTTTTACAACATCATTGTACACTCTTGTGAAAATATAAAACACAGTCAACAGTGGATTTGAAGCATTTAGAAGTGTGTGGCAATTAGCAAGAATATAGCTTTGGTTCAAGTATTCTTCAATTGTTTTTTTCCCATCAGAATGAATAACATCAGTCAGATAAATTTTAAGCAATTCATATTTTTTGACATTATTGAGAAGTCCTGGTGCTTCAGTGTCGTAGGCTTTTGCCACCCATACAATTAATCCTCCCCTTTATCATCACTTTTGATTAGATTTGAAGGGTTATTTTTCATTTGTTGGCATGCCGGACATTCAGCTTCAGTTAAATTAGGTGTATTACATATTTTCTCTTCACAATTGACACATTTCCTTCGGTATGATTGTTCCAAATGTTAGAACTTCCATTGGCATTAGGTGCAAGGGAGGAATACAAATACAGGGCAGAAGTGTCTCGCATTAGAAGCAAAATTATCAAATGAATTGACAGAATCACTAATCACTAACATATGCTAGGAGATTAATCTTTCAACGAAATTGTCTAGTATTAGACTCCAGCAGGATGTCTCAGAGAATAATCTCTGCCAATGGATGCATTGAATATTAGTATCCAATCTCTACTTGTGTAAGACATTGCTTTGTGTTTTGAATACACACTAATCGTTATGGTATTCTTGACTAGGAAAATGAAACGTGTAGTTGTTGGGGACCTCTTCCATGGCCTCTACAGCCACAACTGCCTAGAAAAGGATGGGTAGCTCTACCATTAGTATCAAAGTCCTCTGGTACTTTCACTTCTTGTGTTTGATCTAAATGACTTGAACAGGTATTGACAAATGTACCCCATTTTTCTTTGTGAATTGATTTTGAATACAATTATCAAATTGGTTCCCTGTTTGAGATTGAGGGGTATAAACATAACCAGTTGATTAGTATGGATAGAGAACTTCTTAAAATGATGGTCTTTTATAAGTTTTACATTTTCTTTTTCTTGTGAAAGCCTTACATTAATTATTCCCTGGACTCCGGCTTGCCCTTATCATCCTTAATGAGGGGGTCTGTCATGAACACTGGCTCTGCAGAATCTATTTCTTCAAGAAACTCAGCATTTGCGTTCTGTGTTGTTGTAATTGTCAATACAAGAAAATCACAACTACTTTTAATGGCTGTCCGACAGAACACGTTTTTATAGCCTATATCATCCAGCAGAAAAATTGGCTCAGTTTCAATGTTTAATCAAAAAGTATTCATATTTCTTTTCATGTAAATCTACAATAAGTGATGGTGAATTTTGGTGCAAAACTGTTTCTTTTTAAGTCCTAGCAAGTTATTCCCAGTGATTTTAGCTTGTCATTCCCAGCGTCAGCCTTTATGTTCCTCCCCAAGAAGGAAGGCACACTTTTAAGCTCTACTATTTGTTGATCAGTAAATGCTAAAGTGTCAGGTTATGTCATAATGAGAACTTAAGCTATTGAAACCACAAGTGTTGAAGAAATGTATACAAAACGCCAATACAGAAAACAGCACAAGACTGTATTAAATATAGCACAAAGGGGTCCCAATTATTGATCCCAGAATAGAAGAATCTTAAATCAGGATAATACATTTTTTCTATTAGAGATTGATTAAAATAACACATTAAATCAAGACTCCAATTAATGTAATGCTAAAGCAAATAGGGAAAGTACTACATTCTAAGAAGGAATAACAAAATGCATTTGATTTATTGTTCATAATTAGAAAGAAAACAAATATAACGGATACAATTATTCAATCGCACAACAATAAAAAACGAAAACAATTGACCTATACCAAAACATTTAAATAACTTCAAAACGGTAGACAGTCCAGGGTTTTCATT
Organism: Ambystoma mexicanum; assembly: GCF_040938575.1. Classification (NCBI taxonomy): domain Eukaryota; kingdom Metazoa; phylum Chordata; class Amphibia; order Caudata; family Ambystomatidae; genus Ambystoma; species Ambystoma mexicanum. The sequence goes on along the minus strand of NC_090929.1, from coordinate 127,163,194 downwards.
ACAGTAATGTGATCACAATATAAAGGATGCATCCAAGCCATGTAAAAACATTTGACCATCAAAATAACTGCACAAAACAAAAAAACGAATTCACTCACAGTGCATTAATATTTCACAACGTAAATTATTCTTTGAATAACATGCCAACTAGTTTCCATGAATATCCCATCTCTTGCAGGTCTTGTCTGCTTCCAGACAAACAATTAGAGCCACTCCAGTTTTTTCTTGTAATCTGGGGAGTATTAACTAATGCACATGGGCAAACACTCTATCTATGATTGTTTCATGTATACTACTAAGTCATATACATCTCCATTCATACAAATTACACTTGCAATATTGGACCAACAAGTTGGTATTACTCCAAGCAAAACGGAACAAATCAAAGACATAGTGAGACGGGCCAGTAGCCTCACTTGAAGAACTTCCAGTCATCACCTATGGAAATCTTCTTCGGGAATAGAACAGGGATAATGTGAATTTCTGTCAAGACGTGGTCTTCCGATTGGACTATACCTTCGTTCCCAAGCACCAGAGGGTAAAACATCTCCCTAACCAGTTATTGGGGCCACGGATGGACTGGAACTGCTGCACCTGATCCCCAAGTAGCTAGAGGGAAAAAGACAAAGGGCCTCATTACAGGTCAGGCGGTCCGGTAATTACGGTGGCAGTAAACCCGCCGCCACCGTTGTTTCCGGACCGCCTGATCCCGACTCCTGCAGGCGGGAGGAGATGTTCCCGCCAGGTTTGACCTGGCGGGTTTAACACTGCCCGCCTGCTGGCGGCAAGGCATTACGAGATGCTGCCGGTGTTTCCATGATCCCCATTCCCATTGAGTCCCAGAGGACTCAATGGGAATGGGGATTTACACCATTCCGCCTCCGTGATTCCCAGAAAACCGGGGTTGTAATGCCCCGGTAATTCCGGGAATCACGGAGGCGGAATGGTAATATGAGTCCGGTGGTAACCAGGCGGTTTTACCGCAGAGGTTACCGCTGGACTCGTAATGAGGCCCAATGTTATACACCGGCAATCTGCAGAACACTTAAATACATGGAAGCTAATCTTGTAACGTACCTAGCGAGAGCACCAGCAGTAGATTGTAGGATGGAAAAAAAACAGGAGTAATGGAAAGCACCTTTCCTGAAGGGAGAAAGGTGCAATTGATGACACCAGTTCTGTGGCTCAGTAAGTCCCTGAATTGTAGAGAAAAACAAATGTGTGAAGTCTATGTTCCAGAAAAGGCACAACTCCAATGGTAAAGTTCCAGGGGCAAATCCCAAAACAATACCAAAGTCCAAAGTTCCCTAAATATCCAGAACAGAGTCCAGGGCACCGGAACACATGGGTAATCCAAGAGAAATCCAGGAGTGCAAAGTGTGAGAAACCTGAAGGTGTCTCCCCCACTAGTCCCCAGTGATCTGTCAGTCAGGTGACCAGAACACGGCCATCGCTTTTGGATCCAGTTCCTGGGGGAGGACCAGTGCAGGAGGATCACTTGGGTGAGGGGTTTCGGGGAGTGGGATTGGGACAACGGATGGTGAGACGTGGTATTCACATCCCTGTAACACCTTTACCCCATCGTACCAGGTAAGATACTTAGGAGCTCAACCTCCCCCACCCCTTTCCCAACACAAACACTTTCTCCCAGACAGTTCATTGTGAGAGAAAACAGACTACACAAGTGCTGTATACCTGCCATTTCCCAATACAATGGTCGGGCAGGGTCAGGCAATTACTGACCATTACACACACCTGACTTCCATCACACGTCCCCACATGAATAAAAGGCGGAACACAAGAGCACACGCTGAGCAAGGCAAAGCACACAAGGAAGTGGCAGTTCTAAGATGGCAGTTTAATACAAGGCAAAAGACGGCAAGACCGAAGAGCATCACAAGGAGGAAAGTGCCCTTGACCTTTTCAACGAAAGACTGTTACTTTCTTGAGCCTTCAAGAAAAGGAAACGTAAGACCAGGAAACAAGGCCGAAGAATCCTGCATTGTATGTCAGAGGTACCCTGGGCTCTACTGCATCGATATTCAGGGCGGGGAGAATCGCTTGTCGCCATGGTACTGTCCTTGGCTCCTACAACAAAGCAGTACAAGTGAAGTCAGAACAGCCAGTGAGTTGGGGACACTGTTACCAAACCCGTCTGTGTTGAAGCCAAGGTTGCAATTGGCAACATCGTATAGTGAAAGCTGAAGCGAACAGTGCATGAAGTGTATGTGGTAATCGACGCGAGAAAAATAGAACAACCGATGAGCGAATGAATTTTGAAGCCAGGATACGATACCTTAGACCGATTGGTCTGGCACCACGTGTGCCCTCATTCGAAAGTCTCTGTAAGGTATCCAACTGAAAGGTGGCAAAGGCGAAAGAGTGAAAAGGAATTGTGAAATCAAAGGGGTCCTGCAATGGGTCCCATGCACATTCGAAAGTCTTCGGTGTTAATAGCGTAAGGAAAGTTGATAACAAAATAGATGAAGTTGGTCCGAGCTCAACAGAGGGAGAGTAATTGAACAGTGTGTTAAAGAGGATCTGAGCCTGGCTGAGGGGATCTGGGGTGAACAGTGAAACACCCAAGATTGGATAAGTAGAAATCCTACGAGCATTGTGTTAAAGTGGATCTGAGTCTGGCATGGGGGGATCCAAGGTGAATCATGAATATCCTACGAACATTGTGTTAAAGTGGATCTGAGCCCAACTGCGGGGGATCCAAGGTGAATAGTGACTTGCCTCAGAAATTGAGTATTTGTGAAAGCCTAAGTTGAAAAGAACTTATTGTTTGTTTGTTGCACTAGGCCCTCTGAAAGAAGAGACTTTGAAAGGCAAAGAGACTTGGGCACAGAATGCTCTCATGCTAATGATTGAACTGCATCCTCATGCTAGAGAAGCCAGAGACTGTGCTAAGCTCGAGTATACCGCCTTGTCCCATGTTCAAAATATGGGGAAAGGAGGTCAATGGCCTGTACATTCTTACCTATCATTTTTCTTGAACACTTTTTTCTTTTTGTAAGACTGTTTCCCACACTATTTGTATTTAGAGGTAAGGAATAGCAATAGGTTTATTAGTATAGGCCCTGTTTACTTTGACAAGACACCACTGAGACTGCTTTAATATTATTTGATGGCTTGCTCCCATCCACAGATTTTGAAGTTCGACAAACACCCTTGAACTGTGGTCACTTCCGTCTGTCTTACTGTTGATACCATGCCTTCCTTACAAAAGCCAAAGTCAAAAAAACAGTAGTAAAAAAACAAGTCATCAGGAACCAGAGGAAAATCCAAAAGGCAATCCAGAAAAACGAGGCCAAGGTCAAAAACACCAAAAACAGGAACCACAAGGAGGAAAAAAACAGAAGGCCACTTACAGGAATGCTGAGAAGCAATACAGGATTGTTTGCCGAGTCATTTATACTGTGCTTCCTTGTGTAATCATGTGACTGTTGCGGGTCACATGAGCGGGAGAGCAGCGTCCTCGCAGCCGAGCAACTATGAGGCACCATGGCAACCTCCATCCACGCTGCCAGGGGGGGGTGTGCGCAGACAGAGCCCCAGAAAGTTGGAGGGGAAGCACATTACACTAGGAAGGTGATGCGGGAAACATGTGGCACCTCAGCGACTTCTGCGAGGTGAAGCGGGAAGAGAGTCAAATGGCCCTGGGCTCGGAGCAGCAGCGAGCAACAAAGAGGAGCGTGACTCCATACCCGGGGTGATGCTATGGACATAACAATTTTGTGTAATTCACGGTATTATGTTATTATCACTTACCCTCATCCGTTTACTTAATTACATTGGTGGCTGATTATTAAAGCATGCCCACAGCAACCAAATAAGCATAACTGTGACATAAACTAAATCATCAACATTTCTCAAATGATCATGAAATAAAGGTAAAGCATGCTTAGGAGTGGTTAAATGTATAGTTCTTGCGGAAACGCAGACGTTTCCAACCTGAAACTGTCACACAGAGCACAGTATGGCACCAAAGGGCAGTAGGTGAAACGCTGCTTTGCCTAATAGCTCAAACTCCCCCGCACCCCTTTCCCAACACAAACACTTTCTCCCAGACAGATCATTGTGAGAGAAAAGAGACTACACAAGAGCTGTATACCTGACATTTCCCAATACAATGGTCAGGCAGGGTCAGGCAATTACTGACCATTACACACACCTGACTTCCATCACACGTCCCCACCGGAATAAAAGGCGGAACACAAGAGCACACGCTGAGCAAGGCAAAGCATGCAAGGAAGTGGCAGTTCCAAGATGGCAGTTTAATACACGGCAAGACAGAAGACGATCACAAGGAGGAAAGAGTCCTTGACCTTTTCAACAAAAGACTTTTACTTTCTTGAGCCTTCAAGAAAAGAAAACGTAAGACCAGGAATCAAGGCTGAAGAATCCTGCATTGTTTGGCAGAAGTACCCGGGGCTCTACTGCATCGATATTCAAGGTGGGGAGAATCGCTTGTCGCCATGGTACTGTCCTTGGCTCCTACAACAAAGCAGTACCAGTGAAGTCAGAACAGCCTGTGAGTTGGGGAGACTGTTACCAAACTGGTCTGTGTTGAAGCCAAGGTTGCAATTGGCAACATTGTATAGTGAAAGCTGAAGCTAACAGTGAATGAAGTGTATGTGGTAATCCATGTGCTAAAAATAGAACAACCGATGAGCGATTGAATTTTGAAGCCAAGATACGATACCTTAGACCGATTGGTCTGGCACCACGTGTGCGCTCATTCGAAAGTCTCCGTAAGGTATCCAACTGAAAGGTGGCAAAAGCGAAAGAGTGAAAAGGAATTGTGAAATAAAAGTTGTCATGCACCGGGTCCAGCAAAACCCCATGCACATTCAAAAGTCTTCGGTGTTAATAGCGTAAAGAAAGTTGATAACAAAATAGATGAAGTTGGTCCAAGCTCAACAGAGAGAGACTAATTGAATACTGTGTTAAAGAGAATCTGAGCCGAGGTGAATAGTGACTCACCTCAGAAATTGAGTATTTGTGAAAGCCTAAATTGAAAAAAACGTATTGTTTGTTTGTTGCATCAGGCCCTCTGAAAGAAGAGACTTTGAAAGGCAAAGAGACCTGGGCACAGAAGGCCCTCATGCTAATGATTGAACTGTATCCTTGTGCTAGAGAAGCCAGAGACAGTGCTAAGCTCGAGTATACCTTTTCCCATGCTGAAAATATGGGGAAAGGAGGCCAACGGCCTGTACATTCTGACCTATCATTTTTCTTGAACACTTTTTTTCTTTTTGTAATACTGTTTCCCACACTATTTGTATTTAGACGTAAGGTATAGCAATAGGTTTATTAGTATAGGCCCTGTTTACTTTGACAAGACACCACTAAGACTGCTTTATTATTATTTGATGGCTGTAGCTTGCTCCCATCCACAGATTTTGAAGTTCGACAAACACCCTTGAACTGTGGTCACTTCCGTCTGTCTTAATGTTGATACCATGCCCTCCTTACAAAAGCCAAAGTAAAAAAAAACTGTAGTAAAAAAACAAGTCTTCAGGAACCAGAGGAAAATCCAAAAAGCAATCCAAAAAAACGAGGCCAAGGTCAAAAACCCCAAAAACAGGACTTCTTAGGGCATGAAATCCCCCCTAAGGGTCTCCGTCCCCAGGCAAAAAAGGTGGAAGCATTAATGAAATTGAAAGACACTACTACTCTGTGAGAACTAAGAAGCCTTCTTGGACTCACTAATCAAAGCAGAAAGTTAATGGAATAATACGCTGAGGTCACTCGACCCTTGGTCCATTTATTAAAGGCCGGGGTCAAGTGGGAGTGGGGTCCAGAACAATCAAAGGCAGTAAAGCAACTAAAGAGAAGCCTTTGCCAAGCCCTTTGTTTGGCTTATCCCATAAAGAACAAGGAGTTCTCCTTGGAGACAGGGTTGTCAGATACTTGCTTAACCGCTGTATTATACCAAAAGCACAAAAAGGTCAACAAAGAAATCTTGTACGTGATCAAGACTTTGTCCTCTGCAGAGGACAAGTTCAACGATTGCAAAGAAGCACTCCTGACAATGGTGTGGGCGTTGAAGAATTACCACCCATTCAACCAGGGGGAGCACATCATTGTCGAGACTTCTCACCAACCCTTGCAAAATCTCCAAAGTGACCGAATCTGAAAGGTAATTCCAGAATTACGTCCTGAATTCTGTCCATGCAAGACTTTACTGTGGAGGTCAGATATGGCCAAAACAAGAAGCGTCCTCTATTGAGATGACCATCTATTGAAAAAAGATCAGAGGTCACTCCAAAATAGAGGAACCAGACAAAACTGGAAATTACTTGGGTGACCAGTTGGCCAAAGCTAGAGCCATTAACAGGCATCTCATTGAACTGAATCCCTGTTTGGGCAAATTGAGGTAATTCCTGTCACCGGGTCCCAAACACATGCCATTACTGAACTCTCAACTACCCAGTGGAGTAAAGAGACCCCCAGATGCAGATAAGATTACTGCACAAAAAGATGACCCAATTATTGGGACATTTTATCAACATATAGAAGGCCCAGTGAGCTTTCTTCTAACAGAATCCAATTATATCGGGAAGGAGGATCTCTGGGTGTTGATGATGTTTTCCAAAATGTTCCAAATACATGACGGTATTTGGTGGTATGGAGATCCATATCTGGATGTGACCAGTGGGTGGTACCTACTTCATTTCAAGGCATGTTGTTAAGTCATGCCCATGACGCGGCTACTGCTGGTCATAGGGGGTTTCATACAACATTAGAAATCTTGCACAAGGTCGCATATTAGCCACACCTGGGTCAAGACCTCGACATCTACTTAAAAGGGTGTCTTGTGTGTGCTCAGTTTCAGCCAAGTTCTCTCACACCCAGAGCTCCCCTACAGAAAAGGGGAATGACACTGCCTTGGTCAGATTTTCAAGTTGATTTCATCAGGCCAGTGTTTCTCTCCTCTAGAGGAAACAAGTACATGTCGACCATAACATGCTTGTTTACTGAGTGGGTAGAATGTCTTCTGGCCCCAAACTGTAAGGCAAAGACAGCTGCGGCACTAATAACCAATCACATCGTCTCTCATTTTGGCTTTCCCAAAGGATTGAGTCTGACTGAGGAAGTCATTTTACCAGCGAGGTGATGACCAAAATGTGGAAGATACTACGGGTAAAGAGAAACCTCCACATTGCTCAGCCTCAAGCGGGGGAGTTGAGAGATACAATAAAACAATTGTGGGCATCTTGAAGAGGTTTGTAGAGGACTCTGGACCTAGTTGGGACATCTGATTAACGCTTGTCCTAATGACCATCAGGTCCATGCCATATTCTCCAACCAAAATGTCTTCATTTGAGCTCATGACTTGACGATAAATTGTGCTACCGAGCATCTGCTCTACAGAACTCAAGAGCAGACCCTGATCAACACGTCCACTACCAATGAGTACATTGAGAATTTATGGAAATACCTTTAGCGTGCTTTTTCTTATGCTCAGTGGAGTTTAGAATAGTCGGCACAAGGAATAAAAGCCTTCTATGACTTAAAAACTACCAAGAAGGAGTGCGAAGTAGGAGATAGGGTCTACCTGTACAATTTCCAAAGCAACCAGACTAAGGAATGGAAGTTCCTCCCTTCTTGGCGGAGTGCCATTGAAATTGTCAATAAAATCTCACTTGTCACCTGTAAGATCTGCATCCCTGAAGGAGAACATACAGAGGAGAAATGGTTACATATCAATCTGTTGAAGAGCTGTCACCACCAACAGACTTTATGATTGTTCAAAGAGCCCTGTGAGGGTGAGGCAATAAACCATCTGAAGAATGAAAGGAAAGGATGGCAACCCAGATGGAGCATATCACAAATTAACAGAGAGTAATGAAACTTAAACGTACAAATAATGTATAAAAAATCAGAAAAATATATATATATAAATAATATTTGTAGAAATGTTCATGTAAGGGAAATAAATGTCAATGTGTTATGTGATGCTGTTTTGTTGTTCAAGTTGTAACCCTATTTACCGGGGAAAGAAGTACTGTATAAAATACTTAATCTCTCTTTTATTCTCAGTGGATTCAATAACTCCTTAAATTCACAGCCTGGATGTAGGAGGTTCCAAAATGGGAGGGGTTTCAGGACCATACCCAAATATCTGAAAAGAGTGGAGTGCAGACCAGAGTGCCACCACCTCAGGACAGGAAAAGAGCAGAAGTGTTCTAACGAGAAAATTCATGGAATGAGCCGAAGCAAAAAGGAAACAAAATCCCAACTCTCCCTTGCTCTTTTCTGTGGGTCAACCAAGTCAAAGACCCATGGAGGGTTTGTGTGGTAAAAAGGAAGCCCCAGAGTGACAGAGATGGAGAGGCCATGCTAGGCCCCATTGTGAAAGTGAAGCTGGCTAATGTGGAGTTCCATTGAAATATACAAGCCAGTAAAAAACAGCGATTTCAACATAAGGCCTAGTGAATAAAAAATAATGTGCCTCTTTCAAATTTAATAAAATACAAAGACACCAAGTTGAAGGAGAGTGTGCATTAGAACTGGAATATTGTTAACAGTGTCCAATGGATTCCAAAATGACATGTTTGCTGCAGATGCTGACTTTGTGTAAACTAGGAAAAGGCAAAGGTAGCAAATTTAAGTAGAAGTGCACATGGAAGGAAATAAATACATTTGAGATATTAAACATTTGAAAGACAAAAAGGAGGAATGACGCCTTACATTTCAGAAATAAAGTCAAGTGCTAGATTGTGTCTACCGATAATGAAAGACTTATTTTTCTCTACAAAATGACAGCATGTAAAGAGAAAGGTCTATTTCGTTTTTGCATAAATGAACACTGATTCTCTATGTTAACTGTGGTCTATCTGTGTGCATGGAACCAACAAGGAATCTACCTCTGTTCTAATATAGTAGAAAAGAATGATTGTATTTATGAACATCAGACCCAAGTGCAATCCAAAATGCAATATGTTAAATACATTGTGCCAATGTAAAAGGTTATTCTTTTAGAATTATGCCTGTTACTGGCTGCTGTTGTTTTTCTCCATTGAACTGTTGGGTATCTAGAACTGTGACCCTGACCTTTGGGGCTGGGCCCAACAGGTAAATGTCGACCTGGTTCAGTTAGAAATACAAAGAATGATGAGACAGAGAACTGAACTGCAGTGATACAGATAACATGACAATCAGAACGGACCCATAAGGTCAAACCTCCCCATAAATAGTGCATTAAATCCAAGCAAAGACCTTTGAAGCTCAGGAGGGGAGGGCAGAACCGCATGAGCTGAAAAGCCAGATGTCCCAGTCATGTGGTAGCAGCGAAAATGAAACTGATTGGGTTTGATTTGAATGTGAAACTGGAGGCCCCATGCAATGCACGATCATTGATTAACATTGAATGCATTGTCTCAAATAGAAAATGCATCATGTGCTCCACCTGGCTCATCACAGGTTTATATTAAAGGGGATAAAAAGCCAGTCCAAACCCTCTAAAAACTGATTTTGTGTGATGTACATAACTTAAGTTATGATCAAAATTATGATTCTGGCATTGTCATAAGTCTTAGGAAATGGAAAATTGACAAAGTGAAAGATTATGAAATTAATGTTTGAATTGAGAATTGTCCAATTTTTTAGCAATTTCCGTGTAACAGCAAACCATGACAAATGGTGGCTCCACCTAGGAAGGGCATGTAAAAGAAAAACAGTATTGTCAGAATCTTCGTAAAATGTGGAATCCTAAAATATATATAGGTTCATGGAGTTATCTGAAAAATCAGGGTAGCTTCCACGTTGTGATATTTTTCAACACAAAAAGGTAAACCCACCTGTCATTTTGAAATTATGTAACTTCCCTCCTCCCTCAGCTTCCATAACCCATAACTCTCAACTTATGGTTCTATCAGCAGCCAGTGGGTGTCTTGGTGGGAGGTGAAGGGAGAAAACTGGCCAATCCATAGCGTGGGAGATGTGATAATGTAGGAGTTTCATCAGCCCTATAAGAGGTCAATTTTGCATCAGAAGACGGCTTTTTCTACTTTATTCCCGGAGGTAGTCTACTGCTGAACTCTTGTGAAGAACAGCTACCATAGAGGCCTCAATCCTTACATTGGAGACAGTGACAGGGAACTCTGGAAGCTAGCTTGTATCCCCATCAGAGGAGCCAGAGGAAGTCTGGGTGCAGGACAAAATCCTTGACTGACACCCTTGACCAGATCTGTGCTGTCCTCAGAGGAGCCCTGCTGTTTTTCCCTGGATGCCCCATAACCAAGGCCTCCCATGTAAGTAGACTAATCCAAAAGCCATCAATTGTGTGGGGAGCTACTTGCCTTTATTCCTTTCCAGTATTGGGTAAGGGGGTGAAACTGGGTAGGCCCTTAGCACATTTTATTAAATCTCACTCAAATTATTTCCCCATAGAAAACCACCCTCTTGGTGGAAATTGAATTTTGTGGGGAACTGCCTTCCTTATTCCTTTCCATTAAATTCATGGGGGAAGGGGCACAAGCGTGTATATCCTAGCACCTTTAATTAAAATAAATCAATTAATTCCCATATAGAAAGTTGAGTGTTAGAGTTTGAAACTAACAAAATTCATGCCCAGTGGGTTAGAGTTGGTATAGACAATAAAGACTTAGGTGACTGTCCTTCTGAAACCCCTGACTTCTGTCCAGAGGGGGGTCCTGAATCCCAAAAGAAGTAATCCTAAAACTTTACCTTTCAATTGAATGGGGAGTGGGTAAAATTTAATTTCCCATTTATTCCTGTGCATCCCAAACCAGAATCCCAAGGCACTGCATTTCCTTTGAAACTGTGTTGAAAAACGATTTTCCCATTGAGTTTCTTTCTCAAATATTGCCTTTCTAAAAAATAAAACGAAAGCGGTTTTCCCATTGTGTTTCTTTCTCAAACATTGCCTTTCTCAAAATAAAAGCCAACATGATTTTTCCATTGTGTTCCGACTCCCTAGACCTTGCCTTCAAATCAGAGGAGTCATATCCAATTGACGCCTGGCGGGTGGGGGTTGCTGCGAGTAAAGTGTATTGGGACACATAAGCAATCACTGTTTATTGTGAATGGTTTCTATTGGTTAATTTGAAATTAAAACAGATATAAATTGTGACTGCATAGCTCAAAATTCTACCTGTGTTGTTTTAATAATGGAAAGTAATGTGGAGTTGTGATATGGTGTAGTTACACAGCATTGGTGGTTGATGTTGTTTGCTTGTCTTCTTTGTCAAACCTTAAATAAATATATATTCTTAACATACACCGGCTTGGATCCTAGCTAATTGGTGTTACACAGGTTATTTGTTGGGGTGGTGTGAGACGGGTTGGAGACCTCACTAAAGTTGAATCTGTATAAGCGCTTTGGGTGTGCGCTACCTTGCTTGGGGGGAAAGGAACTCCCTGAGTTCAGAGTGACTGCCTGACTAATCGCGACAAAGCACTGAAACTTGTTGAGCATGAGATCGGTTAATTCCAAGAATTCTGTGGCCTGTGGTATGTTTTTTCTAATAGGTTAAATAGAAATACTTTATGCTTCTATTTCTTTTATATTTTCAATTGTTACTACAGGTTTGGATCTACCAGTATTGAAATCCAATTAAAATTCCTTCTGGAGTATAAATATTTGATTTATCACTCTGCGATTTTTCTGATTCATATGAAGGACAAGTTGGATTACTAATGTTTTTTGTGGGTATTGCACAACTTTAGGAAAATTCTTTGAACCTTCATTTAAGATTGGGAATCCTTAAATCTTCCATACTTTATATTTGAACCATTCACGAAAAGTTGCCAGGTAAATGTAGAGTGCATGATCCTTTGGCATTTGGTGATACTGCAGAAGCTTGGAGGGGAAGGGGGAGACACTCCTGAAATCAGTAAGAGGGGATGGCTATTTCAGGTATTTTCCCCCTTCATTCAGAAGTAAGCAGTTCTGGTAAAGATGGACAACTCTGTGACCATGGATTATGAAAAGGAAGGGGGGTATCCGGGTCCACCCTTCAGCCATGCCTGACTTTTCTACTGTGAGACTGGGCAGATAGCTTGCTGATATCTCTAGTGCTGGTGTAGGTCAGGGGGTTGGAGAATGTCAGAGCGGGTTGACTGAACAGGGTATTTCCTTTAACATAGGATATGTCTCTTTCTCCTCAGGTGTTTCAGGAATCTGTTTAACAGTCACTTTTTCATTTCTGGGTCTGTTGCCTCCAGGATAAATGCCCACAAAAAAAGGATGCCCTCAGATTAAAGATCTTTAGCTCTAGGGAACAGGTGCAATGTCCATTCCATGGTCAGACTGTTTTATAAGTGCCGTTATGTGATTTTCTCTAATCCCAAGAATAACAAGGGCTTGCAGGGAGGGTTCTCCCCTGATTTTAGCTGTATTGGTTGGGTACCTGTGAGGGTGTCTTGACTTGTTAGCTCAAATGTCTGTGCCCCACCCTCCCCCGGAATATTCTGGTAGAGGCTTGTTAATTTCTTCCTTCCACTCACAGTATTGAAGCTCAGCAAAGACGTTTACAGCACAATGCTTTAGTTCCCCAAGGAAATTATTCTTCTGTCCCGTAGTCCCACAGCTCATCCACACAGACATGTTACTAGAAAAATTGAAGTTCTGTTGAGACTTGGTGTGACCAGTATGTTGGAACTTCTTTGGACTGCTCAGTTCCAAATCTCCTTCAGTTTCACCTGCAAATGTTGTTCTTGAGATTGGTTATATCTAGCTTGTGAAGCCAGTGGGCTTCTGTCAGAGTTTGTAGATACTTGTGTTGTGGCGTTACTGATGCTTCCCTTATGGTATCTCACTGTTTTGTATGCAGCACTCAATAGTGTCCTCTTGCTAGTATTGTGGTGCATTTCAGGTACCTTCCATTCATCCTAAATAGTCAAAATCAGGTGAAAAGCCCTTTTTCACTTTACCCCCCCACCCCAAAAGCAATCTCTTTAGAATTACTGCTCTGACAACACTCAGAGTGGTCTTTCTAAAGCAAACTGTCCCACCCCTGGCGCACACGAGTACATGCAGGAGCTGGCAGGCGTGCCCAGGCAAGGCGTAAAATGGACAGATATACAGCAGGGTCCCTGAATATTAAAAAGAACAGGGAAAACCTACAGAGAAACCAAAAATCTTCAAGATTTGAGCCAGGTTTCTGGCACATTTCATTACAGGTTATTATTATATAAGTAAATTCAATGTATAATGGGGAATAATCCTCCAATATTTAAAACTCTAGATTTACCTGTATAATAACCATACATATTTCTCACATTTGTACTGTCCATACATTTCAAAACATATTGGCAACACATGAAAAGATAAACATCAACTCCTACTTAGTAAAGCCCAATTAGCAACCATGTAAACAATTGAATTCCTAAATAAACATTTAATGAAGACTTCTGGATGGACAGAGCTTTGTCAAATACTACTATGTGCAACTGTTCATTGAAAGTGCCTCTAGTGTAAAGTGCAATAGTGCTGAGCAACGTGCAATACGGATGGATCCATAGATGACTAACAAAGTGTGCAATCACATGAGGTAGCACGTCGGTCTAGTCAGGTTGGAACCAGGCCAACTAGTAGTGTACAATACCATAGTTGTCACTTAGGTCACTAGAGGGAAGATATTGATAGGCATTCATGAAACTCATGATAATAGTTCTAGAGAATCATACTCTCACATCACTGATAGCAAAACCATTATAATTTAACAGCACACTTGTGGTGGGGCCCTGGTTTCGACGAATATCCAAATAAAGCCTTGCCTTCCTCAGGTCCAGATTTCAAACACTACAACACAATAGAGAGACACTAGATTAATGTCTAAGTGGTGACATATTTAGGTAATGGGCAAAATAAGGGAAATCATTAATATGGCTGGAATAAATTAACTACAACCTTTTTGACCATACACCATTGACACACTTCCACTGTATTCTGATGTGATGTGGGGTGCATTTAAAGGCCCCAAACAGAAGTCCCTTTCACATGAATGGAATGATTTTAAACACTGAAACAAAAAACGGCTTGGCCTTTGTTGTTGTTTTTCAAGTAATATTAAAGAGCAATGTGGAAAGGGACCTACCTGTCATTACCAATGGACAAGCAGCATTTTAATTTACAAAAGAAGAAGGAATCAAAGATCCCTGTCACATGGAAAACATGATACTTACACATTGAAAACAAAAACAGCTTGCATTGGTGTGTGCAAATAAAAACGGTTTTAAAAAGTTAAAGTGAAAATATATCACTGCTCACATAAAATTGTCAGGAAAACAAAACATGATGCGTGGGTTGACCAAATACAATGTATATTATATTTCACCTACAAAACTCCAGTGACATTTTAAGAGCCACTTTGTCTTCATGGAAAATGTCAACCAATGGCAGAGTCTTTTGCTGGCTGTGGGCAAAACTTCACAAGGACATCGCTCACTTCCAGCTGGATGTCACATCTCCCATCTCATGACCAACCGCAATAAAAGGGCCTGCTAAAGGTGTTGAAATTCGGTGTTCTCTAGACCTGTTGGCTCTGAAAGCATTGACTTCAAGAAAATGTTACCCTTGGCTTGAGCATGACTAATATGTGTGAAAATGGGGGCACCCACTTCAAAGAGCATGTTTCCAACACAAAGGAGACCGATGAAGGTACAAGCTGACCCAGTGAAAACAAATGGCCGGAAGGCAGAAATTGCCATTTGTCCCACATGAAGATTCACAATTAATTTAAAAGAACTATGATCATTTAGGCCTTTTCATCAGCAACCATAAGGCGGGTTGATTTCCTTTTGTATCATTTTTTATGTCATTTATAGGTGATTTGGGGGATATAAAATACATCTGCTTGTGACTCTGGGAATTGTAATGGCCAGTTACATTAGGTTTATGGCTGATCTGAACATGCTCCGAATGTGAGAGTTGGTGAGCAGGTGGGAAATGAAATTAGGGATAAGCTTAAAACTTACATATTCATAACTATTGTGCTTTTTATGGAAACAGCAGAAAGGTGCTGCATGGCCATGCTACATGGAACGGATTTGGTGGCCAGCTTATCGAATTCCCCGTGATTAGCTGAATCAGAAAATATGTTTAGTATGGCAGTTGCTAGTAAAATATGAAGTTGTGATACATAACTAATTTTTGCCAAAAAGTTGAAAGGAGAACAAAGGGCGATTACAAATGGGAATTGCCTTATGTTGCTCCAGACCCCTTAACAAATCCTGACTTGGAGGCTGGGGTTGGGAGGAGGGAGAAGGGTAATTGTCCAATCCTAGTGGCAGGGATTATTGCAGGTTACTTCCCCAAGATTGTAAAATTGGTGGTGTCATCGCTACTATATAAGGGGGACTGCACTAGGACAACGGAGACAGAAAAATACAGAGAGGAACACACAGAAAAAGGAACCACAAAGACAAGACAGAGCGAAGAGACAGACCATCAGGAAGGCTGCTGAAACTTACCATCTGACATCTGTAAGGAGACACCAGAGGAGATTGCTGAGAGTGCATCTGGGTGAAGCTGTCTATCTCTAGGAAGGCCTCAAGCTGACTGGGTCCTATGATGAAGAGCGGGAGGCCATCTTTGAGAGTGGAGTGACCAGACCCCTGCCTTATCTTTCCAGGATGTCCTGAGATGCAGCTGGCTTTCCTGAACCTTTAACAGAGGCTTGCTATGTAAGTAGCACTGAGCCCTGGGAAACCAAAAGGTGGGGGAGTCTGCTTGCCTTGAATCCTTTCCCTTTATAGTGGGTGGTGGGCACAACCGTGTAGATCCTTAGCCTATTTAACCAAAAATATTAATTTAATGAATTCCCCATTTGGTAGAACACTATGGGGTGAATTTTGTAAAAATTCAAAATTAACAAAGCTCACTTCCCAGTGTGCGCTGAAAAGTATAGCCTATAATTTAATTAGTTAATCCTTGTTGTACAGTTGACCCAGACTTCTTTGAGGAGGATGGGTGGCTTTGTTCTTAAATCAGTCAAACCTTTTTATCCAGCTGCCCTAACACAGGCCTTTCAGTAAGGGGGGTCTGAAATGCAAAATTCCCCAAAGCATTCCAATGTTTCTGTCTGACTTCCCAACATATACCAAAGCAACGGGGGATCTGAAAAAGAAACCGATAAAACAGGCTGTGTTTATTTTAAACCAAAAATG
This sequence comes from Ambystoma mexicanum, assembly GCF_040938575.1. NCBI lineage: Eukaryota > Metazoa > Chordata > Amphibia > Caudata > Ambystomatidae > Ambystoma > Ambystoma mexicanum. The sequence continues at coordinate 127,147,048 of NC_090929.1, read as the reverse complement.
TGGGCAAAATCATAATTATCAATCTTGAAATCCTACTGCTAGTCTTTTAAGCTTGCTGGAAAATGAAAGTAGCACAACATTACACAATAAGTGCCTTTGTGATAGATCAGTGTAATTATTTCATGAATTGAAATTTGCAGAAAGTGAAGAATTGCGATTGTGTTCTTTTTAATTTCACTTTTGTGATTTATTTATGCAGAGAGAAGTTGATTGTGTTTTACCATGGGAAAGTGGTGTTTGAAATTTCTGTGCTAATTTCTATCACTTTTAATTTAAATAAATACCAATATATTTCCCGTACACCAGCCGGGTTCTTGGCTCATTGTTAACTCAGGGGAGAGGGATCCAAGGGCCATGATATGTGTCTAAGATAGGGCTTAAAAAGAATCGGTTAAACAGTTTGTTGAATAACCACTTGAGTAGGGAGGGAAGGAGCTCCCCATATTGAGAGTGGCTTCTCAATAAACCATTACAATGCGCATAAATGGGACACCAAAGGAGCTGTGGTGGCTTGATTTTGAACGTGTGATTTATGGTAATTAGTACGAACATGTACTGGTCCTTTTTCTCTTTCCAACATAGTAATTCCTGCATGGACAAATAATCACATAGATTACACGAGCCGTCTTACAATTGGTAAAATGATGAGGCAGCCATGTTTTCCCTCGTGCTTCATATGTGGAGATTTGACGTGAGGATTGTCATGCTGAACACGTTCCGCACTGGTGTTCTTTAACTGGAGGTAATCGCAGTCGGCCCTGTGTTTCAATGTTGGGATCATCTTTTTTTCCACAGACATGTACCAAGGACTGCTGAAGGTTTACTCCCTTTTTGAACGCAAATAGTGGTTTTGCCAATTGTGAGTCATAGGTTTGCAGAATATGCCAGTTGCATAATATTAAATTTCTCAAGGCTTCGATTGCAAAGGTGGAAAAAGGTGGTAACTCAGAATAGTCTTTTGTTTGCCGTTCTCTCTTTTTGTTCGAGGAGATTCTCCCTTGGAAACAACGAGGCCCCCTTGATCGATCGTTTCAACAATTTCTTCGGGTACCCACCTAGAAGTAAACATTTTTTCATGATGTTGGCCTAGTGATAAAATTAATGAAGACTAGTACGATTCCTGTGGACTTGCAGGAACTGAGTGAAAGGAAAAGTCCTTCTCAGGCCTATGGAGTGTTGGCTCTCATGATGTAGGCTAGTATACCTATCTGGGGCTTTTCTAAAAAGAGTAACTTCCAACTGCCCTTGTTTCGCTTTTATTAATGGGTCTAAAAAAGGAATCTCAGTTTGAGAGGTCATAGTGAATTTGAAGTTGGGATGTAAATAACTAATCTACGTCACAAATAGCATAAGTGGTGGTAACTCATTTTGCCATATAATCAAGATATCGTCTATGTATCATCAATTTAATTTGATAGATGCTAAAAAAGGAAGATGGGAGCCGTGGGCACAGCAGTGAAGTGTACCTGCGTGTGTGTGTGTGTCTCTGTTGGTGTTTATGTGGCGTGGCTGTAGGTCTGTGAGAGGAGTGGGGGGTTGGGTAGTGGTTTTAACAGCGGGCGGGGAAGCAAAGGGAGGCACAGGGAGTGAACCCCTGAGTTAAAGAGTGAGAGCATTGGTAGGTTCTAAGGAGAGTGGGGGAAATAGTGACATTTCAGAATACTGATGGCCGCACCAAAATCTGTCCCAAAAAAAAGTATTTTTTGTGTGCGGCCTTCAATATTTAGAAATTGCACACATAACCAAATAGTCTTCTGCAGTTGCCCTTTGAGTCTTTGGTTTCATCAGACTTTAAGTATGTGTCTCCCAAGGCCTTTCAGGAGCCATCGCATATTAGATTATTATGGGAATTGCAGGATCTTGTCTGCCAAGAGCCTTTTTAATTGGCATTTAACCAAAAGGTTAAGCCAGACCCCTCGCCCTCAATCCTGATTTGACTTTTAAGCCATAAAGGTTTTCCTCCTTCTGTGATTTTGAGTATTTCAATGTTTCTGTGATGTTTCCTTCAAGGGCCCTTGTATCATCATAATGTCTGGTGATCAGTATTGGCCTACTTAGAAAGGACTTGTATCGGATGCTCTATTAGTAACATATGGCCTCTCTTATTAGCAAAGCTTCCCAGCCACTTCCTCTGAGCCTAAAGGATTAGGGATTCCATTCCTCTTCCTTATTATCTTGCCTGGCTTTCAATTCCTGAAAGATTCAGGGGTGATCCGCTGGCAGTATGGCGGTTCCGTGGGCAGAGTTTCAGGGAGTCCCCAGCTGACATCTGCAGGGCTCCTACCTAGGCTGCACCTTATATGTTTGAGTCTCATTACTGTATCCAGCACTGGGGTGACATGAGGAATTCCACGAGGTTGAGGTTCTGTAATGTGTTAAGCAAAAGGATGCGGGTGGGGGTTTGGAGGGATTTTAAGAAAGTGCCAACAGGAAGCACTCAAGGTAGGTAAGGGAAGGCAGGGAGATGGGGAGTGTTCTTATAGTACCTGATATATCCTTCCACCACTCTCTATGGTAGATGCATAAGCTCCCACCCAGTGCCTGAACAATCCTCATCTCTCTCCGTATGGTATATCCCTAATTTCTCATGCAGTGCCTGATATACCCTTCTCCCACACAGTGTGATATATGCATAATATCTCACACAGTGACTGGTGTATCCTTCTCCCTCCCAGACTGTGATATCCTAGTTCTCATACAGTGCATGATATATCACAATGCTTGATATATCCTTCTCTCCCTCTGTCTAATACATCCATCATTTCTCACACAGTGCATGCTATATCACAGTTCAAGATATATCATCCCACCCAGTCTGACACATTCTTCATTTCTAAAATAGTGCCTGATATTTATCCATCTCAGGCAGACATGTCGGACTCACTCATAAGAGTGCATGTTATATCACAGTGCCTGATTATATATTTCTCCCTCTAAGCCTCCACCAATTTCCACACAGTACCAATATATAATTATCCCTTTGAGTCTGCTATATCAGCCATCACTCACACAGTGCCTGATATTACATTCTTCCCCTCAGTTTTATCTATCCACAATCACTCACAATTACACTATGATATGAGGATACATGAAATAATGAAATGTTCACCTCACGTCCATTCTGTGATAAAGAGACGGTTTGTCTTGCCTAATGAGGGGCTGACTGTTTCTTAGTCCAAAAAGGTCACGATCACTATATGTTTTTATGTGATGTCCCTGTATGTGTTCTTTTTACATATTTGAACGTTCTGTATATATGAATTCAAATATGTGAATCTCTGTTTTTCTGTCTATTTATATTGATTGACATGAAGCGTGGCATTTTTTTGCAATTGAACACACAGAGTACGTGTGTAGGCGGGAAGCTGTTTTTGTGGTATCCTCTATATACATTTGTACCATTTGTCCTCCTCCACACAGCCCCCTAAAAAAGAGGACTGTACAGCTCTAATTTTTGTACACCTCCTTTTCCTCTGAGCCTAAAGTTGAGCTCTTGCACAGTGCCTGATATATCTGTATCCCCTTCAGGTTTATACATCTATTATTTCTCACATAGTGCCTGACATTTATTTATTGGACATTTGTAAGGTGCCTATATACACGTGTTTCAAGGCACCATACCCTCTTACACCCAGTGTGATGTGTCTATAATCTCTCACACAGTACCCGATGTATGCATGTCCCCTGAGTCTAAAATATCCACCAGCTCTTCCACAATGCCTGATGTATATTTCTCCCTCTCAATGTTATACATCCATAATTTCCCACACACTGCCCGATATATCTTTCTCCCATCCAGTGTGATGTATCCATAATCTCTCACCTCGTGCCTGATGTATGCATTTGCACTGAGTCTAACATATCCACCAGCTCATGCACAATGCTCTGATACATTCACAACTTCTCACAGAGGGCCATGTATACCATTCTCCCACATAGTGGAATGTATCCCTAATCTCTCACACAGCACCCAGTGTGTGCTTTCCTCCTGAGTCTAACATATCCACCATGCCTGATGTATCTTTCTCCCTCTCAGTCTGATACATTCACAACTTCTCACAGAGGGCCATGTATACCATTCTCCCACATAGTGGAATGTATCCCTAATCTCTCACACAGCACCCAGTGTGTGCTTTCCTCCTGAGTCTAACATATCCACCATGCCTGATGTATCTTTCTCCCTCTCAGTCTGATACATTCACCACTTCTCACAGAGGGCCATGTATACCATTCTCCCACATAGTGGAATGTATCCCTAATCTCTCACACAGCACCCAGTGTGTGCTTTCCTCCTGAGTCTAACATATCCACCATGCCTGATGTATCTTTCTCCCTCTCAGTCTGATACATTCACCACTTCTCACAGAGGGCCATGTATACCATTCTCCCACATAGTGGAATGTATCCCTAATCTCTCACACAGCACCCAGTGTGTGCTTTCCTCCTGAGTCTAACATATCCACCATGCCTGATGTATCTTTCTCCCTCTCAGTCTGATACATTCACCACTTCTCACAGAGGGCCATGTATACCATTCTCCCACATAGTGGAATGTATCCCTAATCTCTCACACAGCACCCAGTGTGTGCTTTCCTCCTGAGTCTAACATATCCACCATGCCTGATGTATCTTTCTCCCTCTCAGTCTGGTACATCCATCACTTCTCACACAGCGCCTGATATGCCCTATGCCCAGTGCCCAGTGTGATGTATCCATAATCTGTTGCACGGGGCCTGATGGCACCTCCCTCCCCACCCTCGGACTGACGTATCCCTTTCTCACATACACTGCATGCTCTATCGGAGCGCCTGATGGCAACGTGCCTTTGCCGCTTTGCGCATGCGCATCTCCTGCATTTACCTCGAGTTTGCTCATTTTTCAGGAAGGAAGCAAAACAGATGTGAAATGGGGTAAATTGGTTAGAAAAAATAAATAGGTAGGGGGGATAAGTGCGAAAGGAAGGGCCTGCCCCTTGCTTTTCAAGAAAGGTTGCAAGTGCAGTAGATGCAGAGACAGAACGATGTAAACATGGACTAGATGTAAACGCATGGGTGTCCCTGCCCCGCTTGCACAATGCCTCGCATGCCCACATCTCTCACGCAATGTGCGATATTCCAAATCCCGCCCGATGTATCACACATCTCACAGTCTGCATCGCCTTCGCTTGAATCTGGTATACCACTAGTGACATGCGTAGTGCCTGGTCTGATTTGTCTGTCATTTCCCATCTCATGGACTGCCTGACTTACGCCACTCACTCACTCACTCTCCGAGTGATATATTACGCATCTCTCAAGCAACGTATCAGCCTTCACTCCAGCCCGACGTGGCTCACTTTCTCATACGCCTGCCTGATATAGTCTAAATTACGGTCCCTATCACGCTCTGTCTCTCTCACACATGCGCACACATACAGACGCCCATATATTTTATAATTTCAAATAAATAAATAAATAAATAAATAAATAAATAAATACATGAATGAATGAATGCATTGTTATGGCACACCCCCCAGCTCACCCTCTAGTTCTCTCACTCTGGCTTGAACAGCTCTCATCTCACCCCCTTCCTCTTACACAGCCTGACATATCCTCCTCCACCGCATTCGGCTGATATGTCACGTATCTTCCTCACGCTACTACTCAGCCTGGCGTAGCTCCGTTCCCACACACGCTGCCTGCTATTCCCCTCCACCGCAGCCACTATATCACCCACGCGTCACGCGAGCTGCGCTGCGCTCTTGAAAGTGCAGGTGTTTCCAGCGATCTCCCTCCCTCTCTCCCGGTGCCCGACATGTCCCACACACGCCCCCTAGCAGCCGGCTGCGCGCAGGGAGCGGGCGCGCAGGGAGCGGGCGCGCAGGAGCAGGCAGCTCTCCCCGGGAGCCAGCGGGAGGGATCCAGGTGGAGAGAGACGAGGCCACGGGGGCCGGCTCAGCTTTCACCCACGCCCACCGCCGCTCCCCAGAGCCCGGCACCTCCTGCCCGCCCGGCCCGGCCAGGAAGGGGCGCGTTCATTAAGCGGCAGCAGAGGAGGAGGCGGCGACTGCTGCTGTCTGCGGGATCTGGGCTGTGAAGGGACCCACGCCCCCGCCTCACAGCGGCCCCCACCCCGCCCGGGCCGCGCGCTTCCCAACCCTCTGTGACATTCTTTTTTAATTGTGTACTTTTGATGAATGACTGCGATTCGGCTACCACTGCATGAATATTGCTTTGTTTATCTCAGCGAGATTATTAAAAAAGCCCGTTTTATGTTTTTCTCTTTGTGAAACGACTCTGGGTGACCTCGTTAGTAAACTCAGAAACGCATTCCTGTGTATTGTTCTAAATTGCTGTACACGTTGTTGCTTGTCACATCGCTGGTACAGGAGGCTGTGTACACAAATTCGGGCATGTGTGCAAATCGGAGCGCACGAGAAGACACTTTTTTGTGCAAACACGTTTATTGATTTTTTTTTATCTTGACTGACATTTATTGGTGAAGTGCAGGTATTTGGCGCGTCGGGCGGTTTAGTTTAGTTCACTTTTATTTTTAATACCCCTTTTTTTTAGAGTGCGAACAGTGAGACTGGCGCGCGAATCGTAAAACGTAACACGTTTCAGAGCTGCTGGAAAATAAGCATAAAATCAGCGCGCGTTTGGCAGCGCTCGTCCACTGGTTTCCCGGGCTGCGCGCAGGCGGCGGTATTTTAATGCAGCTGCGGGGAAGCGTTCACAGAGAGGCTAAGATGCCGGCGCTTCTACCTTTATTTAACACGGAACACGGTCAGTATATACAGTGCATTTTTTAAAAAAAAATTTCGAACCAATTTAATTGACACGGTGAACATTTTTTTTTTTAAAAGGGATTTTACAAAAAAATGCTTTTTTTTCAAAAGCTTGGAAGGGACTGACGGGTGCCCTTTGCCAACTTTCAAAGAGTTTTTTTTAATGAACATGTTTTGTGTCCCCTTATCCCCCTACTGATTCCTCAATCCCCCCCACCCCCACACCCTGTGTGTTAACGCTTTCTGGGATGGAACAGTCAGGCCGGCAGGCAGCGCTCGCCTTCTGCTGCCACAATGAGTGGCCCCTGGAGCCGTTTAGATCGCCTCGACCCCGCTAATCCCCTCTTCCCGCACCGGTCCAGGCCCTCCCTTTTGTCCCGTTATGTTTTTCCTTCTGTCCCCCCCCCCACCCCAGCCCCCCACCTCCTTGCATGATTGACTGGCCAATGGGCGCTAATTATCCGAATGTCGCTTCTGTCCTTTGAGCGACTTTCCCCGCATCGTGGGTAACTGTCAGGCATTCTGTCACTGCATATCACATTACAAGCGTTATCATACGGGGGGGGGGGCGGGAGGCTGCGGTGGGGGTGTCCTCGAAGCAGCTGCTGCGGAGACCTCGGGGCCTGGACTCATTGCCTAGGTTGTGTTTGTAAGGAAGGCAGGTCCAGAGGAATATTTAAATATCATTTTTTAATATATATATATATATACTTATAAAAAAATGCTCTCAATGTTATTCCCAGTAAAATGTACAATGCAGCTTTTCTTGTTTCCCCTCTGGACCCAGCGGCTGAGCCGGGCAACCTCTCAGGATTATTGGTGTGGATACACGTTAAACTCTGATTTTCAGGGCAAGTTGCGCAGGTTGCAGGCCTGCAGGCAGGGCCGAGGAGGCAAAGAGCGTGGCAGATGGATTACGCCTTCGGAACCCCCAAGGGTGGGGGGCGCGGAGGGTGGTTGTTCACGGTGTGAATTCCGTATTTTTTTATTTTGTATGACGCGGGAAGGCTGTACGCCCAGTCGTCGCCTTATTCTCGAAAGGTTTACTGAATACCGGCACAAGGTGGGTTAAACCAGTGCGTCCCCCTTGCCAGGAGCACTGGAGCAACAGTGTGTACCAATTGCGGCTGTGGCACGGTGGCGGGGCTTTGGCGGAGCAGCTTTAGCATATATACGCATTATACATATAGGCACAGTTAATGCACACACATATATAAAACTATGTTATGCAAATCTAGAGAGAGAGAGCTACAACGACAGATGTGTGTGTGTGGGTGTATATATGTATATACTGGATGAAAATACATTTCCAATACTGTGAATGCGTTCTACCCTTTAGGTGCATGCATATATTTAGGATTTCAAAATAGAAGTTAAATATTTATATCTATGAGATTAATCATTCTTTAAGCAAGGATAGTTCAGGTGGCTCAGCAGTCTCGCAATACATCAACCCAACACAGGCCATCTCTTTGGGGTGGAAGTGCTGGGGAGTATGGACGAATGGGCTGGGGCGGGTTTATGGATGGATACATGAATGGATGGGAGGCTTGGAGAGAATGGATGGGGGGTGGATGGCTGGCTGGATTTAGAGTTTAGGGTGGATGGATGGAGAGGTTGGGGTAAATGGATGAATGGTTTGGATGATGGAGAGGTTGTGGTGAGTGTGTGAATGGGTTGGGTGGATGGATGGAGAGGTTGGGGTGAATGGATGAATGGGTTGGGAGGATGGGTGTAGAGGTTGGGTTGAGTGGATGATTGGGTGGATAGATGGATGGGGAGGTTGGTGTGAATGGATGAATGGGCTGGGTGAATGGATGGTGTAAGAGGTTGGGGTAAATGCATGAATAGGTTGGGTGGATGGAGAGTTTATGGTGAATGAAAGGATGGAGAGATTGGGGTGAATGGTGGAATGGGTTACGGATGGATGGATGTGGAGATTGGGGTGAATGGGTTGGTTTGGTGGATGGTTGAATAGATGGATGGAGATGTTGGGGTGAATAGATGAATGGGTTGGGTGGATGAGTGGACGGATGGATGGCTGGATGATGGTGAGTTTAGGGTGAATGGATGGATGGAGTGGTTGGTGTGAATGGATGAATGGGCTGGGTTGGTGGATGGATGCATGGCTGGTTGTATGGAGAGTTAAGGGTGAATGGATGGATGGAGAAGTTGGTGTGAATGATGAATGGGTTGGGTGGATGGATGGAGTTGTTGGGGTGCATTTGTGAATGGGTTGGGTGGGTGTAAGTGTGTGTTGGCAGTGGTTGGATGAACACCTTCCATAGGAAAGTGTGCATCGCCTTTTCTCTGTTGTTCTCAGTACACGGGGGTTTCCTGTACTAACTCCTCCAGCGAGGCAGAATTGCACGGGTGCGAGGAGTGTTTCACAAGCCCTGATCACAAAAGTGCACGCGCCCCGATCACTCGGAAGGACAGAGGCCCGATACTATGGATGCGGTGTGTAACCCCTGCCCGGGATTCAGAGAACAATCATTGGTTGCGACTGCGCTACCAAGGCCTACATTTCACCTAGTCCTGCCCCGCCCCCCTGCATTCGCTTTTACGGAAATGCCTTTAGGAAGATTTTAGTCCCAGGGCACGCACGCTAACTGTGTGCACGAACCAGGCGTGCTCAACAAAAGTATTTTAATAAGTGCATTCTCACTGCACTCTAGAATGTTCAGAAGTATATTCGTTACAGTTGTGTTGCGCTATGTTGTATTGTGGCGTGCTGTGTTTGGTTCTCTCGTGCGTTATTTTATCCTATTTTACGTTATCTTATTTTGCACTTCGATATGTTAGGATATACGTCATGTTATAAGTAATGTTGTGTTACGGTATAATACGTTATGATACGTTTTGTGCTAGAGAATGAGTGGAGTACGTCCAATTAGCATAACATAATCTAACATTATCACAGGGATGTTTTGTTGACTTGTTTTGTTATGTTATCTTATTTTACACACGAACTTACCGACGCATGCGTATTTCACCCATTTCTCCTGCACTTGAAGCGCCACCGACTTTACGGTGTTTATTTTGGGGGATGTGAGTATTGCGAACGTGTTTAGGTCGACAGAAGTTGTTTGAGACTCCAGTGTGGAGGGTGAGGGGGGTGTGAGGGTGCGAGGAGGGGCACGCGCTTGCAGGTGCTTCGGGCCGGATTTCAGCGCGGTAAGCACACCCATGTTACGCAATAGGTGCTGCCCGCGTAATATAGTGCCCACAGTGGCCCGGGCGATGTTCTGCACGCCTGCGCTCAGGTGTGCGCGTCGTCCCATAGATGCCGCAGGGGCGCCGGGAAGTCAAGTTTAAGCGCGAGAACCTGGGCTGGGCCTATGGCAGGAGGCCTGGGCGCCTTGGCACACCCCCTGCACCAGCAATGGTTAATTCATTAAGGGCGCTGCTAATTGCTACTTGAGTCGGCGTGCGCAGATGACGAGGAAGGAGCCGGCGTCTCCGCTTTATTTAGCCGACAGGTTCATTAAAATCAAATTATACGCGTGTTTTGGGAGCGTCTGCATTTTTGTGCGCCTGGAAGTAGAGGGGCGCCTCGCCCGGGCACTCGAGGGGGCTTAAATTAAAGGGCACGAGGTGGGAGATGCGGCTGGTGGGGGATAATGCTGTTTTTTTTTACCCCTCTTCTTTTTTTCTGTGCAGGTGGCACCGTTAATGGGCGCAATAGTGTGCAATGCCGTGTTTGTCGGGGGGAATAAACCCCGTATTGATCCCGGTAATTAAGCAATCTGATATCATTGAATAATACGCCTTTAATGAAGGCGCGCCTGTTTCCTGCGCATAATACATGCGAGCCCGCGTGCTGCCGGTTACGTGATCAGAATGGCCGCGCACGGGTCGTCTGCGGCTGCAGGGGCGCTGCCACGCCAGTGGGGATGCGGGGGGGTGGGGGGGAATTCGGGGGGTTTCACCAGACACTCTACAAACCAAATGCCACAAAAAGGGCCGCCTATTCAAACACAAAGCAATTAATACACGTTTCGGGGGCAGCTCTGCCCGCTCCTCTTGCGCGACTTGCGCTCAGACTGCGCACCGCATCTCCCTTTCGCGAGTTCCTTTCTGCTAAGCGTGACCAAAATGCATTTTACCGCACACACGCAATGAGCCACGTATAATATACGCGGAAATAGGCCCTCGAGCTCTTTCTCGCGTGGGTATGCATTTGCGAGCACCGTGCTCACGACATGGTTAAGAAAAATCTCACATCTTCAGATCACACGCAATGTTTGCGGCTCACCACAACGTCAGATGCACGCACACGCGCGCCGCTCCTCCCCCACACTCATGTGCGTTATATATTCCCCTATGCATATCTACAAGTAAATAGTTCTTCTGGCTTCTTGTGTCATTATGAGAATAGCTATAGCAGCCTGAAAAAAAAAATAATATATATATATATATATACACACACACGCGCACGCGCGCAGTTTTTTTTTTAAATGAGTATATGTGATGGGTGGAGCCTCTGCACTGGCTCTCAGAGACCTTTATCCAATGAGATTACAATTATATGGCCTAAAATGTTGTATAAGTTCGGCATTGCACAGCTGTTTCATTGGGTGGAGAGAGAGGGAGAGAGAGAGAGAGAGAGAGAGAGAGAGAAAACACACACACAATTTAGTAACACCCAGACACATAGACGAGTGTGTGCATATTGTATGTAAATGTTAGAGTGTATATATAGTTGTCGCTTTGAAAAACCCAAGTGTTGTTATAATGTGCCAGAGAATAGAGAGAGCGTGCCTGTCTGGCACCCCACAGCGATGGGTCCCCGTCCCGGGAGGAAGGCCAGCTCGGAAGCCCCGGCCGGTCCGGGCCGCCTTGGCCGCGTCTGTCCGCACGGCCACCGGATACCTCTGTGAGAGACAAGAATGCGGATGTTATTAGGGGATGTGGCGAGAAGGCCGGCCCGCAGACGGATCCCCCCAGCGCTCGCCCCCCACCCCCTGAGGACCCTATAAAAACACAGACTCGCCCGAGTGCCCGCCGGAGGGGGTGGGGGCTGCTCCAGTGCCCGCCTGCCGAGTGGTGGCATTTCCGGGGCACCCCGGTCTAGACCGGCCCGGGCGAGAATTCTTTTCAGGGGAGCCGGGCCGGTCTCTCTCATCCCTCGCCTACCTACTCCCCCCATCACCACCCCTCTCTCCTTATTATGTGGAAACATTTTCCAAACTCAGGAGGGAAAAAAAGCACCCAATCACACAGCAGCGCTTAAAAATGAGTTTAAAAAAACCTAAACTGCACCTGGATTGGCTGGAATTGCGATGTTTATCAGCAAACATGCCTTCCCGCAAAGAACGCTCCTGTCCCCTGTTGCGGGAAATGTATTCATGTGTGTCTGTGCGTGTGTGTCAGTGTGTGTGTGTGCTTGTGTAGCGAAAGGTCGGAGCTCGGCGCCGGAGAAAACGGAGTCGGCGGAAGCAAGGACGACATTTCAGGAGCGGTGAAACATACACGATCTTTCGGGGCCACCAAGAACCCCCCGATGCCACTCACTGGCTGGAAGCTCGGCTTCTGTCCAGTTTGCACCCCAAACGGGGTCCGCTTTCCGCGACTTCGCATCTTCGGGGAGTTCTAGGAGGGACCTCGCAGACCAAAGACGCACTGAGGCGCCCCTAAACGCGAGGCGTGGGCGCGCTATCCCGGGTGGCAAACCTTTTTACCGGCAAACATCTCTTTACGTTTTTGTTAACCTTAATGTCACGCGCGGGATGGGCACGAGATGGCACCGGCGCAGCCAGGAACAGGATACACGTTCGTACACTGGACGCGTTTTCTCACAGCGCCCAGAGTGAGCTGGATCGCCGCTGAGCGCTATGGCTGTTGTTTTTTAAAAGTCTATTTCTGAACCAATGCCTTAGATTTGCAGAATAACTCAGTGGACTGGGCGCCCGCTCCACGTAAACTTGTGAAGAGTCAATGTCGCAAACTACAGCCTTTGAAGAACAAACGCCGCCCTTTTTTTTATCCTTCAGAGGTTGACGAATTGAACGTTATTTAATTAGGCGATTTTATAATCTCCTTTTCAATCGTTAGCCATTTATATTATAATCTGTACTTTTATGGTCTGCTAGCACGCCGCGCACAGCTTTTAAACGCCACGATTTTAAGGAACAATTCTTTATTTCAAAGACCGTAACTGGTCCAAATCGTCTCTTTCGCCCTGAGCGCGCCTAATAAATTTAAATGAAAATTAAATAGTGGGCACAGAGTTCATCGCCGGTGGCAAACACCTGGCAACACATGTCATTGCGAAGAGAATCGATAAACTTGAACTGCTGATGGCGCATTCATCCACCCCCCCGTGTCCCCGCCTCCCACCTGCCCCCCCAAAACATTAATATGTGGGACTGAATGGCGTGTCGCCTTTTCCTGCGGGACCTCGCCCCGCTCAAGTCTGTCCCCCCTCTCCCCCCTGCGTATGTTCGGCGCATTTAACAAGGCCCCGGGGAGACGGGGGTCAGCTGCTTATAACACAGACCCATCATGGCCCTCCACCCCTTGCCCCCTGCTCGTATGCACCCAAAATGTAAATAACGGCACCTGGGGGACACAATCCGCGGGAGCATGACGTGCGTGCAGGGACATATTTGTAATTCCATGTATGATAATTGTCATAACACTATCGACCACTTATACCGCGTGCAACACCCGCTTCTGACAATGCCTTTGCTCAGTGGGGCTCTCTTCAAAGGATAGAGAGGGTGCAGACCATCTTCACACCGATCTCTGCAGCATGCACGCAAACCCGCTGAGCTATCTGACCGGATGTCCGGCTAGAAAGAGATTCTGATGTAGGGGGCTACTTCCCGCCCGAAGAACTTTGTCGAAGCCCCTAATGCATATCTTTACATATCCCTACAGTTTGAGTAACAATGCGAATTATTGATCAGTGTAATATGCTCTCCGGTAGGCGGGTAGAGCTCTTAGAAGCTGAGGAGTCCGCCACGAAGCACTATATAATTCAGTAATGGCAAAACGTCAGACCGGATCTGAGTCTGCAGCCCGTGTTATTGAGTTGCACACGTCTTGTAGCATATTACATACGAATATGTTCAGCCAGATCTAAACAATACTGCACAATCCAACATAACACGTATTCTCCAATCCAGAGCGTCGATATTGACCTGGAGAGGCCAGGAGGGTATTCCTAGTGTATGGCCGTGTGTGTGTTGATAACAACTGGTCTCGGAGCTGCACCCAATCATACAATGTTACAGCGGAAGCCAGAAGGACCTGAACACAATGCCGTTTTCTGACGCTGTTTCTGCACACAGTAGAGAGCGCGCCAGCCCTGCAAAGGGAGTTTGCCAATGCGTGTTCTTTTCGCTGTGTTTGCTTTGAGGTGCCCACAACAATAACTTCCCACAGCACAACACATACAACCATCATTTCACAAAATGCGGCTTATCCGTTTTACCCGCAAGTGCTTTGCAGGGACGTCATTTCACCAAAATGCCAGGGGTAGCGGAAGTGACATCACACGACCCTTGACCCTGATGACATCACAGTAAGTGATGTCATTTGACCCCACCCCAAAGTGATATCACGGGAAGCGATGGAACACGACCTTTCACCAGTTGACAAAACAGGAAGTGGCATCACATAGCATTGTACACTACAAAAAATATGGTTACAATATCACTATAATGTGATGTAAATTTCATACAAGAATGGATCGCCATATGTATCGTTAAGAACAGTGTGTATAGGCCCATATTACCAAATTACTGTGAATGCAAGCAGACATCCATGACCAAATGATAATGATGTGTTATTATACAGCGCTTTATATAGAAAAAATATACTCCCAATATCACCCAACCTGTGTTGGTATTCATTTATCGACCTCGGAAGGATGAAAGGCTGAGTTGAGGCGTTTAAGAACAGACTAAACCAGTGACTCACCCCCTGAAGTGTACCTGAAATAAACCTTTAATGAGTCTAGCAATTATTGGATAGAATTCCAGAAAGACACATTATTTGGTATTCCTATTCTTTCTTATTTAGGGTCGGTGCTGAAAGTGTTAGACTTGTGGCCCTCCTGTTCTTATTTTTCTTTTTTTTAAGGGGCCTGAACAAGAAAGCCAGCCACTCCAGAAGCAAAGACTCACATGGTGCTGGCCACAGCCCAGAAGCTTGCATTACAAAAAAAAAAAAAAGATTTTTGTTTTTTAGAGGTCGCAAGGGAGACCTCAGAGGTCGCAGTTGCAACCTCTGGCGACCCCTAAATTACGTCCCCGGTGCTTTGCCCTTGGGTTCAGAATACACCTCCATCATCTCACTGGAAATTTGAGGAAAGTATATAAGATGAGACACACACACCTTTTTTCTCCTTTATATAGTGCTTTGAACCAAAGCGCTTTACATAGCCTATAATCACATACATTATTATTACCCAATCGAAATTGGTACTCACTTTATCGACCTCGCAAGGATGACCTGTGTCCTGCAGATCAAAAACAGATCACAGCAACAAACGCTCAAACGCTGAGCTATCTTACCACCTCAAAGTGATGTATCACATTTCAAGCAGACTTATGTCCAATGGCGGCTCTCAGCAATTTAATAAGGTGCAGCACTAAGGTGTGGTATTGAAATTGTGGGTCTGTTTTACACCCCTTTTGAGTGGGGCTAAAGGGCTCCCCACAAAAGATTTTAAAGACTTACATCTAAGAGAACTAAAAAAAAAAAATGTGTCCAGGTTAGGAACATGACCACAGTAGCCGTTCATAAATTTGTCTTCGTCTAGATTTAGTGCATCTCGTTCGTGTTCTTATCGTCTAGTCGTCTCAGGGCCGGATTTCCAAAAGCGCTTCCAATGGGACTTTCCCATTTCAAAACATTTGTGAAAATCAGCCCCTCAGTGTCATCCAAAGCGGCCACATGCTGGAAGTTGCCTCAACAAAATATGCCAGTGCTGCCCACCTTTTATGTTAGGTGTGCCCAAAGACAATTCTGTGATCCATCCAAAGAATGTATGCTGAATATATGCCACTGTAAAACATTTTCATGCTGCTAAGAGTGTTAGATTCACATCCGGGGGGATTGATAAAGAGATGGATAGAGGGTGGGAGTGATGGAGGGGACTTTTACATGCTGCGCTTGCTGCAGCTGGAGACCAGTCAGGGCCCTCTGGAACTTGCAATGTCTTGCCGAACGTTTGTAAACCCCAATCCCTTGACATTGCTTGAGCATACCCTGGGAAATGTTTTCATGGCCCCCAAAAGGAGGTACATACTGAAAAGTTTACATGGCTGTCCGCTTTCAGAGGGTCCTGGCTTTTCATATGGCATGCTGGCCCTTGTAGTAGGTTATTGTTACTTAAAGACTGGAGACTCTGGGGAGCATCTCTGTTGGATAAGTGAAAAACCGTGGTTATCTGTGGTTCTTCTGTGGTTGTTGATGTGTGACCAAGGTTTGTGTGTGATATGTAGAATGGTTTTGTGGAAACATGGCGGATTCACAACCACACTGCGCATACACGTTAAGTTTAGATGAATGGAATATTTTAATGAAAGTGAAAACAGCCGACACGTGTTTCGACCACAACGTCTTCTTCCAGGCTTGACTGTGTTCTGTTCTCCAACTTGTGGGAACTTAAAGTGTACTGTTTTTTCCCATATGTGGGAACTTAAAGTGTTCTGTTTTCAGTAAATTATGTTAGCAACAGTTGCGTAGCTCTCAACTCTGATGTCCCTGGCAGCTCGCGAGGGGATGCACTTGAATCCGTTGTACTTAAATTCCTTGTTAGTTACCCTGGGCATAGGGACAAAATCACCACAACCGCACGCTGCATCTCTATTAGAGAAACAACCAATTCTCAACCTTGAGCTGTCAGTGGGCCACCTGCTATGGCCCAAAAAACAACAGCTAAAACATCTTTACCCGACAACACATCTCAACACACAAGTCCAAACCCAAACAACACAGGTTAATACAATGGAATGTATACCACCCCAAGACACGTTTCTAGACTAAATTCCCCTAACCAACATACTAACCCACCACAGATACACCAATGTGTCCTGGGAGGATAGCTCGGCACCATGCTTGCCTTGGAAACAAGACAACACTATGCAACACTGGTTCGATCCCCGGGTCCACGCTTAGAAACCTCGGGTTAATAAGCACGTTATGAATACACAACTAAGATATATTCCTGTAATAGCGCCTCGATGCCCCTGGGCTGTGTGAGTGCTTTAAAAATGCAAATATATATATATATATTTTTAAAAATGCAACTCTCCACACTCTCCTTAGACACCCTTTTACCAGGCACCACAGAAAACCACAAACATTTTACATGACATGGAGTGTACATTAGTGGCCGCTAGACACAATTTGCAAAAATCTAACATGCAGCACACAGAGCTCTAGCATTTCAGATCGGCAAACAACAGCATTGCAACAAAGCAATTTTCCTCTGCTCTTTCTACTGCTATGTTTGTCCCATATTCCACCTCTTGCAGAACCTGCAACACCAAAACACCATGAAACAGCAGACATTGCTCCAAACAAGGCCCAACAACCTACCATAATTACAGGGCATAGCAACAGGTTTGACTAATGTTACTGTGGGGAAGAGCTCTTCCTGGCCCAAGCTACTCTGGTGATGGGTGGCAGCATATGAGGACATTAATGTAGGTTTTCCCACAGTCTGTGCTATTCTAGAATCTCTAGTGACCTGTCTAGCTGGAGAATATATACATACATCCTCCTGTTAATTAAAGTAGCATGTAACTGGGAAATATTTCACCCACTATGAAGGAAACTACATTAGCCACACTGGGCCTATACATTGCATTGCATTGAAAACTTGCTGAAATTAATGCAAACTGGAAAGGCAGTATTTCATTTGCATCTTCCACATATCATAAGGCTGTTTGAAATAAAGAGAAATGCATGTACTGATTGGTCCTAGCATGTGATTGATAAAACCAAGAAAAATTAAAGTATTTTCCTACATGGAAAGCGTGGCATTAGCAAACACAGAAACTGCGATCATGGAAGTGGGTGCACTTTGCAGCTGAAATAATAAACAAATGGAGTTACAATTTCAGTTGCCAAAGGGAACATATCATGATGAGAAAATGAACAAGTGGCAGCAAGATGCACTTATATTAAAAATACTTAATGTGCTCAAGGAAATGTAACCTTCACAAATATGTGTCTGTTTCTAGAGGCATTACTTTAATTTTCTATTTCAGAGCACTCAAGAAGTGACCGGGAAGGGATTTTATTGGGGCCTGTTCTTTGAGATAAGCAATAAGATGACCATTAGCCCTGAGACAAGAAATACTGATGGGGTCATTGCAGGCTACAACAAGAGAGCAGCAGAGATGGGAACAGATGCCGCAAGAAGAAATTAAACTTAAACTGTAAAATGAAATTCAGGATCTGCATAATATATTTGATGATTCCCATTAGTTTAAAAGAACGATCGTAGTTGTTCATTTTCTCAAAAATCATATGTCGCCCCGCAATGGTTCAACTATGACTAAAAAGCTGCTGAATAGGCCTATTTATTGATATATCTTAGCAAAGGACAAAAGGGTCTACTGCCTGCAAGTACATGTATAACACCTTTTAAAAAAATGTTTACAAAGATTGATGTATATATCTATCTATCAATTTATAAAGTTGCAAGCCCAACAAACATACACAAATATATATGAAACACATTTAAGTGTGATGATCTAATACAAATTGTAATATTGTAATAATCAAATCAACAGGTTATTTGTTGATCAATTTCTTAATAATACAAGTAAATCACACTGTGACTGCCTTGTAAAATAAACATATAAAAAAACTGAAAAACACTTTTTTTTTAAAGAAAACAAAAAAGGAAAAACCTTTCACAAAATAAATAAAAATATTCAATAAATTAAGACAACTAGTTTTCAAGCTTGCGCAGCCCGAGGTTGAGCACGGCTGAGAGAATAGTAAGCAGCTGAGAGGAACGCGAACTACGGAGCATTAGACACACGAGTTGTACGAGGAGCTCATCCAACATCGAGACCCGACAAAAACCTCAGGTTGACCAACAACACCAGCCTGATACTTAGCAAGAATTAATTTTCCATGTATCAGGATTTAAAGAGGCCATAATAGTCAACTACAATTAACATGTGACTTTCCCTCTGTCCCTGCTTCGCTCACCATCCATATAAAGAAAGAAGAGAAGTATCACATGGGTTAAAGACTACAGAAGCTCAATAGATAACTAACTCCCCGTCCTGATGAAGGCCGACACCACTAAAGGAGAAGATCATGGATGGATGCGGTCTATCTCATGCCACAGGGGCCGAAACGCACCCCGTTGACATGATAATCTTGCAGCTTCATCCATTGCCCAGTAGTATTCCTGAGAGGAGATAGGTTAAGAAAAAACCTCAAAAAACATTAATTCTGAAAGTGGTCAGAAATTTGAGTGATACAGAAAGAACGATATGTGATTTAAGTGGCTTCTCACCCACCCAATGTGGTGATACATTTTAAAACTGTATACATACAGTTATGTCTTGATTCAGATGTTATATGTTACACTTGTTTTGTATGTGAAGTGGTGTCTCAAATAGTGAGTCACTTTTCTATACTTTGATGAATAGGAACCTAATGAAGACAGGTTAATAAAAATGTTCTGTACCCTGCAGGCTCCTATGATTCACACTAACTCTCTTTTTTGAAAAAAGGCCCATTTTTTGGTTAAATAAGTTGTCTTCTGCCCGCAACCCTGTCGTGCTTCAGCTTGGTTTAGAGATTGAGTGATGTATGTCTTTTCGCACACAACGCAGGAGTAGGAAGCAGTTTGTGTCCCTCCCTTTTTTCTCCTCATAAATTAAGACAATACAGAGAAATTAGCAAAACGTGTAACCATGCAGACAAGAAATAATAAATATATACACTGAAATTTAGAGTGTAACTTACTCCAGAAATTACATCTGTCTAATACAATTTAATAGCAACCAATCTTGTTGAAAAGAGAGTCTATGTCGAAACAGAGTGGGTAAAACAACTTTCAGAATTGTGTGTCATTGACTGAAGTACTTAAGTTTCATGCAAATGAAGGGGTTCAAATTTTAACAAAAAAGTGGACCCAGCTCTCCTCAGGACGTGATCAAGAAAAGTCCTTGCAGCATGCAACGGTGCATAGGTTGTTTTAAATCATCTGTGATTCCTAGCAACAGTAGATACCGAAAAAGACAGATCCAATAGTGTAGGTGTGTGAATGCCAGATACCTGTACTCAATAGGCAAAACAGCCAATGATAAAGTGTGAATCAAGTACCTGAAGAAGAGGGTTTGAAGCATTACATTCATTTTGAATGGAGATGGTTTCTGTCTAATTTGAAGATGCAATCCCACCGTCAAATGTGGACTGACTAGCACTGCATCTAGAGATATGCCAGGGAAAACTTCTATAGGGCATTCAGAGAATGTACTGTATCAATAATTAATACATAGAGCCTAGGAGTGACATGAGCTTCTGTGTTACAGATGATGAAGAGAGCCAAGCTATAGAAGTGAACCACATCCACAAGGGTATAAAACACAATAATGCAATAATGTTTATAAACTGGATATGACTGTGCAAGATCACCTAAATGAAGAAGCCAAGAGGCTGTCATGTGGCCCTGGGTCTAAACACCAGTGCAGCCCTGTGCTGTCACCGACGATAAGGGAAGAGGTACACAGTGCCAGAAGGTTTGTGCCTGTCACTGTGTATATCCGACACATATATATCTGGGCAGACACCCGTGCGGAGGGAATGGACGCAGTCCCCGATGACCACCTATCTATGGGACTTATGTCAAGGTGTATGTTTGCAGGCACTGTCTTGTACGGGTGCCAGTGTCCCTAGATGCTTTGTCAAAGCCACGATTCATGCCGTTGCTTGAAAGGTGCCAGTACGTTTGTGCTCGGAAAGTTATGACAGATGCTGTGCAGGTAAAACAAAGGATTGACACAAATTGACATAGAAAAACAGTAAGTACATATGAGCATGGTGGATACTGAAAGTCGGCTGCCATCTTGGAATGGAGTCCAGAGTTTGAAAACTCAGGGACTTAAGATGAAAGAATGAGAATAAGGCCCCAACAGATGGCAAATAAATCTATTTACAAATACAGAAAGGTCACAGGGATTGGACATCTGTGACCACCTTGCACACATGGATGCAAGGGTGAGTCTACATTACTGAGAGTGCATAGAGGCAGCAGAAGCCTTCATGTAAAGTGAAAGGTGCTAATAGCAGCCAGAAAAGCACATAAAGTGAAAAAAATCACTTTAAAGTAAAAGTCACATTAAAGTCGAATGGATGGACCAATTAATGGTCTCATTAAAACCAGAGTTATGTGTGTCTAATCTACGAATCCAATGCTGCTCTAGTTTATATAACCTGCGTATGATGGAAACGTGTTTCATATCAGGGCAAATGGCTTCTAATATGAACTACCGCAGGTCACCTACTGAGTGCCTTTTCTCAAAAAAGTGCTTGACCAGGAGAGCTTGAGCCTGAGCCATTCTGATCTTTGATCAGTGTTCATTAATATGGGAGCAGTTGCCCTTTGTGGTCATGACTTTGTACCAAAAGTTAAAAGGGTAGACAATGACACAAATGATATATTTGGTCTGACAAGTCATACATTGTTGCAGGGTCCAAGAGAAATTTGTATATGTGACTAGATATGTTTTTTTTAAGCTATTTAGTTATTGAGGTAACCCTAATCAAAACTTGACATTGGGGAGTTAAAAAAGTATTGTTAACTCCCCAGAAAATGTCACAAAGCAGAGATTCAGGGATGTGATAACTTAATAAATAAGATATCTGGGTAGAACATTTCACATTCATAACTATTATAATCTCTGTACAAACAGTGAAAAACATCTGTTCACACCTGCAATCTCTTGCTGGGACACAAGTTACTTCATTATGAATAGCATGATTAGAGGATCCCAAAAATATATATGTTGTTAGGTTTACTTGTAAAATGAAGAAAGTTGCCATGTAGTGACTTTTTAGGAGATAAATCTAAAATTGTAAAATGAAAGCTCCAGTGGGTGGATTCATCCCTCCCATCAATTCAACTACATAACTCCAGGTCCCTATCCACTGGGAGGGACTGGGTTTGGGGGTGGAGAGGACCATAGGGATCCAATTAAAATTCAGGGCTAATAAGCTAGCACCTCCTAATTTTAATATTTCAGAGGTGTGGCTTTGAAATTAAAAAGTGGAGGCACAAGCCATGGAGCGGAGAGCTGCCTAAACATCATCTGGGTGCAACTATTGAAGAAATGCTGCAAACCTAACATTGCCTGGGAGACAGCAATTGGAAAAGACTAAAGAGGCAAGGATCTTTGCAAGGAGAGCAAAATAGAGGGATGATTGCTAGTGCCTATCCATGACTGAAGAGCCTGACCAGATCCCTGTTTTCCTCAAGCGAGGTTCCAGAAATGGTGATGCCTTCCCTGAGCACCAGTCCCAGAGACATTATATGTAAGTAATGTGTCTAACTGAAAAAGTGTTCCGATTTGTTTGATTTAACTACTTCGCCTAAGTTAATGTGTGGGGGTATGGACGTAGACCCTTAGTATATTTTGATAAATAATAATTCAAAAGCAAGTAGATGCATTTTCCCCAACTCCCATCCCCTCACCACCATCATAGCAGTAGAAGAAGAGCCCTATATGGGAATCAATGTGTTGTCCCTATAATGCATCAAGTGCATGAGAGACAATATGCACTCAGACAACCGCATCGAATGTATCCTCGCACTGAAAGCGTGGAAGGACATTTTGTGGAAGGCGGCAGCATGCACCATTGGACATCATGGAGCAGAGTGATGTCATGAAGAAGACATGCAAAGACAAACTGAAACCATATGAAAATAGTTAAGAGTGAGTATGTAACTAAAAGCAATAAGGGAAAAATCTATGAAATAAAAGAGTAATCATGCATGCAAAAGAAGATAAAATAACTTGCAGACCAATAAGTGTAAATACGCAGTAACGCAAGGTAGATGAGACATGTAGAAGCTTGCTATAGAGGAATATATAACGTGGCTAGGCCGGCCATAATTGGAAGATGGACGCCGGCTTGTGTTAAGATTCAACCCAGCTACCTCAGAGAACAGACCAAGGTTACAGAGGGAGGAGATGCTGGAAAAAAGCTTTGTGTGCAAAACAAAGAGCAGTCTATGGGGGTAATTCATGGATTATTTGTGCCAAAACAAAATGGGATTTGTGCGCCATTCTGGGCGCAAATCCCTGTTTAACAAATGGGGATTTGCGGTCAGAATGGCGCACAAATCCCGTTTTATTCGGCGCAAATAATCCATGAATTACCCCCTATGTCAGACTGGAAACAAGGATTCTATTTTTAAGAAATAGCTGCAAGGTACAAAGGGAGGCAGATGGATAAACCATGTGCATGAGACATATTTCTCTTGGATTAAAGAAGAAGAAAACATCTGCAAGAGCCAAGTATTCGACAATTTAAAGTGAATAAAGTCTATACAAGATGGAGTGAGCAAGTCTCTAGAGGCCAAGAGGAACAACGAGACCTATCATAATTGAATCAAATGGCAGTAAATAAGAGGTTGACATGGCAACACTTGTGGTCTCTTCACACGTGATTCAGAAGTCTAAAACAAGGTCTATTCATTAGGCAGTGGATGAAGATCGTCATATGCTAACACTCACTTGAGTGTATTAGACCAGAGGGCAAGCTACAAGGTCAAACACAGATGGAAAACTTTGGCTCATGGTCGGACTGATGAGTGATGATGGACTAATTGGAAAAGTGGGGAGTATCTCATGTAACTGAAGCACCTGGGTTTCGATTTGCTTATGTGCTGCTAACGAGCCGGAAGTCCAAGATTGGGTGAGATTGCTAACCAATCAGTGGGTTTATGGGGCAACCTGCTATACAATGTTGCATAGACCAATCCGCTGTCATTATGTCTGCAATAATCAGTATTATATGTATTTAGAGGTAGTTAGATGCGTGGCTTACAGATAAGGGACAGGCAATGGTGTACTAACCACTATGTGTTCTGTAAGTAAATATGTTCCCCTAGCCAATCCCTCCCGTCAAAAGGTTTTACAATTTGCCACGTAGGATGACATCATAGATGACGCATATTGGGGTATAAAACCTCTGTGTAATCAAGTTTGTGCGGGAGTGTGCAGGCATCAGTCCGATGTCTGCCAGCTTGCCCTGCTTTATTACTTTGAGAATAAAGTAGTACATTGCCATATTCCTTGAGTCTGTCTGGTCATTTGGTCTGAGATGTTTATTGGTCATTCCATCTAGCACAAGAGACGCTTCAAGGTGCTAGAGCCCAAAATTCAAAATTAACAAAACTCACTCCCAGTGTGAATAGCAATTATAGTTTATTAATGTAATCAGGTACACCTCCTTTCCTTGTCAACCCCAGAATTCCCTAAAGAGAAGGGGTGTCCTTGTCTAAAAACAAAATTCTTAACTGCCACCATTTCTCAAGACCTGGCCTTTACCTGGCCTGACACCTGAATGTAACTGAATGTCTGGGTTTCTGATGCTGGGTAGAGACCTGCTTTGCTAAATGAAACAAAGTGTAGTTCATAAGTGAAAAATACACACTCTCTCCTGAGAGTGAGAAGGTGACCCTGATAGAATAAAGATTTTGTATTGCTTCAGGGAGAAGGAGAAGGGTTCTATCAATCCAAAACATTATCAAACATCAGTTGTGCTTTCAAAACCGCTAGCATTTTCAAGTGTGCAGGGAAATTAAATATACCAAGCAGTGTATGTGTGAAATTTCTGTTGAAAATAGGAAAAGGTTGCAGTTGGTTGTAAATCTAAAACTTATTAAGGAATACTATTGCTCATGGTATTGTAATGTTCCAAGGTAAGGTTTAATTTGGGAATTCAGGGGGTTTTGAAGGACCGGGGGGTTGAACTGTTTGTTTGGCCTGTGTTCCATGTACCTGAGAACCAAAAGTAAAATCCCCAAAAGTGAGTTTTTGTATTTAAGCTTTGTTTTGTGCCAAAGGGACGGTGGCCTGTGTAATCATTTGGTGAAAGTATTAATTGGACCCATTAATCCATAAATATATATCCTTTCTGTACCCCGGCCTGGTTCTTGGCATATTGATGGCACGTGGGGAGGGAGCTACGTGGCTATATATGAGTCATAGACAGGGCTAGACTGTATCAGACACATGTTATATTGTGTGGCCCTTTAATTGGGGCGGGGTGAACTCCTCATTTTAAGGGTAGTCTCTAAATATATTGTTACATAACTGTGGCAGGGCCACTGCTACAGTAACCCAATTCTTGGTCACAGCATAGGCGGGCACTAGCAGTGGAGCATGACGATGCTATTGTATCCCTAAAACATTAAAGTACCCCTATTCTAATAGAGGCGTTTTACGAATAGGGTGAACTCCCAATGTTTGCTCATAATGACCCAATAGAAACTCCCACTGTTTGCAGATTATCTCCCAATAGGGAGTCCCAATGTTTACTGATAAGACACAGAGGGTTCATTTTTCATGTCCTTTTGGGCCTCACTTTACTAATCCAGGACATATTTGTTACATTTTGCAAGCAGAGTGGGAGATGGGAAGGTAAGTACATTTCCTCCTATGGAATCCACCTGTTTTTATCACCTGCCTAATTTGCAGGAGACATTTACACTTTTGTAAAATGGAATGCAAAAGTGAGATGTAATACGATTGTACCACAATGTACTCTCTCTTCATTTTGCATTCTGCTGTACCAAACCTGGAAACTGCATGCCGAGGACCTAACGGCAAGTAAGTGCTAATGTTGGCAATCCCATGCATGCATGTTACATTTTATACAAAATGTAGCCCAGTAAGATTAAGTTGTTGGCCCAGGATCACATACTTTGGGTAAACAGAAAAGACAGGATTTGAACCCGCTTTGAAATGTAGTCCTTGACCACATTCCTTCTCAGCTCTAGGTGGTACAGATATATATTTATTTTTTGGTTTTCAAGAACTGCACAACTAATGTGCTATAGAGATTTCTTGCAATCTGACAATATATAAATCCTTCTAACAAATACAAATATTCTGTATTTCGGTGAAAAACGCCATGAAAGACCACATGCCAAAACAGTCGCAAAACAGTCGTAAGAACACAGGGGGAAGTAGAAGAGCATATAAAATAAAAATGGCCGTAGCGCCACATGTTCTATGAATCCCGCCAGGAGACAGCCTGTGGATAACATAGCGGGGAGATCCCCATTGGACACCCCCACCTCCTTAGGTCAGAATAATAGTACATTGAAATGAATACACAGACAACTTTTTTAAAGTTCTTTGGAAAACACAAGGTCACAGTTTATTTGGAGCAAGACAACTTGGGATGGTCCCAGCCACATCACAAAAAACAGTCAGATACGGGTGAACCATGTCACCTCTTTAGCCACTGGCCAAACAGTCAGATACGGGTGAACCATGTCACCTCTTTAGCCACTGGCCAAACTGACAAAAACTGCTGGTTATTCCAGCTACACTGGTACTACCAGCAGGACACTCAGGGGCACTGACCAGGAGATTGTTGGCCTAAAGGCCTAAGTAAGGGAGTCAGTGCCCGTCGAGGGATCGGCTCGAGCCCGGCCAATCCCGAGCCGCTGCAGCTGCAGCGTGAAGTCCCTCATTGGCTAGGACCGCCCCGATACTCCGCCACGCTTTGATGGTGGCTCCCGCTGCCATCAATGCCCCCAAACCTTAGGACCTTACTTCTCCTTAAAACTTTCCTAAACATCTACATTGTTACCATACTCACCACTGGTTTACTGCAACCAGCCCTCCTTAGCTCACCAGGCGGCTACTCCCAGGAGAACACTGGTTACTACCAGTAGGACACTGTCCCATATATGCCACCGGCACAAGCTGACAACGCTTCTGGGTACTACCCGGGAACACTGGTTACTACTAGTAGGACACTGTCCCATATATGCCACTGGCATAAGCTGACAACGCTTTTTGTTACACTCAAAATCTTACCGACCTTTGACTTGTTTGCCCCAAGACTTTCCTTATCAGGCGTGGGTGGGTGGGGATTCACACCAGGTAACTCGTGCGCCACTATGCGCAACGTCACCTGTATTTGTGTGGGCAAACGTCCGCGACCTAACTTGGCCGGATTGTTGCCCACAAATTACTTAATAACCGCCTTGGTGCCCGCCTCCCCTGGAGTCACCAGTGAATAGCAGGCAGCAAGGAATGCCACCTCATTCCAGGAGTGCCGGCCACACACACTTTTTCCACGTGTCACAAATGAGTGGCCGATCGACCACACTGCGTCATCCGCGGGGAAAAAACATACCACACCATACGTTTTTTGATCCCCCAGGATCCAACCCGCCCAACTACCCAGCCCGGCCCTTCAGTGCTCTTGGTATCTAGTATTCTTCTGGGAATGCACTGTGCTGGGGGCGGACATACAGTCAATAACGGCCTGACTCCCACCTCCCCACCTTCATGATCGCCAGGGGAGACATGCCCCGCCGAAAGGCGTGGTGCTGCGCCTATCCTAAAACTATGTGTGGACCATCCTTCAGCCTGGATGCCCACGGACCTCAAAGCCGTTGCCAGCACTTTCGGAATTGGAATACAGAAAGGGGGGGGGGAAGTGCCGGCGTGAATTGGCAGGGGGCCAGCACTCGTGGCTCTTAATTGTATAAAGAGCTTAAAAAAGGTGAACCGGGCACATTCCGCCAGGGGGGGCCCATGTAAGACTATGTTATAACCTTTTCCTTGCTGGTCCGTTTTGCTTTTCCTTAATAATATACTGACACCTTCACCTGCGTCTTTGTGGAACAGCGTTACATCCCCAAAAGCAATGGCCCTCCCAGATGTGTCTTTCTTGGATGCAGAAACTAGCTCACCAATCCTAAAGGCCCCAAAAAAGGCCCATGCGAACGCCAACCTGAATAGAGCCGTTTCGTATTCGCCGAAGCATATGCTAGGTAATATGGCCAACAACCTCACCAATAACCCAAAGTCAATTGGTTTGCGCACGTCCTCATACCTTGGCTCCGAACGGGCCAAGCCTTTCAATGCCGAGCGCACCAAAAACCCCTTTGTGGGATCACCCCTCACCTCCAACTTGGAGTGGAAGGCAACCGCCGCCAGGTGCGACGCCGCCCAACTCTTTGACAATCCTTCTGAGGGCGCCCAAACCACAAAAGTGCGTACCTGTTCCTCCGCGGTCTGTTTTTCGCACTGTAGGTAAGGAATCACGCTCTTGAACTTACCATAACCTTGCTGGTATCTGCATCTTACTCCGGGCGTGAGTGAGCGCTCACTCAACTCTGCGAATGCCCTGTCCACACCACCAACTGCCACAAAGACTTCGTGGGAAGGGCGTTGTTTCATCACTTCCACAGCAGCAAAGGTGGTTCTTGCACTGAGCTGGATCCACATTGCTCTAAGCCGCTTGCACCGCTCAGATGAGTGCATGAGGTAATGGAAAATAAAATGCGCCTCACACTCAAGTCTTGGTAGGACCGATACATCCTTATATTAAGCAAAAAGAGTATGGATAGAGCTTATTTTGTACACCCCGAATAGAAAACTGCAAATACTAGAAAACAAAGTGTTGACAACATGAACAATCTGTGTTTTATAGCACACATTATGAATATACACTAAGATTTAAAAAAAACTTTTACTTGGCTCACTTTCTCTTGGAAGAAGGCAGAGAATTGGTAGTTAACTGATTGTTTTCTGCTCCATTTCAAATGCAAATGCCCAACTGCCCTGTCAATATGCTGATAACAGAAAGGTGTTGAAGACGTCATTGCCAGTCCCTTGTTGAGGGCCCAGCCATGCAGCAGGGCTTGATAGAAACCTTGCTTTTTCATTCACCATTAGAAAGCTCTGGAGGCAGCACGGTCTAGCACTGCAGCGAGTTTTACTTTACTTCAACTACTGCAGCGCCTATATTTTGGGTGACTATTTGGGTCCATAAAAGGCAAAAATAAAAGGCGCTGCACGTGTTGCACCGGGGAGAACTGTCGGTGCTTATACCCTCATGTACATGGCATGTGTCGGCCTTGCAGTGTGTTCTTAATTACGTTTAGGGATAACAATTCGCGTCCACATGTGTTTCGCACTCCAGCATAGCCCATCCTCAGGACACTAAAATGTGCCTGGACCCGTCTGTGCTTCTGCAGCAACGTTGCTGAGGTACAGGCATAATTCAGATCGGTCAATGTATTTAGAGTCCCGAGGAAGGGCTGTGATGAAGGTGAAACATGTATAGACTTGTTTATAGTCACCCCCTATTTACATAATGTATGTTTTCATCATGCCCTTGATATTTGTCGTGAATGAAAACATGCAGGTGTGCTAATAAAGTGACCTGTCAATTCGTTTCACATTACGATGTACACCTCCGATGCGTTTTGTCATAAATTTTCTCAATTTTGCAACTTTAAACATTTTTGAAGCACCTATATTGGCAAAGATTTGGCTGGCTTTTTCCTGTCTCTTATGTCAGATCTTGTAATCGTTATTAACCCCTATCTTTATTGGGCACAGTGAGTTGACGGGGACTCACTGCCTTGACGGTTTCCTGCTACAGGAAGTGGAGTTGTGACTTTATGGGAGACGCAGGTTCATAGCCCAAGGGGAGAAAACACCCAACACATGATTCCTATTGGAAGGCGTTTGGCTGAATTTCATTTTAGATGTAACAATTGGTGATCGACATCATACAACACTGATACATTTGTTCGTCAAGAAAATGAAATCTAATTCATTCATCAATTGTAATTCCTGGA
The DNA here is from genome assembly GCF_040938575.1 of Ambystoma mexicanum. Lineage (NCBI taxonomy): Eukaryota > Metazoa > Chordata > Amphibia > Caudata > Ambystomatidae > Ambystoma > Ambystoma mexicanum. Next base: position 127,117,451 of record NC_090929.1, on the reverse strand, counting down.
CCCCCCTTGGACAACTATTCTTAACTGCAGCCTACAATAGATTTGGGGGAGTGCATGCCGCCAAGCACCCCTCCTCGCCCCGGGTATAGTGCCTAGAAAATAAGTGGATGCTTTGTGAACGTCAAGACCCCTGGACCTTTTACCCCCACCACTATGACCGTACTGCATCAGCACTGACTAGTTGCATGCCCCACCACAAATTCACTGGCCACACAGAGCCTCGACCCACAACCGGGAGCAAATGATCTCTGCTAATGGCAGTCTCCAATGTCCTGAGTCCAGTATCCAGTTCATGGCAATTTGTTACATACTACCTCTGACCCCATGTTAGAGAGTACACCTTGTAAACCCCCTAAATTAAGGGATCTAGTATAGGATATGCATAGAAGTAGGGTGACCAGATTTTTAAAATAAAAAACTGGGACAGGCTACCGACATAGAAGTAGGACTACATTTTCACCACATAGAATTCCAATGAAATTGTAGTTCTACTTCTATGTCGGTGGGCCTTTTCGCACAAAGTACAATTAAGTACGTGTTCATTGAAAGCTCATAGCTCTTTTTGGATGAGAGAAGTCATGAGGAATGGAGCGGGCATCAAACGCAAGTGAAACATAAGCGTTTCATGCCCTCCGCCTGCCCGATTTCGGCATTTGTTCGAGGATCACCGGCAAAAACTGGGACAATAGCCAGCCATTCCCAAATCCCGGGAAGGGTTTCACAACTCAAAAAAGTCTCGGGACACCGGGACCAAGGGCAAAATACTGGGATCGTCACGGGAAAACCGGGACTTCTGGTCCCCCTACATAGAAGGGAAGCAGTTCCGCAGTCAGAGAGGTTGAGCCCCATTTCTCTTCTCCTATTATACTCTCTTGCCCCAGGTGTGCCCAAGACTGCATGTACCTCGAGATCTGGGACTTCCAGAGCAGCGTGGCGGCAACCAATGATGGCGTCATCACTCTGCCAGGTGCTGGAACGTTCCTCTCTAGAAGGATCCTGTCAGGCTCGATGCCACCACCCCGGTGTGCTGCCAACGTGGGTGGCAATGCCAAGGAGAGAAAAAAACAACAACACGATTCTTTTTGGAAGAAATGCACAAAACACAACAATTAATAAATTACACCATAGAACATTAATGTTGAATTTGTTAGTCAAGAAAATCATGTTGAGTTAAATGAATACATTTTAAAACCTGGATGAATGGGGCAATTGTTACTGCAGCACAACATCGACATAGTGTAGTGCATATTACCATGCACCTTCCACGCCCTGGGAACACTCCTGGGGAAAATGAGGCAATCCCATGTCTACAAAAACAAAATCCAGACATAGGGGGTCATTCTGAGGTTGGAGGTAAGGTAAAAAAGATGCTGGTAAAGGATTGCCGGCATCGCTTACTGCTCCGGGCTATTTCGACCTGAGACCCCGCTATTAGCGGCACCGTTAATGGTGCCTCTAATAGCGGCATGAGCGCGGGCACGCGGCCCATCATACCGGCAATACCGGCATGCCACTAATGGGAGGAAATCACAAGTCAGGCGGACAAGCAAATACCGGCAAAATGAAGGCACTAATAGAGCATACCGGCATGCCGGTAATACCGGCATCTCGAACCACCCGTAAATTGCTATGTGCAGTGTTTCCAACTGCCACAGATGCACACAATCAGCACAGATGGAGGCAATGGAGTCTGGGCCAGTACAAAAAGAGCACACCCACACACCACAGCCCTTCCCACACCAAGATGATTCCAATAGTAGTAGCAATACTGGAGCTGGAGGACATGCTTGCATTGCAACACCAGCAACAAAAACAACAGCAACAGCAGGCACCACAGAGGAGACACAGGAGGAGAAGGAGGGTGAGACAGGCCCAACATGCCCCACCAGTGCAGCCAGTGGTACAACGCAGGCAGCCCCAAATCCCTCACATCAGAGCCAGTCCTTTCAAACTAACCCCAGAGCAGATCTACACCCTGTACCGTCTGGACCGGGACATTACCACCACCATCGTGGACATGATACACGACAACATTGTCAGCCTCATTGAAATACGCAGCGCCATCCCCCCTCTACTCAAGGTAGTGTCAGTGCTCCACTTCCTTGCCACAGGCACCTACCAGCACACAGTGGGGCACATGCATGGCATATCACAACCCTTATTTTCTTGCATTCTGAACCAAGTGCTGGATACCCTCTTCAAGCACACAAGGGACTACATATCCCTACAACGGACTCCCCAGGAGATTCTTGATACCAAAGTTGGCTTCCATGCACTGGCAGGCATTTTGCAAAATTCACCAAAATTCACCAAATCGCATAGGTGCCCTCGACTGCACCCACGTGGAGTTGGTGGTTCCGCATGCCATTGAGTTGGTGTACCACAACCGCAAGCAATACCACTCCATCAATGTGCAGATGGTATGTGACACTAGCAAGATCATAACACATTGTTTTGCCCGATATTCCGGATCAACTCATGACTCTATGGTCCTGCGAAATTCCACGCTACATGGAGCGACATGCTGGACGACCTGCCTGGGTACTTGGTAAGTTGCATGACAGGCGCGCACCCGTGTAAAGCCCCGTTAAGTCCCGCTTTGCCGTGGACTATCTTTCAGCGCTTCCAGTTTGCTGTCTGCACGGAAGACCATACGAAGGACTACAAGCCCCAACAGGTGAAAAAAACAACCTAAGATCTCGTGGAGAACATTACTCATATGGAAAGCTGACTTTTAACATATTTCTCTTATATAGGCTTAACTGCATCAAGTACTGGGCGGAGCTATATAAGTTCAGCGCGCGTGCACCCATGTAAAGCCCTGTTAAGACCCGCTTCGCTGCGGCGAAGCGGACAGCGAGCGAGGGCTAACTCAGTCTCTAACTTCAATTTAGCATTAATAGTCGCGTACCGAAGAGTGGTGGATTGTAAGCCCCTCTGCTGACTTATTTTTGAGTTATTTACACGAGGTAAGAGAGTCGAAAATGTATACTCTACGAACGGATATGCCATGCCCTGAACGATTGCGTGTTCTTTTTGAATCAACATCCAAAGACAGTCCGGCTTCTACTCCAAAAGCAGCTCGTCCTTTTGTTAAGAGTGCGCATTGGGACAAACGCTCGAGGAAGAAAATAATACGACCGGATCCTTTAATTGGTGACTTAAGAGACTTTGGGTTTGCCTCCTCGCGCTCTCAGCGCCCTATGACTTGTATGTCAGAACTCACTAATTTGAGTGTTTCAAATGTTGAGGCTCAGCCTCTCCTTAATGATCAGTGTGAGGTACCGGTACAGCAACCACCATTGAGTTTACAGACTGCACGAGATATGAATGTTGGTATTCAGGTAGCTAAACAGCTATGTAATATCTCTTTGACAGATTCCATGATATTACAGAATGCTCGTTCAGGAACTGTTAGTCTGGTACCACCAAATAAGGGCACTTTTGATGACGTTGTAGACGATGCAATCATTGAGTTGGAATCATCGGACTCTTGTTTCTTGGCCAAGGAAGATGAATCTGATCTGTCCAAATCTCCGGCATTGTTTGAAAATGGAAACATCCCAGAATCCGAAAGCTCTATTTCATTCATTCCTCCGACCCCTAGAAGAACGAACAGAACTAGCTCGGCTTTAAGTCCTGGCACTCCTTTTAGGGAAGCACCTTTGATAACTCTGGAAATAATGAATACGGCATTAATGTCTCTTGCCAAACTGTTTGAAGTTTTGGACTCAAAGGTAAATTTTATTCATGACAATATTGAAAACTTGTGACATCGCAGAAGGTTGTCAGTGAATCTTTGGCACAGAGACAAGAGTGGGATGACAGAGAGGCAGCACCGTTGCTAAAACAATTGGCAATGTTGTTGTCAGCACATAAAAATGTAATTGATCAATTAGATGTGCAGCTGAGTGTATATACAAGAGTGCTGTGCCTTATATTGCAGGTGTCATACAAGAATTAACTTCGGAGGTGGTGGCGAAAACACCTCTGGCTTCTCAACCATCGTCAATGATGGCGATGGCAGTGCTAGATGCAGAGGGTGATATGTGTCAATTACCTCTGAAGATGGCAGCGATGGCTCCCTCCTCTTCTCAGTCATTGACTGTTGACGAGGTGGTAGTTGCCCCTGCTGCTGAGTCCCTTAAGTCGAGAAACGTGCTGCCGCACAAAAGGCTTACACGATTTTCGCAAAAAATTCAAAAAATCCAAATCATCAGTCTAAGGTAAATTTAAAGAAACCTAAAAACCAAAAGCCCAAGGGAGTTGTCTCGAGCGGGCAAACAAGACAATTTTTTAAATCCTTGACAAAACCAGTGAGATGTTCAGTGATAGCCTCAAATGCTATATCAAAACAATATTCAAGCTTAAAACAAGAAAGACAAAGAATGGCAAAAAATTGAGTGAACTCCCCTCAAGTGGTTCTAGAGCACTCTCCTCTGGATGAGTTAGTGCAAATTGCGGAGGAGCTTGAGACTGGTCCAAGAAATGTGCCGGAACTGATTCAAGCTGTATCTGCATCTAAGACTAACCAAATGAATGGTAATGAAAGACCTGAAGTAACAGTTAACAATCAAGAACTCAGGAAAGCAGTGGATGAGTATATGAGTCAATTCCACTCACCTCCGACTTTGCTCCATCCGCTAACGCAGTTGTCTACTGCAATGGCGAAAAAGCCAGGATCGAATCATGAGGGAAATGCAAATGCTGAGAGACCTCAAACCAATCAAGTAGCAAAGCTTATAAAGAATAAATAAATCTCCTGAAATACCATCGACACCTGATTCCCAGGTCAATCTGCAAAACAACATCTTAAGTACAATTAAAGATTGTCTAGTAGCTCTAACCTTAGAACAAAAGACTCTTAAATCGTCCATGAAATCAATTATTAGTAGTCAAGTTGACTCTGTAAATGCTCCTGATGGAAGAGTGAACTCCAAGAGTGTTTCGTTTAAATCCCCAGTGGAGGGAAAGAATTGTTGTGCGCACACAGAAATATCTAATAAGCAAAAAGGCTCCTCTTCAAAAGTATCCTCTAAGAATGAAAGCCCCCGCAGCTGTACTCATTATTCCTCAGCTGTCGTGGTGAATCTTTCCCAACATACACCATGAACAGAATGAGCATTATGCAAATATTTCCGGATATTCCAATTCTGGAAGATATTTCTACTGGTGATATTGTACAAGTAGAGTTTCCTGATGACAATGATCCAACTGTATCCTGTCTGTGGATAGGATCTCGCATTATTTTTAACATTATTTGGTCTGCAAGATCTGCTCTGTATGACTTGGGCTTCAATCTAATTCCAACCACAATAGAGAGCTCGCCTGCTGAGGTTGCTCAACAATCTGTTAAACAAGCGAATAATGGTGATCGCACCTTAGCCCAAGGATGCTGCTGTGGAAAAACTTAACTAGGAGTCGGTGAACCCTGTGTCCAGACTCACAAAATAGTAATTGTGAGCTGGAATACTAGGGGTCACAGGCACCTACTAAATAATGCCAATTGCTGCTTAAAAGATTGTGATCTAGTGCTTATGCAGGAAACTTGGCTAACCGTCCCATTATCGTGGGACAATCATTATGTCCATTTAGTCCCAGCGATAAAAGGTCAAAAAGGTAGACCAATGTCTGGCCTGGCAACTATCTCTAATATAATCACAACAAGCAATATAACAGACGGGCCCAATCCGAATCCTTTTTTACAATGTTCAACAATAATGATCCAAAAACTGAAATTCATAATTATCAATATTTACTGGAACCCAATGGCAATCTTAACTTCTACCTTTTTTAATGATCTCAGAGCACTTATGGAAGGTATCATTACAACCGCATATATTGCACATGTTATACTAGCCGGTGATCTGAATATTCATCTATTAGCTCCGGGCAAAAAAGGACATTCGGATCGGGTCTCTCTGTGGCTTGAGTTTGTTAAAACATGGGATCTAATTATGCTAAATGGAGCAGTGGAGACTGATAATCCTCCTTCCCATACTTGGACATGTGGAGCCCAAAAAGCTATTATTGTCTATATGTATGTAGATAGAAGATTATTTGCTAAAATCTCCGAATTTAGGGTAATTCCAACTACTTCAAGTGATCATTTGATGCTGAGGGTTAAGATCTTGATTCACTCTCAGGATAAACCTCGATCTCACCAACAGCAATTGAACAACTTGATCATAAATCTGCAGCAGAACAGATTACAATGGTCAAGTGTGGCATTGGAAGCTTTTGCGTGTAGCCTTACAGAAAACAATCAACGCTTGATGCAAGGTCTTGACTCATCTGATTATCATGATAGAATGCACCTTTTTGCATCTTCCTCCACATTAGGTGCTAAGAAAGGCAATAAACCCTGCACCCATATATTTGACCAATCTGTCAGATTGAGGAAGACGCAATATCGGAAAGAAAAAAGGCAGATATTATCTTTACCGGTGCAATATCGTGAACTATCTTTACGCAAATTGAAGACAAACTATAGAAACTGGACCCGAGAGCATAGAACAACAATGTACCAAAATGATGGTGAAAGGTGGTTCAGGTAGTTAAGACTAAAAATACAGCTGATAAATGATGGCTCAGCCTGTTCGCAATTGGCAACTCAACTTAATGGTGTGACGGAAAATAGGTGGGTTAGTTACTTCACTAAAATTTATGACCTCCCAAATAATACCATTTCTCAATCTGATTTTGATGTTGTTAACACTTCTTTTCATATCAAATTTGATCGAGAAGTGTTATTTTATGTAAACAAGGCAAGCTCTTCAAGAGCTCCAGGGCCAGACGGTTTGTCAAATTTTGTTTTAAAACAGAATCCAGTGTTATGGGCATCTATTCTATATGCAGTCTTTCAAGCCATTCAAATTAAACAAACAGTTCCTCCATCCTGGTGTAAGGCCATAACCGTGCCAATTTATAAGAAAGGTGATCGCAAGGACCCTGCAAGTTACCGACCGATTCCCTCCTTGATGCCCCTGGCAAGATCTTTAGTAGAATTGTCTTAAGAGATCTTAACATTTGGGCATCAGAAGAAAATCGATGTGATCCATTCCAAACTGGATTTGTCGCAGGTCTAGGCACTAGTGTTAACATAACAACACTTAATGCAATCAAAGAGTCCTACGCAAAAAAGAACCAACCCCTTTATTTAGCTTATGTTGATTTTCGAGTTGCATTTGACTCTGTAGATCGTCGCTTATTATTTGAAAAACTGATAAGATTCGGCTGTCCTCCTTCACTCGTGTCAATAATATACTTGCTTCATTCTAATACCTCAAAGAAGGTTAAAATTAACTTGGAAGGGTTGCTATCTGAAGTAATCCACACCAAACGCGGTTTGAAACAAGGCTGCATACTTGCTTCCACACTATTTAATTTGTTTATATTTGATTTGGGCATTGAATTTATAGAAGTATTAAATGATGCGCCAAAACTTGGAAACCAGGCTATTGCATGGCTTCTGTATGCAGATGACCTGGTGCTTATTTCGCAGACGCCAAGTGGCCTGCAGATATGCTTAATAAGTTGGATCAGTATGTTGCCAAGAATAATTTAACTTTAAACTTGGAGAAGACATAAGTAATGGAGCTTGGGAGATCCAAAATAAGACAAAGAAAATACTGTGAATGGTTTTTCAATAATGGAAAGTTGGAACTAGTAAATGAATATAAATATTTGGGTGTCATATTTAGTAATTCCCCTACAAATATGCCGCAACAAAACAGTTTAAACGGAAAACTGACTACTTTAATATCACAAGCCAAGATTTTGCAATATAAGTATGGCAAGTTTTCTTGTAAGCATATTCTCATTTTTTACCAGCAAAAGGTAATCCCCATTATCACCTACGGGGCAGAAGCTTGGTTACCCTCAGAGGCCTCCTACTGGAATAAAATTGAAGCAAGGTTCTGGAAAAAAGTCTTGAATCTCCCAAACTCCACTCCGACTGTGCTTCTTCGCTTTGAGTTGGGAACTTTATCAATGCACGTACAAGCATCGTGGAAGAGATGCTCTTTGTTTCGAAAATGTGTAATGGGTCTGGATAGTAATAATCTGCTTAAAGTTCTGGCAGACTATTTATTGCGATCTGACCATCCATTCCCATCAAAATGGAGAGCGGCCAGTTTTTCAGACATGTCTGAAGCAAACATCTCATTAGACCTTCTACGTAGCAATCCAACTAAAGCCAAAACCAAACTATACCAACTGGACTGGCACTTAACTCAACAGAACTGTCTGAAACTGAAAGATTTTGACAGAGCACTCTTTGGGCATAAAAAAGTTTGTCAAGCTGCTGATTATCTACTAAAATGCCCCTCATACAATCTTAGAAATCGGATTCTAAGGTTTCGCCTAAATCTATGGCCAACAAAACAAATTTTGTTGAGAAGAGGCCTTATCAAGGTAGAATCATCATATTGTCGATTTTGTAAAAATGTAAGAATCAACGAAACATTAAAAAACTTATTAATTGAGTGTGTTGCCCTAAAAATGCAAAGAGAATATATCATTAGCAACAAGGTCACATTATATAAGACGCTCAAATGATGAATTATAGTATGAGCTATTCGTGACTTATAAGATTGCAGTAAGAATAGCTACCATGCAATTTTTAAACAAAGTATTGCATTCAATGTGTCCTGGTCAATAACTTGACGTATTGTTGAATTGGATATTTGATCCCATGAAATTCTCCTTTCCTTTTTTTTCTTTTTTAATATTTTAAAAAGTTGAAATCTGTCGGAAAGCTTGTTCTAATTCCTAACAAATGAAATGATTAGTGAAAGAACCAGGACAATGCTACTAGGCAATATTTTATTTAATTTTTTTACCTGCTATTTCTTAAACTGTCTCTTTGACTACATATGTTGAGTTAAGTAAGAAATGATGTGTTGTTGTATTCCTGTTTTATTGTCTTACTATAAAAAAATTTAGTTTTGAAAGGTTCATTAATTAGCCAACCAAAATAAATAAATATAAAAAAAAGACAGGCATATGGCACTGTTTTGGGGGGAGAGATGCACACACCACCATGGTGTCAATGTTGATGTGACAGCATGATGTGCACCTCACTAAACACTGTGCCCCAAAGCATCCGAAACAGAACATGACATCCAAATCCCATAGGACACAAGTAAGATCGACACCTATCACAACATGACAAACAGCAAACCCCCCTACATCCCACTAAACGTGGACCACTCATCAGCGGACCTCACCTTCCGCAACACTATCCAGCAACATGCAGTGAATATGCACTATGTTGCTGTCTCCAGCAAATCACCACACAGGACAAGCATCCATGGGAGTGCATTGAACCAAACCACCAAGGGAATCCACTGCCTGTCACAGGGCCGCCACAACCACAGGAATGCAGCATGTCACCATGGCAGAAATCAGCGCTGAATGCCTAACATTGCAGAGCCTACTGCCAACACTCAAAGTCAGCAATTCCTACAGAAGACAGCACATCACTAATTAGACACGAACACAGCTGTATGCGTACACAATGCATATGCAACAAGACGGCATTGCACACCGTGTATCATCTTGAAGATGCAGCCCACACCGTTAGCCCATGGCACAGGACACAATGAGGGCCTGAAAATAGCATGCATACAACCAGGGACATGTGCATGTGACCAACGATAATCTGCAGGCATGTGTGACTAGTAAAGCAGTCCATCATGATTCCACTGACATGTACCTTTTTTTGCTTCCCATGCAGGTGAAAAGAGGCTATCCCTTGAAGACGTGGCTCCTCACCCCTGTCCGCAACCCACAGAACAGGCACGAGGAGGACTACAATTGTTCCCACACCCGTACCCGTGTGGTCATTCAGCAGACCTTTGGCCTTTTGAAGGCACGATTTCGCTGCCTTAGCCGGGCGGGTGGGCACTCCTCTACAGGCATTAGAAGGTGGCCAAGATCATCATGGCATGTGTAATGCTGCACAACATGTGTATCCGATGGAACGTGCCCCTGCCCCCTGACATTGAACGGCTACCACCTGGTGATGATGAAGGGGATGAAGAAGATGTGGCTGCACATCATCGCGGTGCTGATGCACAGGAGGGACGTGATGTGCGTCAGTCAGTAATAGCACAATATTTCTGACACACATGGCTGCAGAGGGTGACATGATATTTTCACAGGGGGCACTGGGGGTGGGAGTACATGTACACTATGCACTGTATATGAATAAATGACACATGGGCAATGATGAATGTCCACTCAAGATGTTTTTTTTTACACAACGGGTGTATTGAAATTTAAAATTAAGAAGAATGTGCACCAACCCCCGCACCACGCTCACTCCTCTTCCATCCCCCCAAAACTCCCCAACACACCCTCACCCCCTCCCCCCAAAACTCCCAAACATACCCTCACCCCCTCCCTCTCCTCCCAAAACTTGCCCAGAGAGGCAGTGTTTTCACGCCACTCCTGCCTTGATTGGGCATTGTGATTCACAAATTGACGCACAAGGGCAGTCAGCTCCTCATGGGCTGTGACCCCGCTGGTACACCTGTGGAGGTGGAAGTTGCTTGGGTATCATGTTCGACTTCAATGGGCTCCACTATGGTGTTCACGAGGAGAGGAATTCAGTGACGGGCCCATAGGTCAGCGCTCACCCTCAAGAACCAGTAAGACAAGATAGCTGGACCATGTGAGGACAGGGGGTGCAGGATTCACTTACTCCGACACGACTCAATAATGAGGACTCAGTAGTTTGGCAAAGGGAAGTCCGTTTAATGATACATACATCAAACAGGGAAACAAATGGGAATCAGCTGTAGTGAGTTCACCGGTCTCACTCCGACTTCCACGAACTTTGGTAGAACAGTAATTCTTATAGGCTAACATCGTCATCTCTGATGTCTAATTTCTATAAAAAATCATCATGCAACCTAATTGGTTAGGAAAGGTAATTTAAGTATAGGTGCCATATCTGTATAGAGAGATAAAGCATGTGGATTGGATAACTCTTATCGGGTTGGTGTCTACGCCCATCCCTCTACAACACACGTGATTGACGTCACTATGAGTGCGATGTCTCATTGGTTACAGTGTCTATAGGACCCTAGATTACATGGTCCCTTGTGATTGGGCAAGTTACATCCCTAAACATAAATCTCCACTTTAATTAGCAGCTTTAGAGTAGACACCCAGGTGCCTAGTATCCCAAGATTCACCCTTCCTCCTTTCCATCAATCAGTGTTTTAGGGCTATGTGTCAATTAGTTGACTGGGTATGGCCTCAGAACTGTAGCCTCTTATCAGGAAAAGTTATGGCATCCTCGGGTTCTGGATGATATCAGGCGGTGGTAACTCTTCGCGCCTGGCTGGTCACGTGTTGGTTCACTGTGAATCTGCTTCAGTTTCCAGCTTCTTGTGCATTTAATTCTGTGTCAGCCTAGCCACCTGCATGGGCCTCTCTTATCTTGACCTTCATGGACGGCCTGGTATGTTCTGTAGTTGGAGTCTCGTGAGCTCAGGCTCTCCTCCCCTTCTCTGGTTGACCTCGTTTTCCTAAGCATGAGCCGCTCTTTGCTGAGTTTCGATTCCGCTCCTTCTCCTGCCTTTCGCTGGGTTTTTTGAAACTTGGCCTGTCAGGCCTCTGGCCGCCTGGGTACCTTTCTGCTTTCACAAAATGGAGTCGTACTTGTATAGTGTGCCTTATTGAGGTAGTTATATGGTTTGCGCTCGCTGCTCTATCTTCTACTAAGCATTGCAGGCAGTATCGATTTCTTGGCATCTTGCGTTTCAAGCCTATTTACACGCGTTGAACAGGACGGTTGTTTCCATCTTGTCTCGTAGCACCTTTTCCTTATGTTTTAACATTGTCTCTTCTCTGCGTACATTCCATTCAATTTCGTAGTAACTCGCACTGGCGTGTTATCTTCGATAGCTGCTCTTGTTCATTCTCGGATCTGTTCAGGGCCTTGTCTCATTTCCACTGGCCTTCTATTAAGGCCTTTATGGTCTCTTCGTGGACCGTGTGTAGGTACTCCTCATTTCCTATCAGAGGCTGGTATGGCTGTCTAATAGGGTACCGTGCTGCCCAAGGTTGCTGATTATGGGTGCTTAACCGGTATGGATCTTCTGATGTATACTGGGCAGAGTCCTAGTGCAGCCCTCTGTAGGTTCATTTGCTCTTCATAAGTCACATATCTTGGCAAGCGCGTTCCCGGTATCTCGAAATGAGGGGAAGGGGTGCAGGCCATGTCTGGGACTTCCTTTACAATGGGACTCATGGCCCCTTGGTAATACTCCCCCCCAGACGGCTCTGGGGTGGTGGCGTGATCAGACTCTAAAGAAGTGATCTGGGGGGATGGTGCTGGACTTGGTGTGTGGGGCAGTTCGGAGGATTCGTCCTCCACTGACACCCACACCTCTTCCTGCGCCTCCTCAGCCAGGGTTGTTGTGGCTGCCACCTCCCCGACTGAACTGGACTCTGCTGAGTGTGGAGCTTCAGCTGTGTCCTGTTGCAGTGTGACAGGGGTTGCCGCTTGCGTCTCGACGGCCCTTGGCGGCACCAGTGCTGTGGCATCTTGAGGTGGTTTCCTTGGTGGTGCATGGAGGGCCTTGTGTTGGGCCTTCGAGGTCAAAGGCCTGTTGGCCTCATCCAGGGCCCTCTTCCTGGGTGTGGTTGGCTGTTGGGGTGGGTCCTGCACCTCGCTGTCATGGTCTGAGCCTGTGGGGGTCGCAGAGAGGAACGGTATGAGTGATGGTTTGATAGCCATCATGCATACATTTGTATAATTGCTCATCTACACAATAGAGGGTAACAGGCATTTGCGTTTGGTGATCACGTTGCTTGCTACATGGATGGGTAATGCAGGCATACGTCGGGGTCACTCATGTTTGGGCAGACGTATGGTATGTGACATGCATATTTGTTGGAGCCTGCATGCAGTGTGATTTATGCCATTTACATCTTAGTGGGGCTTGTGTTAGGTATGGCATTGCCTTGCTGCAGGCATCTTCATGTGTCTGTGCTGCGTCTGACAACTTTGCTGGGAATGTGTGTGTATTGGGCCATGGCTTGCCTCTTTGGACAGACATATTGGTGGACTTTCATCAGACTCTGCATTACAGTGTTTTCTTAGGACACTCACTTCCATCCGCCAATGTAGTGGCGCCACACTCCATGTCTCCAACCCCTTCTATGACCTCCATGCCGATCAGGCTCGCACATATGTCCTCCCACCGGGACAGCTTTATGGGGGAGCTTGCTCCTCCGCCAGCTGACATGGCCTGGCTCCTGTTGGCCGAGAGGATATTGCAGACTCGCAGGTGCAAGTCATCCCACCTCTTCCTGCAGTCCCTTATTGTGCGGGGGGTGTTACCGACGGCGCTTATTTTTTGCGCCACCAGTGCCCAGATCTCCTTCGTACGGATTATGGCCTCCCTCTTGAGGCTCTGGGCAAAAACCACATCTGCATTTTCTTGCAGGGTCTCCACTAGCATGGTCAACTCATCTTCATTAAAGCGCTCCTTGCACTGGCGGGTGGCACCCCTCTTCACAGCCTTGGGCATTGTGGTGTTGTAGTGTTTAGGATTTCACACACAGCAGTATCCTACAGGTCCTGGCTGCTGAGGATGGCAATGGATTGTGTTTTTAAAGATGGCCGCCATGCTCCTTCCCGTTCCTGTACGATGACGCTACTTTCGGTTCCGCTTATTTACGGTGACCGTTATTAGCCGCTAATGCCGCATTGATTCATGCCGGTAGTGCAATCTGCGCTTTACATGATGCTGCTAAGAGCCTTTTTCGGGCCCTTTACGGCATGGCGCAGTCGTAATAGTCCTCTATTAGCGGGCTGTTGCCTACACGGACACGGTATTTGCCCCATGCCAGTAAGGACAGTTATTTACCTACAAACTCGGAATGACCCCCCTAGTCTGGATCAGCACCAACCCTTCAGCATCCATGTGGTATTTTACCGTGTCCGCCTTGGTGGATGGCGGAATTACCTCCCTACTCCAAGGTGAGAGGGGGTGGTAATTCCCCATTCACCAAGGCCCTTCCCCATTCCCATTTTTGCCCCCATAGGGCATAATGGGAATGGGGAAGGCGCTAATTACGGTACCGCAAATTGCGGTACCGTAATTAGCACCAAGGTCCCTTTGCGGGTTCTTTTTTCAACACCTGCTTTTAGCAGGCGTTAAAGTACCAACCCGCAAAGGGACCTCGTAATAAGGCGGTAAGGGTTAACGGTCACTGGTACCCTTACTGGTGACCGTTAACCCTTACCGCCTACCGTGTAATGAGGCCCTATATCTGGTGCTGGAAGTCTCCTTTTCCCACAGGCTGCCATGACTGTGGCATGCAGTTTGTGTAGTCGCGTATCCCTGAGCTGATCTACCCATCACCACCTTGATTCTGGAAAGCAGCAGTGCTGGCGGGAGGAGATACAGCACCTTTGTCCCACCAAAGAGGCGGAGCCCCATTTTGCTCCCCCTATTTTGCCCTCAGCTCCTGGGTGTGCCAGAGACTCTACTGCGAGATCCAGGACTTTGGGCGCAGTTTGGTAGTGCCCAATGGCGGTGTCATCATGCTGCCTGGTGCTGGCACGTCCCCCTCAAGTTTGATCCCCGTAGGCCCTACACAATGTCCATCCACAGCACCACACCAGCTTAACGCCAGGGATGGCTGAGAATGACTATGTTACTCTATAAAACAGTTGCCTTTTTCCTTGCAGTCTCAATTCCCCCTTCCTATCACCAAAGGTATCATTAGGTCTCACTAAAACTCACAAGCTGCCCGAGTAGAAGACCGAACAGAACATACCCAGAGCCAAAGAAATGATTCCTCACCTCAAAAAAGAATGAGAACAAGCACATAATACACATTTTCAAGAACATTTTTACCAACAGAAAAGTGGCCCTTTCTATGGGATAGTGGCAACTCTCAGTTTCACTGACATGGTATGTGCAAGATAACAAGCAAATATCCCAGACACGCATGTTTATTAAAGAAGGAATCAGGGCCAAGCATGCTGTTTATTTGATTATTTTTATTTTACATTGGGTAGTTATTGAATGCAAAGGTAGGTTTTGGGAAGCAACAGAGCCCTCCATACCAATAGGGGTCACATACCCATGGGTCGAATTTGAGATTTGATGAGCAGGAGCTAAAAGCAGCGCCTGGGTTTTGGGCATCGCCTAGTAGACAGGAGCTGCCTCAGAAGAGCCAGGAGCTAGTACACAGTCCACCACAAATCGAAACTGCACATTAGATGCAAACACATTTATATCCATGATGCACGTTCCATTCGGCTTCAAATGCCCCTTAGACCTGTCCTTTAGTTGCCTTCTTTCAAATTACCAAGCATACAGAGTGAATCTCACATATGTATGTGTGTATGGTGTCTTTTGGCATGAGAGTCAAAAGTAGCTCCTGGTGACTGATGGTTTCAAAATGGCCTGGCTCTCCTCAGCTAGAAGCAGGAGCTTAATAGCTCCCAGCTCCCAGCAACTTAGCACCCTGCATGCATACAATTAATGATTACAAGGGAACAGCCTTTAGAGTGTGCCGAGGGTGGTCTAACAAGCCCCTGTTTTTCTCATTTTCCTAGTGTGTTTTAAAGATTTACCACGAAAATCCTTCAGCTATAATGGAATCTGTTTCAGCATTTTCCATGGGCCCCAACTAACCACAATGCCTCTCTTTCAATGAGCCAATCCGATTGGTCTCTACTGAATACCATGTGCCCAGTCAGAGCAGCACATACCAGCAGGCCAATCGGAAGCCACACAATGGCCAAGAGGGTATGTGAACCAGTCTGTAGCTCAAAAATATCTCTAACTCCATTTTGGTCGTTTATGACCAGTTGTTGGTATTTTGTAAAAAAAAAAAAGAAATGGTTGCACGACTTTTCACTAAATCAAACACCATGTATGGTACTAGGTACCACCTTCCTCTGGAGGTTTGGTACACATCCTGCCAATGAATTTTGGTGTAGGCGAGAGCAACAATTTCCTTTGAGAGTTTGCAAGGGAAAAACAAGTTTTGGGACACATATTGTAACTACTGAGAGAACTTTACAAAACGTTAAAGAATGATCACATATTGAATGCATAATTTTGTTTGACTCTGTGCAGTTTTATCAAATGGCGGCAAAGTTGTTAGCATCATAAATAGCCGCAGGTGTCTCCAGAATACCCTATTTTCCTTGTTGCCCAGGGCATGACTACTGGCAATGCCTCAAGCACATCCTAGGAACTCGGCATAGCCTGCTGCTAAGCCCAGCAACCAGAGCAGGCCTCCCCAACACCACCACTTGACCCATGGACACAGCTTTAATGAGCAGACCACAAAATCCAGCTCCAGGTCATGCTTTGCATGCCCAGCACCTGCCTTCCAATTGGGACCAGAGTACTTTTGCACCATCTCAAGATGGCCGAAAGTTTGCTGGAGCCTCCTTGAGCTCCCAGACATCCTTGGCCTTATTGCAGGCTTCCGATTGGCCAAAGTGTGGTTTTCACCAGCCAGCCCCTCCGAACCAGGAGGCGACGTCGGCTATCTCACAAGGCCAGCACCTAAGGACACAACAGGAGCAGAGTGTCTATGTCGGTTGTATATCCTTTCAAGGGCCCCATCCATGTAGAGAGCCCTGCATGTCCAGCATCTGCCTTCCCATTTGGACCGGAGTCCGTTTGCACCATCTGAAGATGGCTGACTGTTTGCTGGAGTCTCAGTTGAGCTCCCAGATATCCTGGGCCTTATTGCAGGCATCCGATTGGCCACAGCGTGGTTTTCACCAGCGAGTCCCTCCAGGCTGAGAGGCGACGCCAGCCATTGCACAAGACAAGCACCTAAGGCCACAACAGGAGCAGAGTTTCTCTGCTGTTCCAGTATCCTTTCAGGGACCCCATCCATCTAAGGAGCTCTCCATGACCAGGACCTGCCTGCCCATAGGGACTGGAGTCCATTTGCACCATCTGAAGGTGGACAACAGTTTGCTGGATGCTCCGTTGAGCTCCTGGACATCCTTGGCCTTATTGCAGGCTTCCGATTGGTCACAGCGTGGTTTTCATCAGCCAGCCCCGCCAAGCCAGGAGGTGACGCTGGCCATCTCACAAGGCTACAACAGGAGCAGAGTGTCTCTGCTGGTCGACTATCCATTCAGGGCCGCCATCCACGTAGGGAGCCCTGCATGCCCACCACCTGCCTTCCCTTTGGGACCAGAGTGCCATTGCACCATATGAAGATGGCTGTTTGCTGGAGGGCCCGTTGAGCTCCAGACATCCTTGGCCTTATTGCAGACTTTCGATTGGTCACAGTGTGGCTTTCGCTAGCCAGCCCTCCGAGCCGGGAGGCGACGCTGGCCATCTCACAAGGCCAGCACCTAAGGCCACAACAGGAGCGGAGTGTCTCTGTCAGTCGAATATCCTTTCGGGGCCCTCATCTATCTAGGGAGCCCTGCATGCCCACCACCTGCCTTCCCATTGGGACCGGAGTCCCATTGCACCCTCTGAAGATGGCCGACCATTTGCTGGAGGGTCTGTTGAACTCCAGACATCCTTGGCCTTATTCCAGGCTTCCGATTGGCCAAAGCGTGGTTTTCACCAGCCTGCCCCTCTAAGATGGGAGGTGACGCTGGCCATCTCACAAGGCCAGCATCAAAGGCCACAACAGGAGTAGAGTGTCTCTGCCGGTCTCTGCCAGGAACGCTATGCAGCTGTCGCCCCAGCACACCTATGCAGTGGCAGCCATCATCGGCTTTGCACAAATGTGAAAGGTAAGCTTGATTCCCCGGAAACATGTGGTGCCTCACTGTTGGCATGTTCATTGTCAGCACTGTACTGTTGCTTTGTATGTTTGGTCTGCAACCCTACCATCCCTTTACCCAACCCAAGCTTCTTTCTCCCCCGTTCCTCTCTACACCCACCCCCTTTGCACTGCCTCACATGCCTGCAGCCCGTTCTACCTCTACCACCTACATTACCTCGCTGCAGCGCGCTGTATCGCACTGTGACATACCTGCCCCAGATTGCATCCATTATACACATTCCCTTGGGGCCAGTGCGTTTTACTATCCGGGTCTTCCTGCCGGCATGCTAGTTCTAGAGCATGCCCTCCCCCTCCTACCTCATTGCCCTGCTCTCATGACCGTTGATGACTCCCCATAAACTCTCAGCCCTCTGCCCTTACCGCACCTACCACTTGTGATCTGCTCACCAACCTCTTCTGCTCTGCCCCGCACCACATCACCACCTGGGCTCACCAGCCCAACTAATGTGCCCATAAACTCTCCCCGACCTGCCATGAGCTGCCTCACGTCCGCAACACTAGAGCCTACAAAGCTCCATGTGCATTCCCAACTGTGCCCTCACCCACTGCCCATGCCTTCCCCGTTCTTGACTCCAGCACTGCCTCCCTCTGCACCCTGCCATGCACCACTACATGAAGCATTGCCCTCTACTGCACCCTACCTTGCGCCTCTGCCTCCTGCACTGCCTCTTGCACCGACTACCTCCTGCAATGCTAACCGTAGCTTGCACCCGAACACAATTGCACATGCCGCCTGCATCTTACAAAGTGCCCATCCCCCCATGCCTACTCACAAGAGTTACTCCCTGAATCCCCTGACACAAACTAACCACACTCGCTCATCCACCTGCAACAAAGAGTGCTCAACCTCTATGGGTGCTGCTACCTGCTATACCAGCATGATGCCTGCGCGCACCGACTTCGTTTCCTCCCCACAGAGAGAGAGTAAACCCCATCAGAAACACCCACATCCCTTCCCTACCTCTCTCAGGTTCCCTAAGACTATCCAAACTATGCTGCAGAACAGTGTAGAGGACCAGGTGGGCATGTTATCCCTAACTCCCACACCCTCACCTCCGTCATACTGGAACACTAGGAGAAGAGCCCTATGTGTGACACCAGGTATCATCCTAATACTGCATCGAGTGTATGAGAGACAATATGCACTAAGACAACCATATCGAATGTACCCTTGCACTGAAAGGGTGGAAGGATGTCTGCACACACCATTGGACATCATAGAGCTAAAAGTCAAATCGGACAAGAGCTGAGTGACGTCATAGAGGAAAGATACTGAGATTCGCTGATAGGATATGCAAATACTCAAAGAATAAAGATTTAACTGAAGTATCAAGTGAAACATGTAATAGAATATGAAGATATCGTATGTTCAAAGAAGATAAAGTACCTGCTGATTAATAACTGTGTATACGCAGAACCGCAAGGTAGATGAGACATATAAAAGCTTGCTGCAGAGGAAAACATAACATGGCTAGAGCTGCCATGATGGAAAGATGGATGTCAGACTTGTATTAAAACCATTCAAGCTACCTCAGAGACAGACCAGGGCTGCAGAATCAGGAGACGCTGGAAAAACAGCTTTGTGTGATGAATAAAGAGGAGTCTATTGGCCTTGGATCAAGGATGCTACTTCAAGGAATGATTGCAAGGCACAAGGGGAGTAAAAAGTATAAGCCATGTACGTTTGACATATTTCTCTTAGATTAAGTAGAGGAGGCAATATCTGCAAGAGCCAAGTATTAGACAATTAGAGATACGGAAAGCCCATGTAAGATGGAGTGAGCAAGTCTCTAGAGGCCAAGAAGGGTAATTAACCCAAAGTCAATTGAATCAAATAGCAGTAAATAGAAGGTCGAGGCGGACAAATTTGTGGTCTCCTCACAGGTGATTCAGAAGTTGAAAACAAGGGCTATTCATTAAGTACACATGAAGATAATAGTGTGGCTACGCTCCCTTGAATGTCCCAGAACAGAGAGCAGACTTTGAGGTCAACCACAAAGGAGAAGCATGGGCTTGGGGCCTGACCGATGAGAGACGATGGACTAATTGGGAAAGTGGGGAGTAATCTGATGTTACTTGCTGCACCTGAGTTTCGTTTTGCTTACGTGCTGCTAATGAGCCAAAAGTCCAAGGTTGGGAAAGCATGCCCACCAATCAGAGTGTCTATGTAGCAACATGCTATACAATGTTGCAAAGATCACCCTGCAGGCATTTTCCCGCTATAATCAGTACTATACATATTAAGAGGTGGTTCGAGGCGTGCCCACCAGATAAGGGGCACCCAATTAAGTAATTAACATTTATATATACTATAGGTAGATTAACCAATCTCTCCCTTCAATACGTTTTAGTTTGCCATGAAGAATGACATCATAGATGACTCATATCGAGGTATAAAATCATTGTATAATCACATTTGGCTGTGAGTGCGTGAATTACTGCCTGTTAATCACCAGATTACCCTTCTTTATTTTTATGCTAATAATAAAGTAGTACTTTGCCATATTCTTTGAGTCTGTCTGGTTATTTGGGTCCGTGATCATTATTGGTAATTCCATCGAGCACATGAGACGATTAATGGTGCTAGAGCACAACAGTCTCTTCTGAGTTCCCATGCTGGGTTTCTCTTATCCCATCACAGGCGAATATAGGTTAGGACTTGCCTCTCCCACCAGCTCCCCTCCATTGCCTCCTACCACCACTCCTATCGTCATCACCACCTCCTGCCCTTCTCCACCTATCTCAGCCCCCAGAATGCCTCCTTCAAGTATGCACTCCTCAATGATATGATATATGATATTTTATTTATATTGCGCCCATGCACAAGTGTTTTAGAGCGCAGTGAGGTGAGGGAGGGGAAACAAGGGAGGGCAAAACAACAATCTTACTAGGCCCAGTGACATTGAGAATGTGCAAGTGCAGGGAAGCAGGAGGGGAAAAGTGTGAGGGGCAGGGGAGGAGTGGAAAGTGATGAACACATGATAGAACAATGACAGGTATTGCGGCCAGCAGGTGGTAAGTGCAAGAATAAGGTGACAGGTGTCTAGTAAGTGCAGGAAGGGGACTATAGGGTAGCAGATACAGACCCAAGTGCAAGGTTTGCCAGGAGGCAGTGCGGGTGAGTGGCTGGGTGGCAGGGATCTGGGCCCGAAATCAGAGGGTAACCAGGTGCCCGGTGCCAAAGCAGTCAGATCAGCAGGGGAGAGGAAGAGAGAAGGCAGAAGCAAAGAGGAAGGTCTTGAGGATGGTTCTCCTCAAGTTTCAGAGAGGCAAGGAGGCTGTTCCAGGGGGAGACCCCAGCCGAGGAAAGAGATCTACCCACAACTCGTTGCTTGGAGAAGCGACTGACCCTGAGGGAGTTGGAGGCAAAGGAACAAAGAGCTTGAGTGGGAAGGTATTTAGGAAGAGAGAGTTGAAGTTATTGTGGACCCAGGCCCCAGAAAGCCTTGTGGACAATGCAAAGGGTCTTGAATGTAATTCTTGCAGCCACTGGGAGTCAATGAAGAGACTTCAGGGCTGGAGAGATACAATCCCAGGGCTTGAGGCCCAGGACAAGTCTTGCAGTCCTGTTCTGGATAAGCTGCAGGGAGCGTAGAGTGGTTGTAGGCAGAATTAGAAAGAGGCTGTTGCAATAGTCCAGCCTAGTGGAACCAGAGCTCTGGAGACAGTGAGCTTCTAGAGGAAGGAGAGGAAGGGAAGAATACCTCTGACGAGGTGCAGTTGGTAATTTGACTTTTTTGAGACGTCGGAGATGTGTGGAGAAAAGGAAAGGGTGGAGTAGAAGATGACCCCGAGGTTCTTAGCCTCGCAAGTGAGACCAGGGAGAGGGCCAAGGGAGGCTGGCCAGAGAGTGACCGGAAAGGAAGGTGCAGGTGTGCCGATGAGGAGGATCTCTGTTTTACTGGCATTAAGGCAGAGGTCGTTGGTGGCGCACCAATTATGGATTGCAGAAAGACAGTCAGAGATGAGAGAAGAAGAAGAGGTGGCAGAGGGTAGCCTGAAAACAAGTTGGGTGTCATCTGCATAGCACTGAAAGTTTGAGCAGAGAGCAGCAATGCAGTGGGCGAGCGGTGCCAGGCATTGGTTGAAAAGCCAGGGAGAGAGGTTAGGCCCCTGAGGAATACCATAGGTAGAAAGTGAGATAGAGGAAAGGAAGGATCTAAGTTGTACCTGGGAGGGTTGGACGGAGAGGAAGGAGGTCGGCCAGGGCCTGATCAGTGATACCTCACTAGGAGCAAACACCATTGGAAATCATGATATGACCCTCAATCACGACTTGGATATTCTTGTATCTACCAAATCCTGGCTTCATAGCGCATCAGGTCCCTCACTTATGCTTGCCACCCCCCCTTAATGCACCATCTTGAGGGCAGATCGCACCAATGCAGTCGGAGAAGGTGTAAACCCCATCACTAGTTGGCCCTTTTCAAACCAGCTGCCTACCAACAACACCCATTACAGGTTGCAAAACGTTGCTACTAAAACTAGTCATCAACCCTCAGACCACCTACAATATAATCCTACTCTACCGCCAACCCAATGTGCCTAATGCTCCTGAATCTGACATCCCCCTGCTTATTACCCCACTCTCAAACATATCATGGTCAGAAATACCAAGAAACTTTCCAGGGCCTCCACCTTACCATCCACCTTCATTCTCTGCTTAAACTCGTAACTCACAAATCACTTGAACATCTCGCTAAGAGACATCCCTCTCCAAGTAACACCTTAAACCTTGCAAGAACACCAAGGCATATAAGAAAGCAGTTATCTCCAATAAAGCCATCTCTTATGACAACAGAATATCAGATGCAAGTTCTAATATTAAAGAACTCTTCACCATTCTAAGGGAACTGGAGACTCCTGTCCTACCGAACACCCACACTAAAGCGCACAAACATTTGTGCACCACCATTGAAGATGCTCTAGCCAGTAATAGTGACTTGCTTCTCAACAAAATTAACCTAAAGAAAACTCAACTTGCAGCCAAGCCCACCACCCTGTCCACCCAAGGAGGTTCAGCATCAGCTACGCCGATCCTGACTATGAGTGCCACTCCGCCACCCTTCTACCAAGTGACCCAAGCCACAGTATTAGAGACTATTCAAACCCTAAAATCCTTTAAATGCCCACACATATCATCTAACTATGTGTCTCCACCGTCATCCCTATCATCACAGACTTTTGAAGTGCCTCCTTTAAAGCATGCACCCTAGCAGTATTGAAGCAGCCTGGTTCACACCACTCCTTAAAAAATCCTCTCTGGATCCATCCTTGCCGACCAACTACCACCCTATCACCACTGTTCCCTTCCTGCTCAAGATACTAGATTGCACTGATTATGCACAAGTACAACAATTCCGAGATCATCACTGCCTATTCAGAGCCAGGCAGTCCGGTTTCCGACCTAAGCTCATCACAGAAACTGCTCTACTCAATATTAAAATACAGCTTGACAGAATTCAAGATACTGGTAACCTAGCTCTCCTCCTCCTGCTCCTCAACCTCTCGGCTACATTCAGTCTGGTTAACCATGACACACTCTGCCTGCACCTCGTTCCCATTTCCACTTCTCCGTGGAAGTTGTCTCTTGCATCAGATCCTTTCTCAGTCATCGTATCTCAAGTGTCTCGATCCATAATGCTGCTGCTGACCCCATCCCAGTCGCCCTTGGCGTTCCCAAAGGCTCCTGCCTCTCCCCCACTCTGTACAACACCTACACCAAACCACTCTTTGACATCCTCGATTCCCTTGGTATCAATTGCACTAACTTTGCTGATGATACTGAAATCCTCATTTCCTTCTCAGTTAACTACATTGAGGACACTACCACCGTAAACAACGTTTACAGTGCTATACAAAATTGGATGGCCACACACAATCTCTGTCTCAATGACGAGAAAACAAAGCTACTCATTGTGGGCTCATCACAGCACCTCAAGTCCCTGGACACCCCCATTCCACCTTCCACATTGATGGGTCCTTTTCCCGGTCCTCAAACAAGTTAAAGCAGCCAGGGTCCACCTTGACGCTGAGCTGAACATGACGAAGCACATCAATGCCCTTGTCTCCTCAACAGCTTACACGTCCAAGCTCATATCTCTGAGCAAGACGTTTCTCTCCGCCAATTACTGCCTCACCCTATTGAGAGCCCTCATACTAAGTAAACTTGATTACTGCAATGTGCTCCTTAAAGGCACATCATCGTCCAACCTCTCCAAGCTCCAACGACTCAAAAATAAAGCTTTGCGGGCAGCCTTGGTGCTCCGCTGCTCAGACCACATCACAGCAGCATCCCGTCACCCCCACTGGCTCCCCATCAAAGCCCGAATTGACTTTAAGACTCTATCGATTGCCCACCGGTGCATCTACAATGAAGCCCCACTCTACCTGCATGACACCATCACAAGGAAACAACAGAAGCAACTCCTTCAATTTTCCAACATTATTTTGTTGTGCACTCCACACTTCAAACTTGTCTGAGCAGGTGGCGCGAGTTTCAGTGTCACTGCTCCCACCCTTTGGAACTCCTTTCCACTGGCCATCAGGAATTAACCTTCCTATGCAACATTTGATAGACTGCTAAAAACCTGGCTATTCAACAAATATGACTAACTGCTCAAGCCTGGCTGCACTGTGTTCAGGCCCCACTTCTGGATGCATACCGTACCACCTCACTTTATCCCTTGGAACCTGACTTCTCTCTAATGTATACTTATGTACCATGCTGTTTCTCCCTTATATTTCTCCTGTACAAACGCAGTGATACCTCAGGGTTTGGGTGTTACATAAATGCTATAAATAAATAAATAAACCAAGCTTTAAACCAGAGGCCCTGCGCTGAGGCCATGGATTGGGTCCACAGGTCCTGTGAACAACCCACTATTATTGTGCTTTTTTGGGGCATATGTGACCCTGCCCGACCCCTGCTGATCCTGCACTTTGTCGGGGTTCGCCCGAGAGATCTGTAATAAACTCCTGCTCAAGACTTTTTGCCACAAAGGGATGACAGGACCCTGCAGAAATCTATAACCACATGCTGGGAGTTTAGAATATGTCCAAGGGCGCTACCAGTCTGATTGGCTGCGTTCTAACTAAAGTCCACGTCCCCATCTCAGGCCCAAAGACACCTCATCCCTAAACGGGCGCTAAAAATGGTCACGACCACCCACAAATAGGTCTGTGCGCTCTGAAAAGCACTAAGTGTATTTGAGCCACATTTTAGGGTCTTAAAAAAAAAAAAGCCGGCATGGATTTTAACCAAACATGAGAAAAAATGCTTTTGGGCAAGATGTCAGCACCTTCTGAAAGTTTGGTGCAAATCTTTCCAGTGGACTTTGCTGCAGAGCGGATGAGTGTAAAGTTTTCCCTGGGAGAAAGTGCCTGGAAGTGCTCATTTTGGGAGCTGCCCCTCGTATAACTTGCGCACACTGTCCAGAAATGACAAAAGATTCGGAACTGGAAAGTTTTGTACAGATTCTTTGAGCAGCTCGGAAGTTATAAGCATCTGGAAGAAGACTGTTGGTATAGGGAGTCTTAGCCAGAGCTATAGAGCAGGTATCGCTGGATCTGCAATGTTGCAGTGTGCCAATAGTACCGCTATAGGGAAGGTTACAGGACACTTTAAAATGTGACGTTGTCCTTGGAAATTCACCAAAGGTGGCAGATACTGTGCAGATACAATCACACATGTCAAATTTAGTGAACTTCCAAAGACGTTTGCATGTAAAAATACAATATGCAGAGGAGCTCCTTTTATTGGCCTTTCCAGAGACACCAACACACATCGTTTTTGAACAAAAATCCACTTAGATTTCTGGGACTTTCAGCAGACACCAAGCCCATACTTGAAACTGGGACACATTGCAAAAGTTAGAAAATTGGATCAGCCAGGCTTGAGATCGTGGGGCTCATTACGAGTGTGCCGGTCCAATACAGGTAATACCGGCTCTGGTATTTTTACCGGACCGGCACACTCCGAGTTTGTTGATAGGAGCTCTGAGTCACCGGCAGGCCTGACCTGCTGGTAGTTCAGGCCCCTACCGACAAATAATTACCACAATCACCGGCACCGGTGCTAACGGTGCTACCGGTGCCAGTATTTGCGGCAAACGCATTCCATGGAGTCCTAAAGGGCTCCATGGAATGGGAACTTACTGCTGTTACCGGCACCCGTAATACCGGGATACCAGGTGCCAGTAACGGTAAGGGTGGTTTGCTAGAAGCCCGCCCGAATTACGGTCAGGTTACTGGCAAACCCGTAATGAGCCTCCCTGACTTCTTAATATAAAATATAATTATCAGTAATTCAGACCTGTTCAGGAGGTCCAGATACACATGCAAATTCACACACATACACACACTGGATATAGGCGTCAATTTTTGGGACACACAGATATGAAAGCGCTCCCGTTCCAGAAATGAAGACGTATGTGGGTAATGAAAGTGCAAATGCACACACAGACACACACAGACACACACACACACACACACACACTCTTTCACAATCGTTCACAATCCGGATGTCTGTTGGCTTTTCTGCAGCTATTGTTCATTTTGACCTACTGGATACCTCAAGACATAGCCATGGACACACATAAGGTATGCACAAAAACACACACAATCAACTACAATCCAGATAACGCCGAACATTGCCACATATCAGAGTACAAGATTCCTCTGGGCATACCTTCATATATGAATGATGCACACTCACTCACTCACTCACTCACTCACTCACTCACTCACTCACTCACTCACTCACACATTCATCAAAACAACCTTGTAGATATGGATAATATGTGCAGCCACACAAACATACACACACAAACAGTAACACACACACCCACACTCACACATTCATCATAGACAGACTAAAACACACAAATACACATAGAAACACACACTCACTTAGCAATACCATTGGCACACACACACACAGACACAGAGACATGAAGATAGACAATATGCATTGTTTAAGACACACACCCCAAACATATACAAAGAAACACTCACACACACAAATACATACAGAAACACCAGTGTTCATAAACTCATAAACTGTGTCCCCTCTGTGTCCAACCATGCACACAACACAAACCCACACAAACACAACACACAAATGCAGTGCACTTAACCCCCACTCACCCCTCGCTCTCTCTTTTACGCACACAGACATACACAAACACGGTCACAGTGCACCATACCCTCTTTTCTCTTTCTCTCTCACTCACTCACACACACACACACACACACACACACACACACACATTAGAAGGAGCACATTGGTTGAACATGTTTCCTTTTCAAAACAATTCAGTTTACTACCTATGAAAAGGTTTAGTCTGCAAATCTTGGGAACGGCAACATTAAGGTTTCTGCAAAAACCAAGTCTACATTCTAAATGACTCTCTCTACATCACTACTGCACAACGTCCTCTTTAAACTGTGGGCAGCTCCCTCCAGTACTATAACATGAGTCCATTCATGATGCTGCGGAGGAGCTGCTGTCAGTTCCAGCAGCCGTGGAAGATCATGGGGCCAGGCTCGTACAGCAGCTCCACCACCCAGAGACCAGCTCCCACCAGGCTCTATCTCTGCTAGGGTCTGGGGGGGCTGCTGTCCTGGGATTAAGTGTCCCAGACACATTTCTGCGGGCACTTCCCCTGAAGAAACAAACGCACATTTACTTACTTGGCCTCTTAACTTTGGAACAATAACAAAACAACAGTATTAATAAACATCATTAGTACTCGGCGAGAGACAATCAGAATGAAACAAGCATTCTGATTGGCTCTCGCCAGGGCATTACCCAGCCGAGAATGGATTCCAGCCACCTTGTCCTTGGCGGGGGCGTGGCAGCCCCTCAGCCAATGAGGAGGCTCAAAGCGGGGCCATCCCCGCTCCGAGCCTCCCCACGACTGAGAAGCTGCCTTCGCCCCCCGCCGGGGACTCGGGTAAGCTTTTTCTTTTTCCTTCCCTCCCTCCCTCCCTCCTCCCTACCCCACTTACCTTTTTGCTCCTGCGTCCCCGCTGGGCAATGGTAGCAGGCTCCAGCAGTGTGGCGACTCGGAGCGGGCCATCCCCGCTCCGCACCTCCACACGGCTGGAGGCTTCCATCGTCCCCCAGCGGGGACGCAAGTAGCAAGTACGTTTTTTTTTTGTTTTTCTTCCCCTCCCTCCATTCCACCCTCCCAGCCCCACTTACCTTCTGCTTCTTTTATTTATTTATTTTTTTCGGGAGCGGACGCGCTGTGAACACTTGTGTTCCCAGCGCGTCCGCTCCCGATGGCTGCCATGGAAAGGGAAAACGGACTCCGATTTCCCTTTCCCGGCGGGCATTTTTTTTTTTTCTGTTTCGAAACGCAGGGAAACAGAAACAAATATGCCATTAGCACCCCGATCCAACGGGCCTGGGTGCTAATGGCAATAAGACCCTCGGCGGCGGTAATGCCCGGGGGCTTCGTTAAGGCCCTCGCTACGCCCGGGCCTATAACTACGGCCCCGGGCATTACCTGGGGCAGTATTGGCCCGCTGCCTCGGGTCTTATTGCCACAGTAAATGCCCTGGAGAGAATGGCCTCGGTGGATGTTTGCAACCTAACAATGTGTTCAGTGGAATTGGATCCGTTTCATGGGTAGCAACTGTTGTGACGTGAAACGTGGCTAGCCCACCTTAAGGAGAGAACCACCTTAAGGGAAGGAGAAGAAGCTGAGGACAGGAGGGAGGAAGAGGAGAGGCTAGTAGAGCCCGGGATCAAAAACCTGGAAAGGGAATGAAGGATGGTTGAAGTACTCCCTGTCTCCGTGTGTGTATGGGAATGGTGTGCGCAGCTCCAGCAAGTGAGGCTCCATTGAAGAGAGGCCATACCAGCCATACCAGCAACCAGTCAGTATTTCCATGCAGCACAGTCTCTGCAATACACCAACCTTCCTTCAGTGGGTTCACTTCATCAACTGCAGCAGAGGGTCTCAAGCACATCCCCAGCAAAGCAGGATCCGAACAGGTTTAAAAGGCTCATATTGCAAAGCATCAGAAAATGAAGCATGCATCTTTTATAGGCCTCAAAAAGGAACTGAGGCAATAGTCTGTGTCTGATTATGCCCTCTTTTGTCCCTGACACTCTGAAAGTATAAAGGGCCTCATTACAACCCTGCCGGTATACTGGCGGTAAACCTGCCAAGATACCGGCAATGGCTGTTACCGTTTCCGGCACTCGGTCCGGCTGCATTTCTGCCGGATTATGACTGGCGGAGGGACGGAGTATATCCCCATTCATGATGTGCCATGATTACCGGCACCGGCAATGCCAGTGCCGGTAACGAGGGCTTTTTTTGTATGTAGGGCACCTGCATTTTAGCTGGAGGTAAACCAAGGTGCTCAACTGCAAACCAGTAGTCGGGCAGTCTGGTAAAGTGCTGGTACCTGCAAATACCGGCAATTTTTACTGGACCGCCCGACTTGGAATGAGGCCCAAAGTACTCAATCTAGAAGGTGCTCTCTTATGAGGCAAAAATTTGCTGTAGCACGGTGCCGCTTGAAGGGAGCACCGTGCCCAAGAGAAGATGAGTAGCCGTGAACGGATACAGCAGTTTTAAATTAAAGTTACAGTTGCAAGCCAACCCCCTTGGGGTCTTCCACCTGAGTGCCAACAACTAGCCACGAAGGGGAAAGGACCCTTCCCCAAGGCATCGTTGCTGTAGTTGCAGCGTCCTGTTGGCCATGAGCGTGGCGTCCTCTACCAAGCCTCTATATGAAGCAGCCTGCTGGTGGACCGGGCCGAACCTCCCGCTGCCATGGCAACCTCCATATCCAGCCCAACTGGGGATCCCTACATCCAGCGTCTGTCCGACGTATTTTCCAGAGGACTCCTGCTGCAAGGGGTGGCTTGTTACAGCCGTTCCCTTACGCCTGCTGAAGTCCTGCAGTGTGCAGGCTGATCCAGTGCCCCTCGGCCAACCAATCCTGCGAAGCCAAGTGCACCTTCAAGCACAGAAGGAAAAAAAAAGAAAAAGGTAAGACATTGTTCCTGGGTCAGTATGAACACTAGCCAAGCAGAAAACTGACAAGGCAACGTTCCCAAACAAACAACATCATTACCAAGGAAGAAAGACATTAGACAAGCAGGTGCACATTTCATTGCAAAAACATTTTTTTGGAATGCAGTGACGGTCAAATATAAAGGAGGAAGAAAGGGTGCCGCACCAAATTGAGAAGGTCCTGGCCACTCAGCTATGCAGACATCACTTCCTAAGGGCCATCGCCAGACAGAACGGTCCTGTTGCACATACATGCTGCCTGCAAGGGTCTCCCAACAGAACCTATCCACGGCGAGAGCCGCAGTCCATGACTCGGGCCAATCTGCCCCTGCCAAGGCCCATCCATGCCTCGTGGTTGGGTCTACTTGCCAGTAATCACGCAGAAAGACCGGCCAGCGCATCTGTAGTCCCAGTAAAGCACTCCGGGGACACCATGGAGGATCAAGGTGCCGCACAGGGGGTGGCTCTCTGGCCAGTGCTAAAAGTGTTGTTTCTACGGAAGCCAAGTCCATCCACATTACTACCGCAACAGGACAAGGGCCCAAGGTGGACTGAATGGGTTGAGGAATTTGACGACATCATTAGGGCGGCAGGGGAGGAAACGTTTCATGTTCTTAAGGACATATTCATGAACTTGGCAGGAAAGGAGATCAAAGACATCACAAGACGATTCCAACGGAGGGAGAGAACCACCTATGACGATCTTGTTTCGGCCCTGAACAAGAACCTAATAATATAACCCAACAGAGATTATGAGAGGTGCATTCAATCCGTGCTATCAATCCCCTCATGAAATGGTGGAATAGTTCATCACCCGTCTCGGACAGAAACTGGTCCGCAGCCAATTCTCCCAGTTCCCCAAAGACAAAACCATTTGTTTGCACGTCATCGAGGGTTGTGTGTACTCTACACTCCGAAAACAACTCTTGAAGAAGCCCCTGACGATTGATGAGTCATTGAGATGGCAAGAGTCCAGCAAAGAGTTTGAAATACAAGCTACGACAATGGAAACACCAAAACAAAAGAGAAGGACGAGACCGTAGCCGCTTTCTCGACACCCAGTGTACCCGCTTAGCATGCTCCACTGAGAGATGGCTAAAAGCATTTGAGGATGAGCCCCTGCCCACAGAGGACATGTTTTCGATGTACACAACACATGTGGGTATGTGCCTGGCTGTCCACCAACGATGCTGCAGAGAAGGGTGACCGTTCCTGACTGTAGATAACCAATGCCCACAAGGTGGCGGCCAGCACCCAGACAGTTCCCGCAAGCTCTGTGGAGGTCGTCACCCATCTACCCCCAGATGCTGAGCAGACAAATCAGGACCATCGAGCAAGCCCCATACTACGGACAGAATCTGTGTGAGCAACAGCCATTCCAACCTGGCTAATTCTCTGAACAGTACAACTATCACGGGGATCCATACAACAAATAATACAACGAGTATTCCCAGGAGGGGTGCCCGAATGCACAGACGAGTTTGTTAACCTAATGCACAGTGAGCAGGACAGGACAGAGGCCCCAAAAGTGATTTTCAGACTGGGTGAGGGAACACACTGCTTTCTGATAGACACTGGTACCACTGTGAATATTATGGGGGAATAGGAGTTCCTCCAGACGGGGGACAGAAGAGAGTTTAACAATCAAAGGTGCCCATTTTCCAATGGGGAGCCAAAACACAGCTGCCATCCTTGGGACAATTCCAGAGCACACTGTCACACAATGGGAAAACAACTGACACTACCATGCATGTGCTCCGAAGCCGTGTCAGCGAGAGAGCTAAGGCTGATAGATGTACACTTTCAAGGCAGCACATGATGGTGAGGCCTCGGTCCTCCCCACCATACCCTCTTAGGGGAGTGATATCAGGAGGCACCCTCTTTGGCACTGGCATTGATCACCTCCTGATCTCGCCCTCTCCAGGCCCATATTGACCGGGACCCAACACCGGTCTGGCCACTCATCTCCGTGGGAGTCATCCTTTGTCCTCGCTACAGTACCTTTCAGGCCCTGTGGTCCCCCGGAAGGGGCAACTCGGTGTCCCTATGCCCCCCGCCCGCACCGGCCACAGGGGCGCAGACACCCTAGTTTCTGAGAAAAAAACACATTCCCTGATGCACGAAGAAAAGATTAAAAGTTCTGTAGCAACAGTTCGGTTCCCCATGCTGAAAATTCCTCACCAGGCCATTTTCCACAATTCGGAGATGCCCATGGCATGCTGCCAGCCGAGCCAAGTCATTGTTCAGTTTTAGAGCAGAAATATTCAACGGGCATGCGGGTCTGGGAAAACCCCAACGAGTCCTCAGAATGATCTGAGACCATGCAAACAGTGCCCTTGGGCAGAACCTGCCCCGCCACGAGAAGAGAGAGAACAGGCATTCCTTTAAAACCTCTGTCCCAGCGGGACCAGGTTGTTTCCCCCAATGTGTAAGATCACCAGGTCTGGGACCGGAAGGCCCTGCTTCATTCATTGCTCTTCACCACCGGGCGGACCTGCCATACCTGTAAGACCTCACCCTGATCCAATATATGTGTGTGATTGTAACCTTCAACAACCCTGGGCGGTCACGCACCCTCCATTCCATTCTCCTGATGAATGAATTACCCATCACCCAGACCACTCGACACGCCATCCTCCCATAGGAAAAGAAGAAATAGAAAAAGGCATGTTACGTATGAGCCAGAAGCGGGCACAACCACATTGTGATGCAAATTGATCTGCTCATTGGTAGCTACCTGCATGGGCCAGACCTGAATCCTGTTAAACTCAGACGGAAGGTGTCCCTTCGCCAGTTTAGACAATCTAGTGCGATGGTGGTCAATCCCGACATTGAACCTGCTATTTCCCGGGAGAAAGATCTCCCATTGGTATTATCCGAAGTGCGAAATGAAGCTGCTCCATCAAGTTCTGAAGCTGCTCGAGATTCACCTTCTTTGCCTTTAAGAGACCACTGCCTCCCTGAATTTGCACACATTGCTAGCAAGGAGGCGGCAAATACTCTCCACTGTATCAATCTCGATACCCAAGAAACTGAGTGACGTAACAGGGTCCTACATTTTTCCTGCAACCAAAGGGACCCCCAACATATCGGACACCCTCTGAAAAGCCTGGAGAGCTAGCCCGCACTGGTCCCTGCCTTGCTCACCCAGGAACAGGAAATCATCACAGTAATGGAGGATCCTAGCCCCTTCACACTCCCTCTTTTTCACCCACTTGAGAAACGTGCTGAGCATCTCAAAATATCTACACCAGATAGAGCACCCCATCATCATTCACCTGTCAAAATAATAAGCGCTCCCAGCCCGCAAACCCAACAAATGATAATCACTGGGTGGACCGGTAGCAGTCTAAATGCTGAAAAAATGTCAGATTTTGCCGAAAATGCCCCTTTCCTCCGTTTTCATAACTGGGCGAGCCGTTCCATCGAAGGAGGCGTACCTCACATGGAACAACTCCTCATATGCCATATCATTCACCAAAGCCCCATTGCGGAAAAATAAATAAATGAATCAATCTGAACTTTCCTGCTTCTTTCTTTTTTTTCTTAAACTCTCTATTGATTTTCAAACATTAACAAAGAACAATAACAACAATAACAAACACTACACTACAACTTTGTGTTGGGATCCGCACTCTATCTTCCGTCTTGTGGCGCGTCAGCTTGGCTCTCTCCATGTCTGTCCACCATGTTCAGCGTAGGCCATCCCCGGTTCCTGCATTTGCCCCTTTGCAGAATATCCACAGCCCCTTCCGAGTTACCTCACTCTCCTTGTCTCCAGGAGTTTCCTTCCTTCCTGCTTCCTTCTTAGTTACCATTAGGTATGGTGAACACACAAGGTCTTGGAATGTGGGGAGACCGAAATTGGCCTACAACCCTCCTCAGCTTCAACTCATTGACCACCTTTTCCATCAAAATACTAGGTTGGCTACCAACAGACACCTGGTGATTGGGAATCGGGGGGGACGGGGAACCCTTGAACTGGGATGCGAAAACATTGAGAAAACTGCTTACTAGCATCTGCCAACCTGTGATACGCAATATTTTTTTTGACATTGAGGAACATTTTTGGAACAGATATCCTATGCTTGTACCTTCGCGACCTATTATTGTGTGTTCCTTGTAGTTTTGAGTCTTGCCTTGTGTATTATATTCCTTTGTCTATTATTTTGAGACTTGTCACATGAGTGTAGGCCACGGAGACACTGAGTTCCTCTACTCCGTCTGCAAGTTTTGAGAAAAAGCGCAAAAATGCCTGCACTTCTTTGCGCCAAAATGAATAAATGAAAGATTCCAAAAAATCTGTTGTTTCTGATAAAAATAATTCTTTGTTTATTTTTATTTTTTGCTTTGATAAAGGTTAGGCCCTTTTTGGATGACACGTGTTTCGGCGACTGCGCCTTTCTCAAATCCAGGCTGTTCACATTGATACAAATGATAAAATGAAAACAAAAAAGAAGAAATAAAGTACAAATGTGACTAACAGCTCTGTTATTTCACACATAATAAAATATGTGACTTCCTTGTGTTTTAACCCCACACCATGAATATCCAGAAACCATGCTTATGAGAAAACATGACACCTCGTGCAGTTCAGGGAAAACAATATTATGTGCTTGTGTCAGTGCTGCGGAGCCAAGGAAGGAGGGGAGGGTGGAAATAGAGTTCTTTTATCGTTGTTTTAATGTTGACCTATATGCCATTTAACAATATTCTATCTGTGTCTTACTCTTTGTAAAGTAACAGAAAGGTCATCCCCTTGTTACCTAACATTCATTGTACTGTATAATCACATTTCTTACCCTTTTTCAATGGAGTTGCAATTCACCCACTGTAAAGTAACTTTTTCGTCCTATTAGTGACTTTTAAGTCCTGGGTTCAATCCCACCTACACAAAAAAAGCATAGGTGTTTGTATACAACCATATATTAACATTAGGATTAAGTATGTCATTATTAAAAAATCTACGTGGTAACTTTGCTTGGCTCCATGTTAATGTGCTCCTTGGAAAAATACTTCTGTTTACATCTGCACATCAGGCTGTTGCTACCTCTGGCATTATTAAGCATATACTGAAAGAAGGTATTTACATTTATAAGTCTGGCTATTGCCACCTCTAGTGTCAATAAGCAAATACACATCATGCGTGCATTTCACAAATGCCTCTACACAGAAACCTCTTCTATTCGAATGTCAGAATATATTTTTGACCATTTTTTAAACTACTGAAAGTACGAGTTGAAGGCTCCCGATTGCCGTGTACCTACAAATTCATTCTCTCCTGCTCCAAGCGTCAGGTTCTTTCTCTCTTGATGGTCACTGTTAGTTAAAGGAGCATTACCCCTAAGTCCCTCCTCTCTTTCCTCGCCACCAAGTTGGCGGCCATATTTTGGGATGCCTTCCCATGCTTTGCTTAGTACCGGGTTACCATGAACCCTTTCTTCCAATATGGCACTCGTGGTAAAAAAGTTCGGCAATGTTTTGGGATGCCTTACCATGTTTAACTTGATAACGGGTTATCTTAAACCCTTTCTTCGTGCATTTAGCTCGTGGTGATTATTTAATTCTACAAAGAGCAATTTTTTAACCTGTAGCCTCGCCGGTGCAAGAGTGCTCGAATATTAGTCTTATTGACTACTGGTTAAATATCTAAAAGTCCCACATCTGATTAATGTTGTTTGTTGGTCGTAGGAGTGGCTTAATTCCGATGTGAACCTGTTTCCAAACTGATGGATTATGGGTAATGTAGTTTCCCCCCAAAAGATGAAAGTTGTTATTTCTACTTTTGGTCGTTTGGTCAATATTTTAGCACATACCTAGTTACCAAACCTCCCTCTACATGAATCATGCGTTTTCCTTTAACTAATTATATTATATGTTAAATGTTTTTTCTTTTTTTTAATGTTTTCCCCCTTGTTGGTTTTGATTTATTTAGTTTAGAGTGATTCGGACTTTGTAGACTCTATATAAAGAATACAAAGGTCAGTCTAACTGTTGAAAAAACTATCAATTTGAAAACCCAAAGCATAACTCAGTATCATATTGCATATTGTGCATTATGGACAATACAAACAGTTGTTATTACTAATAAAGCAAATGTCAATTTAGAAAAACCAAAAAAGGACACAATGTCATATTACATGTTGTACATTCATCCATTCGTTATCATGGTACATGTTCATAAAAAAAAAAAATAATAATGTTTTTTTATTTATTTATATTTTTTCTCTCCCCTTTCTCTTTCTTTTTTCCTTTTCCCCACTTATTGTTGCTTTCTCAAAGAAAATGAACCATCTCATTGTCTGAGTTTAACCCTTGTTCTACCGCTTTGAAGCGGCAAATGAGTCTGGCTTCTTCTTGCCGCAAACATAATTCTTGATCACCTCCACGTTTGCCCATTGTTATTCTCTTCAGGCCCATGAATCTGATGTCTTTTTTGTTTTGTAGTTGATGATTATTTTGCCAATGCTGGGACAATGGAAGGTTTTTGTCCTGGCTTCCAATTGCAGATAAATGTTTTCTGATTCTCGTTCTTAGCTCATGAATGGTTCTCCCGATGTATATTAGATTACAGACACGTATTATCGCATAGATGACGTATTTGGATCTGCAATTTATTTGTTCATTGATCCGAGTTTTGATCCCATCTTGGTTTGAGAATTCATCTGTGTCTGGAATCGCGTACTGGCACATTGTGCAGAAGCCACATTTTCTGAAATCTGGCCTAGGTTGGTGTAACCATGTCTGTGGTCTCATCTCTTCTTTTTCTGGCAGTAATGATGGGCTCAACATCATTTTCCAAGTTTTGGCTTTTCTATAAACCATGGATGGATAGTCTTGAATATACTTACTTACATGTGGATCCAGTTTCAATAAGTACCAATTCCGTTTCAGAACTCTCTTAATCTCCTTGTTGTTTGCACAGTACGTAGTGATAAATTAAATCATTTTATCTGGTTGTCCTTCCTTGGTTCTTTGTTGCAATGTTGATTGCCTTGTCATATTTTGAGCTTTACTCCTAGCGACTGCAATTGCTTTACCAGGGTACCCCCTGACTGTAAAACGATCTGATAGTAAATTACATTCCTTATCAAAATGTACAAGTTCAGTACAATTTCTTTTGGCACGAATGAATTCTCCTTTAGGAATGTTCAAAATGACTGGTTGATGGTGGCAGCTGGTTGCAAAAAGTGTGGAGTTCACCTCTGTTTCTTTTCTGTAAGTTTTAGTGTACAGTTGATTATTGGATACATAAATGGTTAAATCCAAAGCGTTTATTTCAGACTGGCTGCTTAGTCCAGTAAACCCTAAGCCATATTGGTTCTGGTTGACTTGATGTAATAAGGAGTCTAATTCGTCTGCAGTTCCATTCCAAACAATTAACACGTCATCGATGTATCTTGACCATTTTATTACCTTCTCTCTGAATCCTTGCAGCTGGTAAATAAACATATCCTCAAACATTCCCATCACTATATTGGCTAGGGCTGGTGCGTATTTGACACCCATGGCAACCCCACGAATTTGGCGATAGAATTGGTTATCAAAAATAAAAATGTTGTTCTCCAAAGTGGCCAAAAGCATTTTTTTGAGCATGCATGCATGATTGAAGTGAGAGGCAGACTTGTCCTTGAAAGTATAGTCTATTGCATCGAGTGCCAATTGGTATCCAATGGATGTATACAATGCTTTAACATGCCAAGTCGCTAACATGTAGGTATCTTGCCAATGGATTCCTTCTAATATTTTGATAACAGCTGTTGTATCCTTTAAGTATGCCTTGATTTTGATTGCCTCTGGTCTTATTACATTATCAATATATTCCGCCAATGGTTCTGTTGCCCATCCTATGCCACTCATGATTGGCCTTCCTTCTGGAATGGTCTCAAAAGTCTTGTGTACTTTTGGAAGGAAATATATGGTTGGAATCTTAGGTTTAATTACACGGAGGTGAGAGTTCTCTTCATCTGAAATTAGTCCTTGCCGGTGCCAAGCATCTATTAGGCTTGTTAGATCATGTATAATCTTTGTCGTTGGGTTGGTTTGCAATTTTTCATAACAATTAGGAGTCTCTAGGTGGTTTTTGGCCATCATAATATAGTCCTCTCGGTTCATTACTACAATGTTGCCACCCTTGTCTGCTTCTTTTATGACCACATTTTTATTTAATTGTAGACTCCGTATAGCTGTTATTTTCTTCTGAGTAAGATTCTTAGGGGGACCTCTGCCTCTTGGTTTAGGTTTTGTTCTTAGATGGTACAAATCTTGTGTCACAGCTTTGTAAAAAGCATCCACCACTTTGTCTGGTGAAAGTTGTGGTAAAAATGTTGATTTAGGTTTGAGTTCTTTACTGGTTAGATTACCCAGTTGTATTTCTAGTTCCTGAATTGTTTGATGCATTGGATAGTCTCCTCGTTCTTGTAAAGATCTTAGTAAATGCACATTGCTCAATTCTTCAATGGTTATATCACTTATAGCCATAGTTTCTGGTGTTGTTTTCCTCTTGCCTACTTGAGTTGCAAAAAACTTTTTAACTTCAATTTTTGAACAAATTTAAAAAGATCCACATGTATGTCAATAGGTTCAAAGAAGTTTGTTGGGGCAAATGATAAGCCTTTGTTAAGTAAACTGATTTCATCTTCTGGTAGAGGTTGGTTTGATATGTTCATAACTAGATTGTTCATTTCTGTTTCTTTGCTGCTTCTCGTGACGCTGCTCGAGTTAGGCGCCGATAGGCGTCTAGGCCGTCTGAATTTTCTAGATCCTCCTGTTCCTCTCTTGCCCCTGCTCCGACTGTTTTCTGTGAGGTATCCGGTTCTTTGTTTATCTGAAAACGGACTTGTTTTGTTGGGACATTTCTATTACCTTTTTTAAAACGTCTAATTTGATTAAAAAAGCCTTGTCCTTTTGGCTTGCTTGTCCCCTGTGTTGCATCAGTATTCCCCTCTGGTTCCTCCTCTGCTTCAGAACTTGCTCTAGAGGTATTGGGAGTGTTCTCTCTACCATACCTATCACACGTCAGCCCGCATGGGCATAGGCAAGCCTGAGCCGCCTGAAAAAAGTGGACCAAGGCCGTGAGGCCAGCGGTGCGGGCTGCACTCCCAATAACCACAGAGTGGTATAACTGTTTTCAGTCGGTCAATCGGAGGTAATAATCATTCAAATACTCTGTTAATATTTATGAAGAAATAGAGTTTAATTTCCTTAGTGCTCTACAGTTATATATCACTGTTTTAGCAGATGCGTCACATGAGCCCAAATTGGCCTATGCATTTCGGAGTCAATATCCTTCCTCAGGGCCAGCTCATGTAATATTCAATGTATCAAAAACCTATCATCGGTTTCAGTCTTGGTGTGTATCCAGTGTCAGTACTTCTACTGTAGAGTAGCACGGAAAAACTGCTCAGTATGGCTGACTAGCGAGGACTGCAGCGCTGTGTAAAACGTAGCTTTCAATCTTTGGCCTCATTTACTTTGCTTCCTTGTTGGAAAATTATCCAATTCCTCTTCACACAAACGTGCTAGTTTGCATTAGCTGTTGTATGTCCTTTATGTGACTTCCTTTACTTCCTGGTAATCTGTTATTCACCAGTGTAGTAGCAGCAGGGTACCCTACAGTAGAAGTACTGACACTGGATACACACCAAGACTGAAACCGATGATAGGTTTTTGATACATTGAATATTACATGAGCTGGCCCTGAGGAAGGATATTGACTCCGAAATGCATAGGCCAATTTGGGCTCATGTGACACATCTGGTAAAACAGTGATATATAACTGTAGAGCACTAAGGAAATTAAACTCTATTTCTTCATAAATATTAACAGAGTATTTGAATGATTATTACCTCTGATTGACCGACTGAAAACAGTTATACCACTCTGTGGTTATTGGGAGTGCAGCACGCACCGCTGGCCTCACGGCCTTTGTCCACTTTTTTCGTATACTTTAGCATGCTACTTCACGGAGGCACCTCACCAGCGGGTTTGCACCCCGTCTTGAATCGCATTTACATTGAACTAACCGAATAACCAACACATCAACCTACGTGGTGCTCGTTCACCTTAACCCATTTAAACCTGAGCCGCCCCCCACAGTGGTGTCAGACCTGTTCATGCTTTCGCTCCTAGAAACGTTTGACACACTTTCTCTCCCCATGACCTCACGTTCCACAGAAAGTGCAGACATGCGTGAATTTGCAAAAAGGACTTGTGCACGTTGCTTTGTTGAATGCACAAATATCTCCTTCTTCCCTGTGGGGCTTGTGCCAGTCTGAAAGGACTGAATGGCCCTGGAAGTTTCCCAAACCCTTGTTGATGACCAGATGTGCCGCGATGCAACTGGCCCACAGATCCATTGCTCTAGTTCCCCAGTCCATCTGAGCATTCCCTGCTTTAGTGCTCCTAAATCTCTCATCATATACCAGCCATGCCCCAAAAACACATTCCTGATACATGGACAAAATCAGGTGTGAATATGATAGCAACATCTGATGGAGTTCTGGTAATCTTGCCAACAATATAGGGGAGAAAATTGCGAAAACTGTGGGCCAATTACATCCTCCTCTAATCAAGCAAAGCAAATATATCTCTGAATATATCCTTCCAAATCATATCCTTTGTGTCCTGCGACACATGCCACATGAGCATACCTGATACCCATCCTGGGAATGGAGACGTCTGTTGCCTTCCCATCCCCGATGTATGACTAGTTGCTGCCATCTTCACCATACCCGGAGTCGCTTGTCCCCCAACAGCCAGCAGACTCTGAGCAGGCATTACACTCTGTCGCGCTCTGTAAGCTCCCATGGCCTGTGGTTGCCCAGCTACCTCCCCACCCCCGGTACCCATGCATGGGAACCTGGGGGAATCCGGTCCAAGCTGTGGAAGTGCCCTGCCCTCCTGGAGGAGGTGGCCCCCATGCTGGCTCTGCAACGTGCAGTGCAACATTGGACCCATTTGTGTCCACCTGCTGATGATTATACCCAAGGGAGCCGGCTTGAAGCCCCTGTGTGTACCACTATGATAACAAGTGATAACGGTGGGTGCCTTGCAGCCCTGGTGGCTGCACCCTTCAACCGATGCTTCCACCTTACGGTGTACTAAATCCCTGCGTAGCACCTGACGATGGCCCCCTGCCCGTTCCCCACTAACCCGCATGCATATGACCAATCGGGTTAAATGGGGCATTCACCTCGGGGCACCGTTCCTGTAGACCTTGGAACCCAGCAGCAACTGACGTGGGGGCAAGGAGCAAGCCATCTCAAGAATCCACTACCAGCTTCCATCACCCTGCCCTGGGTATCGAGGTGCTGGCCACCATCCCCACCACTCCCCTGGATAAAACTTGCTGTCCCTCCTGGATAAGACCAGACCCCAACTGGGCTTTGGGAAAAAGTGGTGTTATGGCCACCGTCGCCGCATCTGATCCGGTGTCAGCCCAGCTACCTTGCGATACTGACTGTACTCTGGGGAGCTCAACCCCTGTGCCCACAGAACCATCTCCCCCTGTCCTCGTGCTTGCAATGGCGGAGTTCCTGATCCCTTCACCCCACATTTTTGTTTTCCTTCCTCATCTTTAGTGGGGGAAATGCTGCCATGTGTGCTACATGTTTTTGCCTAGGGCGAGCCAGTGGTAGAACCTGTTCCTGCACATGTGCAGTCTGCACACGCCCTCGTGCCCCTTCTCACCCTAGGGTGGCTAACACCTCGTCAATGTTCCTGCCCTGAAGCATCAAATGAGCGTTGCCAATTTTGTTGGGTCCATGCTCAGCAGAACAAAAAACCGACCTTCCTGACAATTGGATGCAATGGTAAGAGCGGCCAAAGTTATGTGCAAAAACACCAATACCAAA
Organism: Ambystoma mexicanum; assembly: GCF_040938575.1. Classification (NCBI taxonomy): domain Eukaryota; kingdom Metazoa; phylum Chordata; class Amphibia; order Caudata; family Ambystomatidae; genus Ambystoma; species Ambystoma mexicanum. Next base: position 127,075,747 of record NC_090929.1, on the reverse strand, counting down.
TACTTATAAACAACAAATCAAAAGTCAGTTCAAATGCCCCTAAAAACCCCTTGTTCCCCCCCTTGCTCAGAATCCAGCATGATCTAGAGAAGCTCCATGCACCCCGTACCGTGCCACCAGACCGCACTCCCCCCAGCGCCCCACCTTACCTTAGTGAGCGTCCCCCATGGCTGGGAGCACCATTCAAACAAAGATCTCTCGTCCCCCAATCAGAGGGACGCCACCAAGTAGAATGGAACGACAGGACCCAGCACACAAAAACATTCCGGAATTGAGTCAAAGTGGTGGCATCGGGGTCAAATCGGCAGGATACGGCAGCGCTGCTGTCCCCGTCCGAGGAGCAGGGAAGGCCAATTCTCACCCTCTCCCTCAGCCTCTTTTTATGCTCCATTTTGGGCCGCCGTGCTTCACCACCCCGACCCACACCCTGGCCTGAGACCACTGCTTCACACTGGTTACTGGTGGCACCTAGTGGGCGCTGCCAGCCTCTTTTGCTCTTGGCCGCCCCTAGCCCGCCCAACCAGACAGCCCCTCAATTTGGTGGGGCTTGCCTTTGAAAGCATCTGCATTTATTAGTCCACCTTATTTGCATGTCATCTTAGCCCATTAAACTCATGTCACCTGGCAGTCATATTTGAAGTTTTGAGAAAAACATGAACGAAACACTCCTGCTTCCCTTCCCCTACAGTGGGTCATGGTAATGTTTTGAGCCCTTATTTTATTATTATTTAACTACATATTTTAAAAACAATTGAACTGTGTTTTATGCCTTTTGTGGAGTGCTTATTATCATGAGTACTGTGGGGTTTTAATGCTGCTCTGCAGTTTTGATTGCTACCTAAAATAGGAATTTCATATATAGCGGATGGAGACCTGGTAGAAAAAACTGTTCACACTACTCGTGCAGAACAAACAAGCACTAGTCCACCACACATGCTCCTCAAATACCCACAAAATCGCAGTCCACCCCACTGGCTCTTCAAACACACAAAAACAAGCACAGTCCATGCACATTGCATTCTACAACACAAAAATCAATCTCTGGTCCACTCCACACGCTCTTCTAGCACACAAAATGCAAGTACTTATTCACCTTACACACTCTTTTATTTTGTAAACAGATTCCATCCTTCTTAACTGCACATGCAGCTGTGTTTTATGGTGACAGTGCAGACATATGTTGTGGTGATTACATTAGGGCCCTACCATGCCACGAACTCCACTTTTCTTTAACCTAACTCTTATGGACTCACCCTCCATGAGAGCTCAATTGAATTCTGGAAAATGCAGAAGGTGTACTTCAATTTCTGGATCTGTAGAAGAATATCAACTTTAGGATCAATGAGCTTACAGACGAATACCATACATTTTGCAAACTGCATACGATCTCCTTCAGTTCTGCCAACCTGCAAAAGTGCTTCTTCAACTCAGAACAGCAAAATATCTCTTACATGTTAGGAAAGCGAAGGAGCTTCAAGTCAGGAAACTTCTTGTAGGGTAGTTTCAGCTCCAAGACAAAAGGAAACTGCATTTGGCTGACAGAGGCCTAAAAGTGTAGATCATTGGTGACATTGTGGACTGGCAGAGAAAAGGCCAGTAGTTCATTTTCAAACTGCAAAACAAGAAAACACTGTTTCCATTGATAAAACAGAGAGACTAAGGAAATGTGTGCCTTCTGCAGCCTGAAACCAGGAACATGGCAAATGAAACTACACTGCAGAAGTAAATTTAAAGGCATGTATTAAAGAAAAGGGTTATTGGTGCAGGAGAAATCTATTTGTGACTTGAGCCCAAATATTAAAGTAGGCCATATGTGTAAAAGGAATTGCAACATTCACCATCACCAGTTTTATGTGAATGAAGAAAAGCTGTGTTAACCAAAAATGGCATTTCTCATGAGATTCGAAGGCCTAAACACTGATCGCCTTCCCCCATCAGATGCAAGGCTAAAAGGTCTGCTCAGTTCACTTTCTGAAAGTCAGTGTATTTGAAGCCACATCAGTGACAATGAAGGAATGTATGGGGCTGAGGTGCTAAACAACTATGTAAATAAAGGCATCCCTTAATTGTTTGAACTCTGAATAATCCTTGAAAATAAAATCCAAATGTGTGGTCTTTGCTCTGAGATAATAATATCAAACCTGTCCCTGAGGTGTTTCCCATGAGCATAGGGGTAGAGCTGTCCTCTCTGCTCTTAAAGATAAGCAACATATAATCCATTAGCTCTTGGAGAAAGACTGTAAATGACCTTTATTGCAACAACTGTGTCAACAAAGGAAGCATATCACAAAATCACATGTGTAGTTTGTTATATTATTTTGTGTATAATATTATGGATATCAAAGATTGCCATAGGTTTAGAGAGACAATCATATTCTTCTCACTCTCTCAGAAACCATACATCGTACAATAATGGTTCAAGTATCACCAAAAAGCTTATAAACAGACCGATCTGTAGTGACAGCTCACCTTAGAAATTTGACCATGGGTACAAGAGTTGCAACCTGCAGTGTGCTTAGGACTTCCCAGAAAATATCACAAAGCAGAGATTCAAGGAGACAGTAGCTTAGTGAATTATGTAACTGTATGTAACATTTTGTGACACTGACTTTCATCATTTTTGAGTAATTCACAAAAAGCTGGCATTCAAACCTGCAACCTTGTGCCGTCATGGGACTCATTTAATTAAGTCTGGCATGATAAGACTAACTCAAAACAATTTTTTTATATATATATATATATTGTTGGAAAACCTATCACGGTTTGTGGATGAAACATTGATTACTTTCGTTACTACTCTGCCCTCTTATTTAAGGGATACAAAAGACTTTTTGAGTAGAATAGAAGGCATCCCATGGGAAACGTCTTACTTGCTGACAACACTAGATGTGGTCTCCCTCTATACATCAATCCGACACTCTGATGGTCTTAAAGCATGCGAGTATTTTTTGAACACCAGATCCATGAATGATATGCAACATGGCATCATGATAATAGAGATGATTAGATTCTGCTTAACCAACAACTGTTTTCTGTTTGATAAGGAGTTCTTTATCCAGCTTCAAGGCACCGCCATGGGCACCACGTTTGCTCCCTCGTATGCGAATCTGGCAATGGGCTGGTGGGAGAAGTTTGTTGTCTGGCATCCGAGCAACATCCAACATCCAACATCCAACATACAGACAAAATAATACTGTGGCTACGTTACATCGATGATCTGTTTGTGATCTGGGATGGCAGCGATCAGGAATGGCTAGACTTTGTGAGGATATTAAATACTAACGAGCTTAACCTTCAATTCACAGAAAGTCATAGCAAGACGGACATAGTGTTCTTTGATATGGCAGTCTCAGTGGCCAATAGCGAACTTATCAGCAGCCTATATAGAAAGCCAACCAGCTCAAACATCCCATTACATGCAAAGAGCAGCCATCCCACAGCCCTAAACTGGAGAATTCCATATGGGGAATTCATACGCATACGTAGAAACTGTTCTAATATCAACATCTTTGACAGCGAATGTGCCCTGATGGCTCAGAGATTCAAAAATCGAGGCTATCCAATCAAAGTACTGGAAAGAGCATTTTTAAAAGCTATGGACATGGATCGTTCCCTACTACTGGTTTCTAATGCTGTCCAAACGAAGATCACGGACAATGTAGACACACGTTTGATTCTGACCTTTGGTAACAGGGCCCAAAATATTCGCCAAGTAATACAAAAACATTGGCATGTTTTAAAACTAGATGAACATCTTGGCGAGCTATTGGCACCTAAAGCCAACATCACATTCCATAGATCGCCTTCATTTAAAGATACTCTTGTACCCAGCTTCATGAGCCCTCTAGTTAACCAATCAGGAGCCAGTTGGATGAACATCAAAAGACCGGGCTTCCAAATATGTTCTAAATGTAAAGCAAGTACCTATGCTGTTAACATCAGTTGTTATTTACATCCCATTTTAGGAGAGAACATTAAGATTGTGTCTAGAATTACTTGTGAAACTGAATATGTGGTATATGTGTTAAACTGCCCATGCAACAAGTGGTATGTCGGTAGCACCAAAGGACAACTTAAATTAAGGGTGCTACAGCACATCAGGGCAATTAAGAATGCCGATCCGACTTACCCTATGGCCCTTCATTTTAAGAATCAACATGGAGGCAAACTAGAGGGTTTTGCCTTCTTTGGTATACATACTATCACCAAACCACTTAGAGGAGGCAATCGTGAATTAACATTATGACAGTTAGAAACCAGATGTATTTTAGACCTAGAGACAAAAAGACCCAGGGGTCACAACCTTGATGAGGAACTATATACCTTCATGGGCACATGAGGTTCTAGTAGATATTGTCTCAGATTTGCTCTGACCAGGTCTCATATGTCTCATAGGCTTGCTTTTTTCTTTCCAAGTATAGACTAGGGTACACAAATAATATGCGCCATGCCCTGAGCAATGAAATGCACAATGTGTCTCCGAGTATCACATATTTATCATTTTCATACCTCTTAAATTTTTGAAGATAATGGAGTTACTATATGTGTATTTATATAATAACGGTCTGTGGTTTTGTTCTCACAATTTTGGTGTGTTTTTAAACCATTGTTTTTAATATGTAACAGTATAGGTTTTGATACTTATTTTAAGTGGTTTTTCAACACAGAGACTTTTGGACTGGATTTTACCTGCTTTACTGTGTTAAATCAGTGATAATTCTATATGGACTGAACACCGAAGGTTTTTATATTACATTTGGAACACTTCCCTTCTTTTAAAACAATAGGATGCATGTACATGGGTCAACTTCTTATTAATATGACTTATAGGTCATTTTATGTATTTGGAAGTTTTATGCACTTAGCACTTTACAATCAAGCAATATTTGTACGCACTTTGCACTTTACAAAAGGAAAACTTTTTCCGTACTAGTTTTCTTATAAAAAACACATTAGTAGCCCATGCATTTACCTCAGACTCTGTGAGAAATATAAATTAATAGAGATATTCTTTACTTTATATAAATAGGATACTAAAATCCATATACTAAATTACTGACTACAGAGCCCTATATTCATAGGTGAGGTACATGCATGGACGGAGAGCACTATGCACTTTATTCAATCGCTGCTATGTAAATACGTATTTTTGCTGCTAAAATGCTATTTGCACATAAATCTAAAATCTTTATCTTTTGCTTTTTTGCACAAACCCCAACAAATAGGTATTATTGCCTACATGCATTCCGTTTAAGTATTATCCAAGCCTGCTGTATGTTATACGCAATCACAGCATCATACATATAGCGAAGCACATCCATGTTTGAGCAGGTCAATAGACATATGAGCCGATCTGCACCCTGTAAAGGCTACTATTGCTTTTGATTGTCACTAGGCAGCCAGGAGCAATATATGATTACTTCCTCCTTTTATGAAATGTCAACGGATTATGGGCACACAAAAAAACGGAATTTGAGAAATATATGGTTTCTTTGTGTAACTGCTTTATTTCAAGTGGCATTATTTTTTGCCCTTTCGGCATGGATTTTGAAATTATGAATGGATTTTAAATCATGTTAATACTGTCATCCATGTCGTATATGTTAGAGGAAGTTGTCTGTATTCTCCTATGAGTAACATATACCACCCAATTGTTCCAAGATGGCTGCCTTGCAAAACATGTTGAATTGGTGGCTTCTAGCAGGTAGACAGTCTCTATGCACAATCAGAGAGTTGTTAGGGGATAAATTGCAGTCCATCATCTGTGTTGTATGTAAACCTACGTGATGAAGCGGTTTGCGTACCGCGAAACGCGTCGTTCTTTTTTGGTTTCCTTTCCTGTTGCATTTATATTAATAAAGAAAACGTGCTGCCAGGAAATACTGAGGTGTTTTCTCCACTTAATTGCCGCAAGGATACTTTTCTCCTGTTGCAGCTGCTCTCTGGAGTGCATTCCACTCGCTGCCTTTCCTTTGAAAAGCTTAATTTCATATATATATATATCTGTATATATATATATATACATGTATATAGTTAGGTTTAGTTAGAAATTAGAGAAATTCACCACATTGTATTTTTTTAAGTGTAAAACTGAAATGTGTGAAAATGCTATCTCAGATGGGTGGAGTCCTAAATTCACAGGGATGATGCCTTATAACTTCAGGAACCAATCATTGCAATGGGATTCACAATAGAGGTCCAATTCAAATCAAGATCCAATAAGCTGGCACATCCTCATTTTAATAAGTTGGGGAGTGATTATGGGGTAAAAGGTGTCACACAATGGAAATAGGGGAGAGTTGTCTTAAATGATCTGAGTCGGAACTGCTGACAAAATTGCTGGAGGAAGCGAGGCAAAAACTAAGATCTGGCTGGGATCTACACAAGGAGTGGCAGATAAATGGATCAATGCTGGAGGTTATTCTTGACTGAAGCTGGAGAGGCCTCTAACCAAATCCTGATGCTTCCCCTGAGTACCCCGAGGCCTTGAGGACTATTTCCATGTGCAAAACCCAGAGTTTCTATGTAAGTAAACCTGTTCAACCAAATCAAGTCTTGTGGAGATCTAGTTGATCCAATAGTTTTCCCAATATTGATTGGGTGGCCAGACAAAGTAGATCCCCAGAATGTTCTTCTCAAGTAATAATTTAATTAATTCCCTTATAGCCAACTAACAGTGGGTGATTTTGTTGTAATTTGAAATCAACAACATTGCTTCCAGTGTGGCTAAAAATATAGTCTGTTAAAGTAATTGGGTACTCCTTTTTCGCATTGCCAACCCCAAAATTCCCTAAAGGGAAAAGGGTACTTGTCAAAATGAAATTCCTAACTGTTCACCATTTGTTGGACCCTGCTTTAAAGCAGAAGGTTCTGAATGTAAATTGAATATCTGTTCTTTTTTGTGCTGGGGCAGAAACGTGTCTTGCCAAATTAAATAAAGTGAAGCCCCTAATTTAAAAGCATATTCTCTACTGAGAGTGGGAAAGTGACTCCTGATAGAAGACAGATACATCATTGCATTCTGGTGAAGGAAGAAGGGTTCTACACATATAAAAGTGTTATGTTTTTAAAAGTCTGTAGTGCTCCAACACTGCTAGCATTTCCAAATGTGGGAGATTAAAAATATAGAGTGCTAAATATGCGAAACTGCTTTTGCCAGTAGGAGAGTATTGCATGCTATTTAAATTAAATTTCATGTAAAGTGCATTGCTAAGTCTATGATCCGGTCATGTTTCATAGTGCTACATATTAGAAATTAAACCCCATGCAAAGTATATTGTCGGGTTAAAGAATCTGTGATATGTGTTATCCCTAAACCAACTGATGTTTTCAATTTGTGTGAAAAGAGAATTGTTAGGAAAGGAAAGCATTTGGGCAACGGTGAGGGTTGTCGCGATTTGTGATTTTGTACAAATATGAATTCTTCGATTCATTAATAAATATATATTCTTTCTGTACACCGGCCTGGTCCTTGGCTTACCTATGGCTAAAGGTGAGGGATATTTGTGGTTCTATATGAATCACAGACAGGACTAGATTGAACATAAAAGGAATATTGGTGTGGTGCCTTTGATTGGGGAGGGAGAGAATTCCCTGCATCGATTGTTCCCGCTTAAATATCTCCAACATTCTGAAATTCTTCAATTCTGGAAATTGAAAAGGGAGCTTTGTTATAATCAAAGTTGGTATTTTCAAAAGGAGACGTATATAAACAAGCATTGGCAATGCCAACAGTTTGGGCTTTTGTGTAGGCATGGGAAAGGCACTGGCTGGGCACAGCCATAATGGTATTAACTACCAATTGTTGGCAGCAGGTGCAAAATGAGCATCTAATAGCAGTGCCTGGCAAAAGCTTAAAACGTATGTACAAGCCAAAAATGTTGACTTTTGCCAATGCTTGTTTTAAACAGGACTTCAGTGGCTTTGCCAATGCCTGTTTTTAACCGTACATCCGTTAGGCCATGCTTATAAATAGAGTGACTGAAGGCGGGCCTGGTAACACATTTATGTTACACCAGTAGTGTGTTTACAACTCCAAATATGTCATTAACTCTCAGAAGGCTGCTTTGAACAAACACTGGCAGGCAATTTGAATGCAAAGCCTGATGGTGAGGTTTGATTATAATGAGCTTAAAGAGTACCCATGAGGAGGTGTTTTGGGTGAGCAGAGGCATGAATGGGTTGGAATGGCCGTAGGGATTAGCATGGCCATGGGCAGGCAATGGGTGGGCACATAACCAAACAACACCTCCAGGCTGTGCATCCTTCCTCATATGCCATTACTCCCTATCTGTACTCCAATGCAATAGTTTTGGCTTACATGCAACACCTAATATCCACAACTAAAAACAGATATGTATTTTTTTTCAGTTACTTGTCATGGCTCTTTAGTTAGTCCTTCAGGCTAAAAAGTGACAGGAGACACCAGCCAACCACCTGACTCACTCTGCCTCAGCTCTGTGGGGTGTAATCAAAGGCCCCAAACCAACAGAACTGAAGGGCTATGTGAAAAAGGTCTACCTGTCATTACCAAAGGAAACGCAGCATTTTAAATCACAAAGGCAGAAGAAATTCTAAGGTCCCTTTCACATGAAAAACAGGATACATAGGCTAATCCAGATAATGGACCCCTTGCTCACTGTGCTTAGAGAGGCATGAGACCTGACTAGACCAACACATGTGTCTGGGGTTGTTGTTGGTACTCCTGTTCAGTGGAGAATTGCCTAACATTTCAGTGCTGGACTGCCCTTGTGGATGGGACCAAGACTGATATGCAAATGGATATTTCTCCTCTGTGAAAGGTACAGTGAGCTAAAATATGATTGTAGACCCTCCTGAGTGGGAACGTTCCCATAGAACAGGTTATTTGGCTGTGTTTGTTCCCAGTAGAGGGGATCCCACACCTTTTGTGTATAATAATAAAAGGGGTTGATTCCCAAAACGACTTCAATCAGATTTATCAGCAGGTGCATACTTTAAAACAACAGAAAATTCAACTGGTGGAGGAAAAAGTACTCTTGAAGCAGGAGAATAGTGTTCTTGCACAGGAGGTGCATCAGTTGAAAATTGATGTAGAACATTTTCAGTAAGGTTCTCAGATACTGACTGGAAATAGGCAAGAGAATGTAGAACTCATGGAGCGAGTAAGGCAACCGGAATCTGACCAGTAATGTAGCAGAATGGTTATGCTATGGTAAGCTACATTGGGCTCTCTCATACATGTAGGCCTCCGTTCCTCCATGTTGCCTTCACCTGAGGCCTCCCTCTGCCTCCCTCTGCACTCAGCTCCTCTGACATGCCCAAACCCTGCCTGGTGCAGAATGTACCAAGACCCAGTAACAAGGCAGAGGGACACATCAGACTTTCTCATAAATAAATAAACATTAGGGTTTCTGCAAATGTTGCTTATCCATATTACAACACAATGTACCGCCAAGATCACTAGGGAGATGATGACAGCTATTGCCAAATGTCTGCAATTTCATGCCAAATACCTCCCACCGTTGTGAAAATGCTATAATATATTAGTGATTGCACATGATATGCTATATAACCTGCACTCTAAGGGCTGTCCCTCCAGAGCTCTGTGTGACAACTACTAGGACACTTGTCCTTCTGTATTGTTCCTGCTTATCAGCTGATATCTCTGTATGCTGTGCATTTTCTATCTAATGCAAGAAGCTTGGTGCGCCATCAGTCGGGTGCCTCGTCTCCTTATTGCTGCAGGCTGAATCTGAGGCTGAGTTGACCCTTGGGAAGGGGCCAACCTTGGCTACCACATATTGAAAGCCAACGGCTTTGAATTTGCATGCACAATGAAGGCCACACCAAACGAAAATGAATCAAGTCAGAATTAAATCAGGGAATTGAAAGATTGAGTAATGGCCCAGAGTAAAGTGCTTGAGGCTAATCGGGCCCTGGTCTCAGAGTTAAAAAGCCAGCTTTCTGAACACCATAGGAAATGAAGATAGAGAGAAGCAGGTCTGAGAGTTTGGCAAATGAAATGTAAAAACACAAACAGGCACTGAGATACCCTGACCAATCAGGATATGGGAAAGGGTCAGCTGATCCAGGGGTGATTCCCTCCCCATCAGGAACCTCGTGCCAATTAACCACAACTTCCTATTAGCAGACTCCGACTGACCTCATGCTTTCCAACTACCAAGCCCAAGGAAACATGAGGCACCTAGACTTACCCAGGCTGAGCCAAACTAATCCAGAAGGCAGGTCCTTATCTGAGATTGAGGAGTACTCACCTCTACCACACAGAAGGGAAAGTGGCCGGAGCAGTGTGTCCTGAGAAGTAAGGAATAATCCAGTAAGTACTTCAGACCATGAAAACTCCCTTGATGAGAAAATAAGGGAGTTGGACCTAAACAAATGAGTTTGCAGAGAAACCACCTGGCCCACTTTGCTGGAGAAGAACATTCAAAGCTTCAGTCCAGGAGGGACATTCTAAAAACCTCTGTACATTCAGGGGAAGGGGGAGAATTTCCCAGACTCCCTGGAAGGTGGGATGAGGAAACTGGGTTCTATCCTGGGCCTAAGAGTAACTACAGTCAGAATGACTCTGAGAGTTTACTTTTGCCCAGGTGAGAGGAGTTCAGACCCCATGGTTCTGGGAGATATTCCGAGTCTCATAGAGACAGGGAGCGGAGTACCAGTAGCAGTTCTGAGTCAGAAGGTGAATGGACTCCGGTGTAGAAGAAGAAAAAGACAGGAAACAGAGCAAGGGTTTTGTGAAAGACCCAATAAGACAAATCAAGGCCATAAAGAGCTTCCTGAACCCCATACCACAAGAATGTGAAGTATTCGGTATGGGAGCACCTGGAACTTTATGAGCAGATGATGGCATCATTCCAGATCAGAAATGATATGAATTGTATAGCATTTGCTAAATTGACTTTCTCACCTGAGTACTCCAGTTTATTTGCAGGACTTGAGCACCAGAATCATTATAAATGGTCCACCTATAAGGTGGCCATTTTAAACATCTCTCCTCACACAGAAACCCACAGGAGGCCCGTAAGGCTGCATATAACTTGCAGTGTGGGGAGGATCAGGCGCCTAGGGAATTTGTGCAGTGGCTAAACTACACATATCCATGTGCTCCCCATGTGCTCACCAAATATATAATGACTCAGTTGGTGTATGATTTTCATGAGCATAGGACCCTGTATTGGGTGTTTGAACAGGCCACCAGGATCTATGAGGTCCAGAAGCCCTCTGAGAGTAAAAACACACCCACAACACCACTGTTGCTGCGAAGGTTGCACGGGTAAAAACTGCTGCTCCTTTGGATCTGGAGACAAGGGGCCTAAATGTAACCCTACTGCCAACAAGCAAAATGGAAGGCAGGAGGGAACCCCCAACCCGGCCCAATCAAATGGTAGTCAGGCAGGGGCCCAGAACAATGATCCCTCTGACCCTGCCACCTATGTAAGCCCTAGATACAAGGGTACCAAGCAAATCCCGGGGTATGTATATGCTCCCGCAGCGCAATGAGGGGGGAACCAATCGGGTAAGTACTGCCCCAGGAAAAACTTCCCCCCAAACTTCCAGGGGCGAGAAGTATCACTCCACCTCCCAGTTTGAAATTTTTCCCCACATATCCACCGAACCAGAATTTCCAAAATAATCCTCATCTCTCTCAACATTTCCAGGACAATAGATCCCTGAACCCGGGAGAAGGGAGATTCAGAATGTAGAATTATGGGAGAAATGTCCAGTACCAAGCTACTCCAGGAGAAGGAACAGTTACCCTTTTCGGGAGCAGCAGAGGTATGACTCAAGACCTACCACCCAGAAAAGGTCTAGTAGTTCGAGCAACAGGTCCAGGAACTGTATGATGATATGGGGTGCATGCTGAGGGCTCAGTCCAACCCTCAACCTAACCCTACTTCCCAGCATTCCTTAACGCCCAGGTCTGATGCCCCAAATGTCTGACAAACCACAGCTTCCTGAGGAGGGGGCCCGGGTGGAGGGGAGATGCCAAGCCCTAGAGGAAGCTTCCTTTCTCACCCAGACAGAACGACTAAAACATCTCAGCCTGAAAGTGGCTCTTCTACCCATGAAATGTTAGAACCCAAAGAGCGAAAGGTAAGTAGGAGAGGCCAAAAAAGAACCCACTTTATGGAGGAACTCAAGATCATCTGCTTTGAAAGAGAAGAGTCCCGGAGGATTCAGATTATCAGACCTCTTTCAAAAATGGGGGGATCCTTCCCAAAGTAAAATGGGTCCCAAAAGACCCTGAGTGGGCCAGGCCAAGTATAAAGACGGACCCACAACAAGAAACTATTCTACATCCAAAATGTGAGCCAGATAGAATGGAAACGGAGGTGTCCTTCCCCAAACCGCTTCTGAAAACTGCCCCCAGAAAAAGGGGGACAGCAAAGATTCAGATGAGAAAGAGGATTCCCCTAATCCGCCCATTGCTAGTTGTAAAATGTTCTTCACAGAATCCCGATCCATCGACACAGAAAATGGCCCAAGATCACACTGTGTTGGAGTTCAACATTAAGAAAATGACCACGGGTGTCAAATAAGTCACACTTTCTTTGCACCTTGGATGAGAAAGAAGGCCGATTTTATGTGCTGGTCAAGATGCAGGGTCAGTGTGAATTATTCACTTTGGTGGACACTGGATCCCAAGCTACCCTACTGTACAAAAAGGCATTTGACCAACTAAACTCAGGACGTGGGAAGGGCCACCAAATTCCCCTCACACCACTTACCGAACAACTCCAGAATTATGACAGGAATTATATTTCCGTCGACAGGACTGTGGATCTGGAAAAGAAATCCGGTGATGGTCGTGACTCCAGAGGGCACACCTTGTTTACTGCAAACGATCTCCTGAGGAGGTTATCACCTCTGATCGACTGTGTAACAAGAACCCAGACTAACTGGCCTATAAAACTGAAAATGAGTACCAATTATGTAAGCATGACTGGTACCTGTCATTTAATTGATCAACATTCTGAGAATGTAAAATTCCGGTTCAAGAATAACCAAGTCCCAGACATCACAGTCATCTCTGTAGCAGAACAAACTGGTGATGTGAACCCATCTCCATTCTGGAAAATCAACCTTCCTCGCAGTTTTAAGTAGTAATCCACACAGGAAAGGAACACCCTAACATTTTACACCAGTCCAAAATCCGAGGAAACCTTGAGTCGTATGAAATCAGACATTCAGAAAAAGGGCAAACAGCTGTTTTTCCCCATTCAGTTAAATGAGGGCGAAGAGCCGGTGCTCGCCAGAGTATGCCTGAATAACAGAAGGAGAGTCATCAGCAAAGGATTATTCCGGAAACTCCCAAAAGATCAGACCATTCCCACATTTAAATTGATTGACAAATGGGAAGTAGGTCTGTAACCTCCAAACTCCAAATATCTTCTGCCTAGCAGGTGTATGCTAAGAATGTCCAATGGCAACAAAAGCATTAACGCATAATTATTGGGTTGTGAGAGATGGCCCTTCCGCCTTTTATTTAGGCAGTGACATTTTCAATCGATTCGCAATCAATTTGGACCTGATACATAATAAAGCCTTGTCACGACTGGGTTTTGACAACACTGAAAAAGCATTTCGGTCAGCACAATTGCTGCCTTATGCGGTTGAAGTGCAAATGCGAGAAGATGTTATCATCCCAAGACAGGTCCAAAAATTCACTGTTCCCCTCAAAATTAAGCGAGGACAGAACCTCAAAAATCAGGATGCCTATATAAATTTAAATTTCCATCTGTAACAACAAGGTTAGTAATTAAATCCAACACCTTTAGTAGACCTAGAACACGACACCATTCGAGTATTGGTGGACAACAGTGAGCCTCAAAGTATCACTTTGGGTGCAGGCTCCTTTATTGGAATGACGGTTGATGCCCAACATTATTCTATTGATATAGGTAATGTAATCATGAGACCAATCCCAAACAACTGTTTTTGAAATCACTGACATTATTCCTCCAGAACAGATTTTTACTAGGCATGGAGGGAATTTAATGGTGTACTCTTACTGCCCCTACAGGGTTGAAGGGGTGACCTGTGACATCAGGAGGGAGGAGGCAGTTATTAGAGTCAATGACCACTACCTTGAATACCTGTCACCTACTGGCAAGGTCAACACCATCAAAAGAGATCTCTCCACCCAACTGGAGGATACAGTATCCACTCATTTTTTCGAAACCCAAAGTTTCAAATGTAAATCCTGAGAATACATCTTTTCGAAAAGCCATTCTTTCGAAAAGACTTTCTTCTGAAAAAAAATAGAATATGGTATCTAAATGAAGGTAAGTATTAGTGCAGGGGTGGGGCCAGGGTTAGGGTTAGGGTTGGGGCTTGGGTTAGTTTAAGGGTTACATTGGGGGTTAAATTAGGGTTAGGGTTGGGGCTAGGGTTAGGGTTGGGGTTAGGGTTGGGACTAGGGTTAATTTAAGTGTTAAAATAGGGTTGGGGTTGGGGCTTCGGTTAGTTTAGGGGTTAAATTTAGGTTAGGGCTAGGGTTTGGGCTAGGGTTAGGGGTTAGGGTTAGGGTTGGAGTTGGGGTTAGGGTTGGAGCTAGGGTTAGTTTAAGTGTTAAAATAGGCTTAAGGTTGGGGTCTGGGTTAGTTTAAGGGTTACATTGGGGTGAGTGTTAGGGTTGGGGCCCGGGCTAGGGTTTAGGGTTAGGGTTGGGGCTTGGGTTAGGGTTGGGGCTTGGGTTAGGCGTGGGTGTGGGAGGGGTGGGAGGGTTGGCATGGGGGTTGGGGGGCTTGCGGGGAACCCCCCCAATATACACAAAAACTTTAAAACATAACACGTGGATTAACCAGACGTCCATAGAGGGTCCCGCGAGGGGACCTCGTAATAGTGCAGAGTGGGTTTAACGGTCCAGGCACCATTATCGGCACTGTTAAACCCATTCCGCACTAGTCGTAATGAGGCCCCTGGTGTGTGTTGACAAAAAGTAATGTATATTATGCTTCATATGCAAAATCCCAAAAAACATTTGAAACGAAAAGCACACTTTGTTGCCATAAAGTCACTGTAGGCCAGAGGCGGACTATGTGGGTATCTGTCTGCAGTGGAAATCAAGAGAAAGCTAAAACAAAATTGTAATCCAAGTGCAGATTGGAAAAGCACATCACATTACTGACTGAGAAATAGATGCAGCATTTTCACTAAAACTGTCACCCATCAAAAGGTGGTGCACTGTGACAATTCAAACTTACTTTTCAGCGGAAAAACAAACAGAAGATAATTAAAAGTGTATTTTATTAATGACTGAAAGAAACAGCACTGTACTGTCAGCAGTTGGCTTAGGTATGCCAGAGGTCTGTGGGTTACTACGAGCTAACCCGTTCAGCTCCTAGGGCCCAACAACCCTCCCCCAGTAAGAAATGGAGGACTCAGCCAAGGGAAAATTAGAACTGTTGTTTATTACACAAACCAACAGGGATCATACAGGACATTCGAAAATTCCCAGAATCACACCTCCCGAGCCTGTGTTGGGCCTTTTTGTTGTCCCCTCTCATCCCAACATGGGCCCTCCCGCAAAAAACCTATTGGTCTTGCTGGTTGGGTGATCAGAGTGGTATCCCTTATAGAGAACCCGAGTAAACCTTAGTTAATTGGGCCTCACATGTTAGGTGGCTGGCCTTCCGCTTCCTCAAGAAAATATCTATTACATTGTTGCAGGGTTTCAGGATTAACATTGGCCCTTGCCCTCTACCATCCAACCGTGGATTTCTATCCCCTGATTGGCTAGAACTGGTCTCCTCATGCCTGGGACCCAACTCTGTTCTCAGCGCTCTGTGCACCTTCTCAAGGAGATGAGAATGACTATGGGCCTCATTACGAGTTTGGAGGCAGCCATGGTGCTGTTAGCACCATGGCTGCCTCCAAACCGGGCTCCATTACCGGGTTCCTGCAATGGGGACTTACCGGGTCATTCCGACATAGGAGGACCCGGTAAATCCTCCTTGCAGGAACCATTCCCCATTCCCATTTGAGCCCCGATAGGGCTCAATGGGAATGTTAAATGTTTTACCATACATCTGATCCGGGTCCCGCAAAGGGAACCTCATAATCAGACCTGACAGAATGAAGGGGGCCGGTCCCGTACCAGACCCCTTCATTCCGTCAGCGCCAGGGTCGTAATGTGTTCCCAATGTATCTATTAACAGTACCACTTTTGCTTGTGAGCGTGCCCTCAGTGATGCAACATTGCCTCTGACTTCATGTCTGACTTAATGTCTGTGTCGCCGAGAACTGTTCTTCTTCCCACCATGGGTGAATGACCATTGTCTAGCTCGGCTGCATCACGTGGTTGTGGACCACAAAATCAAGCTTTTCTGGTCTGCAATTTATGAGTATTTATTCTGTTTTTCTGCAGATGGCCCCTTGCCATCTTAGGTATAGAATGTGTTGCTTGTCTCTGACCTTGGTCTGCTGTTCTGTATAGCCTGGTTCTGATTCCCCTCGTCTCTCGTCCTGCGGCTTGTGGCCTCATGTAATCCCCAGTATACTTATACTATGATTTCTTCACATCTATATTGTTCTATGTTTCCCATAGGTTAGTCGTCTTTGGTCCTTCCAGGCTCCTTACATGACCCTGTATTTACATAGGGTTAGTTGCCATAAGCATCTACAAACTGGCTCTGCATCTCTTCGGTTGCTTTGCATTTCGTGTTTCTGCATATGGCTAATGAGAAAAATAATAAAAGCTTTTGACAGTATGTATATGTATCTGTCCTCTATCTACAGAACTGTGTAAGCATGTTCTTCGTGTATGGATGTGTATGTTTGTGTAACTCTGTGCATGGTTGCGAGTGTACTTCAGGGCTAACATGGCTACATCATTGTGTCACTAATGATGTCAGCACATGGGTTTCTCAGTATTTGTCAACATTGTCAACATCGTCCATTGAGGCATTTGGGTCCATAACTACTGCTGGAGCACCTGTATCCATAAAGACATTCACCTGATAGGGTTTGAATGGGTGTGTAAAGGAATACTTTTCCACATACGCGCATGTTACTGGCCCTCCTAGAGGCTGTCTAAATAGTGTGGCTTTGTGCATTTTTGACACTTTGGGATGTCATGTTCATGGGGTGAGAAGGGGCATTCCAGGTATCCTCCCTTCTGTCCCCCTCTGGTCGACTTGTTGACCAAACAAGATACTTCATCACTCTTGCTCTTGGTAGCCTTATCTTCATTATTCCTCCAAGGTGCGAAAAGTAATTTTCATGGTCATCGAAAATCTAGATTATATAGGGCCTCATTACGACCCAGGCAGTAAGGGGTAAACAGCGCCGTAAAAGGTGGCGGCGCCGTTAACCCCTTACCACCTAATTACGAGGTCCCTTTGTGGGTTCCTACCTTAACGGCTGATTTTACCAGCCTTTAAGGATTGGACTTGCAAAGGGACCTTGGAGGTAATTACGGTACTGCAGTTGTGGTACTGTAACTACCGCCTTCCCCATTTCTATTGAGCCCTATAGGGGCAAAAATGGGAATGGGGAAGGGCCAATGTGAATGGGGAATTACTGTCCGCCAACCTTGGAATGGTGCAGTAATTCCGCCATTCACCATGGTGGAATCGGTAAAATACCGGCGGCAACCATGGCGCTACTAGCGCCATGGTTACCGCACGGGTCGTAATGAGGCCCATAGTTGCAGGTCCCTTCTGGGTTGCACCATACCCATGTCCCCCAGTATCTGCTGTTGTCTAAAGGATTGTCGAACATTATCATCTCAGTTGGGAACAGTGGCCATTTCATTATCCTTGCCCTCGGGTTATTTCTTTCTTTTACTTTCTTGTCCATTTCTTCTTCAACGTTTATATCCACTAACACTTTCATCCCTATTGTCTTCTCAGTAGTTTTGAGACATTGTGTAAGGCAGATCTTGCCCACACATCGTCCCACTAGTACTAGTATTAGTGCTCCTACGAGTACCTCAGTCTGTCTGCTAGCCAAGTTGGCATCCATGACCATATGAATGACAACAAGCTCTGGTCCTTTCTTTTTGCTTCCACCTCTATTTTGGCATACATTTTTGACAATGTTGGCACTGCTTCTGTCAGCGTGCCATTCTCTCTGTCATTTGCAGGCATGAACGTGCAACAGGGACTCCCGATCTTGACGTAAACTCCTCCATCCGTTGCTGTGAGAAGGCTTAGAACGTATTTGCTTTGGAGTGCCAGCAACCTTACTCCTCTGTGCTTTTCTTGTATGGCATTAAAGCCATTTACTGTAGAGTTTATTGTCTGCATCAGCTTCCACCTTGTTATCTGCAACCACTTCGTATTTGTATATGCCTGTACAGCTGGATCTACTGATGTAAAAAAAAATCCTGTTCTACTGAACAATCTGTGCTCAGGTGGTAGATCGTGTAGTGATGCTTCTGATTCTGATAAGAAATAGCTGTCTCTCTTCACTTGTCTCACTTCTACTGACCTTTTCTTTCTTCCTTTTTCCTCCATCTCTACTGATCGCTTCTTTCTATTGTTAGTGTCCACCTTAGAGAAGTCAGCTATCTTGATGTCCTTCTGTGGCACCACCATTGCTGGCATATTTATGTTTACCAATGAGCAAACTCCTCCTCAGTTGGGTGGCAGCTTCTCGTATGCCTTGGATCTACACTCCCAATAGTGATCCATCAAGTCTGCTGTGCCAACCTTCATTGCTGGATGCTTTTCTGTGTACCTGCACCTTGTGTTTTCTCCACCGTTTATTGCAACATAATGCTGGTTTCTTCAGTGGTATTATGGTCATTGATCCAGCTTTGTTGTGCATCCGATTCTTTCAGGCACTTTCATTTTATCCTTGCACTGTGTTCACTGGTACTTGTATTAGGGTGTGTGCGTTGCTACCTTCTGCTCCCTCCTTCTATCCTTCTGCTGTGTGCAGCTGACCACACACAAGCATTTGTGGTCTTTTCTAACATCCTTGTTCTCCTCCATTTTCCTTGACCCACCTCTTTCGGGCAGGGCAGTTCCTTCAGTGTTATTGTTTTTGTCTCTCCTTTCTGTGGGCCAACAGTTATGTATTGCATGGCCTGATCTAATTGCCAGTAATTGTTCATCATGTCAAGAGTCTTTATTTAACTGTCTTCATAGGGAAATGTTGCCCTGGACATCCATCTCAATGTTTCTGTCTTCCCTTGGAATCTTCGTCGGGTGGTGACCATGGATAGGTACATAAGGCATTGTACTCTTGCTGCTGGTATTTAAGCTAGAAACCCCCTAACCAAAGCTGGCACCAGTAAAACTAAAAAGGACAAAGCAAAATTGTAGACCGTAAACAGATGGGCCAAACTACATCACGAGGCCAAAGTAATGAAAATGGAAAACCTGGGCCCCACTTCTCTCTAACATATGTCTTCAAAGAGTCATACTCCCACATCAAAACAGCAGGTCTTCATCATAGACATCAACAGGCTACTTGAAAACCGCAGGCATATTACCTCCTGTGAAAATCCACACTATGGCACAAACTCTCCATATGTGCCCCCTCCTGCCCAGCAGTGGAACTGGTTGAATTGGGTGGAACAGGCCCGAACAGGCCGTCGACGAGGGTCATCAGGAAGCATTTCCTCATAGCACTTAGACCCACATGAATAGCTTCCCCAGGATTGTGAAGGGCTCATTATGGTGAACACCAGGCCGCAGAAATAGAGAGATTGTGTGGTGAAGCGTTTGGCTTCGGATGTCACTGATCTACACATGTCATGGAACGTAACTCCACTCCTGCCCCATGCAGCATGTCACCACGGCAGCGCACCCTCGATGTGTGCAATTCTAGGTACTACGGAACAACTACTTCAATTCTGCAAACTTGCAATAGGTCTTCAGCTCTTGGGACTGCAAAGATCTCTTGCAGGGGGAGAACATGAAGAAGATTCGATTCCATTCTGGAAGCTCTAGAACTTCTTTAATTCTGGAAGCTGCAAAGGATCTTCAAACCCCCAGTCTACTTAAAAATTGTTATGTGCAGGGGCGTTGCTGGGGGGGGCTAAGGGGGCTATAGCCCCTGATCTTTTGGTTGTAGCCCCGGATAGAATCCCAGGAGCTACAGCCAAAATACTAGCTAGCCCCCAGTCACGACAGTTCCGACATTAGCGTAGCCCCGGGTCTTTTCCAGACCTAGCAACTCCCCTGGTTATGTGGTTGTTGTGTGTGGTTTTACTTGTTTGTTGTTATTTGTTTGACACATCTGGCTTTGTTTTAGGTTAGTCTTAAATTTCATATGGTGGAATATTGAGTTATAGTTTGGAGTTCTGTTTTATTTTGTTTTCCACTGTTATGTATTTTTCTATTCAATGACCAAGGATGTTAATTCTGTTGTTGATTGTATCTTGTTGAAAATGAGAAATAAAGAGTTTTTAAAAAAAATATATATTGTTTTCAATTCCAGGAACTGCAAAAGATCTCCTTCAAATCCAGAAACTGACCAAGAGCTTCAATTCTAGAGACTGTCTGATTGACTTCATTTCTGGACCTACCGAAAGTGTCCTGTAAATCCAGAAACTCTACCATAACACTTGGAACAGCAGAATATGGCATTCAGTGAGAAAGCTGCGGAACCCCCCTTCAAATCAAGGAACTGTCGGAGAAATCCCTCATTTCTGAAACCATCAGTGGATTATCATCCGTTCCAGGCCAAGACCACCTGTCTCGAGCATCTCTCACTCCTGGATCATGACCTTCCTGCCAAATATCAATAAGCAAACTCATAGCCAAAAATGTTACGTACTCACACAGCTCCCAAGGGGTCCATGTGCACTGCAAGTAATAGGGATGGGTGACATTTTCTTGGGGCGGGGGCAAGAATGGTACTTTCTGCACCCATTTCGGCTTTGCCCCTGGAGCAGAATTCCCAAAATTCAGCGTACTTTGTAATTCTATTGTTCCTGTCCTGTGAATTCCATAGGGGTATACTTGTATGTCCAATTCTGTGGTTACTGCCACACTCCATATGCGTCAGATTTTTTGATTCTGATATTCATGCTGCGTGAAAACAGTGTGTGAGATAGATCCCACATTTTAAATATTTATTTTATGGTACTTGAACCAATGAATTTATAGCAATTTTGAATCCCTTCAATACATTCTCACCAAGCAAGGATAACCAGAATCAGAATATCTGACGCATATGGAGTGTGGCAGTAGCCTAGATATCGAATAGAGGCCACCAGCTCAACCCTTTCGGCCCCCAAACTCCACCACATAGTTTAAGGCTTGATTGGTTTAGAACAAATTACCACGTTCAGTTTGCCACCATTAGCAACCAAATTGTTGCTTGCGACGTACGAAAAAAAGATGTTAAGCTCCTGTTGCAGGCCACAGGTAGTCCAAGCAAATAATATAATATCATCTGCAAAGGCGACCCAATGGATCTTCAAGGGGCCCAGCTTCACCGGAATTAGATTGTGTAAATACTGTAGGTCGTCCATGTTGAATAAATAGATGTTAAAGAGCGTGGGGGGGCAGAATAAAACCCTGTCTGAGACCCAAAAGGACAGAAATCAGTATGCCCACTGCTCCTTCTGCCCCTTTCTTATTGAGGCGAATTCTCAATGTGGAATTGTTGTGTAATAAGCTGGACAAGCTTCAATGGAACCTTTCATCTAATCTGTTTGGGCCAAAGATGTTCACAGACTACACAGTCCAATGTGACGACATGTCCAAAGACGCCATGTAGATGTTGCCCCCATCGTCACCCTTTGTTTTTTGCAGGAGATGTTTCAATACTGTAGTATTTCGGGAGGTGCCCACCTGTTTGTGGAAGCCCACCTGAAAGCGAAATAAGATGTCTAAGTTGCCCAGACAAGTGTTAAGGTCTCTGAGCAGCAAGGTGGCAAATACTTTACTAGCTTCGTCTAACCGGGCAATGGGCCTATAATTGCCAGGGTCAGAAGGATCCCCTTCTTACATATATGGATGATAACAGAATGGGACCAGGACTCGGGGACAATGTGCGTCGCATATATAAAGTCAAAGTGTGGTTTAAAGAAGTAAGCCCGGGCAACTGGATCTTTCTTTAGGACAAAAGGAGGGAGACCCTAGAAGGTTTCAATTTATTAATGGCCCACACTAGATAATCAATGTCCATCGGACAATCTCCAGCTGAAGCCTTGCCTCCAGCCTGATTGGCCAAATTGGTCGGAATAGAACATTTCCTAGAAAGAAAGGACACCCAAGATTGTTCCCCAATGGAGTCTCCTGTGGAAGAGTTGCTGGTGCCCAATTTGTTGAAAATACATGCCTAGAATTGTCTAGAATTAGACTTTAATAGTATCCTCAAGATGAACTGATTGTCTCTTAGATATAATTGAGATTTTAGAGATTTTCATAAACTTTCACAGAAAGCTCCTTCATGCATGCAGACTTAATATCGTTCCATTTCTGGGCCCAGGAATGTTTTATCCTTAAATCAAACTGATGAAAATGAGGATTATTGTTAGATTGAGGAAACCTCACTAACATCTCATCATTAATCTTTAACACGGCATTGAAAAGAAACTTGGTTAGTTTGTGGTAGGTTAACCTATCCCAGTGACAAGCCAGACCATTCCTGTCTGGCAGTACTGGGACCAAAAAAGGCCATACTTCGTGTTTTCCAACTGACATTTTCAACATAAATCTAATGATCAAATGATCTCCCACAAGTGGGTCCGTGAAGGACAGATTACTACTAATTGAGCCTAGAGTAAATCTCACAAAAAAGTAATCTGTTCAGGATTTCGAGGAACCCCAATGCCAGCTGTAAGTGTTAGCCGTCACTAATCCAATAGGATTTAGAAGATGCAGATTCCAGTTATACATGGCAGCATCCCATGTCAGTCCCCACGTAAGATTCTGATTGGGAAATGCCAGAAACCGATCGTAGGGGAAACCGCGATTCGGGGTGTTCCTGCGGGTTCCCCGTACTCTGATTCTCCGATTTCCAAAGCTAATAGCCCAGAGTGTTCCATGGTGGTTTTGTTAATCTCCCTAGCCTTGAAGCGCTTTGAAACACATTGTGTATAGGCGCTATATAAATAAACTATCATGTCATATTATATCATTAATAATTCGGACTCTGATAAGCGTAGAGGCCAAAATGATAATGGACTGGAAGTATGGTGAGTGTTACAGTGCTAAAGCGCCTGTTTTTTTTTTTTTTTTTTAATCAAATGAGTGATATGCCAGGTCAGTCTGCAGGGATTCAGACAGGCGATCTGCCTGTTGATCAGGGATTTCAATAGAAACATTAATCCACCGATATATTTTACAGACTTTTTTTAGGCTACAGGTACCAAAATGCAAAAACAGCAAATAGCCGGACTGGGTGAGCTACTCACGCTCGTCGCGTGACACCTCGAGCTCCCAGATGATGCATGCGATAGGATAGCGGTACTTACAAGTGTGTAACATGATTAATGGCGGGTGGCAATCAGAGCCTATGAAGACAGAGCACCGCAGCCGAGGGGGCGGGCCGAGCCCGGGGCTATAATTACACGTTAATCCATTGAGTGTTGTATACAGCGCATATATTGCTCTGCGTGAAGAGCGCGAGGCATATGACACATCAATCACCCACACCCAAGCCTCATTGTTCGGAGATGTTTTTAATGTCCTTCTATTAATCAGGAAGTATTAGTTTCGCCCACACCCCTCCGGCTGGTGCTGGCCGTACCTGGGGCACCTCTGCCTGTACCTGGGCTCAGTACACGGGAGACCAGACAGCAGGGCGGACAGGCGAAGAGCGGGAGACCCAGCAATTAGCTGTGAGGGCAGCCCTGGCTCGCGTCCCATTGTTGCAGGCGGGCCTGGGGATCCCCTTTTGTCAGGCTTTGGTCACAGCGGGCCGGGTGGAAGCTGGTACCCCATTATGGGGGCTGGCCTGGATGCCTGCTCGGCAGCAGATGGCAGGGGGCTGGGAGGTGATGGAGACGCCCCCAACCCTTCTCCACAAGGCGAGAGGGGGCCAAGGCCTCACCTTCGCTCACCTGTCACCCCCTGTGAAACAGGTGGACCGGTCTGCAGTGTCATTTTGTCTGGGAGTTCAACAATAGCAGGTCCTGGGAACGTCTCATTTTTGCAGGGGTGGGGCCACGTTCGGTGTGTCCAACCTGGGATGTCATATGTAACAGATGCAGCACTGTAACAGATGCAGCACTGAAATAGTGCCAAGTTCATCTTTTGGAGTTTCGAGGCACTTTACAAATTTTGGCACATAGACCTCTGACCCGCAATAAATATGTAACGGTACTAATTCTGGGACTATCGTGGCTATGGCGATAAACTGGTAACCATGCAGACTCTGATATAAAAGCAGTGCATCTTTTATTCTTAACCGAAAATGTTACAGGGAAATCTGTTCTCTTGGAAAATGCTTATTTGTCCAGTGCGTTTTCTTCAGTTAGAAGAGGCAAATTGAATGACATTTCCATGAAAATGCAAATAAATAAATAAATAAACAAATAAATAAATAAATAAATAAATACTACTACTGGTTGTGGGTCCGATTTCGATGTTAGTGGAAGAGGCAACGGGTCACCAAGTTTCTGACCCTGCTTGATGATTGCATGATTGACAGGAGCAAACTACTACACATGCTTAGCTAGTCAAAGCTGTCACCCACGGGCGGTCTAGATCAGTGGCGTTACACAAAATTTGGGGGCGCCCCCTGCGAGCCATGCGCTAAGCCCCTCCAGCCCCATCTCGGCAACAAATCATGGTGTGGCGCGTCTCACTCTGGGCTGGCCTACATTACCACACTTGTGCAATATGCACAAGCGTGCTGCTTCAGGGGTACGCCGTGCACTTCTTCCAAAAGAACAGGAGTAATTTGTTCGCTCCGGTTCCCCCAGAGCTAACCCGTTTGCCCAGGTACTAAGCACTTGATGTTTTGTGTCTATATATATATATAGATATGTGTTTTAATGCATTATGCAGCACACTTTCTGAGAAAGATTTGCTAAAAAGCCAGAGCAGTTTCAATTGTTTAGCAGGGTAACGCCAGTCCCTAAATCCAATACATGCAAGTCACCAGCAGTGCACAGGAATAGTAATGCTTTAATTAATATAATGCTTTGCTATTAAAAATACCATGCCACAATGAAAACATGTCCAACTGACTGCACATTATAGACCAATCTAGACCCATAATATATTACAGCAATGCATGCCAGGCCACATTTAGACCTACTTAGACTGGTTGCACCAAAATGGCAGTCAAAGCCAAAGCAACAACACTTATCATGGATGTTTTATCACAGATGCCCAGAAATATATACAATGCTACCGCAAGAAATGGCTAGACTGGCAGCACCAAAATGCCAATCTAGCCAGGTAATTACACTTAGCAGAGCTGCTTTATCAGAGATGCCCAGTTAAAAAAAGTCAAGCCAAACTAAGAAATGACTAGACTGGCTGCACCAAAATGCATCTCTAGCCACTAATACTGCATATCATGCCTGCTTAGCCTGGAGATGGATTCCCATTATGATTTATCGCACAATCCCTGCCCCGCCACACACCCTCTCTTCCCTGAAACCCCCTGCTCCAACCCCAAAAATCTGCACATCGACCCAGAATTACCTCCACGTCCCTCTTGCTTGTCCCAGTGCTGATGTATGAGGCACCTTGCTGCATAGGTGAGTACTAGGACGAGGAAGAGTGGTGCTTGGAGTAATGAAGATTACAGGTAACTAAGCCAGGCATTACCTCCATGTTTCACTACCTCATCCCACTACTTGTGTATGAGGCAAAATGCCTCATATACAAGTACTGGGACAAGGGAAAATGGGGAAACGAGTAATGAAGATTACAAATAAAGTAATCATGGCATTAAAAACAAGCAGTGGCACAACACTATTGATCTGACTGGGCTTCAGTCCTCTTCCCCCATCCCAGAAACTTTGGGCTAGATTGACTCGATCTGGCTGACCTACAAAACTGTTGCTGGACAGGGCACAGATGTTAAACGGCACCTGTGTTTCATCGTTAACAAAGGCCCAGCAATTACTAACATAAAGTATTTCAGTGTTAGTTTTTAGGCAGTTGAAATCTTAATGTGGGTTTAGTACTTTCATGGCAGGGGAGTGATTCGAAGAGTAGAGAGGGGACAGGAGACCGCTCATTCTCTCAGCAGTCCATAAGTGGGTGCTTTCAGAGTAAAAGGAGAGAGTTAACTGTTTGTAACATTGAATCAACACTAGAATAGTCTCATTAGAATGCGTAAAGAAGTTAGATGCCCCCAAACAAATATGTTTTTCCCTACCCCACCGCTCGTGTAGTTAGCGCCTCTCCCAACATCTGAAGGGTTATCGCCCTCCCGAAATGTAGGTTTTGTTGATCCCCTGAACACAAGCACACACACGCACACCAAGCCACACATATATTTAAGTGTATACCCTTTCACCAAACAGGCACACCCAGGCAGCCACCCATACATTTAAGTGTGCACACTTTCACCATACACTCACACAGGCATATACAGGCCGCATCATGCACTCACTCATTAATGCACATTACATCATATGCATACATATACACTCACGCACACACATTTAAAGAAAATACATTTTCTTACCATTAATCCTTTAATTGGTGCAGGGAACAAGACCCTCAGCTCACTGCAGCAGCCAGGAATGCTTGTTCTGCACAGGATCTGGAGGCCTCCGTTTCAACCACCAAACTGGCTCTCTTTGTTTGTTTGTTTGTTTATTTATTTGGTAATGCGCACCAAGCCCTCAGGTAGACGGGCGCAACAGAAACAAGAAATCAGAAAACTTAGTTACAGTAGAAGGTGGCAATCCATAGAGCAGGTAATTGCACAAGAGGGAAGATACAACATAATAGGTACATCACATGCATAGCAATGGTCTTGGTGAAACGAGGGGGCGTAAGCATGGGCAACAGTAAGTGCGTACGTACATATGTGCATATATAAGTGCCACTTACATATCTATGTCATCATGTGCTCAGGGTTAATACAGTGAGACCATGCTTGCCCGGGTGACCCGATTACTGTGTGACTAGGCCGGACAAGGGGTCAAGTCGTGGCTAGCAGAGGTAGGGGAATAAGTCGTCAGTTAGGAGTCATTGCTGTGAAGCCACTTGAGCATCTTATGTCTAAATGTGGGGTAGGGTTGTGCTAGTCTCGGGTCAATTGGTAAATTGTTCCAGCATTGAGCATCTTTAACTGGGAAGCTTGCTCCTCCCGCTGTCGATCGTTTGAATCTAGGAACCTCTAACAGAGAAGAGTTGGCAGATCTCATGGGGCGGGTAGCTGGTCTTCTGGTGATTTTATCCATTAGGTATCGGGGTGCTAGATTATTCAGGCATTTGGCGGTGAGGGATGCTGTTTTGAGGTGGATTCTATCCAATATTTTTAGCCAGTTCACCTCTTTCCTGAATTGGGTGATGTGTTCTCTGTGAGGGATGTTCAAGGCTGCTCTCAGGGCGTTGTTCTGCAGTCTTTGAATTTTGTCTGTAATATATTTATTAGCTCCTGAGTACAGGGAATTACAGTAGTCTAGTCTTGACATAATAAGAGCATTAGCTAGTGGAGTGCAGCTAGGTCTCGAGATGTAGGCTATGGAGGCTCTGATGAGTTTGCAAGTATAAGTTGTAGAAGAGGCAAGGGAGTTGACTTGCTTTTTGAGAGTGAGGGAGGAGTCCAGGTAGAATCCTAGGGTTTTGACAACTGACATCACCTTGATAGGGTTGTTATCAATGTTAAAGGTTTTGTAGTTTGAGCTAAATTCTGGATATTAGCTTCAGACCCTAAGATTAGTAACTCTGTTTTTTCGTCATTCAGACAGAGGCCATGGGATGCCATCCATGCCTGAATGAGGGTGTATCTCTTGTTCACCAAGGCTGAGGCTGTCTCAAAGTTGCCCGAAAGGGGTATGAGGATCTGGGTGTCATCTGCATAGTTAGTGTAGGTGACACCCAGTCTGTCCAACTTGTCAAATAAAGGCTTGGCGAAGATATTATACATAGTGGGGGAGACACATGATCCTTGTAGGACCCCGCATGTTATTTTGATGGGGTTGGCCGAGGCTGAGGTGGAGAAGACTCTCATGGTCCGGTTACATAAGAAGGATTGGGTCCAGGTTATAGCATCTTTAGAGAAGTTGGCGGCAGATTGGAGGTGGTTGCATAACACTGCATGATCCACCAGGTCAAACGCCGCCGACAAGTCTAGTAGGAGTAGCAAAGCCATTTTTCCATTGTCCTTTAGTTCTTCGATTTGTGTCTTAAGATCTAGTAGCGCTGTTTCAGTGCCATGGAGAGGGCGGAAGCCCGATTGTCGTGAGCCAAGTAAGTGGTTAGCTTCCAGGTAGTCCTGGATTTGTATGTAAGCAGAACTATCTAAGATTTTAAGAAGAAATGGCACGGTGGTGATGGGTCTGTAATTGGTGGGGATAGTAGGATCCAACGTTTGTTTTTTAAGTAGCGGGAGGACCTATGATTCTTTGAGGTTGGCCGGTACTGTGTTACATCCACCAGGCAACCCTCCCCCCATACCGGCCAACCTACCGCCTGCGACCACTACGCAACCAACGTTCAAATCCTTTAGTCCAATATCACCAGACCAATTTCTTAAACTACTTTCTGCCCGCAAACCATCCGGCTCTCCGCTAGACCCTTGTCCAGCCACAACCCTCAAAGAAATGTTCGCTTCCACCTGCGCAGGAGAACACGCAAGATCCATCATAAATGAGTATCTTTCCGGACGCATTCAAAACGGTTCATGTCATACCTCTAATAAAAAAATCTTCCCTTGACCCTCTCGAGCCCAAAAACTACCGCCCCATCTCAAACACCAGGTTCCTTGCCAAACTCATTGAGCGAACCGCCTACTCCCAACTAAATACTTTTGTCGAAGCCAACAAACTCCTAGACTCCGCACAATCAGGTTTCAGAGCCGGTCACGGAACTGAAACCACCCTGACCTCAGTCTGGGATGACCTTAAAATGACGGCAGACTCCACGGGATGCGCCGCATTAATCCTTCTTGACCTATCCGCCGCCTTCGACACAATCAATCACTTAATCATCCTTGACTGTCTCCACTCCCTAGGAATTCGTGGAACCGCTCTTAAATGGATAACTTCATTCCTCAAAGATAGGTGTCAAATAACAATACTTTCCACCTATTCCTAACAAGCCCGACCAGTCGACACGGGAGTCCCACAAGGAGCATGCCTATCTGCCCTCCTGTTCAATCTCTACTTGATCACCCTCCCATCAATAATTTGTTCACAAAACATCCTGTGTTACAACTACGCTGATGACACTCAACTAATTCTAAAACTCCTGAACTCAAAACCCAACTGCCAACCTGACCTCGCCTCCTGCCTCCTTGACATAGAGCTCTGGATGACCCGAAGCCACCTCTTGTTAAACCCCTCCAAAACTGAAATCATGGTAGGTGGCACTCCGAACTTCTTCCACACCCACTACCCTGGCCATCCGCCATGGGCAACTCACTGACCCCCTCTAACTCAGTGAAAAACCTTGGATACACCCTCGACTCTGACCTAACACTCTCGTGCCAAGTCACCAACATCTCAAAGTCCTGCCACTACCACCTTAAAACCCTTAGGCGCATCTTTCCATATCTCTCCTTTCCCAACAGACTCTCTGCGGTCCAATCAATTGTTATATCAAGACTAGACTACGCAAACCCCCTCTACCTCGGAGTCCACGCTTACCAGATGAAAAAACTTCAAAGGGCACAAAACGCCGCAGTCAAACTGCTACTTGCACTCAGCCCAAGAGACCACATCTCCCCAGCCCATAAGACTCTGCACTGGCTTCCAGTGGCCCGAAGGGTGACTTTCAAAACCTTTTGCATCTCCCATCGAGCGTTGCATAAAACTGGACCTCAATATCTTCAAGACAAGCTAAAACCCTACCACCCTCCACATACTCTAAGATCAAGCTCAGCCGGCCTACTAGTCATACCTAAAACAAACTCAGTCAGGCTAGGCGGATTATCATTCTCAGCCTTGGCCCCCACGCTGTGAAACTCACTCCCACCTCACATCCGCCTAAATTAAGATCTAATGTGTTTCCGCAAACTACTGAAAACCTGGCTCTTCCCCTAAAACCAACCCGTACGCAAACTAACCCAAACAGAATAACAGCATCTCAAATGACACCAATCCAATAAACTACTAGATGCGAGATATTAACATCTAAAAACCACTAATATATAATAAAAGGACAAACAGAATATAACGAGTAAAGTAGATCAAAGCAGTGAAGTGGATAATAAGAATAAATCGGACTAAAACAGTAACAAGATTTAAATTAATGAAATGCATGATGAATGAACGAAGTGAATGGAGTAGATGAAATCGTTAGAATGGATGAAATGTGTGGAACGGATGAATGCGGTGAGCATATGAATGCGTTGAGCAGATGAGTGTGTAGATCGGATGAGTGTGTAGATCGGATGAGTGTTTTGCAACGGATGAGTATTGAGTATGTTGAGCGGATGAATGTGTAGAGCCGACGAATGTGTAGAACGGATGAGTGCGTAAATACAGAGAAGTGTGTAGAATGCAGGAGGGCGTAGAACAAATGTGCAGAACAGATGAGTTTAGAGCGGATGAGGGTGTAGAGCGGATGAATACGGAAGTGCGGTAGAATATGTAGAACGCTGGAGCAGATGAATCTGCAGACCAGATGAGTGTATAGAGCGGATGAGTGTATAGAGCGGATGAGTGTATAGAGCGGATGTCTGCGTATGAGCAAACGACTTTGTAGAGCTGACGGATGCATATAACAGATGAACGCGTGGAAAGAACGAGTGCATAGAGCGGATGAGTGCGGGGAACGGATGAGTGCGGGGAATGGATGAGTGCGGGCAGTGGATGAGTGCCTGGAGCGGATGAGTGCATGGAGCGGATGAGTACGTGGAGCTGATGAGTGCATGGAGCTGATGAGTGCGTGGAACTGATCAGTGCATAGAGTGGATGAGTGCGTGGAGCTGGTGAGTGTGGGGAGTGTGATGGGTGAGCAGAGCGTGACGGATGACCGGAGCGGAAGATTGTGCAAAGCGGAAGAGTGCGCAGAGCAGAGGAGTGTGTAAGAAGTGCCTAGAATGGACGAGTGCCTAGAGCGGACAAGTGTCTAGAGTGGACGTGTGCTTAGAGCGAATGAGTTGCGTAGAGCGGATGAGTTGCGTAGAGTGGATGAGTTGCGTATAGTGGACGAGTTGCGTAAAGCGGATGAGTTGCGTAAAGCGGATGAGTTGCGTTGAGCGGATGAGTTGCGTTGAGCGAATAAGTTGCGTAGAGTGGATGAGTTGCGCAGAGCGGATGAGTTGCGTAGAGTGGATGAGTTGCGTAGAATGGATGAGTGCGTCGAGTGGATGAGTGCCTAGAACGGATGAGTGTCTAGAGTGAAAGAATGCGTAGAGTGGATGATTGCGTAGAGCGGATGAGTACGTAGAGCCACTGAATGCGTAGAGCGGACGGAACGGATGACGTATGTGGATGGAACGGGTGACGTATGTGGATGGAATGGGTGACATATGTGGATGGAACGGGTGATGTATGTGGATGGAACGGGTGGCGTATGTGGATGGAACAAGCGGCGTATATGGATTAAACGGATGACGTATGTGGATGGAACGTGTGAAAAATATGGATGGAACGAATGAAGTATGTAGATGGTACGGGTGAAATATGTAGATGGTACGGGTGAAATATGTTGATGAAGTGCATAAAACAACATAGAATACACTGAAAGGATCGGAGTAAAAATAACAGATTTGAATGCATGAAACGGATTGGAGTGCGTGGAACAGATTGGAGTGTGTGGAACGGATTGAAGTGCGTGGAATGGATTGGAGTGCGTGGAACGGATTGGAGTGTGCGGTACGGATTGGAGTGCACAGAGCAGATTGGAGTGCGCGGGGCTGACTGAGTGCATAGAGCGGACTGAGTTTGTGAAGTGGACTGAGTGCGTGGAGCGAACCGGAATGTGTGGAGCGGACTAAGTGTGTGGGGGAGACTGGCGTGCGCGGGGCAGACTGGAGTGCATAGAACTGCGTGACTTACATAGAATGTTTTGAAGTGCATGGAACGTTTGAAAGAGCGTGTAACTCACCATATCACATCACCATGCTTACTCTCTTCTTTACACCACCACTCAACTAGAACACAGAGATACTATGACACCATTCGGTATAACTGTTCTCATACTAACATCCGCCGCATACTCCCCATCACTCTAAGTAAACACTGTTGGTTACACACCCCTCAGCCAGGCGTTCTCCTCAGGCCTAACGCAGCCACATTCGGACTGGATAAATCCTGCCAGAACGAACACATGCTCCTGATCTCTCAACCACCAGACCTACCACTAAGAAGCAACTACTACATGAATACCACACCAGCTGCGCACATATCTGGTGCTCACACGCACCTTTGACTCTCTCTACTCTCTCTACTGACATGAACTCCGGTTCCCAAGGGCGTTCAACCAACCAGCGCCTTCAGACCATACCAATGGTACATAAGGCACTATATAAATGCAAAGTAACATAACATAACATATCATAACATGCTGTGGAGGGTAGCCCCATTACTTCAATAAGAAATGGTTTCTTTATGAAGTCCCTCTGACTTCATAAAGGAATTACTACTGTTAAACGACCAAACCGAAACAGAAATAATTTCTTTATGAAGGCAGAGTGTCTTCAAACAGAAACTATTTCTTTTTGAAGCCATAGGGCTCCCTGACCCATGACATGGAGGCCTCCGGCCTGTAGGCTTCCATGTCATGGGGAAGGGGGAGCCCTCAGACTTCATAAACAAATAATATCTTTTGTAGTCAGTCTGCCTTCTTACCGAAATTATTTCTGTAAATAATATCTTTATGAAAGCAGAGTGACTTCAAAATGAAACAGGGGGTGCTGGTGTCCCTGTTACGCCAGTGGTCATGATACCAGTCGACAGTTCTTACCATGTTTGTCGCGGAATGGCGGAGGTGTGGGGATGCGGTCGACCTCCCCAATTATGAGTTAGCAGTGGCCCCTTCTCCCAGTTCTTAAGCCTTCCCCGGGGTCAGGAAAGAAGAACACGGCTGTCCGGCATCCTGTGGGGTTGCACACCCCGGAACTACTACCCATGGTGTGCTCCTCATCAGGGGCGTTGCTAGGGAGGGCTAAGGGGGCTATAGCCCCTGACTTTTGGTTGTAGCCCCGGATAGAATCTCAGGAGCTACAGCCAAAAGACTAGCTAGCCCCAAGTCCCAACAGTTCCGACATCAGCTTAGACCCTGGTCTTTTCCAGACCTAGCAACTCCCCTGCTCCTCATGCAGAGACCTGGGTTGGTCTTGGAAAACTCAAAAATTGGGAGACCTGGAGCCAGCCCCAGGATTTCCTCTGGTCCTGTAGAATCATGGCTGTCCCCTCCATATTGTCATGCAGAGGGAGGACTGCAGCCGTGGGACCGCCATCCCAGTACCACCCCGTGAAGCTGAACATGAGCACAGTATTCCATGCTGCGCAGTTCACCCAATACTTTCCCTTAACTGTTAGACATCCAGGACTACACGTCCCAGAATGCCTCTGTAAGTATAATAACCGTGAACCCACGACAGCCATGAATTCTCTATCTATATATCTACACTAAAAATGACCTCAGGTTGAAAAAACACACGTACACACACACACCGCCCCCTATAACTAAAGTAACTATGATCCAACTACGACTAGGAAACGCCCCCATAGCTGTAACTGTGCAACCACACTGATTATGAACCTACAGTGAGCATGTATTCATACTCTGTGCCTACGTAACAAGAGTAAATGTAATGTTACAGCAACCATGCCACAATATTAAATCTGCAACAATGGGCCTCATTTAACCTAGGCGGTAACCATGCCGTTATTAGCGGCATGGTTACCCTCTTACCGCATACCGGTACAGGTTCCCTGACTAAGGAAATACCGGGCCATTCCAACCTTGGAGGGCCCGGTATTTCCCCATTCAGGGAACCCTGACCCGGTAAATTCCCATTTGAGCCCCCATAGGGCTCAATGGGAATGGGGAAGGAGATAACAACGGGCCCGTTAATAACGGGCCCGTTGTTAGCTCCCTGGTCTCCTCGCGGGACCCGCAAAGGACACCTGGATTTACCAGGCGCCCTTTGCGGGTCCCGCAAGGAGACCTCGTAATAGGGCGGTAAGGGGTTAACGGCACCGGGACCATTACCAGCGCTGTTAACCTCTTACTGCCCACCTCGTAATGAGGCCCAATGTCATTATAGTAAGGAAGTAGTCTGATGCTGGACATAGTGATACTGGTCATTTGGAGGATGGTCATCTGTATTGGGCATTGGGGGATTCAGGGGGCAGCAATGCCTGCTAAACGTATTGTGAAGGTTGGCACTTTGATTTGAAGCCCATTTGATAGCTGGCTATATCTGCAGTTTAGCAAGTGCAGGCATGTTGCTAGGGATGTGGAGGTCGGTCATACTTGTAACTGGGGGTGTAGAGAGTTGCCCTAGGTATGAATGCTTTTATGGTGCATGGACTCACCTGTTGCTTTGCATATGGGGGAAAGGTAGACCTGTCTCTGTGCAGACGGAGGATAGTTACTCCTATTTCTGGGAATATGGGGGAACGTTAGACCTGTCTCTATGCAGACGGAGGATGGTTACTCCTATTTCTGGGAATGTGGGGGAATGTTAGAGCTGTCGCTATGCAAACGGAGGATGGTTAATCCTGTTTCTGGGAATGTGGGGGAAAGTTAGACCTGTCCCTTTTCAGACAGAGGATGGTGAATCCTGTTTCTGGGAATGTGGGGGAAAGTTAGACCTGTCTCTATGCAGACGCAGGATGGTTAATCCTGTTTCTGGGAATGTGGGGGAAAGTTAGACCTGTCCCTTTTCAGACGGAGGATGGTTACTCCTATTTCTGGGAATGTGGGGGAATGTTAGAGCTGTTGCTATGCAAACGGAGGATGGTTAATCCTGTTTCTGGGAATGTGGGGGAAATTTAGACCTGTCCCTTTTCAGACAGAGGATGGTGAATCCTGTTTCTGGGAATGTGGGGGAAAGTTAGACCTGTCTCTATGCAGACGCAGGATGGTTAATCCTGTTTCTGGGAATGTGGAATCTTGCTACACCTCTTGCTGGAATGAGTAGCCCTACCTGTTACTGACCATAAGGGTCCTATCCATCTCTGTCTTTTGATATGTAATACTAGCCATGAAGGTTGCTGGCCATGGAGAGGCTATCCATACCAGTTCTTTGACATTCATAGGATAGCCATTGCTGTTGCTGGGCAGAGGGAAACTAGCTATTTGCTTTTCTTGGAATGCAGAGGCTAGCTATACTTGTGACTGGCCCATGGAGGCTGGCAATACCTGTTGCGGTTCAACGGGACGTTATCCATGCGATTTTCTGGGAAGACTCAAAGATGCAGCTTTAATGTCATGAACCAAAGCCGGGACAGCATACGAGCATTCGAATCGTGCAACTCTCGATACGTTAATACAAAACTATTTTTAAATTAGTACTTTGAGCGCATAGTAGAGGAGGAGCCAAGTACCCCCACTCCAACTGCCCCGCCTACATTACCTGAAAAGTATGAACCAAAGTATGTGAAGTATACTGAACAGTTAAATCAGCAAAGAGAAGAGCATGGACTCTGAGCAGTAACCATAAGAGTACCTATATCTAAGAGAATATGGGAGGTAAAGTAACCATTGGGGAAACCATACCTGCACACAAGACAATAGGATGGCCATTTGATTGAGATTCCTGAAGAAGCAGAGAAACTAAATGGCAAAGATGAATGGTGACGTCATACAAAGTCGTATCGACACCCATATAGAAAGATAACCAGACCAGAGAGGCAGACGATTATAAAATAGAAAGAAGTAACAAGGATAAGTGACATCTTGGGATCAAGATGAATAGACTTATGCCACAAACCTGATGAAAATACTTAGTAGTTTAAATGTGGACAGATGCAAGAAAATGCAAGCAGTAAAGCAATCATGAAGCTAGCCACATGCTTTTGAATAGTTAAACCGCGGCAAGCGCCAACATAAACATATATAGAAACATATGGACAAGTAAAGGATGGATTTTTCCACTATGCATATAAGAAGTACCGAACAAAGCAAGAAGGCCTCTTTTCAGTGTCGCAGTTAAGAAAAAGCAATGGAATTAAACAGAATAAACCCTTGATGGGTTTAAAACTCAAGCTCAATGAAGGAGTTGTAGCTGCACTAATACTGATAGACTGGAGCAACCATGCATTCTATGATCTTGCTTAGCTTGGTGTAATGACTTTCCAATGCAGAGTCCACAAACAATTGTTCCCCGCCCCCACACTTTGATCAGAGCCACAGTCTCTCACCGGTGGTGTTCCCCAGGGATCAGCATTGTCCCCTCTTATTTGTGACACATATATACTACTCTTGTTGGATATTATTCAGTCTTTCAGACTAAGTTTTTTATAGCTGTGCCAATGGCACAAAGATTATCCTGTGGCTGCAATTGACACACTGGACCACTGCAGAAAAGTTCAACAAATGTATGCTGCCAGTTGATAGGTGTAAGGCTACATACCACCTAAAATGAAATTGAAGGAAACCCGAAGTCCCTGTTTCCAGGCTTCACGTCATCCTTAGAGTCTATATGTATGGCTTATTTTCATTGTTACCCTGCTCTCAGCCCAACATCCACACACCGTTTCCAAGCAAAGAAGTGAG
This sequence comes from Ambystoma mexicanum, assembly GCF_040938575.1. Taxonomy (NCBI): domain Eukaryota; kingdom Metazoa; phylum Chordata; class Amphibia; order Caudata; family Ambystomatidae; genus Ambystoma; species Ambystoma mexicanum. The sequence continues at coordinate 127,039,019 of NC_090929.1, read as the reverse complement.
AAACACAGGAGTCACACTGAATTGCTCATTATGATTTATCCTAAGAATGACTAAAGATTCAATATTTCTTTTTTATCTGAGGTCTCTTGAGATGCCAATTCCAATTCCTTGACAGTTTCCTACACCCCCATGTGCTTGTAATCTTGTGACAGGTATGGAGTATTAATCAATACACCATACCTGGAACCTGCAAAACAACGCCATTTCTATACTTCATTGAGACCACTTGGAATCTGGCTCAATCACTCAGCATTCACCTCTACCTCAGATTTATTACATACAATCGCTGTATGCCAGAAACAAAGAGCATCCCAATGAAGGCCTTCTGCATGGACCACAATTTCTGGTCCTCTTCCCTTATTTCCATTGAAAGCTTTGTGTGCTGCATTCTCTATAAATTATGTCAATCACTGTACATCCATCAACTCAGAATGCCTGCGATTCAGACAAGAATGCGCTGGACCGTGCTGCTTCTTCTAGCCTGGAGCAACACAAATGGAATGCCCTCTAAGTCGAGCCGAGACTTATCTCCTTGTGCCAATGCTACAGACAAACTGAAGACCTTTCTTTTGCTTCGCTCTGTTTACTCACTTGTACTTCTTCGTTCATTGTACTGAATGCCAACATTGCTGTATTAGCGGGCTGTTCGCACTCTATAAATATCAAAACACAATATAACAGAAATAATAGACATGCTGCCTTCATTCCATAATTAACCAACATTTCGATTATAGATGCATTCTATCCAGTCCCAGAGCACAAATCTTTTCTAGCCTGAAATCTTTCATTCTGTCCAAACCTGAACCACAGAATCCTTATTTCCACACACTTATACTAGTCATATTTATATTGCATATACCTTCTATCCAGTCTTAAACAAACATATCCTGTGGGGTTTAATCAAAGCCCAAAACACACATAAATCAAAGTCCCACAGGGAAAATGACCTTCCAGCCTCCAAAAATGTACACACTGAAAATGGGCCTATTAATGAAGACAGTGTTGTATTCCTGCAAGTAACATAAGGAAGAGTTATGTGAATGGCCAAGCATTGGAAATCAAAATGCCTAGCTTTCATTACAAAAGGAACAATTGAACGGAAGAGCAGCCTTTAATTCACACTTGCAGAAGTAATTCAAAGGCCCCTTCTACATGAAAATATGGTTTTCAAACACTGAAACTAAAATGGCTTTGCCTGTGCGTTTTGCATTTTTTAAAACAAGAAATTAGAAAAATGTTCCCCTGCTAAAATAAAGATATCAGGGAAAAGACATGGTGTGTGTTGACAAGATGTAATGTATTAAAAGTAAAATTATGCTTCACATGCAAAATACCGGCAACAATTGAAAAGAAAAGGCTATTTTGGTTCCATAGGCCTGAGACAGATCCTGCTGCTTGTTGTTGGGCAGATTTTCAAAGGCCTGCCTGGCTCTTTATCTGAAAGGGAAATCTCAAAGCTGATGTACACACCAGGTATTTATGACAGGGCCAGATCAACACAGATCCAGCCCTGAATTGGGAAACACACTAAGAAATACATTGTTTTGAGATCAAAATTGTGGTCAACTTTAGATAACAGGACAAAGGGCCAGATGTCAGCATTGCCTTATGGCATCACAAGGCAGAAGTGAATGGGCTGCTGTATGATGAAGATCTCAGCCCACCAACTTCAAACAACAAAGAGGCTAATGGCTTTTAAAAAGAACACATTCCAGGTGGCTCTGGTCACATGCTTGCCAAGAAAAGAAACTGGCCTTGAGAAATGATAAGTAAGATTGTTCATACATGTGAAGATTTCCCATTAGTTTAAATGGACTATCATAACTTGTGATATTCTCTCAGCAACAATAAGCCACACTGTATCCATTCACATGTAATTTGGAATATAATTTCAATATAATTTTGTTGAACTAAAATGTATCCACATGCGACTAATGGAAATGCAATAGCAACCGAAAATTAGTTTCAGGCTGCCCTGAAAATGTCCTGAATTTAAGAGTGCTATATAAATGCAAAATAACATAACATAACATAACACAACATAACATAACATAACATAACATAACAATTGTGAGCTGATGGAGGGTAGAATAGGGTATCTCGGGAGTAAATTGCATGTTTATAACTATTATGATTATTTTTATAAATGGTGAAAAATTGCCAAACACCTGTGCAACATGGTGCACACATGGCTGTCATTTTATCAAATCCCCATGATTAGCTGAAGCAGAATATATATATATATATATATATATATATATATATATATATATATATATATATATATATATATATATATATATATATATCAGCATTTCTTCGTAAATTACAAACCTTTGCCATGTAGGTACTTTCTATCCAAAAAGCTGACATAATAAAGGGGAAATTTCAAAAGGGAGTTGCAATATTTCTGTTCTAAGCTCCTAAACCAATCCTTAGAGAGAGGCTGGACTTGGGGATGGAGAGAAATGTAAATGTCCAATCCGGGTTATGAGATCATAGGTTAACACCAGCTAATGTTTGCTGTCCAGCGGAGGGACTTAGAGAATAAATCGGTCTTGCACCATGGAAAAGGGGAAAGCTATAAAAAAAAATACCAAACAACCGCTGCCAAAAATCTGCAAAGGAGATCTTCTGAAATTGCTTCTGGGGGCAATATTGGAAGAAGGCTGGTGCTGTATTTTGCTGGGGAGACTAGAAAACAGAGACTGCAACACTTCCCTGGAACCAGAGAGGGACAATTGCTGTGGAATTCCATTGGACTGAAGTGTTGGCCAGAATCCTGTTTTTTCCTAAAACCGAAGCCCTGCTCACTTTCCATGAGGGCAGAGCCTAGAGATTTCCAAAAGCAAGTAGATTGTCCAACAAAATGCCAGCCTTGGGATCTATTTAATTCACCCATTCTCTTTCATTAGTGGGTTCTCTTCCATTAATGGGTGGGGGGGGGAATGTCGTCCTTAGCATACGTGACTGTATATTAATCTAATTAACTCCCCAATAGATTGACACAGAGCTTGGAAGAATTTGAAATGTTCACCCCCTCTTCTAGCGGGAAGATACAAGATAATCAATTAAAGTAATTGGGGTTCCTTGATTTCCCTGTTCACCCCTGACTTCTCTAATGAGAATGGGGGCCCCTTCCTACAACAGTAATTCACAACTTAACCCCTACCAAAACAAAAGATATTCTTGCCATGAAACCAAAATTGATAATTGTCACCATACCCAAACCTTGCCTTTCAAATCAAAAGATCCTTGTCCCTAAAGGAAAATTCCGAACCGAAACCCATTCCCAAAACTTGCTTTTAAATAAAACATATTCTTCTCTTAAAAACGAAATTCCCAATTATCATCACTCTTTCAACATTGTATTTAACCAAAGGGTGCTCTTGGCCCACAAAAAAAAACATTTTAAACTGCCCGGCTTCCCCAATACAGGCCTTTAAGTCAGGGGGGTCTGAAATCCCCAAATTCACAATCATTCTCATTTCACTGTCCAACTTCCCCAATGTCGACCTTTAAGTGAAGGGGAGTCTGAAAAACCAAAATTCATACTCATACCCATTTTACTGTCCAAATTCCCCAATATGGGCCTTTAAGTGAGGGGGGTCTGCAAAACGGAATTCTTAAACTTTTCCCACGTCCCCAACCCTGGCCTTTGAACAGAAGGGTGCTGCATGTCATTGATGCATCAGTTTTTGGGGCTGGGGGAGAAGTCCTTTGCAAAAGTGAAACCTCATGTATTCAGCAATGAACATGTGATGTATGTCCTGTTTTGAAATTAGCCCTGTGTCTATTCCTAAACTAAATTCTGGTGAAGTCCTATTTGTCATATGCATTTTTGCAAATCAGTGATTTAAACTGCTAGCATTTTGAGGGCGCAGGGAACTCCATATGGCAAGCCTTGAAGGTGAACTAGTTTCCACAAAACGAAAACGGTGCTTATATTTTGATATCAAACCTATCAACAGGTAGTGTTGAAGATTATGTTCTAGCAGTGTGCCATATTATTATTATTGAAATTCGACATGCATTCCTGGGAAAAGGATTTTAACAGTTTATTTACCCTATGTTCCATGTTTGTGAAACATATATGTAGAAAGTGTGTCTTGTAATTAAAGCTGTGTTTTTTGCCACAAAGAAAGTGGTGGCTGTGAATGAACAAAATTATTATTCATTGAGCTTATAATTAAAATAAATATATATTCTTTCTATACCCCAGCTTGGTTCTTTTCTCACCGTTTGGGCTGGAGATTCTATTAGGTTAGCACTATAACGTTGCTGCACTGGTTGCCTTCAGAGGCAAGAAACCAACTTGAAATATCTAGTTTCGCATGTCAGGCAACACAGTAATCCACCAGAAAACAAATATAAAAAGAATGAGGACGAAAACAGCAAATTTCTTTGGAAGATTTTCGATTGTTTTGCAACTTTTATTAACAATAAACAGATGGGGTGTTGGATTAGGGAAGAGAGAAATGTTGAGGGATGGAGGTTGGAGGGGGTGTGAGGTCTCCCCACATACAAAAAATGCCAAACATGTACAAAAATGAAAGAAACATATTCGAAATTCAACCATTTAAAATTTCTTTTGGAGCTAGTCAACACACTGGAAGACCTCTACTTACTTGACTTACAAGCTCTCCACCATTGCCAGTAAGTCAGGGCTCTGAATGGTAGGGAGATTCTTGGTATGGTTCCCACGCACGATGGACTAAAATCTCATTTTAACTCTTTGTGTAATATCAGAGGAGAAACATTTATTTGCATGTCAGTGTAATCCCACCCATAAAGGCAGTGGAGTGAAGCAATAGCGGTGAAACGGTAAGAGGGTGAATAAGCTTTATTGCTACGCAGACCCCGTGGGCGCACCGCCACTCAGTGCCTTTCCAACTGACTCCAAGAATATGGAATGCTGACCGCCGAGCACGGGCCAACATTCTATTACAACACTTCTCCCCCCATAACAGAACACCACAATGTAAAGCAATGCAACAACAAGAAAGGAAACAGAACTGAACAATTGAACAGAAACTCAGCATGAAACCACACGAGTAAGGCGTGGCAAGAAACTCAGCATGAAACCACACGAGTAAGGCGTGGCAAGAAACTAAGCATGAAGCCACACGAGTAAGGCATGGTACAACACTGGATGGGTGCTCCCTGGTGATGGAAACATCCATAAAATAAAGTGTACACCAATGAATTTGAACATAGTAAAATACTGTGCAACATATGGAACACTGAGGATGAGTGAAACCTTCACTGATGCATTACTCACTCCCACCCAGATATAGGGCCTCATCACGACCATGGCAGTAGTCGTGCCAGTAAAAACTGCACGGCTGCCACCGGAGTAGTTTTATTCCGGCACCTGGCAATGGGGAATTACCAGGGCATTAAAGCCCCGGCGCTCCCGGTAATTCCCCATTGCCAGGCGCCGGGAAAAATTACTCTCCATTCCCATGGACGGATGCACCGGCACTGTGTGCAACAATGCTGGTGCATCCGTCAACATCTGCGAGGGGGTGCCTTTCCACCTGCCAGGTCATACCTGGTGGGCGGAAAGGCCCCCGCCTGCAGAACTCGGAGTGTGCCGGTCCGGTAACGGTGTCGGTAGCTTACCGCATCGTTGTTATCGGACCGGCATACTCATAATGAAGCCCACAGTCTTTCATTCTAACTGGGATCACCGACTCCTCAACGGGTGACCCCAATCACACCTGATCAATGCTCCACAGTCAAACCGAGTCTGTCCACACAACCCCCACAAGTGGGTACTTCACTGCACCCCAGCTCTGATCCACCGGCAGATTCATCCACACGGTGCTCCATGGAAAACCGACTTAAATGAGGTTCCAAAGAGGATGAACCCACAATCGATGCCTCCATTGTGATACCCCTCAACATAACGATCCTTATCTTACTCAACCTTATCCCACCATCCAAAACCGCATGCCGTGCCCCAACCCTCACCACAATGTGGAAGGACATGAAAGTACTCTTAACCAAACCATTTCCAGAAGGATTATTTAAAGCTGTCCTATGATGCCTAATGCCATTGTTTCTCAAAAACTCTTGGATGCAATGAGGCACGAACTGTACACCATTGTTGGGGACCATATTTGTGGATATGCCTTGCCTAACAAACACCCTTTTGAGATTACCAATCACCTTCTCCGTAGTTAATGTCTCAAAAGCAGCAGCCTCGACCCACCACAAAGTGTAGTCCACTAACATCACCACAAACCTCAAACCACCTTCGAGGCACTCCATGGGACCCATGATGTCTAACGCCACCTTAGACCAAAGTTCATTGGGAACATCAAGTAGGTACATTAGTTGCCGGTCCACAACTTTGCTCTTATCACTCCTGGCACATGCCACACACTCCTTTACAACCACCTCCACCTCATCATCCATACCTGCCACCAATGCGACTCCCACAAATTCCTCTTGGTCAGGGATCTGCCCAAATGCCCCTCAGGCGCCAACTTGCTCTCAAACTCACAGGAGGCACCAGCCTATCCCCTCTCGTAAAACCCCATGGACCCTCTGCCAGTTCACTTAAAACATGCATGTACACTCTCCCTTCCTCCCTGGCATTGACTGCCTCCCAGCCATCATGAAGACCATCCTTAATCCAGGTCAACTCTGAATCCTTGGACGATTTCCTTTCCCACTCGTTCTTGTCCACAGCGGGAAGCACACATGCCACCTTGGTGCTCACCTCACTCTCCCGCCTGCTCCACCGGCACCACCACCAGCAATTGGAACAAACAATCTGCCAACACATTCCTGATGCCCGGTACGTACTGTAGCCGGAAATTGAATTCCTGCAACTCCACCATCCATCTTGCTATCATAGGCAACACTGATCCCACCACTTTGGTGGTGACTACATATGTGAGCGGCTTTTGGTCCGGCCTAATGAAATGACATATGGAATTCCCCACAGAAACGTCCTGAAATGTTTTGAAGCCCATGAAGCAGCAAACACTTCCCTCTAGATAATGGCATACCGCTTCTCAGCATCTCTAAGCACCCTAGAGACTAACGCAATTGGCCTGAATAATCCATCTTGCCATTGCTCCAAAACTGCCCCTAGACCGACCTCACTGGCATCAACTGTAAGCACAGTTCTGTTTTTTGGATCAAATGAACTTTAAGATGGTGCCCTGCCAACATCTTCTTTCAACTACACAAACCCCACTGACACTCCTGCGACCATTCTAATTGTGCATTCTTTTTCAAAAAGGCACGCATGCATACTGTTTTCTCAGCAGACAAAGGTATGAATTTGACATAGTACTCCATCATTCCCAAAAATGACCTAAGTTGGTCCTTGTTCACCAGGTATGGGGCCTCCCTCATCACTCTAACCAAACCTTCCCTAGGTTTTATGCCATTGGCATCGAGGGTGTGACCCAAATACGTCACGCTGGGCACACCCACCTGACACTTCGAGAACTTCAACCTGTCAAACCACTTTGCAGTGAAATCTGCATGACTCAATGTACCCTCTCATCATGTTCATTTTTATTCTTACCCCCAGACTAAAATATCGTCCTGGAAGTAGCTCACTTTCCGGCACACCCCCAAATAATTCCTGCATTATCTGCTGAAAAACCACAGATGCAGATGCCAGCCCATATGGCATGTGACAAAACCTGTATGCACCAAAAGGTATCACAAACAAGGTCAGGGGCCATGACTCCTTACGTAGATTGATCTGGTGGTATGCTGATGAGAGGTCGAAAGTGGAAAGCCACTCTGCATATCCCATAGTCAACAACAATTCATTGATATTGGGGAGAGGATGGCAATCGATCTCTAAGGTCCACACACATTCTTAACCATCCACCCTGTTTGCGCACCTAAACCACTAGGGACAACCACTCTGAACTCTCAAACTCCTCTATTTTCCCCACCTTCTTCAATTTTTGCAATTCCATCTTCAACCCTTCCCTAGCCAACATGGGAACATTCCTGACTTTGTGCGCCTTGGGCACCATCCCTCTTTTGAGAACAATCTTGAGGGAGAATTCCTACAACATACCTAACTGCTCCGTAAACACCATAGTGTACTTGCTACATAAATGCTCTGCCAACATATTGTTGCCTGACTGTTCCTCCACACTAAACACAGTACACATTTTCCTAGGCGTATTTCTATATCTAGGGCTGCTTGTTCATCCCAACCCAACACGCTTGCTCCCTTATGTGCCACATACATATTTCCTTCCGTGCTGCATCACTTGAACTCAATTCGAGCCTGTTCTCTTTGTGTACTTCCGGAGAAATCATAGTATAAGGGGAACCTTAGTCCACCAACATTTCCAGTCGTATACCATTCACAGTCAATGTGTCCCATGGCCCCCTCTTGACCCTCCTCGACATACAGTTTCACACCATCCCTCATGATACCACTGCCATGTGTCACAGTGCTGCCTGCAACCCCCTCGACCTCAATCATCCTGACACTTTGTCGGCCTTGTGTGCCACCATCCCCTCCATTCAAACTGCACATTCTGGCTTATTGTCCCTTTATTTTACAATGCCTACATTCCACGGCCCATGCCGGGCACCCCTTTGCCCCGGTGGGATGACTCGACCGCCCGCACTTCTTGCACACTTCTTCTTGTCACATCCCATCCCTTGGTATTCATTCTGCTCAGTCTCTTTGATTGCCCATCAAACTTCTCAGTCTTGCTTCTGACATTGTTGCTGCCCTTCTTGGGTGATGGCAAAACCACCTGATTGACTCCCCTTGACCATTCCTGTCCGTCTTCTCCGTGACGGCCTGAACACTGGCACGTAACTCCTCAATGGCTCTCTTAATTTCAATTACTTTGTACAAAGGTGGGTCTCTGTCTATCCACAACCTTTCTCTGACTTTGGAATTGCTCTCCTTTATCATGATCTGTTCTCTGATGTATTCTTCCTGTACTCCTGTAAACTTACGAGTGGCTATGAGAGTACGCAAAGCCCTAACGTAGGCATCCATACCTCCTCCAACTCCTTGTGCCCTGGAGAAATGTATTTATTGTTCAAGTACTACATTGGGTCTCTTCCCAAATCATCCCTCTAATTTCTTGAAAGCTGTTTTATATGCACTCACTACTCTCTCGCCTTCTCCGCCACCTTGAATGTGCACCTCTTCACCCGGCAGATGCCTGAGCACTCTGAGGCCTTCAGTCCCTAGACAATTCAACAATGCCACCTCCATTTCATCATCGCTGTACCTCGAACCTCCAGCCGCTCTCATGTACACCTTAAACACGTCCACCCAAATGTTCCACAAAAATGGGGGTTCACCCGGGGACATTAAAAATGCTTGGGGAGGCCTGTCATTGCTGTGCTGCATGGCTGCACATAGTTGCTCAATTCGCAGTGTTTGTGACTCACACAAGGTTGCACAGCATGCGCTCCTGAGTCACTGTCCATTATGTCCTTTCTCCTTTTGTGCTCCCTTGCTGCACAGCCAACAGGATTTCCATTCCCTATATTGGAATGACACAGTAACTTATTGTTTGTCTCCCTCCGTGCTCCACTGCTGCACCGCCAGCTTCCATTTGCTGTACACGGATGTGAGAAGTGGCTGCAGCAGCGTTGCTGCCGGGTGTTGCTAAGCAACCCAAGATGGCTGCCGCGTCCATCAAGGTCGCTAGGTCCTTTGCTCTAGCGGCCTGGCTGTATGTGAACAGGAGATTCAAATGAAGCGTGGGATATGTTGCAGTCGTTTGAAGAGATGTTGGGTTATTGGGTTGCTTGCAGTGCTTCGCTGCCATTTTTTGGTCCCTGGGAACTCTGGCAGATGTGACAGAAAGAGTGTCCGGGTGTGGTTAGTGGGGAAAGTGAAAGAAAGCTTTGCTGTTGTGTTTATTTTATTTATTTATTTTTACATTTTGTAAAGTGCTCTAAACACGTGGGCATCAAGGCGCTGGTTGCAGTAAATGTTACAATGCAGTAGTTCTTGCATTTATATAGATAGAACGTGTTAGCTGGAGGACCGATCGGGTGGTGTACTAGGTGAAGAGTCAGGTTTTCAGAAGTTTGCGGAATGACCAGTAAGATTGCTTGGCTCTCAGGGCAGGTGGTAGTGCATTCCAAAGTTTTGCTGCAATGACCGGGATAATCGAACCGCCGCCTCTGGCCCATCTGAATCTCGATGTGATGAGATGGTGAGCGTATGTAGATCTGGTCGGTCTCGTTAACTGGGCTTTAGTAATGTGTGCACTTTGGAAGTACTCAGGTACACTGTGCGGGCCTTGTTATTTGTGGATCGTGTGGCGTTCATTAAAGATTTCTGTGTCCAGAGGGGAGCCTATATTAGCGTATTGCGCAAAGATGCATTGGTTGGGAAGTGGTATGCAAGATTGTTGGGGAGGTGTACTGTTTTGATGTTTGTGGACTGTAGGGAGGCTTGTTAAATTGTGGTGTATGTGCGGTTTAATTGTTACACTCGTGTTTTGGAGGATAGAATTTCAGCAGGTTTATGCGGGAAGAGGTCTGTGGAGACTTCGATGGGCCTTTGAAGCATCCTTTTGGTATGGGCGTGCCAATTTACTGCTAGCGGTGTATCCCAAGTAGGGTAATTCGGTTGAGAACACCTGGGCTCAGTAAAATGGGCTGCTGTTTCTGGCAGTAGACAGCGTGCATCACCCAGTCCTGAAATCACAATGGAGGAATACGCGGCGGGGGATATACGTAGCAGGCAGCAGTGTATATCAAGGAAACGGTGGAGTGAAATCACTCCATGGAAAAAACCCACAGGGCCATCTATTATGGTTGCGAACCTAGGAGCGAAATCAAAATGGGTGAAAATTACAGTGGGACATATTATAAGGATTCTAGAAGCAACAAGGCGCTGAATCATGTTTGATCAAACTGTTGTTTTTATTGCACAGGTCGTTTTCTTGCAGAATGGTATCGTTTGTTAACAAATTATGGTGTGTTGCAGAACAGAGGAGCAGGGTTGGCCATTTTTATAGCAGCACTAAAGCGGTGATATTCAGATGTTATTTCCGAAGAGTTAATGCCAAGCTTCAATTTTAACATTCCCCCGCACAGCAGACATTCTGCAGTGCGACAACAGAAAGAACACACTATATTTTAGATAGAGAATGTCTAAATACGTGTCTATAAATCTGCGAATCTAATTGCACGTCTATAAATTTGCTTCTTTAAATTACCGTCTTTAAATGCACATCTCTTGTGTGTTACTTCGGTGCTACGTGCTGTTGATTCGACTTTTTGTGGGCCTGGTTATATTTGTGTGTCTTCATGGCTGTGTGAATTCTTGTGAGTACCCTCTGTGTGTGGAAATTAGGTTAAAAAGCCTTTTGACTGTGCCAGTGCCCACCAGAGTGAACACACAGTTCTGGAGCTTGCCCGTTATTGTGCCCCTGCCCCGGGTAACCAGAGCATGGTCTCCGAAAGAAAACAAAGAGGTGGAAAGGTTACAAAAGAGGAAGGTAAAAGAAGGACTGGGAATGCACACAGACTAACACTTGGAAAGTGTAGTAATGCAGGACATACTCTTCAGATGTAGGTACATGTAGTCCAAGTGCTCAGGTCTTGGCTACATATAGTTCAAGTAGATATCATGAGAAAAAGATCACACCTACCAGGTATCTCTTCAATTGACTCTGTTGGAGCCTAGTGCTAGGAACCTTCACTCATAAGCATATGTTCTACACTCACTCTGACATCACAGCTACTAGCAGAGTGATACACGCACAAAGGGAAGGGAAGGAAAAACAAGACACTACACACCTCCCTTACCACCAAAATATTCAAAACTCAAACAGGGAAGGAGGGCAAGATACTAGACTCCTCCCTTTCTACAAAACACATTGAAGTACAAGCAATAGCCACAACTCACCCAGGGAGGAAGGGCAAAACACTGCAGAAAGATGCCAGGGTGTTGAAGGTATGCAGAGGCTACGCTAGGAGGTATTTGGGGGTGGGGTCTTTTGGTTGTAGCCCTGTATAGAAGCTCAGGGGATACAACCAAAAGGCTAGCTACTACTCCCGCGTCCCGACGGTCCTGACATTAGCCTAGCCCAGTATCTTTCCCAGACCTAGCAAGACCCCTGAAGGTATGTGATTGTGGTGGCTGGGGTGATTGTGGCGTGTAGACATTGGTAGTGGGTCCTGTGCAAGGCTGATCATAATAGGGGGGAAATAAATAGTATCCTATGCAGCATTTACAGTGAAGGCAGTTTGCAGTAAGTGTGTGAGGGTGTTTTTGTGGGTGCGCCCCGTTTGCCGTATGGCTGGGACAGTATGTGATTTGGCGCGCTTGTTCATTTTTGCGTGTTTGCAGCGATGTATGCATCTGAATGCGTGTCCAATGCGCAACTGTGTCTGTGTGTATCTTTCTTTGCGTAACTCTGCATGAGGATCTGTCAGTTTCATTGTGCATCCGCTTGTGTCTGCGTGTCCTGTTGTTTCTGTATGCAAATAAGTATGTTTGGATATGTGTGTATTCATATCGTGTGTGTGCGTATCTGGATGTGTGCGCTTATCTCCATGTCCATGAGATGTGGGCTGTGGATGCATGACCGATGCACAACAATGGGGCAGGTTTCCAAAAACATTTTGCAATGGAAAACTCCCATTGGAAAACGCAGTGTAAATCAGGCCCAATGTGTGTCTCACTCAATGTCTGTTTGCAAGTACCTAGCTGTGTGTGCCTGCTCTTATATATTTATGTGTTATGATGTGTGTTTGCGTGAGGCAACTACTATGGCCGTGACAACATAAGCTCTGCACAGAGCTGGTGGCACGTGAGCATGTTTTCAGAAAATTGTTACATCACACTTTGAGGCAGCTTAATACTGCACGAAATAGTATGTGATATTTAAATCGCAGCAAACACTTTTAGGCTCTGATTTAAAAACGTTTTTAAATGGGACTTTCCCATGTTATAAACGTTTCTGTAAATCTGCCCCTTAAGGTACCGTCTGCCTTGTTTGCTGCAGTGTGAGCGGGCCTGATTGCCCTGCCTGCATCAAACGTAAGGCGTGTGGGAACCTGCGCGGCAGAAACAGGAAGTGAACGCCCACTGCGGGCTTCGCGCGAGCTCCCGGGTGGTTGCTAAGTGAGTAATCACAGGTTGGACCCGGGGGAGCTGTGCAACTGACGGTGTCCTGATACTGCTTGTGCACACGCTGCTCGCAAGTAAACACTCAAACATGGATGGATGGGTACAGGCCGTGTCAGCCATCAGTGTGATGGGAGCGTTGGGGTCTGAGCTTGGGAAAGGGTGGGCATGGCCTATGGAGCTGAACAAACCGCACAATCACTTCCTCGGGAGATTGATGGGGGAGTGGCTGTACAGGTAGAAGGGGAGACAGAATCCGCCTGCTTCATTTTGTGTGGTTTTGCTACTCTACATTTCGCGTTCGGGCTCGATTACTGGAATATTTGCCCGGTTCAAAGTGAATTTGCACTGCTGAAAAGTGACTTTGCATTGCCGATACAAACCCTGGTTCATGTAACCATGCTAAGTGTATTTTTGTAGTACAAAGTCCGCGCAAAGTCAGCGCATAATCATTTTTGCAGCACAAAATGACTTTGCCTGGAGTTTGCACAGCAAAAATACACTTTACACGGTTCCATGAATCTGGGTTTGTGTCGGCAGTGCAAAGTTACTTTTCAGCAGTGCAAAGTCTCTTTGAACCCGGCAAATATTCCATAAATCGGGCCCTTTATATTTTTGGTTGGTTTTGCTCTGCGCACCAAATATTTAGACCAATTAGTGGGATACAAAGCTAGTTGCCTGCCTCCTGTTTGACTGAAATATTGGCGGCATGAAGCAAAAGTGCCCAAGGAACGAAATTCGCCCCAAAAAGTGGTGAAAGAAGGGATACATCTGCCCCAGGGGTGATATCGAATTAGAAGCTCATGCCACCCAGTGTGCTTCACTGGCCACCCATTCGCCCACCAATGGTGACGGGAGCTTAATGGAAGATGAGTTGGCGTGTAAGTGAGCTAGAGTAGGAGAAGGCTGCAGAAAATACCAGAGGATAGAGGAGAGGCTGGGGCAAAGGAAAGAGAGAGCGGTAAGTAGGTATTAGTGAGAAAAATGAGAGGGACAGAAGTGGGGGTGATCCAAGGGAGGGAGGACACAGAGTGACATTGGAAGATGAAAGCCAGAAGCGAGGGATCACAGAGCTGGGTGAGCAAGAGAATTCCTGGGTTGGGTAGAGCCAGAGCTGTGTCCGCGGGTCTACCTGCCACAGCCAAAGAACCATACCTGGCACAGTACCCACCTCCCCCCTCCACAACAGAAGATCAAAATCAGGTGTTCTGCCTATGCAAAAGCCACAACATATCTGGGGTCCCCCTAGCCCCCTCCCCCCACACACACAGGAAACACAAAATCCATAACTGTGATCTTCCTCCTATCTCTTAAATTGCAAGACCCATACTTTAAACAAGACATTTTGCCTCTCCACCGACACACAATACAAGAACAAAAATCAGTATACTGTCTCCCCATCCTCCATAGCACACATAGGCGCTATACCTGGTGTCCAGGTCCCCCACCACCCACACACAAAACCCACTGCTGGCGATCTGAACTCCTGTCCCACAATCAGACTACGTCCCATATTTAGTGGGCCTCCCCAGCCTCACAACACACATCATCATTATTTGTAGATGCAACATAATGAAAGGAACATTATTTGCCCAGAATAACACAATTTATTCAAGAGTTGAAGTAGCAATGTGTGCTAAGATTAGCTGGTTAGACACTTGATCACACATCTTCGTTGCTGTAGCTGATACAAATATGTGTTAATGTAAGTATGTCCTTAAGAGGTAACATAATTCTCTGTTTCATAAAGAGGGCTTAAATAGTACAGAAATCACATTATAAACCAACCTGTCAAATATGTACATCTTTATGTTGAGCAAAGAATTTAGGACTATTGGTTTGTTTTTCACATCCCGAATGCAAGTCTAGGAGTAGCACAATGCAAAGTAATGTCAATGCAAAGTAATGCCAATGGAAAAACTCTCCTCTTACTTTTGCATCTGTACTATGACAACCCACAACAACTGAAAACAAACCTGCATGACAAGGTAACCCGACTGTAGTCACGGGTTCACACAGCCATGCACCTTGGTGTCATGCATGATCTGAAGACAATGTGAGGTCCCCCAAAACAGCAACGCTTTTTTGTGGGTCTCAAACCAGCATGGGCTTGATTTTGTAACTTTGTTTAATTGCTTTGGAAGAAGGCACACATTTTTAGTTAACTGGAGGTGGGGGTTGGACTTTCCCGTACAGATGCATCCATTCAGTTCTTATCACCTAAAATTCACACTCGGGGCTGTCACAATGACCGTTTCCCTCTCACTGCCTGCCTGCCATGCACTTAAGAAGCTCCCCATTCAGAGGCCCAGCTGACAAAGAGACGTGTTAAAAACGTATTTGCACCGCTAATGCCAGGCCTGCTTTGCTTTCTTCTGCAAGGGCTGTGCAGATGACTAGACTCTGTGCGCAGAGAAGGGCATGCCGGTGTGTGTGGGCAGTGACACAGCAAGGTCAGCATAACTATCGGCATGGCTGGCATAGGCTTATCAGGCAATGAACAGGCAGATGTTATGGGTCGCATTAAAGAATTAGAACATCCCACAGGGCCTACTAAAGTTGATCATTTTGCTTCACGAGAATTCTAAGATCCTGATAAGACTGGATAAGGGGGACGCTTGTCATGAGCAATTGCTTCTTGTGTGGGTCTTACACAGTGGCTGCATTTTAGCTCCTATGCTCTTCAGTCGCTGCATCTCGGATGTTGAGGGGCTATGAAAAGATTTGAATTGGTGCCTGCCACAATTCAGGGTTCAAAATTGAGATTCTATGAGCAGGAGGTAAAAGCAGCTCTTGGGTATCGGGCATCAACCAATAGGCAGGGGCAATCGCAGGGGGGCCAGGAGCTACCAGAGATGCCCTTTTAACTTTTTGCCCATTTTGTATGAACCATTGTGTTTAAATGTGTAATAGATGAGTTATAATTCTTCTTTATTAACTTTCCCAAATCCTCACAGTTAATGCCACATTTACATGTTTGGAAGGCAACCGTTGGCCCTAGGAGACACAAGTAGCTCCTGGTAACTGTTGGTTTCAAGCTAACCTGGCTCTACTATGCTAGAAGCAGGAGCTAAATAACTCACAGCTCCCCTCAATTTCGAACCCTGTAATTGAAGAACGTGTCCCTGCATTGGCTTGCCTTTGCGGGCAACCTGCTTTTGTTTGATATTGCCCCTATAGGTCTGCAACATAAACTGACAGCCTTCTCAGCCGATGCAAAGTCGAACAATTCAAGGGCCTGGTTTATGGAATGTTTTGTGCTGTCCAAAGTGACGTTCCACTGGTGCAAATTCCCTTTGCACTACCAACAACCACCCTGATTCACCGAGTGGTGCAAAGTGTATATTTGCAGTGCAAAGTGACTTAGCACCGTGCTAAAAATGCCACGTTGCACTGCAAAAAGAAGTTTTGCATCGCTCTGTGAATCAGGGTGTCTGTTGGCAGTGCAAAGTCACTTTGCACCGCGCAAAACATTCCATGAATCAGGCCCTAAGTGTCAACGGCTGAAGTCGAAATGCGTGTATTTTCCCGAAATGTAGAGCTCCTAAGACCATGAGTTGGTCAGTTTCGGAAATTCGTCAGGAAATGGCACAGAACTTATTATACACTGGCTTTACTATTTCTAATTCTACCTCCATAACGAATATATAAGGATTTCCTTACAGATAAGGTCAAACTCTTGTCAGACCAATTGAAACGAGTTTATTTAAAATCACCCAGGTTCCACTTAATTCCAGATGCTAAATATTGTTCAATGAATGCAGCTCCAACTTTGACCTATGGTCTAATCATCACAAGCCAGAGTCTTGGAAACCTTCTCCACACCTTGTATGGGATCCTCTGGAAGAACACCTTGTTAATTCCCCTTAGTTTACCTAACTCTCTCATATGCCACAAACTGGGCTTTATTTCCCTCGAATCAGTGCACCGGTACATGGAAAAAAAGATGTTTATATGCAAACGTTCTTAATCCTCCGGCTAATTCCCTTCTGGAAGAATTATGACCTTTCCTTAGCTATTTTCTCAAGGATCACGAGGTAATTTTAAAGGAAGTAGGCTCTGATTCCTGGGACTATGTGACTAATCCTTCTAAGGTAAAAAGGAAATGATATGATTAGGAGTGGCAGATTGCTATTGAGCAATTGGGTTCCTATTCTCTTTAAAATTAATATTCCAATTTCCTTAAGACAAGGAGCAAATTTCCAAAATATATACATCGCTTTCCATGTAATATAACGAAAACAACGTACATGAAACGTAAGTTTAATTTGGCACCGACATTACAGGTGCTAGGCCTGAGAATAGCCCTGCAGAGGGACTAAAATAACCTGTAGGCTGTGTAAGCCTTGCAGCTATATAGAATGGAAAGCCCACCATTCCATCAGCTGTCCGGCTAGCAGGGACTTCACAAATATTGACTTCTCTCAATATATTGACGCCAGGGAGTCCCTGCGGCTAAGACCAATGGACGGCGGGCAACTCTCTCTAGCTTTAAACTTAACACAACTTTTACAAAATGCCATACAAACTATTAGCTGTCCAAAGTGTTATTTAATGTATGTAGAATCAAATCGGAGTTATATTCATTTTTAAATAATTATGTGTTCTGGATGGAAGTTATATCATTCTTTTTAATTAATTGTTTGCTGTTCTTATTATGTATAGCCACTGGGGTTATTTTGTGAAAGGTATATATTTTTATAAACCATAATGTAATAAATACAAACGGAATATCCAGATTTGCTCCAGCTTTTGGTTGCGTAAATCAAAACAGAAGGGGTGATGACTGGAAGGTTTAGAATGAATCTTAGCCTCTGGTATTGCTATGGGCAACCCCCCCAGACCATCGTTCTTTGCCTGCCAAGCCATTACAAAAGGGGAAAGACCATATGCAAAAAAGGCTTGTTCCCACCCCAAACGTGGCAGTGTAGCCCAAACTGCTTGGTCACATCCCTCCTGCACGAGAGCACAAGCATCCCCAGACATGTTTCAGCCATAGTTGGGCCTCATCATTGAGCAGTAACTTGAATCTCTCAACTCAGCAGGCACAGGATCCACGACTGGGCATACCCGTCCAGCTCAGGGTGACTATAGCCAAACAGAAGGGGTGATGTTTGGAAGGTTTAGAATGAATCGTAACCTCTGGCATTGCTCTGGGAAACCCTCCAGACCACCGTTCTTCGCTTGCCAAGCCATTACAAAAGGGGAAAGACCATATGCAAAAAAGGCTTATTCCCACCCCAAAAGTGGCAGTGTAGCCCAAACTGCTTATTCACATCCCTTCCGCTCAAGACCACGAGCATCCCCAGGCATGTTTCAGCCTCGTTGGGCCAGGATTAGCTTGGGTCTCTAGGGCCAGCAGGCACAAGACCCACGACTGAGCATAACCATCCAACTCGGGGTGACTACAGCCAAACAGGAGGGGTGATGGTTGGAAGGTTTAGAATGAATCGTAACCTCTGGCATTGCTCTGGGAAACCCTCCAGACCATCGTTCTTCACCTGCCAGGCCATTCCAAAAGGGGAAAGACCATATTTAAAAAAGGCTCGTTCCCACCCCAAAGTGGCAGTGTAGCCCAAACTGCTTGGTCACATCCCTTCTGCACAAGACCAGAAGCAGCCCTATGGTTGTGTAAATCATCCATGAGATAGCAAGTACAAACCACAGAGGCTCCTGGTCATCACCCCATTTGCTCCAATTCAAGAATCAGGTCCAATATGTAGCACAACAAATGATGCACAGTGGAAGTATAAAGGATAGTGAGTTAGGGACTGTCCTAAAGAGTAGTGAACTGGGGATGGAAGGGGAATTGAAGGTTGCTGGATAGGGTTGGGGTCAATTTGGTTTGTGTTTTGAGTTTTTGTGGGATGGAAGAGGGAGTATGTTTGATGAAGTGTAGAGGTGTTTTATAATGGCATATGGGAGGATAGAGGCTGTGCATGTTTGTGTGTGCTGGTTGACAATGTGTGTTTTGACTGTTTTGTATAAGGGTAAACAATATGCTTGTAGTAGACAGAGCAAGTTGCAAGGCTTGTCGGGGGAGAGCAGCGTGTGGTGGAGAGTGTGTTTTGTGGCTGCGTTTGGGTGTTGATGGCACGTTTCGGTGGAGAGTAAAGACTGCATGATATAATCACCTTTAGCCAGAAAGAAAGAATGTGTGGTGGGGATTATCCATGCACCTTTTTATTTATTTCTAGTGTATAGACTATGCTTCATTACAAGAGGTGGGTAAAGTGAGGGGTCCATTAACACAACAAAGTGATTGTAATTGACTTTCAGGACAATTGATGTTATTCAAAGCAAGGGGCTTATTTAGTTCAATCTTCACCTGTACATGTAAGAACCCTCTTTCTTAGTGCAAACATGGTATACAAATCAAACACTTTTCTACACATAGCTATCCATCAATCCGTCAGTCTGTCCATGGGTCTGTCTGTGTATCTGTGTTCTATCTATCTATCTATCTATCTATCTATCTATCTATCTATCTATCTATCTATCTATCTATCTATCTATCTATCTATCTATCTATCAATTATGGGGACGTCAACCTGCGGCTCTCCGTCTATCTATCTCTTATGGGGACGTCAACCTGCGGCTCTCCCTCTAGCTATCAATTATGGGGACGTCAACCTGCGGCTCTCCGTCTATCCATCTATTGTGAGGACTTCAACCTGCGGCTCTCCGTCTATCTATCCATCATGGGTACTTCAACCTGCAGCTCTCTGTCTATTTATCCATCATGGGGACTTCAACCTGCGGCTCTCCCTCTAGCTATCTATTATGGGGACGTCAACCTGCGTCTCTCCGTCTGTCTATCTATTATGGGGACGTCAACCTGCGGCTCTCGTCTGTCTATCTGTTTTGGGGACTTCAACCTGCGGCTCTCCGTCTATCTATCCATTATGGGATGGCTCTTCAGATGTTTTGGACTACAACTCCCATGATCCCTCACTATTAACTTTGCTGACTAAGGATGACGTAAACTGTAGTTCAAAACAATTGGGGAGTCAAAAGTTGCAGACCCCTTATCTATCTGTTTACGTTTGCTTCCAATAAAATAATACCAATTTTATGAAGAATGAAGAACATTTCCTTTAAAATCCAGAGAGAATTCGCTCTATTGCAATGTGCAACTACCAAACCTACATTTATCAAAGCTTAAGTATGTACAATAACTCAAGCACCAAAATTGAAAGCGTATTCCAACCTTGCAGGAATAAGCAAAAACAGTGCTCAGCATTTCCTTAAAATCAATACGTACATGCAGCACTTATAATTAATCATAAAATAAATATGCGTGTAAGCGAATCATATCTAATAAGATGCTGTGCACATTTTACAGTATTACAGCTTGGCAATACACAATAATCTGTGTCTAACATTTGGTGAGACCCAAATAGCAGTTCATTATAATATGTTATATTATGATAGGTTATTTGTTTTTATAAATGACATTGCAGCCATTTTGGGCCTGCAGGAAAATAGGTTGGATTTGGTAAGTAGGACCAGGGGGGAGCATTGAAGCTTGCTTTGCTGTTGTGTTGATGTGTGCACATAGAAAATAACTGGGCTCATGCGTGCTAATTTGTAGGTGAGTTTTTGTTCAGGCATTTGGGTGGTTTATCCAGCGGGGCTCTGTTTACTGCTAACTAGGTCTGCCTTTAGAGCATTGGAGGGTAAAGTGTTGCTGACTGTGTATGTGTAACAATCATCAGAGATGTCAGGTGTCAAGTTCAGGTGGTGTTACTGTGTGCAAATGAGTGGGTGCAAGTTTGTGTCCATCACTCAGTGTGCGAGGGGCAAGTTGAGTTGTGTAGCAGGTGGTCGAAAGCAGAATGGTGAGTAGGTTAGAGATGGGTGTAAAATATCTGGAAGCCACGTGTAACAAGGTAGAACATGGCATAGCAAGGCAGGAAATGGCATGGCATGGGAAAGTATAAAAGGCACAACAAAGCACGAAAAGGAACAGCAAGGCATGGAAGGTGATATGACATGATATTTATAATGCGCCTGTACACAAGTGTTTCTAGGTGCGACAAGACAACGTAGGGAGACAGAGGGAGGACGTAACACACGATCTTACTAGGCTTTGTGTCATTCAGATCGTGCAATTGCAGGGGGGAGGGAGGAGAAGTGTTAGGGGGAGGGAGAAGGGAAGTGCTGTCAGGACAGCAATTGCTCTAAGTGCAGCGGGGGAGCCAACTATGGGAAGTGCATAAAAGTGGGGTTTAGGGGGGATTGTGGGGTTGCAGAGCAGCCCGTACATGCACGGAGGCCAGGAGGCAGTGCAGGTGCTTGCAGGTCATGGAGGAAGCATGGTGCCCATTGAGGAGTTCACAGGGTAGCCAGGTGACCAGCTAATGCGGCAGACAGGTGGTCAGCAAGGGAGACCAAGAGAGAAAGCAGAAGCGAAAAAGAAGGTCTTGAGCTCCTTCCGGAACGTTAGGTGGTCCTGCTCGAATTTGAAAGGGGCAGGGAGGCCATTCACGTGGGAGGGCCCTGCAGAGGAGAGATATCTACCTCCTACTCTTTGCCCAGAGAAGCATCTGACCATCAGGCATTTAGAGGTAGCTGAGCGAAGGGCTTGAGAAGAAAGATGTTTAGGAAGAGAGAGTTCGATATAATGCAGGACCCGGCCCCAGACACCCTTGTAGACAATGCAGAGGGTTTTGAACTTGATCCTTGCAGCCATCCAGAGGAGAGATTTCTGGGCTGGAAAGATATGATCCCTGAGCTTGAGGCCAAGGACAGGTCTTGCAGTCCTGTTCTGGATTAGTCACAGAGGGTGGAGAGTGGAGGAAGGCAGGTTGAGATAGAGGCTGTTGCAGTAGTCCAGCCTAGAGAGAACCAGGGCTCTGGAGACACTGAGCTTCTGGATGAAAGTGAGAAAAGGAAGAATACCTCTAAGGAGGTGCATCTGATAGTGGTACTTCTTCAAGAGGTCCATGATATGAGGGGAGAAGGAGAGAGTGGAATTGAAGATGACCCCAAGGAGCGGTGCCAGAGTGAAAGCGGGAAAGCAGGAGAAGGGGTCCCAATGAGGACGATCTCTGTCTTCGAGGCATTGAGGCAGAGATCGTTGCAGGCACACCTTTCCTGAATCGCGAATAGACAGTCAGGAATAAGCGAGAGAGGAAAGGAGGCAGAGGGGAGCCTGAAGGAGCGCTTAGTGTCATCTGCATAACACTGAAAGTTAGAGGAGATGGTAGAGTTGAGGTGGGCAAAAAAGCCAGGAAGAGAGGTTGAAGCCCTGGGGAACACCACGTGTGGAGAGAGTGGTGGTGGAGAGAAAGGACCCCAATTGGACCTGAGAGGGACAGTCAAGGATGAAGGAAGTCAACCAGGCGAGGGCCTGATCAGTGAAGCCCAAGCTCTCACAGAGACAATTTTTCAGGATGGCTTGGTTGACCGTGTCAAAACCAGAGGAAAGATCAAGGAGGATGAGGATAGAAGGAAGGCTAGAATCAAAATTAGTGAGCGTGTCTTCACAGGTGTTCAGGAGAGCAGTTTCCGTGCCTCTGGCTGCTCTGAAGCCAGACTTATGCCCATGGGGACAACCAACAGATTCAGTGTGAAGAGTGATCTGGGAGATGGCCGGCTTTTCCAAGAGTTTTCCCAAGAAAGGAGTGATAGAGATCAGGCGGTAGTTTGCCAGACAGGAAGGATAGGCTGATGGATTCTTCAGTGGCAGGTCTGGGGTAGGCTTCACCTGGAGGACAGAGAGTGTCAGGTGGGAGGAGAGTAGAAAGTGACTGTTACACTACGGCAGCAGAGAGCTTTCTTACGAAGAACTTCCCGACTATGGAATCCGCTTTGGCATCGTTACAAGTTGCCTTGCAAACTGTTCAGGTCACGTAAACGTGCTAGTCAGCTGATCGGATGTGCTTCACTTACACGGAAGCCACGCCCTCTTGTTCCTTAAAGCCTTCAGCCGCGGGAACTTCGTTGCTGCTAATTGTACATTACAACGTGCCTTTTCGTAGCCCGCCTACGGCACTGTTTGCCTTCCTCGGATTAACCTCCATGAACCTTTGATTCTGAACTCTCGTTACCAGACCTCGGCTTTGTACTCTGTTTCTGCTTATCTGGATTACCCTAAGGACTTGTTGCCACAGTAATTTTCCTTTACTGCCATTAAACCGCAGGAGCCGGGGAGACCTTCAGTTCTACGGGCTCTGCGGCTCTTCACTTCCGCTCAAACCTGAACTCCAGTTCTCATTCATTTTATGCTTGCACGAACGCCTTTGCTTTCCATCTGCGTTCCGTCTCTACGATCAAGATCTGCTGAGATCCGCTTCAGCGTGACGCTGCTTGGTCCTCTTCTTCCTGTTCTATCTGAATCATCTATTTGGAATATAAGACCATTGCTACCAGTGCTGCTTATCAAGGACTGCCTTTGCTCCAACTATCTGATTACCTGTGTTCGCATACTGAGAGACTGTTTGTTTTTTCTACTGAAGTGCATTTACGAACGCTTTCCAGGACATGCACACACCTGGCCCTAGTGCGTCCCTCGTGCCGTTCGGGTTGTCCTCCCTATACTAAGTTTCCCATTTTATTATTTTTTCCTGTCGTTTTCATCAACCATTTGGATTTTGTATTCCTTATTGAAACTGGTCCAGGATTTCCTCTCAGGTCTACTCACATACACTATCTCAGGTACCGGCAGTTCTATTGTGTTTAATGGAATTAATTAAAAAGAAACAAGTTAGGCATACTACTCAAAATCTTTCTGTATCTCTTGCAGCATTGGTCTAGTGGTGCGCTCAATGCCGCTCTTTTGCATTATAGACTACTCTGTCTGTTCTTACATAAATAGCAGAGTGGTACATCGTGAAAAAGAGCCCCTCTCGAAGAGGAAGCCTGATTCTTGAAATTAGGGGAACTGGGTTTTCGGAGACGTCTACGGCTCATCCTACATCTCGATTCAGGTTGGGGTCACGCACACCTTCCGGCTCGGTGAGTAACAGTGACCAGTCCAAGTGAGAGGAGTGGTGAGAGGGTTAGACAGGGGTATGTCAGAGGAGATGATGACATCCAAGGTGTGCCCGGCAGAGTGTGTCAGACCTGATGATGGAAGAGAGAGCAAGAGAGTTTCGCAGAGATTGCGGAAGAGCCCTGAAGAGGGATTGGAAGCATCCAGATGGATGTTTAGGTCTCCAAGTAGGAGAAGGTGAGAGGTAGTGGCAGGGAGATAGGTTGAGAGGTCTGGCCATTCAGAGAGGAATAGGGTGACATGGCCACGTGGCCTGTAGATGGTGACCAGAGTCAGAGGCTGGATGGTGCAGCTTGGAACAACATGGCCTCCACCCAATACTCTCACAACGGGTCTTCAACCTCAGGCCCTGGTTGTCTCTCTTCTGCCCTATCTTTCTCTCTCTCAAGCAGACACACCATACACTGTGTGAATCAAGGATCGAGATACTGCAAGCAAGGAGAAGGGCTGAATCGGGACTCCAGTCATAACCCCAACTGAAGCACGAAAGGTTCTGGGAGGCATGAACATTTTTGGTCTGAGAAACCTCATGTCTTTCTAGTTTGGTGGAATATCCCAAACAGGGGCAGGTTCCACTTGGCAGCCCCCTAAAAGGTTTGGCTTCAGTAAGGGAGACAAAAATTGAATAGAGTATAATAGGCACAGTTTGTATACCACAATATCAAGCAACCATCTTGTTTTACTGGGTGAAGTTGATGGAGCCATATATAAGGCATAGCAAGGAGGTATCGGAATTAGACCTGGAGTTATAATTACTGCCTGTGATCATAACATCATCTGCCTCAATCCCAGAAGGAATGCATTGTTCAGAAGTGTCTGAATGCTAAGCTTGGTCCTAAATTGTTATAGTCTCAGTATCTGGGCTGCTCTTTTGATCTGCACAACACAAGACCTAGTCTTGTCTGCGAGCAACCTTTTTCAGCAGCAGTCCAGGGGTGGGACATACTTGGCAGCAGTCAGGGTTTCTCACTTGTGATGTTTCATCAGTATTGGCATTCTATGCTAGGTTTTGTGCCCATGCATTCTTTTACTGTTTCGAGGTTGCGGCCTGAGTGGAAAATGAACTCATCTGGCTTGCTATTGTTTGGGTAATAACTAGCTCTTTAATGATTTCTGGGTGGTTATTTGGAGTTGATGTTGGCAAGTTCCCTTTGGAAGTGAGTTCCAGACTTTGGTGGTCATGCTTAGGAAAGCCCAGCTTCCAATGCCTCTTCCTGCTCAAGTGTGGAACTATTATGAGCATGTGCCCACTGCATATCAGTGGTTTTGTTGGGTGCTATGGTGGAATTTTCCCTGGCCGTAAATGGCGGGGTGCTTGGTGCAAGGAATTTTTACTGATAGGCAGTAGAGAATAGAGGGTGAAAGTGTGATGTGGTCTCTTCAATATTGCTTTAGTAGCATTATTGCAGCTGTGTTTTGAATAATCTGCAATTTCATTAGTGGGCGTCAACATAGGAAGATCTTCATATACGTGGCCTGTTATATTAGTTGGTATGTCGCCCATTTCACTAAGTGGCAATCACTGATATAATGCCCCCTAAAATACATCCCCACCCAGCCATTCAAAACACAAATAAATCAATCGTGGGCCCCTTACTTTATGCAGGGGAGTTCACTGCAATAAAACGCATAAACCATGCCGATTTATTTACACAATTAGAATTAGCCTGACTGTGACAATCTCACTATGAGCCAGCACACATATGCAGTCAAAGCATATCTATGAAATATATTTTTTACACTATTGAGCAGCATTCTTAATTCTATGACAACCATGCTGCTTATCGGTCAGTATATTAAACCTCTCTTCAATTATCATTTGTACCAAATTACTTACTGTTGATCAATAGCAGACAAAGGGCCTCATTCCGAGGTTGGAGCTAGCCATGGTGCTATTAGCACCATGGCTACCCCCTTACCGCGTACCGGGTCCGGGTTCCCTGAATGGGGACTTACCGGGTCATTCCAACCTTGGAGGACCCGGTATGTCCCCATTCAGGGAAGCCATCCCCATTCCAATTCGAGCTTCCATAGGGCTCAATGGGAATGGGGAGGGAACTAATAACAAGCCTGTTAATAACAGGCCCGTTATTATCTCCCTGGTCCTTTAGCGGTTCCCGCTAAGGGCGGCTGGTTTTACCAGCCGCCCTTAGCGGGAACCGCTAAAGGACCTCGGAATGCAGCGGTAATGGGTTAACGGAACCGGCATCCTTACCGGCACCGTTAACCCCTTACCTTCGCACTCGGAATGAGGCCCAAAAACTTGTATTTACACCAATATCAAAAACAAGTATTGGTATTAGAGAAAGGTTACATAGAGAAATGACATCTGTATACCCATATCTACATCAACAGAATGCCCCCCCCTTGTGAATGTGGGGTTGTGGATTTCTAACATGGGCATATAACTTAAATGTAGGCTATAATGAGTTTCAGCTAATGCATGTTTTCTATCCATTTTGAATGCACAGGATCTTGATTCACCACCAAATGTATTAAAGCTATTTCATGAGTTATGATTTCCTAGTACAAGGATGAGTAGCCCTCCAAGCTCTCTTCATAAATCGGATCCCACAGGTGCAGAGCCCTTCCTCTACTGTGCCACGTCAACAGAGAGGAGAGGATGTAAATTATATTAGTATGAAATGATCAAGCAATTTAGCATGACCAGCGATTCACAGTCCAAAGTATTAGACTATTTGTGTGATTATGGTAGGATTCCATTTATTTTAGCTACCATTTACAAAATACTGCAACATTGGTGTTGGGAAGTGTTCCCTTTTTTACATAATGCATACAGCACAGAAAAATCATTTCTTTTCTTATTTATATGTAAATCTCAGCTTTAGTACAATGAAAGGAGGATGTAACTCACACTAAACATCTACAATACCCTATGTTAATTCTGCTAATAACAATTTATCAACCCGTGGTCACAGAAAAATGCTATATTTCCTACAATCAATTGAATCTCACTTGGCTTTAAATATAGTGAGAAAGTACTGTTGCATTTCCCACAAAAATATACAAATATTATTTTTGGAAGGAGTGCCGCAAAGTGATCATCACCCCAGACCTCTCACTCCAAGGACTTAGCAGGGCAATGGATCTAGGGGACTTTTCTAATTGCATCTGGGGAATCTTTATACTCCCTTTGAAATATTTTTAAAGGCGCTGAGTCGGAATGGGCCCACATGAGTTTTTAAAAACTCCCAGTCAGGCTCTCCTCTCTCTTCATTTAATGTCCCAATTTAGCACTCATCCATTTGGAACAGGTTGTATCACTTCTGTGAAGCTTTTGATTCCAGTGTCACCTTTCTTTTCCCTGTGTGTTCACTGTTGTCATTGATTTTGTTACTCTTTTTGATTGATGAAATCCTTTTATTGGCTTGCTTCCCTAACTTCTATGTATGTGACAAGAAAAATAAAGTGGGTGCTATTTGCTTTCACACTTTTGAATGCAAAATCATGTTTAGTCCATGTTTCATTACAGAAACCTTCTACCTCGATAGATTATATGGATTTCTTGGATCTATCAGCCTAGACATCTGTCTGGATATGTGGCAGAAATATGATATGGCATTAATAACGCGCCTGTACACAAGTGTTTCTAGGCACACGTGTTTTCATAAAGATATTAATATTAACAAGTCTATCAATTATTAAAAACCATAGGAAATTGAAATTTAGAGCCATCAGATAGAAGTGAATTGCACAATCACAATGCACCCTTCCTCTGGATCCTGCTTCATGTCATTGCAGTTATATTAAAAATCATATTTGTATGGTTTAAAGTACTGCTTCATTTAGATTATGCCCTTGATCTGAACTGTGGACATGGGGCCTTGTGCTCAACACAATGACTAATGGCTCATGTGAGCAACTCTTTCTAATGTCTTCTGTCAATGATTGATTTGTGTAATATGACAGGTCTTCTTTTTTCCTTCAATTAGGCTGACAATCTGGCTGACTTTTTGGGGAGTCAGGGTCGAAATGTTACATTCTAAGTTCAACAATGTTTCCTTGAAACCTGCAGGGTCAAAAGGTTACATTCTAAGTGCAACAATGTTTCATTGAAGCCTGGTCCTTAGGAGAGCAGGATGAGTTGTGATAGATGCAATTCTGATTATTATTAGTCCGTACACCATATTTTGGCCTCTAATGGTATTTTAAATTATTTATAAGAATGTCGTCTCCTTAGATGAAGTTGCAAGGGTGGGGGCATCTCATTAACTTGGAATCCTGGTCAACATGGCACCTTTCTATCCTGCAAACCTAATGGGTTTTTGTGGTAGCAGACAATACAGTTTTCCACTCCAGACAGGCCAAGGCAAGTCTCGTGGGTCACATAAACATCCCCTACCTTTCACTGTCTATTCAGGGCTGAAATTAAGTTTTATCTTGTGGTCAGGTTAGCAGGAGAAAGTACAAAACAAGCAATGACCAAAGTTATACTTCAAAAACCAATGATTTCTTATACTTTTACACATTAATCTATTCCCTATTTTAAAGTATTGCATGTACAAACCTTTATATAATCACCATAGGTATTTCCATGCATTTATAATGATAGCACTGTTATCTTTTATTATTATGCTGAAGAGCCGGGAATCCCCTCACCCTGGAACAAGGAATTACCAAATCCACATTAGCAGAATGGAGATCCAGAGGGCATCATTTTATAAATCAGTATCAGAAATATTTATTTAAGATGATACAAAAATGATTAATGAAAATAAATCATGAATAAATCAAAGACGAGAAATGCAGTTAAATTGCAGGTAAACTCACAACAATACAAATGCAAATTATGTCAATCTTTCCCACATATTCTAAAGAGAGTCATGGGATGATTTTGACCTGTAGGCCCTGAGGTATAATACTGATCAAAACACCCTTTCTTGTTCTTCCAAAGTCTCTGCAATTTCAGAACGTACTCTCTGGGCCGTTGTTATTGTCAGGACTAACAAGTCACAACTACATTTAGTAGGCACTTCTCTGAATGAGATTTTATATTCAGGATCATCTAAATGAGGCATGGGATGATTCTGACCCGTAGCCCCTGAGGTATAATACTGGGTTTAAGATATTCTTTGGGGACGTGTCCATTTAACTCAGTGCAAAATTGCTTTTTCTTTAATCTGAGTAGGGCCCCACTAGAGCCACTACTATTGTCATTTGCTGGGTAGCTGCAATTTCTCAAAAAGGGAAGGACTTTCTATTCACTGGGCTATCTGTGCTTCTGTGAATGATATGTTGTCAGACTCAGCCATAATGGGAACACTCCACCACAAGAAAGCGCACAGTGTGGACACCTGAATTTAACAATTATACACCCCCTCACCCAAAAGGGATTTAAAGAAAAAGACAATGACCTGCACAGCCAAGGGCTTAATGAACTATTATATTGAAGAGTAGGACATCCCCACACTCTGGAAAAGGGGATTACCACATCTATATTAGCAGAAAGGAGATCCAGAGGGCATCATTTTAGAAATCAGTATCAAATATATTTATTTAAGATGATACAAAAATGATTAATGAAAATAAATCATCTGTGAATCAAAGACGAGAACTACAGTTAAATTGCAGGTAAAATCACAACTATAAAAATGCAAATGACGTCAATCATTCCCACACAATAATCCTAAATAAATCATCCAACAACAATACTTCTTCAATCAGTGAACCACGCACTTTCACTGTGGTTGTCCTGGCATGTGGGGATTGATATTTGGTGGTCACCAATATCCACGACTATGAATAGTTAGTCCTATAATTGGCCTTTTGCATGTCCAAGTGTTTGGTGTATCACACATAGCTTTCAAAAATATATACTTTCTTGTAAAGTGTAATTGGTCCCCTGATGAAGAAGTGGTGAAACCACAACTATATGTCGAAACCAGTCAGTCCTGAAATGGTTTTGGATATGTGATCGTGCTCTAATTCGGCTGCATTAAGGACCTGGACAATTGGATCCTTACTGGTTCTGGCTGTTATTCTTTAGCACACGGCCAGTGACTGACAATAACTGGACCTTGAAATACTTTGAAAAACTCTTAAATTAAGAATGATCAAAGCACACTAAAATTGATTAGTGTGGTGACATAGATACTCTCCTGAAGATCCCTTTAATAACAATAGGGTGAAACACATGTTGAGAGTTCTGAAACACCTATTGACTCAAATGAGAGTCTTGAAACATTTGATGACCTTAATAAATCAGTCTCTACTTGTTAACCACAAGACTTGCATCAAGACCAGTTGTTTTGTTTTGGTTTTGTTCTTGCTCTCACTAAGCATTATCTACTATTCTACTGGTTTGGCGCTATTGGGAGCATAAACTTTTTGGATCATGTGCTCGTGCTCTACTTAACAGCCATCAAGATCCACTCCAAAAAAGACAACGTACACATATTTATGAATATTGTGTATTAATTGGTATTGTTATTAAATGTCATCTTTGTGATGTGTGAAGTGAGATTGGAGAAGTATTGTTGCTGAATGATTCATTTAGGAGTATTGTGTGGGAACGATTGACGTGATTTGCATTTTTATAGTTGTGATTTTACCTGCTATTTAACTGTATTTCTCGTCTTTGATTCATCCATGATTTATTTTGATTAAAAAATTTTGTATCATCTTAAATTTAAAAAAAAATACTGATTTATGAAAGGATGCCCTCTGGATCTCCTTTCTGCTAATGTAACTGTTATCTTTTAAACATATATTATTGTAGGAATGAACCAAGTTCTCACTTGCTGTTGCAAAATGAAAGACACAGTTTACTTTGGAACATTTCTGATACACTTGGCCATTATATATTTTTGGGCAAACTGTTCCTTGATTTATAAGGAATAAAGTGATTATTGATGAGATACAATGTTGCAATGTATTATTTTAGTGCAACAAAAGCACTTGATTTTTTAAACTTGTGCCTTTAAGCATTTCATGTTGAAAATTAATAATTCTTACACTAAGAGAGGGAGCCGGTTAAAATGTGCAACTTTGCGAATGCAAACAAGACACTTATCATAAAGAGTTGCACATTTATACAGTTTACATATCTGAATCACTAAATTCATCATTCTGTTTCTCAAAAAATGCATTGGAAAATATATATTGTGTGATTGTCATTCTCTGGACAGAACAATACAATCAATACATTCATCTATTTACAACCAGCAAGAATGCATTCAGAAAATGTTTTTAAAAATAATACATTAATTACATATATTTTAACGCCAGCCATTAAAAACATTCCGGAAATGCTGACATACCTTTCATGTTCTTCATTACTTTTGAACAATTCATCAGGGCAACTGCTTGTTGAAGAAGAGAATTGCATTTCAGCATTTGAGTCTTACTTTTTGCAGGTTTGAACTTCCTGACATAGAATATCTGAGCAGTCATCTGTAAAGCTCTGCTTTACTCACTGCATTAACAAGACATCAGTTATTGTCTTGGGAGTTTAAAACATGCACTCCTCTGCAGTGTTTTGTCCCATTCAATGGTGAAACTCGGTTCTATCTGCATCTGGGACTGCAGACTCTCCTTTCACAACATCAGGACGGGAAGAAGGTAATGTTTTATGTTAGTGCAACAAAAGCGCTTGCTTTTTTAAACTAGTGCCTTTAAGCAGTTCATGTTGTAATTAATAATCCTGCAGAACCAAGATTGTGGGATTTGAAGTGCATTTTGCCTCACAGTGAAATGCCGTTGCTGATGTGTTGCAAATACGGTGTCATTTGTTGTGTCCTGCCTCTAAAGAGAGGAGGTAACAACTTATACCTCACAGATAAGCAGTTTTTGTGATACATTAAACACCCAACCAGTCCCTATACTCGTTTCCTTTGCTCTAGATGCCCTGTGTGGGAAGGTACTAAAGGACACGATGAGTCTGTTTGTGCGCAAGTGGTGGAGACACTTTTGACCCCAAAATTGATTTGTAGTTTTTCGCTGTTTGAAGTCTATTAGGATTCAAGAATTCTTGAATACTTGGGATATTTCTGGACATTCTCACATCTCTCTCTACTGGCCATGAAATGATGTTAAAGGGCAAACGGTTTTGTAAGGCAGGTCATGATTTCCATTTTGTCTGAGATATTGATATTGAGATTAATTATGATCATCCGAAAGTTCACTTGACTGAGACAAAGGGGGTCCTTACGACCCCGGCGTTAAGGGGTTAACGGCGCCGTAAACGGCTGCAGCGCCGTTAACCCCTTAACGCCTTACTACGAGGTCCCTTTGGGGCTCCCGACCTTAACGGCTGGTCTGGACCAGCTGTTAAAGTAGGGACCCGCAAAGGGACCTTGATGACAATTACGGTACCGCAATATGCGGTACCGTAATTGCCGCCTTCCCCATTCCCATTGAGACCTATGGTGCAAAAATGGGAATGGGGAAGGGCCATGGAGAAAGGGGGAATTACTGCCCCG
Organism: Ambystoma mexicanum; assembly: GCF_040938575.1. NCBI lineage: Eukaryota > Metazoa > Chordata > Amphibia > Caudata > Ambystomatidae > Ambystoma > Ambystoma mexicanum. Next base: position 127,006,468 of record NC_090929.1, on the reverse strand, counting down.
TCAACCTTGGAATGAGGTGGTAATTCCCCCTTTCTCCATGGCGGCTCCGGCATGGACCATGGTGCAAATAGCACCATGGTTTAGCGCCGGAGTCCTAATGAGGGCCAAAGTGAGAGGTCTCAGCCTGTGTCATGGTTGGCTTTGAGTTTGAAGATGATTTGTGTGCTGTCAGACTCGTTTAAGCATTTAAGGCTATGCCTCTTGAGGAGTCTCATAAGTGGCGTCATGTAGATGTTGAATAGCGCGGGCTGATATCGTTGATGCCTTGGGTGCTCCACTGATGATGTTGCATGAAACTATTCATCCATAATAGTGATGTCTTCCCAAGCACAGTTTCCTCAAGTGTTTTTTATCAAGAAGGGGGAGCTGATGGTATTAAAAGCTGCATAGGTGTCTAGAAGAATAAGGGGTATCTACATTCGTCTTTAGGTCATACCCTATACGTAGGATGGCATGTTCTCTTCTTTTTTCTGGGCATATAGCCTACTTGGGCAATGTCCAGAATGTTGCTAGGCTCAACCTGTCTTTATTGCTGTGAATCATTTTGGTGATTTCGTATGCTGGAGAAGGGTCAGTAGTTTTTTGTTCTTCTGTGTTTCCTGTTGGTTTTTTGATCAGTGATTTCAGATAGCCATACTTGAAATCTTGGGTACAACTCCTTACGCCACTGATGGCTATCATAAGTGCTGCAGGGGTTCTCTGCTTAGGATCTCCTTGAAGATACATGGAGGTCCAGGGTCTTTTGTTGCTCGCCTTTACAGATCTGAATAAAGTTGTTAAGGAATGGTGAGGCTACTGGTGGCATGCTTTCTTCTGGTGTAGGTGTGAGCTTCAACTGTTGGCATCTCTTTTATTGGTTGTTGGAACTCAAGAAGATAACATCAGATATGTTATGATTTGACCTTCAGTAAATCACAGGCATCAATAAGCGATTCAAAGCTGAGCTCAAAGTACCTTATTAAAGGAAGCTTGCCGTCCCAGCTGAAGTTAGTCATAGCCATGATGATAGCAGCTCCCGCTGGATCATATGCTTGGACGTGCTCAGAGGCAGAAGAATAAAGGTTTGTTTGCTTTTGATCATTCATGCATGCACTATCAAAACCAGAGGACATCCAGATGTAGAAGCCAGTGCCAAGACGTCTTTGCGTGTAGCAATTCCATGTGGATTAGACTTCCTTCAGCGCATATTTCCACCACTGAGGTTGATGTTGGCAGGCCTAACATGAGTCTCCAGGCCTATATAACTGAGGACTGGTGCTGTGCTCCCCAGGCTGAGCTGGCACATAGCAGTAATGACATTAGTTTGCCCCGATGCGCAACCAGAAAGGGTTTAAATGGAAAGTCCCTAAAATCTGCTGTTGAATTTGTACAACTCCTCCATCTTCCTGTTGGCTCAGCTAATACTTTTTGAGAAATGAAATTTCCAAGACAGCAACAGAATGTGCCAGGCGCCTCGATATTTGTGCAGAGATCATTTGGCCTTCATTACGAGTTGGCTGGTGTGGAATTTATGTGCCGGTATTACTGTATACCGGTATGTTTCCGCAGGGGCCAACTACAAGAATGCTGGTGAGGTACCATGAATTACCTCCAGCGTGTAACTGGAGGTAATTCTGGCACTTTACTGGCAGAAATCACCAGTATTACCGGCGCTGGTGCCGGTAATACCTGCAAACCCCCCCATGGAGTCCAATGGGGCTCTATGGAATGGGGATTTACCACTGTCACTGGTACTCATAATCTGGTGGCAATACTGCCGGACTGAGTGCCAGTAACAATATTACCATTTGCTGGTATCCTGGTGGAATTACCATGAGGCTACCAGCAAACTCGTAATGAGGGCCTCTGCGTACATTAAGCATCGAGGATTCCTCCTACCCACCCTAGAAAAGAATTCCACAGTATTCATGATTGCAGAACAGACAGGGAAAATAAAGTAACTCTGTCTGAGTCTATCCAGCACTGAAATACGATTGGTATAGATATCACCTATGCCTAGTGTAACGCATGCTCATTGGTTACTTCGTCGGTCACTAAAAATCACAGTCATCAAAGGGCTTAGGCCATAGCTGCTCACCCTCTGATATGGGCGGACCTGCTGACCTTGTCAAATGCCTCCAAAAAGTTGATCAAGGCAGTGGTAAAACTGCCGCGTCTTCTGCATGTACTTCAAGTTCACCATCAGCGGGTGTACTTTGCCGCAGACGAACACTCAACTGCCCCTTCTATATCATTTGCATCCATTCTACCCAGTAGACAGCAGCCTGTAGAGGTGCTATTGCTCTTTTAGAGGCTGGATCCTTCCTTGACCACATTTTATAGAGTGGAAAAATGCTCAAACCTTTCCTTGACTTTCTTGAACCCTGCTTGCAGCACAGAATCCCACCTTTCGAGACTCCTCTTGCACCACCCTTGGGGATATCATCCAAGGGCTCTGGAATCCTTAGCCTTTGCAATTTCACAGATTGAAATATCCAGGAATTATCCACCCCTCCCCCCCAACAGTGTATGGAAAGACACGTATCTACTTAGGTGGGTATTCTCATTGTTAGATAAGGATGTGAAATATACCTTACCATTAATTTGCTTTTTACAAGGGGAAAGGCGATATAGATGGGACGAACATACATTGGGACTTTGTTTGTAGGCTACCAATGTCGTGGCACCTGGGCAATCAAGTCAGTAAAACAGTGAAATCCTGCCTCTAACATCAGATCCCAGATCTTTCCACCCGCCTCTCCTTTTTCTGTTCTACGGAAAATGTGTACACATTTGCATCTGTTCATCTTGTAGCCCGATAGCAAGAAGAATAAGGACAATTACACAATTTGTTAAGTTTCTTTTCATAATGATTTTTGGAAATCAGACATGGTTGTCCAAACCAACAGTAGGCAAAGGAATACTTTTATTGGGTATATGTTTTTTTTATATTAATGTATATGGTTCACAAGACACACCTAATTGCCTCTTGTAGCTGGCAAACACTGGGCAAGGTGGCAGCGTTCCTAAAGGGTTAGAGAGGATACGTAAGGGTTAAAGGAGAAAATAGCATAAAGATGAGGAGAAGGAGAGAGGGCCAGAGAGGGAGAAATAGACAGACAGACATGCAGAGAGAGTGTGAGATATAGCGAGAGAGCGAAAGAGAGAGAACGAAGCAACGCAACAGAAATAGCATCAGCACAGGGAAGTTAGAAAGGTACGGCTTTGATTGCAGCTCTGAACTGCATGAGTGAATCAATGGCAAGGATTTACAAAGATGAGGGTCATTTTGTGTGTGCACTTCGGTCAATGCCTTTAGCATAACATGTGAAAAATGCAAAAGTTGTTCCATCCTACCAATCTCAGCAAAGTGTGGACCCACTTAAGTGGTTTTGGTGAGCTTAGCAACATTTAGAGTTTTAGCACGATCTGGGCAATTGTAAGGCAGACCCAAAAAACGATTGTTAAAACAAACTAATCCAACAGGGGTCAATAATGAGTGCACCGTTTGCAAGAAAGACAAAAGGGGTCATTATGAGTCCAGCAGTAGCCATGCCGGTAAATACTGCCAGCCATGCCGCCGGAGTAATTTTTTTCTGGCGCCCGACAATGGGGACTTTCCGGGGGATTACAGCCCCGGCGGTATCGGTAATTCCTCATTGCCGGGCACCGGAAAACATTATTCCCCATTCCCATTTGAGTCCGAATGGTGCCGGTGCATCCGTCAAGGTCTGCGAGCGGGTGCCATTCTGCCCGCCAGGCCAGGTTGCAGAACTCTTAGTTTGCCTGCCCGGGAACAATGGTACCGGCAAGCTTACCTGTACCGTTGTTTCCGGACCGGCAACCTTCAAAGCGGCCCAAAGTTTTATTACATCCAAATACAACCGGGAGTGTCAGTCAGTCCCGCAGCACTCAAAACTGAAACCACGCTCGACGGTATACACAGAAATGTTTGAATATTTAAAAAGTATGGCATATTTGTTCGAATTACAGCAGTAAAAAATTTCAAACTGACAAAACTTTTGAACAAATATGCCATATGGTGCTATTATAGCGAACAAGAGAGTGGGAGATTTTGGGGGTGTTCCCCGCGCCCTTGTTTCTTATAATGGCACCAGTGGTTGCAGGGGTGTCCCCCGTTCCCTATATAATAAATTAAAAAAACAAAGAAAATAAAACCTGCAACGCGGTTCCCGACCACGTAAGTGAAGGGAACTAAAGTTTGTCATGTAAATAAACTTCGTTTTTTCTCCCACTGACTTTCTGCATTCGATTTTTTAATGGACATTTATGACCAACACGCCTTTTCAAAGTTGCATCTTTTATTGAGGAAAACCGTACATTAGCATAAGCAAAATATATCAAATACAACATAATCCCACGGTGCCCATTGGCTAACACCTATACAAAAATCTAAACAGTCCCTATAATTAATTTTCCGATTTGTCATGCATATCTAAGTACAACCTCTTACAAGATAACCTAATTGTGCCATCAGCAGAAAACACTGTAATGTGACTGGTTCATTATACTCAGGTACATTGTTACAATAATGTACCCTCCTAATTGGTCAAGACAACTTTGGACAACTCATGATGGGCATACCCCGAGAGGACCCAATCAGGGAGCTAGTGCGAACAAAGAGGTCAACCCTGCCTGGTAATACAATGGCTTCCTCAAGAGACCAGACAATTTGGCACTCCTGAATGGCTCATTTGACCTTGCAGTTGTACTTTTTGGCATCACCTCTTGCGACTCCCATCTGAAAATATGCGGCACACCTAACAAGGCCCATACTCTATCTGTCATGGAAGCCAGGTGCTTTATAAAAAACACAGAGGAGGCATCACTCTTGGGCATGAATTTCTTATATGAGTGCTCAGACACCTGTAGTTCAAATGAACCGGACACCTTTCAATGAGAGCACTATTGCTCCAAGTCTAGCTTCACCGCTGGCAGTGCCTGATAACAGCCCCTGTTCTCATAAAATGTATCCTTCACCCTGCAATGCTATCTAATCTTCTAAGACCAACATTCCATTCCCAGCTCCTGTGCACTGCTCAACCTGACCCCGTTAGCTTGCTATCTGCAATGCGCGTCTCTCTTCTTCTTCCTTGACCTTGGCCATCTGAACATCCAGTAGGAAAATTATGTATACATTCTCATTAAATTAACAGATCAAGTGCTCCACACAACGGCCCAATTCTCTAACTACCAGAGGCTGCAGTTTCTAGTGAGGCTTGTTCCAAGGTGGCAGAATTCTTTCTCATGTGGCACATAGCCCTCTTGTTACTTCAACATGGCCCCTGCCCTATGGCACTGCCGGACACTTCAGCTACCGTTCCAGCTGCTACCAAAAACTTTGATCTAACATATTATATGTGCTATTTATTACAAACAAAACTCTAATCACTACTATTAGCTACAAAACCTATTAAACATGCCCTGGCTCTAACCTTTACCTATAGAACCGAACATTATTACATTGTTGCTTTTTCTTTCATTGTGTGAGGCTGTGTGATGCTTTCTAAAATGTGTCCGTGCTTGACTACAAATAACAACTGTGCATAACTGCTAAACTAAACGATAAAATACTAACACTAAATGACCAGCTCTGTTTGCTCATACAATGTGCATAGCCTAAACCTCTTTCCAAGGTTGGGGCATTGCACCTGCATCCCAGAACTCCCCCTTTAGTTAATGAATTAACTAATCCGACTTCCCTTTCCCTATAGGAATCATCTTTGGGCATCCACATAAGCTTTCTCTGCTTCAGGCATGCTCTTCTGGGGTACATGTAATAAAGCAACATCCCCCATCCTCTGCAATTTCTACCCATTGTTCTACATAATTCTCAGGGTCAGGTGGGGGAAAGGGTCCCCGGGGGACAAACTGGCTCTCCTATCCTTATGATCTTGTGCTCCTTTTAGCCATTCTATTTTTCTTTTTGTGTGTACATGTTTTATAAGACGGGTGTGCTCTTACCTGTTGTTAGCTTTAGGGACATAAAAATAGCTCCATTGGGTAATGTCATGAAGCAGCATCGTAGAACAAGCTGTCAGGAACAGAACACAATGAGTAAAAGGACGGCAATGGGAACTAGCACTTTTATGGCTAGGTCCAACCAGGAAGGAACCCATGAAAATAATGAATCCAGCCAATATTGGTCTCCCACTCCTGCTTCCTTCTGCCTGGCAATATGTAAATTGTGATGGGCCCTTTACGTGTGGGTCAGGGATCATGTTCTGAATGGTTGGAGAGGTAGGTGCAGCAGGAGCTTCCTATCTTCTTGCACACTGCCCCTCCATGGCCGCGAGGAGATCCAAACTGTGCCTGTTCTAGAGCATCATCAATCGCATAGCCACCAACTCCTCCTTGATTGAGTTGGGGCCATGCTTAGTTAAATTCATGATCTGCAGCATTTCCCACTTGGTAATCTGTAACCATATGGAGTTTGCTGTGGCTTCGATTCCTGGAGCCAGTAAGTGCACAGAAAACCTTTCTGTCCTTGTGAATAAGCAACATTGATCTGGTATTGCCTTGAGCTCGTCAGACCATTCTTGAGAATGGCAGTTTGAATGTTTACAGTGAGAGGAGCTTATTGATCTATGGGCATGCTGATGAGGAGGGTGCCCAGTTGTAAGTGGAGGTGGCTGTGGCACATTTATGATGGTGCAGTGAGCATTAGGCATGAGAAGAACCATGAAATGTAATGTCGACAAGGAATGCACCCCCTTCGAAAACGACAGAAGGTGGAGATATGCAGAGTTCCCGCAGATCCAGTATGCATCCATGAGTGCTGCAGTCCCTGCAGTTAAGCCCGGTATGTGTAATGTCCTGTTGCAGTGCTCATTGGTGACAACAGGCACACTTCTACCTCCAAAACCCAAGGAGAAACATGTAGGTATCTTTACTTTAGCAGGCTTTTCATTCATCTGTATCCAGGTTAGCTTTGACACATATTTATTCCATGCATCATAGCAAGTCTAATTTATGTGTACCACTACGTCCTCTGAGAACCCAAGTATAACCTCTGCTCTGCAGCTCACCAGCCCCTCCTCCCATCTGTTGTTGGAGAACACAGCACCTTCCAATTTCGGTTGCAGACTCAGTTGACACGGCACTTGCTCCTTATTCTCAGAACACTCACTGGTGTCTGGTTGTAGCACAGTGGCTTGAAACTTATGTCCTTGAAACAACCCTCATACCCTACATAGGGCCAGGTACACTAAGCATTGTTCTATCAAAGGTGGCATAGCTGTGGGAATAACAATATGGGAGGGCCAGTGGTATGTGGGATCAGGGAACAGATGTAGGAGGAATCCTTGCTCTTCCCACCTCCCTCATGTGGTTATACCACAAGTTATTCATGTGATGCACATCTGCAGCATTTTCTAAATGAACCCCTTGATATTTAGTGTCCCCCTATTCATTTCCGACATGTTCAGTGTCCCTTTTGCTCCTGAGCACTAATATACTTCTATTTGTACCCACATGCACTACTTCAATATTATTATACCCCCCCTTTGCATTCCCCCACCATATAAACCTCGCCAAAATAATGTAAAGAAAGAGGGATAGAGAAAGACATGCAATATGTCATGGGTATCAGGCAGGTAGTTGGGGCAAGCTGGGTGGAGGCTTGGCAGGCCTGGCATAGGCACACAAAGAACCCATAACAAATCCCTCCTTTCACTCCTTCCTAGTGTTTGTCGTAACTTCCTGGTTACCACTTCTTGTTGCCAAACAGGAAGTGCATGATAACTCATGAAGTCTCGAGTGTTTGGGTGTGGCTGGCAATATAAGCCACACCCAAGATTCTTCCAGTGCATCGTGTTGCTTACTGTGAGCTGTATCAGCTTACACACTTGCCGTGCTCTGGATCAGCCAGCATCTGCTTACCTGCTCCGGATCATCCTGTTTCTGCTTACCTGCTCCGGATCATCCTGCTTCTGCTTACCTGTTCCGGATCATCCTACTTCTGCTTACCTGCTCCGGATCATCCTACTTCGGCTTACCCGCTCCGGATCATTCTGCTTCTTCTTACCTACTCCGGATCATCCTGCTTCTGCTTACCTGCTCTGGATCATCCTACTTCTGCTTACCCGCTCTGGATCATCCAGTTTCAGCTTACCTGGTTCTAACTCCACATCTAATCTCCAGTCAAGAGGGGACTTCTACACCGGCACCTGTAAGAACAAAGAAGAACATTGTTAACACGCGAACATCAGTAACGCTGCGCATACTCACCGAATCTTCCGGCGACGCTGGAATCCATGTTAGTTGCACAAGCGCACAAACCCTGGTAAGAAAGAAGAGACATTATTCATTGCGCTCGCGCCAATAACGCAGACAATTATTTCACTGCACTCTCTCTCTCTACGCGGTGCATACTTACCAAAAGCCTTCGTGCAATCTTACCTAACCACCAAGTCTCCAGTAGCACTGAACCCGGACTCGAGGAGCTAATACCACATAATTTCTCCTGCAAGGGAAAGGAAGAGACATTACCAGGCGGGCTCGATACTCACCCACAAAATACCGGCAAACAAAGACAATACGGACAATTTTGGACACTCAACATTCTCCGCGCAACGTTCACTTGTGGGAAGGACTGTCTAGCCAGTGAAGAAACTGGCGCCTTGAACTCTCTGTCTTGCTGTGAAGGCATAAAACAGTGTTTGGCATCTGAACTCAGCCTACAGATATTGGCACCAATCACATGAGTGAATCGTGCCCCTGCAAACACAGGATGGAGTGCACACCCTACTAAAGATCAAGGTAAGCCCATAGGGGGACATCACAGCACACAGTAAAGAGAAGGGAAGGGCCCAGGGGAATTGGGTGAATTCAGGTCTGAGTGTACAACTTGTATGTGACAGGTATTCCTCCGGGTGAAACAGGGGAAGTGAAGACTAAGGGTCAAGGGAGGCTCGTCCATCGCTCCTGCAGAGACATAGGTGAGTGTGACAGAACACAAAGCCATCCTCAATATCTCTGCCCGAGTGATGGAAACCTCAGAGGTAGACCAGCTTTCCCTATTGTTAGGTGAACTACGGGCCTTGGTGCATGCAGCCTGCTCAGAGACAAATGCCTTAAGGCGCGAACTGGTAGTCAACAGGGACAAAACAGACGATTTGGCAAGACAGCTCCTACAGACCCAAGCTGGTCTAGCACCCCTACGGGGTGGAGTTCTACAGGGGCAGCCTACTGTGGCACCTGTAGCCACACCCGTCCAGGTATTGCTTCCAGGCAATATCCCTTTAGCACCCCGGAATGCTTCTCTGGGGATCCAAAGAAATTTGGAGCGTTCATGAATCAATGCCGGCTACATTTCATATGCAAACCAGACAACTTTCTGAATGACCAAGCTAAAGTAGCTTTTGTCCTCTCCTATTTAGGCGGGCACGCGGCGGACTGGTCTGTCCCGTTAGTGCGTAGGGACGACCCTTTACTGAGAAATTACCCAGGTTTTCAGTGTGAACTGGAAAAACTATTTGCCCATCGGACTCGAGGTCAGGCCCTGGATGATGAGCTACTCTCTCTGCAACAGGGTGGTCAGGATCTAATCTCATATGTTGCCACATTGAATCGCTTAATAGCCAAATCAGGTTGGCCAGAGGAGAAATGAATAACATTATTTTATCGAGGACTGAGAGGAGAATTAAAAGATGTCTTGGCGCAAGTAGTTAATCCTCCTGAAGATTGCAGTGAATACATCGACCTAACTATGCAACTAGACCACCGGTTACAGGATCGCAAAGCCGACCGAACCAGATCAGAGCATAGACCGGTGTACGTCCGACCAAAGGAAGCGTCCCATCGACAGGCCTCAGAAATACACTCACAGCCCATAAAATTGGGTGTTCTCAGAGGACCACTCACCAAGGCGGAGAGAGAACAGAGGCATCAGGAAAAACTTTGCTGATATTGCGGCCAATCTGGTCGCTTCCTCAGTAACTGCATGATTAAACCCCCACGTAAGACAATGGGGGTCTAGATAACATAGGGAAAGACACAGGTGCGGTAGCGGAAAACTCCAACGCCCGGCAGATGTAGAGGTCGGTCTGCCGAGCCAGGAACGGAGCACTCAGATCGCACATTTCAGTATTCCTGTGGTTTTGGTAGACCCTTCACAGCCCACCCGAATGCATGGCCTCAAGGCTTTCATAGACAGTGGGGCTATTGGGATCTACCTGGACATAAACACCACAATGACCTTGGGATTAGCATTCCAACGTAAGGACACCGCAAAAAGTGTGACAGCTGTGGATGGTGCACAACTCCTTTCGGGACCAGTAACACAGTATACTTCCACCATCACCTTAATCTGCCAAGATGGCCACAGAGAAAGTATCAGATTCGACCTTATCGCTGCACCCCAATTCCAGCGGATTCTTGGGATACCGTGGCTAGAAACGCACAAGACAAGAATAGATTGGCGAGATCGAACCTTACTCTTTTCCACGGAATGCGCCTCTTCTTACGACATCAAAGGGATCAAAGGAAGCCATTGTTAGCTTCACAGGAAAAGATAGCAGGTTTAGGCTTGGTGGGCACTTTACCAGAGGAATACCAGGAGTTCCAGGATGTGTTCGCGAAGGAGCAAGCTAATACACTACCACCACATTGAGTTTACGACTGCCATATCGACCTGCAACCAGGGGCACAAGTAGCGTGCAGCCGCATTTATGCATTAACCTATGAAAAAAACACTAATCTACGGACCTTCTTGGATCAATACCCAGCCAATGGCTTCATTAGACATCTAAGTCACCATCCGCCTCCCCACTCTTCTTCGTACCGAAGAAAGAGGGGTATTTAAGAACGTGTATTGATTACCAGGCCCTAAATCAAGTCACCATAAAAAATAAGTACCCGTTACCTCTGATACCAGTACTTATAGACCAGGTGAGACAAGTGAAGATTTTCCCCAAGCTAGACTTACGCGGCACATATCACCTGGTACGCATGAAGAAAGGGGACGAGTGGAAGACTGCGTTCCATACCTGCTATGGCTTGTACGAATACCAGGTCATGCCCTTTGGGCTTTGCAATGCCCCAGCTGCGTTCCAGCACTTTATGAATGATGTATTACGGAAACTCCTCGATGTCTGCGCAGTCGTCTACATCAATGACATTCTGATCAACTCCACCACTCCCCAAGAGCACGTAACCCACGTGCGAGCTGTACTCTGCAAACTGCGTGAAAACCAACTGTACGCAAAGCTAGAAAAATGCTCCTTCCACGTCACCGAGGTGGAGTTTCTGGGATATGGACTGACACCACAGGGAATCAAGATGGACAGTAGAAAAGTGGAGGCAATCCTCATTTGGTCCTCACCATTGTCTGTAAAGGGAGTACAGAGTTCCCTAGGGTTTGCAAACTTTTATCAACGGTTCATACCAGGATTCTCACATATTGTACATCCAATAACGTCCTTGCTGCGCAAACACCGAAAGTTCGAATGGACACAAGCAGCGGAAGAAGCTTTCCGAGCTCTCAAGGAAAAATTACCTCAGCCCCAATTCTGCAACACCCACAGCCCGATTTACCGTACATCGTAGAAACGGACACTTCAAGCATTGCCATGGGGGCCGTATCGTCTCAACAAAATCCTGAAACCAGATGCCTTCACCCCATTGCCTTTTGGTCAAGGAAATTTTCCCCAGCAGGATTAAACTGTGCAATTTCTGAGAAAGAACTCCCTGCAATCAAAAGCGCACTGTGTGAATGGCGACATTACTTACTAGGAGCAAAACACACCATCACAATAATAACAAATCATCGAAACTTAAAATACTTACGCTCAGCAAAAGTTCAGTCTACTAGGCAGCTCCGTTTGGCCCTATCCTTAATGGAATACGACTTTGTAATCATCTACCGCCCCAGAGTTAAGAACGGGAATGCAAATGCATTATCTTGCATTGGCAGAGGAGAGGAAGTCTACAATGCCCCTAACCCGGTGGAGATCATACCCAGGCATAACATTCTCGGCTTCTGCATTGGCCCATCTCCGTTAAATACTCTGCAGGAAACAATAAAAGAAAATATGTCTGAAGAAGACCTACTGGCTTGGGACACGAAGGGAGATCAGTTCACCATTCAAGACAAATTACCATACTACCAAAAATGCCTCTACGCTCCAACTAAGGATCTGCAACAAGCAATCATATCAGACTACCACAACTTGCTGTTAGAAGCCCATCCGGGTATAGCCAAAAACATGAAGAAAGTAAGCAAATCTTACTGGTGTCCAACTTGGCGAGAAGATATTGTCACCTACTTAGGCACCTGTGAGGTGTGTGCACTATACAAAACATCCAGGCAAAAACCAGCCGGCCTCCTTCAGCCAATTACCATTCCGCCAGCCCCCTGGCACACAGTATCAATGGACTTCGTCACTGATCTACCCCCTAACTCAGGTTATAATAACATCCTCGTAGTAGTGGACCTCTTCTCCAAAATGGCACATTTCATAGCTCTAAAGGGTATTCCCTCAGCTCAGACCCTGGCGCAGGTTTTTCTAGACCGAATCGTCAAGTTAAGTGGATTCCCTACCATAATTGTTTCTGACAGAGGCAGCCAATTTGTATCTCGTTTTTGGAAAAAATGTTGTGCCCTGGCAAGAGTAGAAGTCCGTCTGTCTTCTATTCACCACCCTCAAATGGACGGCCAAACCAAGCACACGAACCAGACCATGGAACAGTATTTGCACTGTCTATTACACCAAACAAGCCAAAGCTGGACAGAAATTCTAGGGATGGCAGAGTATGCCTACAACAACTCAACACATTCATCAACCCAAGCAACACCCTTCTTTACTATATATTGTCGAAACCCCAGAACGTCGGTCTAAGATCCGCCAGAAAAGATTGAAATGCCCGCAGTAAAGAATCTACATGCCAGCATCATGAAAGCAGCCAGAGAATCCAGCAGGAACCTACAGCAAGCCAAAGAAACACAGAAAAGAAACGCTGATTGCCATCAACAAAAAGCCCCAGATTATCAAGTGGGAGACTCGGTCTGGCTGGCAACTAGACACATTGCTTTAAAGGGTCCCAAGAAATTTCAGCCAAGATACATCTGCCCGTATACAATAGAAAAATCAGTAGCACATCAGTAACGCTGCGCATACTCACCGAATCTTCCTGCAACACTGGAATCCAGGTTAGTTGCACGAGCGCACAAACCCCTGTAAGAAAGAAGAGACATTATTCATTGCACTCGCTCCAATAACGCGGACACTTATTTCACTGCGCTCTCTCTCCCTTCGCGGTGTATACTTACCAAAAGCCTCCGTGCAAACTTACCTAACCACCAAGTCTCCAGTAGCGCTGAACCCGGACTCAAGGCGCTAATACCACATAATTTCTCCTGCAAGGGAAAGGGAGAGACATTACCAGGCACGCTCAAATTGAAGGCGCTGCGCAAACCTACCAGCAGCTAGCTTCTACACGCAGCGCTACTCACCCACAAAAATACCGGCAAACAAAGACAATACGGACAATTTTGGACACTCAACATTCTCTGCGCAACGTTCACTTGTGGGAAGGACTTTCTAGCCAGTGAAGAAACTGGCGCCTTGAGCTCTTGGCTTTGCTGTGAAGGCATAAAACAGCGTTTGGCATCTGAACTCAGCCTACAGACATTGGCACCAATCACATGAGTGAATCGCTTCCCTGCAAATGCAGGATGGAGTGCACACCCTACTAAAGATCTAGGTAAGCCCATAGGGGGACATCACAGTAAAGAGAAGGGAAGGGCCCAGGGGAATCGGGAGAATTCAGGTCTGAGTGTACAACTTGTATTTGACAGGTATTCCTCCGGGTGAAACAGGGGAAGTGAAGAATCAGGGTCAAGGGAGGCTCATCCATCGCTCCTGCAGAGACACAGGTGAGTGTGACAAATATACAATATCATATTCATGATGCAATGTACTGCTTCTGGAGGCTGCAACAAAAAGTCCATATTTTTCCATCCAAAGAGACACAGTCCTTGCATAAAGGTGAAAAATAGGTGAATTAAACTCATCTTATAGTAGTGTCCCTCCTGTGTGTCTTGTGGAAGAGGGCCAGTGGGGGTGTCCTTTCTGATGTCGTTGAGATGGATCTAGTATTTAAATCCATCAACTTTCACTGCAGAAGATGTAGCGTAAACTACCTTGTAATGTCCATTGAAGCACCAGTCATTCCATTTTCTGACAAAGTTGCGTAAAAACACTGAATCTGTTGGGTAGGGCTGAGGTTGCTGTAAAGACATTGGGTTGATGGTGTCAGTTGCAGCCATCTGCGGTGAACGAGGTGCGATCTGTTGAGGTATAATTCTCACAGATTTGGTTAAGTCCCGAAGATATCCCTGAGATTTCTTGAATAAAATATCAGCTGTTCTGTGGGCATCAGAGGCTGTGCGTGTGTAACGCTCACCTGGTTCCCACGGAGGCGCAGATCCTGGTTGGACAGTTACTGTGTCTTCAATTGAGAAGCGCAGGACTCGGATGGTTCTCTGGACCGGACCTCCTCTTATGGAATGTCTGACTTGTAGAGTAAGGTGTCTGCAGGCGGAAGAAAAAGGGATTAATGGCTGGTTGTTGGTTGAGCTTCTCCTCCGTATTCGTTCTTTTCCCTGAGGCCCAAAGTCTGAATGAGCTCTCACCTTAGATATGTAAATGCTGGGCTCTCCATCCTGCGACTGATGCAGGGGCGCTGGGTTCCAGTTACTTCACTGGGACTGCTTTAAGTCTCTTGTAGCCTCAGAGGTTTAAAGCTGCTGAAGAAGCAATGCCGTCGTTTCTGCACGAGCGGATGCTGGTCGGTTTGAAAGTTCGAGAGCACCTTTTAATGAAGTCTTTGCCTTTATTTCTTAGGTGCCGAAATGCTATATGCTGAGCATACGGAAGCACGTAAGTATGAAGGTCCGTGCACGTGGAGGAGCACGTAAGTAATGTGCTTGCTGACAAGTTTATTCGCACCTCTTAATGTCTTTTTCTTGATTTGCAGGTGCGGAGATGCAACAGAAGAGGAGATGGCGAGGAGCGCACAGCTCCGGTAAGTGAAAATATAATTGCGTCCAATTCCCCCCTTTTTCTGCACTAACCGGAGTTCTTTGTCTTGCAGGTAGAGGCCGCGGGATTCGGAAGCTGCCGTGGGTTCAGGTAAGTAAGCGCGGCTGCTAAAGCGTTGCCTTTTGCTAACCTGATGTTCCTTTGCTGACAGGTGCAGCCGGAGACTGGATCCCTGGATGGTAAGTGAAGATCTGACTTGTTTTCACAGGCTGGAGCAGAAGATATCACCAGAAGACTGGAGCTGACTCGGTGAGCGTCCTGCTGCAGATGCAGAATAACGCGAAGCACATTCTTCCAATCGGGTGTGGTTTAAATAGTGTTGAGGTGATTAGGTGTCTTCCTCCTCAGCCTCGCCCAAGAGAAAAAGAGTTCCTGTGTTCCAGAGTCAAGGAGTGATGCCAGCCCCACCCAGGTAAGAAAGTAGTTCCAGATTCAGAAAAAATAGTCCCACCCAGCAAAAGGCTGGGGCTTCATTTTGCCAGGACTTGTGAAGGTGAGTATGCAGCATGGTCTGCTACAGGTAAGTCCACCCAAGCACCTTTATCCAAAGTATGAGCCCGGCACCTCTGGCGCCGGGACTGGTGATTCTTATGAGCCTGGCGCCAACGGGCTTGGATTTAATGATCTTGGAGTCCAGGATGTTTTTAACCTCAAATTCGAGTTCTCCATTAACTTGAATAGGTTCTGGAGCTTTAGTCAATCGGGTTCCAGGCTGCATTGGTTTTAGTAGGGATACGTGGAAAACTGGATGTATTTTCATGTGGGACGGCAAGCCCAATTTGACAGCCACTGGATTTATTATGGCGGTGACAGGATATGGTCCCAGATAATTTGGATTGAAGGTGCGAGGCCCTTTAAGAGTTAAATGTTTAGTGGATAACCAAACTAGGTCTCCAACCCGGTATTGGGGGGCCTCTCTTCGATGTCGGTCTGCTCCCTTTTTATACTGTTCTTTGGCTAGTTGAAGATGGGTAGTGGCTTCCTTGAAAGCTTGAGTGATAGCAGTGTGTAGATGATCTACGGCAGGTGTTCCGAGATCCTGAGGTGGATCAAGATTGGAGGTTCGAGGGTGAATCCCGTATAAGAGGTAAAAGGGACTTTTTCCGGTTCCTGAATGGATCGAATTGTTGTAGGCATATTCGGCGATCCAAAGGATGTCTTTCCAATTACTTTCCGACTGTTGCAGCATGCAACGTAAATATTGTTCCAGAGTTTGATTTGTCCTCTCGGTTTGCCCATCGGTCTGGGGGTGATGGCTGGTTGAAAGTCTCACATCGATTTGAGCTAGACGACAGCAATTTTGCCAAAAGTGCGATATAAACTGGCTTCCCCTATCTGAGATCAAAATTGAAGGGAAACCATGTAACCGAACAATGTTTTCGAGGAATTCTCGGGCTAGGACTGAAGCTGAGGGTAAGCCCTTCAGTGGGATGAAGTGGGCCACTTTAGAAAACAAATCCACGATTACTAAAATGGTGTTGTATCCGGAGCATGAGGGTAAATCAGTAATGAAGTCCATGGAAAGGGTATGCCAGGGGTGTGGCGGGATGTCTAGTGGGTGTAATAGGCCTGCTGGTTTTTCTTTCTGACTTTTGTTTTGGGCGCACACCCCACAAGACTTTACAAAGTCCTTGATATCCTTTCTCCATGACGGCCACCAGAAGTGTCTCTTGATCTTTTCTGAGGTTTTGGCAATGCCAGGATGTCCTTCCATTAAAGAATCATGGTAGCAAGAGATTACCTGTCTTGGTAAATCAGTACCAGGTAAGTATAGTCGTCCTTGAAAATAAAGCAAATCCTTAGACACGGTGAAGTCCTTTCCTTTCTGTTGCCAGTTCTGTAGATCTGAAGGAGTCACAAGTTGTTTGGCTTTTGCTTCGATATCTTCGATGGATTGCGAGGAGACCAGGCCCAGGATTCTTTGTTCGGGAATTATAGGTACGGGTTCAGGATTGACCATGTGTTCCTCCATTCCAATCTGGGAAAGGGCATCTGCTTTGCCATTCTTGTTGCCTGGACGATAAGTGATAACAAAGTCGAATTCG
Source organism: Ambystoma mexicanum (assembly GCF_040938575.1). Classification (NCBI taxonomy): domain Eukaryota; kingdom Metazoa; phylum Chordata; class Amphibia; order Caudata; family Ambystomatidae; genus Ambystoma; species Ambystoma mexicanum. The sequence continues at coordinate 126,989,379 of NC_090929.1, read as the reverse complement.
GCAAAAAACAGAGCCCAGCGAAGTTGTCTGGAGGATTGAGCTTTAGCAGTCTTCAAATACTGTAAGTTGCGATGATCGGTGATTACTGTGGCCCCAAGGAGGTAGTGCCGCCAGGCCTTGAAGGCGGACTTAATAGCTAGAAGTTCTTTATCAGTGATGGTGTAGTTGATTTCGGGCGCCGAGAACTTGCGGGACCAGAATGCCACAGGGTGTAACTGGTTAGTTTCTGGATCTCTCTGTGATAAAACCGCCCCCATTGCCAAGCTGGATGCGTCGGTTTCAACGATATAAGGAAGGTCCGGGCGTGGGTGTTTTAATATAGGTGCTGAGATAAACTTGGCTTTTAACTCCTGAAAGGCCTGTTCTGCCTCTGCTGTCCACTCGAAGCGTTTATTCTTTTTTAAAAGAGCCGTAATGGGCTGAACTATTCGTGAAAATTCCGGGATAAACCTGCGGTAAAAGTTGGCGAAACCTAACATGCTTTGTACTCCCTTCACGGAAGTTGGTGATGGCCACTTGATGATATTGTCAACTTTCCTCGAGTCCATGTGGACCCCGTTGGGTGTCAAAATGAAACCTAAAAATTCGACCTCGGTGACATGAAAAACACACTTTTCAAGCTTGGCAAAAAGTTTATGTTGGCGAAGCCTTTCAAGAACAGCTCTGACGTGTTTCTGATGATCTGCTTCAGAAGATGAGTACACAAGGATGTCATCAATGTAGACGACTACACAAACGTCTATAAGTTCTCTAAGAACGTCATTCATGAAGTACTGGAAGGCGGCCGGAGCATTGCAAAGACCAAAGGGCATCACTTGGTATTCAAATAGTCCATACTTGGTGCGAAAGGCCGTCTTCCATTCAACGCCTTCTTTGATCCGTACCAAGTGGTACGCTCCCCGAAGATCTAGCTTGGTGTATATACAGGCGTTTTTAACTTGGTCAAGGAGTTCCGGAATTAGAGGTAAGGGATACCTATTCTTTACCGTGATTTGGTTCAGGGCATGATAATCTATACAGGTCCTAAGGTCACCTTCTTTTTTCGGCACGAAGAACAGAGCTGAGGATACTGGAGACTTTGAAGGACGGATGAATCCGTTGGCTAGGTACTGGTCCAGATACTGTCGCAAATGAAGATTTTCGGGCTCGGTAAGGGCATAAATTCTACTACAGGGGGGAGTGAATCCGGGTATCAGGTCTATCTGACAGTCATACGACCTGTGGGGAGGTAGAGTATTCGCCTGCTCCTTCTAAAAAACGTCTTGGAATTCCTGATACTCTATAGGCAGTTGCGGACTTTCGGATGTTGTCGCTGCTAGTCCAATACTGGGTCGAGGATAACAAGTGGGGGCACACTCTGGAAACCGTATTGTCTTTGCTCGCCAATCAATTTGAGGATTGTGTTTCTCCAACCAGGGTATCCCCAATATTACTTGGAATTGAGGAGCCTTGATCACATCGAACATGATCACCTCACAATGTCCATCTTGACTTAATAACGTCACTTCCGTGGTGGTATGGGTCACTGGTCCAGAAGCTATTTCCGTACCATCCACTGTGGTAATAACGTCTTTAATTGCCTTAGGACAGAGGGGTAGGTTCATCCTGGAAGCCATTTCGTGGTCTACATAATTACCAATTGCTCCGCTATCAATGTATGCTTTAATAGCATGCAAACGATCCGGTTGCTCTGGATTCATGAGGACCATTGAAACTATGAAATGCGAGGTCAAAGAACTGGTCTTAACGCTCGGCAAGCGGACCTCTACACTTGTCGGGCGAGGTCGTTTCCCGGCTCCGGCCTTTCGGTATTTTTATCAGAAGCTCCCACTGTCTTCTTTGAAGGTTTCACTGGGCATTCTCAAAGGAAATGTCCTGAATTTCCACAATAGAGGCATAACTGCAACTGTCTTCTCCTGTCGCGTTCTTTCTGGGTTAAAGGGCCCTTCATGACCCCTATTTGCATAGGTTCTACGGCTTCAGCTCCCTTGGTGGAATTCTGTGGTTTGGAGAACACTCGAGTTTCGAACCTGGAGCGGTCTGCCTTCCTGTTTTGCAATCTGTGATCCAATTGGACCACTAAATCGATGTATTCAGAACAATCCTGAGGAGGATTCACTACCTGAGCTAGAACATCTTTGAGTTCTCCCCGCAGACCTCTGTGGAACAGCGTGATCCTCTTGTCCTCGGGCCATCTGGTTTCAACTACTAGCCTATTAAATGACGCAATATAAGCCAGGAGTTCCTGATTGCCTTGCCGTAGGGAAAGGAGTTCGTTATCCAAGGCCTGGCCCTGGGAATGTCTTGCAAACAGTCTTTCCATGCTGGTCTGGAATGCTTGGAAATCATGAAGAATCGGATCATCCTGTGCAACTAGAGGAACCGACCAATCAGCAGCACTGCCGCTAAGATATGAAAGCACGAAGGCTACCTTAGTCTGGTCCGTCGGAAAAGCAGCTGGTCTACACAGAAAGTGCAATCGGCACTGGTTGATGAAAACCGCAAACCTTTTAGGATCACCGGAGAAGCGTTTGGGCGGGGCCAAAGGCACGTTTCCGGGTAGGTTGATTTGTACCGGACTGGCCGAGGCTGCAGGAATGTAGCTCCCTCCCGTAGGCAAAGGGGTTTGCCCCGCTTGTGATTGTAACAACTGTCTGGCAAGATCATCAGTTTCTTCTTTTGATACAATCAATTCTCTCCTCAGGGCATTCGTTTCCTGGCGGGCTGCATGTACCTCTGCTCTTAATTCCCCTAATAGCTGGGCTAGTTGGTCAGTGTCTGAGGTTTCCATTGCGCCTGGGTAGGAAGTTATTGGAGGGCTTCGCGTTCTGTAACGCTCACCTGGTTCCCACGGAGGCGCAGATCCTGGCTGGACAGTTACCGTGTCTTCAATTGAGAAGCGCAGGACTCGGATGGTTCTCTGGACCGGACCTCCTCTTATGGAATGTCTGACTTGTAGAGTAAGGTGTCTGCAGGCGGAAGAAAAAGGGATTAATGGCTGGTTGTTGGTTGAGCTTCTCCTCCGTATTCGTTCTTTTCCCTGAGGCCCACAGTCTGAATGAGCTCTCACCTTAGCTATGTAAATGCTGGGCTCTCCATCCTGCGACTGATGCAGGGGCGCTGGGTTCCAGTTACTTCACTGGGACTGCTTTAAGTCTCTTGTAGCCTCAGAGGTTTAAAGCTGCTGAAGAAGCGATGCCGTCGTTTCTGCACGAGCGGATGCTGGTCGGTTTGAAAGTTCGAGAGCACCTTTTAATGAAGTCTTTGCCTTTATTTCTTAGGTGCCGAAATGCTATATGCTGAGCATACGGAAGCACGTAAGTATGATGGTCCGTGCACGTGGAGGAGCACGTAAGTAATGTGCTTGCTGACAAGTTTATTCGCACCTCTTAATGTCTTTTTCTTGATTTGCAGGTGCGGAGATGCAACAGAAGAGGAGATGGCGAGGAGCGCACAGCTCCGGTAAGTGAAAATATAATTGCGTCCAATTCCCCCCTTTTTCTGCACTAACCGGAGTTCTTTGTCTTGCAGGTAGAGGCCGCGGGATTCGGAAGCTGCCGTGGGTTCAGGTAAGTAAGCGCGGCTGCTAAAACGTTGACCAGAGTTCTTTGTCTTGCAGGTAAAGGCCGCGGGATTCAGAAAATGCCATGGTTTCAGGTAAGTAAGCGCGGCTGCTAAAGCGTTGCCTTTTGCTAACCTGATGTTCCTTTGCTGACAGGTGCAGCCGGAGACTTGATCCCTGGATGGTAAGTGAAGATCTGACTTGTTTTCACAGGCTGGAGCAGAAGATATCACCAGAAGACTGGAGCTGACTCGGTGAGCGTCCTGCTGCAGATGCAGAATAACGCGAAGCACATTCTTCCAATCGGGTGTGGTTTAAATAGTGTTGAGGTGATTAGGTGTCTTCCTCCTCAGCCTCGCCCAAGAGAAAAAGAGTTCCTGTGTTCCAGAGTCAAGGAGTGATGCCAGCCCCACCTAGGTAAGAAAGTAGTTCCAGATTCGGAAAAAATAGTCCCACCCAGCAAAAGGCTGGGGCTTCATTTTGCCAGGACTTGTGAAGGTGAGTATGCAGCATGGTCTGCTACAGGTAAGTCCACCCAAGCACCTTTATCCAAAGTATGAGCCCGGCACCTCTGGCGCCGGGACTGGTGATTCTTATGAGCCTGGCGCCAACGGCGCCAGGACATGGTCCAGAGGGCCCCGATAGGGGTCGGTTGGGACCAGGGGCGGGGGTTGTGAGCCTGCTTCCGGGGATGTTGGGCTTGTCCTGACTCCTTGGAAACAGTGCTCATGACAGCGTGCAGGTGTGAGTGGTATGTGGAGCGCCCTGCCTGTCATTATCTCATGAGGGGCGAGGCACTGATCTTTCTCTGGCTGATCCCTTAGACTAAAGAGAGCAAGGGGGAGACTGTGGAGCCAATTATTTCCTAGAGCGTGGCACATCCTTGACAATCGCTGTTTTAATAGCCCATTGAGTAACTCCACTATCCGTTGGCTTGTGGGTAGTAAACTAAACACAGTTTATGTTTTTTCCTAATAAGGAGGTAATTTCTTTGAATTCAACAGCTCGTTAAAAAAGTGTGTCCCTTTCTCATATTCAGGGCCTCACAGGAAATACCTTGTGTACTAAAAACATGACTGCCAATTTGGCATCAGGGTGCGTGCAGGATCCTACTTCAAGCCAATGAGAGAATGGGCATACCACAATGATCAAGTAACGATAGTTACTGTACCTGTGAATCATGTTGGTATAATCGATGTGACGCTCTCAATGGGCCCAGAGGGGCCGGCCAATGTTCCCTTCAATGTTCTGAGGGTGTGGCCTGTACTGTAAAGGTGGCAGGTGGTACAATTAGCTACAAAATTATCTACATGCTTCTGGAGATTGGGGAGAAATCAGTCCTCCTGGATATCTGCAGTAATATATTGTTTAGATGTATGCGAAGGGTAGTGCAAGTGCTCTAATGCCACTATAAGCTATTCTTGAGGCATTACTACATTACCTGTAATATTTTGTTTCCAAATTAGGTCATTAGGTGAAAGAGAACATCCTCCTTTGACTCACTTGCTCTTCTTTTGTTGTGGCGATCAGCCCTGTAGTTTAAGTATCTTTGTTAAATGGGTTGAGTTATATGGTGCTGCCAGCTACATCGACTGAGATGCTATGTCAGGGTATTGTTTTATGTTTGGTACTTTTAAGTAGGCTGCTACTTTTGATGTTTTGTCTGCTGAGTCCTAACAGTAAGAAACTGGGTCTGTGTTATGCGTATGGACTGCACATTTAAACATGACAACTACTGAGAGACCTGTTAATGCATCAATTAATGTACCTAACAATGTTGCATGCTGCACAGGTGTTCCATATTATTTTTTAAACCCTCTCCTGTGCTATCTGAACAATCCTGAATGCAAAGTGGAGGTCACATATGCCGAGTAAGAATAAATTGTAACTGAGATAACTTTCACCATTTTTAATGCTTCTATGAGTGGTATAAGCTCAGCTGCTTGTGTGTAAGAGTATGTGGGCATTATTTTTTATCATGACCTCATATTCCCCACCCACAAGGATCACTACTGCTGCACCAGTGTGTCCTTGTCCCATCTCTTGATCAATCGTCGATGACCCATAAACGAAAAAGAACCTCCCCCTCCTCAAGTGCACTCTCTCTGACCTTTGTCATGTCATCTTAAAGACCTTCATATGTCACACAATTGCGCACTTGCTCACCTGGCTCTATGGGTTCTGCCATGAATGTAGCTGGGTTCACTGTGCAGCACCTAACATTGTGAATTGAAGAGTTGGACAATATAACCTCATAACTGGACACTCTCTAGAATAGCATAAACAACATTCTATAAATATAAAGTTACTAGGCAGCCCATGGCGATTGTCAAACTCTTTTCAATGAGAAAAGCTGCTGCTTCAATAGCCTGTTTGAATGTAGAATGACCCTGCATTACTCAATCTAAAAGTCTACTTTGGTAAACCAGGGTTTGTGTCCCATGGATGTGTGCTGTGTGAGGACCGCAGTCATTACTAGGCCATTAAAATGTGAAAGCAGAAAACACTATTTTGCATAATCAGAGGTTGCTATTACTGGGGCATTTCTGGTCACATTATTAAGTTCCTTAAAACATGTAATAATGTCCCCAGTCCAGGTAATCATTCCCTTAACCTCCTGTGCTTCTTTCATCCCTTGCAACAAGGGCTTGGGGTAACTGGATTAATACAGATCTATTACCTACAATAATTGCACAGCCCTACAAAACTGTGGCATTTGTTTAACAGTGGTTGGTTGGGGTGTGTTTTGCACTACTGCTGCTCTCTGTGGTGTTAATCTCCTTTCTGCGCTGCTGAGGATATTATTTGCCCTTTGTATACTACCTCTTTATGGCAATACTAACATTTCTCTTTGTCTACTTTGTATCCCTTTTCTGCGAGTAATGTTAAACGTGTCACTGAATCCTTCCTGCTATGTTCTCCTCTGGGGCTGCAGACCAGAAGATAATCTACATATTGAATATTTGTGCTCTGTACTTGTATGTTACTTAAATCCATTTGCAATACTCTGTTAAAGATACTTTTGTGCTCTGTTCTTGGATGTTACATAAATCCATTTGCAATACTCTGTTAAAAATATGTGGGTACTGATAGTATCCCTGAGGTGACCTTGTGTGCTGGAATATTTTCCCATGGTAGGTAACGTGTGAGATATTGGCGAAATCTGGGTGCAATAGAATGGCGAAGAATGCATTCTTGAGATTGATCACAGTAAAGTGTGTTGCCTCAGTGGCTATACTGCAAAGAATTGTAGCATGGTTGGGTACCCCTGGAAATTCTGCACCTACAATATTGTTTAACGGACGCAAGGCATACACCATCCTCCAGGATGAACCCCTCACTCCTTTCACAGGGTTTATAGTTGTATTGCATGGGGACTCTAATGGCTGCATGATATCCTGTTTCCATAAAGCTACAATGGTATCATAGATCCATTCATTTGCTGCCCTTGACATGGGACATTGTGATAACACTGTGCTATGCTTAAGCTTGATGTAAAATGCCCCAAAGCTCTTCAATAAGACTACATCATGTAGGTTACTGGTCCATAGGTTACTGCGCACCTTATCCATATATTGTTGTAAGTGTCAGTGCTGTGGCAGTGTTGTGGAAACGAGCATAGTGCATAGTGTGCTGTACCTCTCTATGTTGAATCGTAATTTGCATGGTATGCACATTTCAAAAATAATTTCTCCTGTGTCTTTGGTGTCCCTGAAACAGTGTTCGTCAAATACCTCCTGCAGTGGTTATGTTAGGTCAGTGCACAAAACTGCACCATTCATCCCCTTACTCATCTATTCCCACAAGAATGACTTTGTCCTTTTTTGTTATTACTTCATCCAAATCTAATGTGATCATGCATTCCTGAGGGACTTCTGGCCTGAATAGAAATTCCACAGGCACCCGTAAAATGCTGTCCTTTAATGAGTAAGAGCTGGAGTCAAGGTTGGAGAGCAGATCTTCACAGATCTTCACAGATCTTCACAGGAGAGTAGTTTCCATGCCTCTGGCCGATCTGTAGCCATAGTGATGGTCATGGAGAAAACCAGCAGATTCAGTGTGGAGGTTTAGCTGAGGGATGGCCAGTTTCTCCAGGAGTTTTCCCTGGAAAGGACTGATAGAGATCAGGTGATAATTGGCCAGGCAGTAAGGATCAGTAAACATTCCTGTCAGCAGGATGTGCACAAGGGAGTGCATGAGAAGAGAGGGGAAAGGTCCAGTGGTAAAAGAATGATTGCAGAAATCAGCGAAGGCTGAAGCGAGGGAAACAATGTTGTCCTTAATGGTTCTGGAGGGGAAAAAGAGCACCTGTTTGGATGAAACTTTCCTAGACCAGACTTGTCTAGAAACATCATCAGGTGCTAAGGAAGAGAGAGAGGAGAGAAGGGGAGAAGAGGGAAAGGTGGGCAGAGGGGGCCTAAGGGAGGTAGAAGGAGAGAGATGGCGAGAGGAGGATAGCATGTACAGGATGTCCTGAGTTTTAGTGGTGAAATGAGAAGACAGGTCCATACAGAAGGCCTGGGAAGGAACAGGAGAGGTAAAGACTGCAGTTGGATTGGTCAGCTCCTTGCAGATTTTAGAAAGTGTGGCCATGCTGTTAGTGGCTGCAGAGACGCATGCTTGAATGTGGACCCTCTTCTTGGGGAAGATGGAGAGTCTGTATTGCCTTTGGAGCAGACGGCAGGCCAGTTTGTCAGAGGATGTGCCCGAAGCCCTCCATTACTGCTTGGCAGATTTGCACTTCCCTTTCAGGGCGGCCAGGTTAGTGTCATACCAATCATACCAAGAATTGCACTTGGAGGCAGGCTTCAGATGAATCTTCATGACAGGGGCAAGGACATTGAGAGCATTGGAGATAGAGAGATGAAGGATGGAGAGGGCTGTGTGAAGTGGGAGTCAGCCACAGGGGTAGGAGGAGGAGAGAAAGAACAGGCAAAAGCGTCAATTGACACCTGCTTCATAGGTTGAATGACCAAAAAGGAAAGTGGCACTGCTGAGCTAGTAAGATCTATAAGCTCTGAAACATGTTGCCCATACTTTGTACAATATATGCTAAAAGATTGGATAAATACACATTGCTGAAAACAAAAGAAAAGCAAAAGAAAACCTATTCCTGTCAGTCTTTGGTTACTTGTGTAGTAGGGAAACAAGAGTAGCAAAAGGGCTGCCCTTCTGGGAAGAGATATCGAGAAGGAGGGAAGCACCATTTGCAGAGGAGTATTAAAGAGTATCAAAGTGAAACTTACCTGAAGAGTTGTTGAAAGTTTTGAAGCTGCAATTTTTTTAATACTGTGAAGCCGTTTTGAACCTCCACTCAGTTGATCTTAGCCACAAAAGCACTTATTGGTGTGAAATGCTGCTCAGGCATGGTAGTGTACCCGGATGGCAAACCTTTGAAGAAATGGGCGTGGCATGGGAGAAAACCAGGTGTGAACTGAGGTTGTCGGCCTGGCATGGAAATTAGACCAGGTGGAAATTGAAGAAGTGCTACTAGGTGGTCCAGACAGAGACAATTTATGTTGTTTGTGTTGCTAAAGGAAGAGCTGTGTGAAGCTGTTAAAAAGAAGATGTATATCATTAGAAGCTATAAATGGTGACAAATCATCCTGACCAAAATAATGATTGCTGCTATTGATGAACCGAGAACCTGTTCAAGGAAGAGGAAGAGCCTTATATCTTCTGTATTGGAACTTTCTGTTGACAAACTGAAGTTGCATTGAACTGTGTTGGAACTTAGTTGCAAACCAGGATTTCCTTGTTTTCTTTTCTTGAACTGTGAAACAGAATCACCTTCAACCCTGTGGATGGGGAATTCGCTCAGGTTATGAAGAGAGACTGTGGTTGCATTGCAAACTCAATCCATATTGTTTTGAATTGCCAAGCCTTTCCTTGTTTATTTGTTGTATGTAAATGTGTGAGGGACAGAGATCCTTTTGTTAGTGTTTCCTTTAGTTTATTTTAGGCAAGGAAATCCTTGTCATGGTAAGGATAGTGAGGTGTTCATCCAACCTTGAATATAATAAAAAAAGACATTTGTAGAGAAAACTTCACAAAGTGGTCCACCTCACATTTCAGACCCCTCACCATCCCCTAAAGCCAATGTGATCTCTGCTGTCTGATTTTCTAGTGCATATATCTGCTTGCCCGCTCCTGCTGTAAGTGAGGGTAGTAACTTCATTAAGTTGTTCCGATCCATATGAGGCCAGGGCATGTAATGTGCCCTCCCTAGTCCCTTGTGCAATGAAATTAAGTGTGCTCCCATCTTCTTAGTCTGTAACATTCTTCCTCCCTGCTTCCATTTTGCCACAGCTTTTTAGCCCTGACAGATTCTAAGCCTTGATCACCATAATGTTCCTGCAAGCTGCCCTTCCTCTTCATCCCCCTGTTCCTCATCTGTTGACCATCCCTCTTCTATGACCTCCCCGACCTTGTTGGTATCTACTGAATCATAAACAACACTATTGCAATGTCTGACCCCGTGCAGTGTACTTTCTATGTTTCCTTCTAAATTGGGTGTTCTTCAACCATCGCGACCTGAATATCTTTGATGGTCCTGCTATCAATTCTGAAAATAATTTCTCCCAGTCTCCATTGGTCTGTGCCTATCGCAGCACTTTGCCTCTCCCTTCGTCCCTGCATTGCGCATGCTAGTCACTGCTCTGGTTTCTTCAGTGCTGCTTCTAATTCTCTCTATGCCCTATTCTCCACTTCTATAATCAATGGGTCCTGTGTTGTATCACTACGCTCTGCTGGAGCTCCCTACCTTGGCTCGGTGGGGAGAGCATATGAGGAGTTGGTGTATCCTGCAGCCGCTGTAAAGCAAAGCACCCACAAGGGAGTGGGATAGTAGGTGTGACGATGGGTGTTTGTACCGGGTCTATTCTCTCCTTACTGTCATCAGGGACGTTCTGTAAATCCTCAAAAATCTTCCATAGTTTGAGTATGTCTTGCCTACCTTTACATATTTTTACTTTATATTTTGATGTCAAATAATTGTACATATGTCCAAAAATCACCTTGTCGTTCCTGCCCTCCTCGGGCCAAGATTTAAATATTTGTCCTTCCGTCCCCTAAACCCACTCATGATGATACTTCAAAATGTTTTGTTATACTGCGGCAGCACTGAACACATGTGCTCCAATGGAGTATTCATACTCCTTTTCAAGTCCAGCCTTATATAGAGCTCTAAACATTCCAATCACCGGTCCAGCAACGTCTTTGTTAAGAATCCCCTATACCACAACAACACCCCACCCTCTTCTCACAATCCAAAACCCCAAACCCTGCTTCCATTAATAACACTTATATTCACACACTCACCTCACCACAACCCCTATCAACACAACTAAATAATCATCATCCCACACCAAAACACTAGTATATATATATACACCTATTAACAAAATCATCAAATAAAGACACTGTTATTTACACAATGGCGTAGACCCTTCCTCTGTGTCCTACTCCTGACAAGGGGGAATTTGATCCTCCTCACGCCCCTTGTACATAGGATGGAGGGATAACATAACATAACAGGTGTATTTGTAGAGCACACGTTCACTTCCGCAGGGTCACCTTGGTGCTATTGACAGATAACAGATGTTGATTGTTACTCATTTCTTTGACCTCAGAAGGATGAAGGGCTGAGTGGACCTGTCGGGATGCGAACCTGTGACCATGAGGTCAAACAAAGGTCCCTATAGTTGATGCATTAGTCTACTGAGCCACAGACCAGGCTTTTCACCGGCAGTTACCGATTCATTCTCTATAGGACCGTCATTTACATTGCTGCCTTTCCTCTTCTCCACCTACCCCTCCCTTCCCTGAGTGCAGTCAGCAAACACACACACACACACACACACACACACACACACACACACACACACACACACACACACACACACACACACACACACACACACACACACACACACACACACACACACACACACACACACACACACACACACACACACACACACACACACACACACACACACACACACACACACACACACACACACACACACACACACACACACACACACACACACACACACACACACACACACACACACACACACACACACACACACACACGTTGTATCTGTCTTATGTAATTGTGTTTGAACTGCTGAGTGTTGATGTGAATGTAGTCGGTCTGATTGTGAGGTCATTAGTAGAATATGTGTGCTAGGTGGTGGGCACCGGTGGGTACTCCAAGCAATATTTTATGAACTTACTGAGAAACTATATATGTAACTTAATAAAGCATATTTAAAGGCATACTAGCAGTTGCCACAGACTATGCTTTACAACAAAACACACACACACCACACACACACACAGGCATTCAGCCATTTAGACAGCTTTTCTTGGGCGGTCTTTTTAAAAGGTGGCCCAGGAAACCAAATACCTCAAAAACACCTTCAAAACACATATGTGCATAGGAAAAACACTTTCTTCTCTACAACGACACTCCTGTATTGGAGGATACCTTCAGAAATAAGAACAAACATCTGTTCTCATTCACCATCAAAATTTTTTCAAAACCTTTCAAGACACCCTTCTTATTCTCTCTGAGATGCTTTCGTTTTTGCTATGGAATATTAAGGTGGGTGAGTCTGGGCATCAAAGCTAAAACAGGTATTGAACAAGAAAACTGCTACTTTAATCAGTGACTAAAATATGTATAAAATAAGAAATACGTTAGAAGGCTGCCGCCCAGGCAAAACAAGGGCATCAATTGGTATAAGCCGGAAATGTCGACAAAAAATGTATTTACTGCACGTTTGGCTGTAAAGAAAATGCTGAATCACATTATACCGAAAGAGGGGAGCTGGGGTGGCTCCCCTTGTTCAGTATAATGTGTTTGGGTGTTGCGGGGCTGTCCCTCGCTTCCATTACATGGTTAGTGGAGGACAATAATGTAAAAAAAAAGAAGAAAAAGGACCCTGCGACAACTCCGACCTACGTTAGTGGAAGGGAACTGGCGTTGCAGGGATAGAGGGGAGTCAGCGTGTGCTGCTGAACAGTAAGTATGTATATATAGGGGAAGCGAGTATGGGGAGCCGTTAATAAGTGATCTATGTGATCACTGCGCCTTGCCATTTTTGTAATCAGTATTTTATTTGTTGAGATTGTCGGAGGTGGAGTGATCACATAGTTCCCATCAAATCACTCCCAAGTGTTTTTAAATAGTATCGAGACCCCCTTCCTTGGACTTAGATTGTTACAGGCTGGTCTCATCTGTACCATGGGAATAGCCTAAAGCCATACTATTTGGCAAGGATCCTAGGGTCAGCCTCCCAATACAGACTTGTATCATCCGCAGCAAAATACAACTAGCATCGGCAAATTGAGGAGGTTTGGCTTTGCCTCATAAAGCGCCTTGTGGCTGAATTAAGTTATCTGAATTGGGCATGCAAAATCTCAAAGCAGACACCTCATTGGCTCAGGATTGCTGGACATTTTCCTGAAGATCTCCGGGTTGGATTTGCTGATCACAGGCCATAGCGACAAATCCAAATGTGGCCCTATAAGACCAAGTGGAGTATTAAGTGCAAAGCTGGCCTTTGCAGACACCACAATGTAACTAAGGGTGGTCATCGGCTTCCTGCAAGGTGCTGTTGTGATTGGTAAGTGCTGTTTGGGAAGTTGGGAGTTGTGACTACAAGTGGGACCCTTTATTCAAGTTTGTTGAACCTTTTTAAGACCCTTGAATAAAACATTCACTGGAAATCATGGTGGCTCAGTTGATTTAAATAATAGCTAATTTAACTTAGATATTCAAAACAGATGACCTTAACAAGAATGTTACGGCAAGGAAACAGCATTACACAGATTTTTTTAAAGTTTAGTTTATTTATAAATTGCAGCATATACAAACACAAACACATTTTATTTTAAAACAGCAATAGTAAGTTCATTTACTTGAAGGCTGACCAGTATTTCCTAAGCATGATACCTAATTACACAAATAGACATGTCTTAAAATAGGTTGCCAAAAGTAAGAACCTAACATTCTTCATAACAAAGAAAAAAGGAACATATTTCTGATGTTACCAAGGTTAATATCGAGAGCTCTACTAATATTACAGTTTGTAAACTTAATTCTTTAAAATATCAGTTTCACAGTTAATAAGTCATTAATGCAATTCGAATCCACACAAGAACTCTTCAATGACTGTAACGATGTATTATGTTTTGACAATTTGTAGAAGGGCTATTTAAAAAAGATAATTAACTGGAATAATATTTCCAATAATTGGAATAAACTCCACAGTAAACTTTCTAGTGCATTTATTGGTTGTAAAAAGTCTTTGTGTGTCTCGCAGCCAACCACTTACTAGCTTTAGATACCAGCCTCTTGGAGCATTGGAAGAAGGGGTTATCTTCACAGCAGAAGAAACATGTAACACATTGCCACACAAAAGAACATACCCACACAATAACTGCTTCACAAAGTATCAGACAGAGCCCAATTTCTTCAACGTCAATATGAAGTCTTTCCAGAACCTGGCCACATCAAAGACAGCAGAATAGCTGGTACCTTGGAAAATAAATGTCATGACAAACACGTTACAATGAATACAAACCTTTAGGAGTGACTCAATAAAATGAAATGTTCAGGGTTTCAGAAAAAAGGGCAATCCAAGCGAACATGTTCACATTACTGTAAAATGTAATGGCAAACCGGCTTTCTCTATTGTCATATGTATGTAAGTAAGTATGTATGTATGCATGTATGTATACATGAGTTTTGTATAGTGCTCACCACTTTGGGATGCAAGGTTCTTCTGTACATACGGCGTGATCCCAGGGGATACAACGAGGTTGCAGGGGTAGCAGAGGATAGGGCATGAGGAGCAGAGGAGCAGTGAGAATTCTGAGGAGCAAAATTAATGTTGAATGATGAGATCATTGATTGGTGCGATGTTCTTTGAAGGGCATGGCGTCTAGGTCATTTTTGAGAGGATGGCGGAGCCGTTACCGACTGGGTCGGACAGCCGCCGAGGGGCATATCGCCATTCACACCCATGTAGTTTTTTACACGGGTGCTAAAGGGGTCTTTTTTTAATAAAAAATAAATAAACTTTCCTTTCCTGTGTGGCCAGGTGCTGCACAGTGCTGGTGTCCTGGAAGTCCGTTTTCACTGTTCATGACAGTGCTATGAACATGAAAACGGGCTTCAGGGAAAGCAGCACTGTGCAGCATTGGGTTGCGCAGCCAAGGTAAATTCATTTTTTTTAATAAAAAAAAGGCACCGTTAGCACCCGTGTCGTAATCTATAAGGGTGTGAAGGTGAAGGGGGAGCAGGGAAGGCAAGGGAAGGGGTCTTTGGCTTCCCAGGTTGCTCAGAACGTGGGCTTGTACCATACAGTACAGCCGGCGTTCCAGCCATCCTGATTGGCTAGCACCCTTATCAGGGTGATAATGACGTTTGGGACATAATGGGACAGTCCTATCTGCTATATTCAACAGGATAGTTCACTCACAGCTCCATCGGTATGACGATTTGAGAGAACCCGAAGAGCAACTATAGTATTATAGTTCTGGGTTATTATGCATGCCAGAAGGGCCTGGCCGTGGTGATATTAACAACTATGATGTAAGACATCCAGGTTCATTTAGAATTTAGTTACCTAGCGCCTGATTTGTACACATATTTTTAATTGGACTTTTCCATTTGAATACATTTTTGTAAATCAGGCCCCTGAAGTCAAAGGGAAGGCTATTAAACAATATATATATATTTTTTATTTGATTTAATTGTATAAAACAATTTTTACAAAAGAAAACAAAGTTCCCATATTAACTGTTATAAATCCGTAGCACTTTCTCTCCTCATCCAACTCCAACTCCAAATTCAAATTCAGGACCAGATTCCAAATCAAATTCAAGATCAAATTCCCAGTTCAATTTCAAAACCCCCGTTAACATGCCACATGGAGTAGGAACTTGAGATGAAGGGTGCAGAAACAAAGTACTATAGCGAGGTCAGGATCAAAAGGTGGAGAGGGTAAGGAAAAAGGTTAACCGCCCTGAGGAAAGGTAGGGAAAATGCTAGAAAGGTGGCATTTGCATTCGAACCCGACAAATTCCGCCCTCAAGTGAGTAGACCAATGTTTTTCGAAAGAAACCCTCCACCGCTATAACCCATGTGGTCTTTTCCCAGCTCATGAGCCAGCACCACCATTCGTCTTCATCATACACGTGCAGATTTTTGAATAAGTGACCCAGGTGTGTTAAGCGGGGGCCCGTGACCCCTAAGCAGTTTAGCAGGAGGTGTCTTATAGTTTTCGCCATCTCGGGTTGTCTACAAAATCTGCAAACTGCATCAGCTGACAATTTTCGTCTTGCCAGGACTTCCCTTGTATGAAGAATGTTGAGGCGGATTCTTGGGAAGTTTTCCCGGACCTTTTTGTCCGGTCCTTTTAACAGGTAAGCTTTTATACCTATAACAATATTATATCCTTAACAAATGTTCTTACACACAACCTATGTTCCCTATAAATATCAGGTAAGTGTATTCAAGCGCCTAGATTAACCCAAAGTTTTTCAGCAAATGTGGATATCACAAAAATTCCCCTTTACTTTGTCTTTCAAATACAATGGGGAGACACTCCATTTCCTGTTAATCACACTTCGCTCTCCAACGTCGTCTTGAAAGCAAAACAACTCAGAGCAACACAGGTTCGATCCCCGGGTTCGCACTTAGAAACCCTTGAGTAGTAAGCGTTATAAATAACCAATTATAATTATAAAGAAGAAAACGTTTCATCAAAGATCTGTGACTAATTCCTCCCATATGGTTTCCATATCGGAAGCTTGTATCACCAATATAAGCAATGTCAGCATTTTGCTTTATAGAAATGACCCATCTTATTCTACATCCGCACCCTATTCAACCATGAAAGCATTTGTGCATGGAAGTGGCGAAGAAGGTTGTCCCAGCGTATTATCCATATTTGAAATCGGATTTTAGTAGAACACTTATGTTAGTTGCAGATTTTGTAGACTGTTCTGCATGTTTGCCCAAAGTGAGCCAACTATCAAAAGTAACCATGATGTAGACGTAAACATATATCTCTTCTAAGGGGTTACCATCAATCCTCCATCTCATTATCTTTGATGTATTTCAATGTATTATCTTATTATTAATGAGAGAATATTTGTGGAGCACGTCCAAACCATGCTGCAAGCCAAAAGATGTCTGGGCTACTATATGATATGATATGATGGGTTATTTATAATGCGCTTAATACCCAGAGGTTTCTAAGCACGGACCCGGGGATCGAACCTGTGTTGCTCCGTGTCGTCTTGTTTCCAAGGCGAGCGTGTTGCCGCTGAGCTATCCTCCCAAGACATAACTGTGTGACCGACAAAAGTTAAGTTGTGAATCAGAGGAAGAGTTGCTAATGCTGCCGACAACCAATAGGTTTCTTAGTTTAACTGACTGAGACATTGATAGCGAGTATACAACTGCACCCTTTTAGGTACATGCTGGTGCAATTGACTACACGTATGCATTAAACCAATGGCTGCACACCAAGGTCCTAGTTCACATAAGCATTTTATAATGGCAAAATCCCATTGGAATACGCTCTGTAAGTTAGGGCCCAGGTGAATGCATGTGCCCGGTGCACTACACCTGGGCCACAGACAGATACTTGCGGCTGTGAAGGATGTTTTTGAGTACAACACACAGTTCAAGACCAAAGGCAATGCCCTATATGCAAAGTTCGTAAACAAAATAAACTTTATTGCCCCGTGAAGTCCCGCTTTGCCCGCTGCTCTGCTGCGTTCTCCATTTGGATTTGGATTTGTTTCCTTGGATTTCGTCGGACTCTTTTGACCACAAGGCATTTTGTCTGACTAGTGTGGCGTGCCTATAAAATAGAACTCGTGCGCGCACCGCGCGCGCGCACCGGTGAAGCCCCGTGAAGTCCCGCTTTGCCCGCTGCTCTGCTGCGTTCTCCATTTGGATTTGGATTTGTTTCCTTGGATTTCGTCGGACTCTTTTGACCACAAGGCATTTTGTCTGACTAGTGTGGGCGTGCCTATAAAATAGAACTCGTGCGCACACCGCGCGCGCGCACCGGTGAAGCCCCGTGAAGTCCCGCTTTGCCCGCTGCTCTGCTGCGTTCTCCATTTGGATTTGGATTTGTTTCCTTGGATTTCGTCGGACTCTTTTGACCACAAGGTGAAGACCGTGGTCACATTGACTTGCTGTATATGGACTTGGGGATATATATATCCACATATTATATTATACGTGTGTTAACTGTTGTTTTTATTTACTTATAGGCATTTTGTCTGACTAGTGTGGGCGTGCCTATAAAATAGAACTCGTGCGCACACCGCGCGCGCGCACCGGTGAAGCCCCGTGAAGTCCCGCTTTGCCACTTCGCCGCGGCGGCGCGAGCAAAGCGAGGGGCCTCTCTGAGAAGTGAGTGATTTTATTGTGATAATATTGTTAGGTGGCTGCTCCTAGCACTATATATTTCTCAAGACCACAAAAATCTTGTAATTCTGGTGGTTTATCACAACTCCGCTCACTTTGCACTGAAGCATTGGCATGAAACGTAACATTTATAACCTGCGCACTGGGATGCCGCCCTTGCCTAAACTGTTCCCCAAAACAAGTGGTGTGAACCCGAATACGAATATAACCACAGGTGTTATTACCACGTGTGTGAATGACTCGGGCGTGAAAAACCCCCTAATGGTTTCTGTACCATTGCATGCGAGCGAATTACATGTTCAGGCCGTCCCCTGTGTCTCGACTCCGCGAGCTACAGGGGCCGGGCCTGTGGCTCCCCTTGTATCCAAAATTAAAAAACGAGTAACCTCTCGTGACACTACCACATCTAGACAAAAAAATGTTTCAAATCTGAAAGATATTAGATTTTTTTACCCGGACTGTGTAAATTCTAAATCCACCTCACAGTCCTCTCAAATTGTTAAACAAGAGGGCCCCAAAATCTCCAATCAAACACAAGAAGTGTGTGGCTCTACTGTGCATGTCTCACTCTCTGACAGCACAGTGTTAAGAAATGATTCTGTGGCTTACTACCCTCCCTCGAAACATAGCTTTGAGGTCACAAAATGCTCAGAGGAAATGGCGCGTATCGATCTGTCTCCCCCTGAGTCTGACCTTTTGCTAAATCAAACATTGGGAGGTCTGTCCTTTTCACCTAAACTATTTTCGGCTGGGGGTTGCACTAGATCAAATTTAACCTCTTCTTTTATTCATCCCACTCCACGGAAATTTTCCCCAGTGAATCAATTTCCGCCTTGCTCAAACATCTCTAAAGTGTTGGAACTGACTCTGGGTGCTATGAACTTAACAATGCAAACCTTGACGACTCTATTTAACACATTGAATTCCAAACTAGATGTACAAAGCACGCAATTACTATCAGTGCTGGCTTGGCAAGCCAAACAGGAAATAATCTGGGCTAGTCAAGGCTTGAATTTAAAGGCAAATCCTTGGAACCCAGGGTCGACAGTTGATCAGTGTTTATCGCCCATCATGTTTCCGCCGGCGGTGGATCTAACTTCAGCTCCTAACACTGTGGTTGGTCCACCGGTGGTGGATTTAACTTCAGCTCCTAACCTTGTGGTTGATTTAACCTCTGTTCCTAACCCTGTACCGCTAATAATGTCACATAATTCAGTGGCAAATGTGAGCTTGGATCAACAAGGAGCTGATCCTTTGTCCCCAATCACTGTGGACAATTCCGGAATTCTGTGCTCACTTCCTTATATTGGTCAAATCATTAGAGAGGCAACTACAGAAGTTATTGAGGATGTTGAAGACCTGACGTCAACTGAACCCCCTCAAGCTCCATTCAAAATATTTTGTAAAAAATCTTCCATCTTGGGCTCTAAGACTTGTCTGACCAATAAGGAACCAACCAAAAAACCGAAAACTAGGCAGTCTGCTCTATCTAAAAAAGCTAAGAACATTAAAAATACAGAAATACCTACCTCAGCAAGTTCTAAATCATTTTTTAGTAGGCTTACTTTACCGAAAAAACAGGCCCAGAAAACTTCCTGTGTTATTACCAAAAAATATGCGCATCTGAATCAGCTGCGTAAACTCAAGCTTGATTGTGCTGATAAAAATCTCGTTGCTGCTGAACCCTATGCGCCATTAGATCATCTAGTGCAGGCTGTTCAAAATTACGAACTTGCTGAAAAGCAGCAAGTTCATTCTGAAATCCAACCGTTACAATCTGAACAGCCAGTTGGGTCAAAATTCGAGTCTTCCTCTAATACAATAAATACAGAATGTGTGAAACCTCAGGGCGCTATCAGGGAAATCAGTAATAGTTGCACCTTGACTCAACCTCCTACACCTTCACTGTCTCCTTCTGCTGGCTGTGAGCAACAGATGCTAGCAAGAAGACGATTAGAAATTAGAAATGAAGTTGATGCCTATATGAGTGCTTTCACAACTTTATCGACTCTCAAAGCTCCCATACTTGAATCTGTAGTATCAACAACTTCTACCCCTCAGGTACCTGAACGTATTGTTACGTTTAAATGTGCGGATGATAAAACGACATCGTCAGTGGATTTACCGCTTCCAAGTCAGGAAGCAGAAATTGCTTTGCTAATAAATTCCTTAAGATCTAAAACAAAACAACCTGGTCCTACTAACTCAATTTTAGTCCCTAATAAACCTTTGATAAAATCCATATTGAAAACAAAAACAGATAAAGAATCCAATATTGCTCTAGTGTTGGGCTGTCGACCTGCCCCATTTCCGCAGTATGTACTTAATAGATACAGCATCCTACAGGTGTTTTCTGATATTCCTATGCTACAAGATATTGGATCGGCTGACATTGCTCAGGTGGAGTTTCCCAATGATAATGTAGTGAGTACAGCTTGTATCTGGCTGACGTCCCGTGTTATTAGGAATCTGATATGGGACGCCAAAGCTCAATTACTAGATCTTGGATTCATATTACTATTAGGACCTTTGACTCCAACCAATGGCCCTCTTTGTGTAGAATCCTGGATAAAGTCGACGTCTAATGAACTTAACAAGGCACAAAGATATATTGAGAATAACACCGCTGTAGTCACTTCGAACCAATGCTGTTGTAATTGTGATTCCAGAAGCTAACTTCCATGCAAGGTCAATAAAGCTCGGACCATAACTCTAGTGTCTTGGAACACTCGCGGCTATCGTCATTTAATTAACAATATACAAGACCCTCTCTCAAAGTATGATGTGATCCTTTTGCAAGAAACCTGGCTTTTATCTGCCCCTTTATGGGATAACCATGGTTTACACTTTCTACCAGCAATTAAAGGTGTGATGGGTCGGCCGATGTCTGGCCTTTTGACTGCCGCGAAACTATCCTCACAAATAAGAATTATTTTCTCATTTGCTCCAAATTCCTTTTCACAATTGACAATTATATCATTAGCAAAGACCTTGTATGCGATTATTAACTTGTACTGGAACCCCAAAGGCATTGAGATGCGAAATTCTTTACTTGATATATCCACCATGTTAGATTTCATCATATTAGCACCTAATATCAAGCATACTATTGTTGCTGGAGATCTAAATTTACACTGTCTACAGGGCAATACATTGCAAGGAAACATCAGGCAAAGGTTGTGGGAGAACTTAATGCTCTCCAGAGGGTTTTGTATGCTGAATGGAAGCAAATTTGATATTGGTGGAATGGCCTATACGTGGCAGCAGGGATGGAAAAAAGCCTCAATTGACTATATTTATGTTGACGATAGGCTGTTCTCTAAAATCAAATCCTTCAAAATTGAGCATAACTCGAATAGTGACCATTGCATTCTTTCTATGGAATGGGCAGTTGGTGTTTCTCTTTTAAAGATTCCTTCTATAACTGACCGGGGGCATATGACGGTATCCAATTCTTTAAACCGCCTAAATTGGAATGAAACCAGCCTTGGGAAATTTGATGATTCTTTGCGCACAGCCTTTTGTCACTCACGAAACAGCTCCCAAGTCAACTTAGTTCCTTACTATGACCTTATGCAACACTTCTCCGATACTATAATGTGCAAGCCCAGGGCGTCTAAGCACATACATATGTTTGATCTGGAAACCAGAAACAAAAAAACTGAGTATCGACTTCGAAAAAGGGAGGCACTAAAATTACCTTTGTGTAGGAGGTTTGAAGTAATCAATAAAGTTAAGATCACATATAGAAACTGGCGGCGACAGCATCGTAGTAAACTGTTTCAGCGTGATGGTGAGCAAATGCTAATGTTGACTCGTAACAGCAATGTGACGCAAATTTGGAAAGTAATAACTAATACCTTATCTCCGATCCAAATATTGTCACAAACGCAAGGTGTGCCGGAAGCAATCTGGCTTAGCTATTTTTCCAAAATGTATGCGCTTCCGCCTAACTCCGTGAAATTAGACAACACATTGCCTCAACAATCGTTTCATATTAACATTTCCAAAGCCGACATATTCCATTTCATCAATAAAATTAGCCCATCTAGAGCTCCTGGACCTGATGGCCTGTCGAACAAAACTTTCAAGCAACATCCAGTCTTGTGGACATCGATCTTATATCAGATATTTGTTAACATTAATATCACTCAGGAAATCCCTTTGTCATGGAAACATTCTCTTATTGTACCGATCCATGAAAAAGGTGACCGCTCTCTTCCGGAGAATTATAGACCGATTGCATTATTAGATGCGCCTGGTAAATTATACAGCCGCATTATTTTGCAAGAATTAACCAGATGGTCAGCGGTCTCCTTTAAAAGAGATCCTTTTCAAACTGGGTTTCGTGGCGGGACTAGGAACCTCTGTAAACTTGATAATGCTGAACATGATTAAATCTAAATATGCCCACTTAAATCAACCATTATATATGGCTTTTGTGGACTTTCGGTCAGCTTTTGACTCGGTAGACAGAGCACTATTATTCCAAAAGTTGCAAAACTATGGCTGCCCATCATCAGTGTTAACAATAATTAAAATGTTACATTCCAATACATCCATGCAAGTTAGGTTGTCCATTGAAGGTATTCTTTCGGCAAATATTGACACTCTAAGGGGCCTTAAGCAAGGGTGCATCTTAGCATCTACTTTATTTAATCTCTTCTTGCTAGACATCGGTAGTACCTTTGAAGAAGCAGTCTCAGACGCTCCTAAACTAGGCACGCAGAAAATCATATGGCTGCTTTATGCCGACGACCTGGTTTTAATATCGCAAACACCGCGAGGTCTTCAGAACTTGTTAATTAAACTGGAGACGTATGTTGACAAGAATAATCTCACAATTAATGTCAGCAAAACACAAATAGTGATCTGCCAAAAGAGAAAAGACAAAAAAATGGGCAATTATCAATGGGTTTTGAAGAACTCGCCCTTAAAACTTGTCCCCAGTTATTAATATCTGGGCCTACCTTTTTCCGGTACTGTGAAAAATCACATTTATTTTGACACATTAAGAGCAAAAATCTTGATGTTAACATCACAGGCAAGAATAATTTTGTACAGATTTGGCAAATTCATTACAACTCATATAGTTACATTTTATAATCAGAAAGTTGTCCCGATTGTTTCTTATGGAGCAGAAAACTTCCAGCCACGGCGAAGGGACGTTTGGGATTTACTGGAAGGTAAATTCTGGAAGGCAATCTTTTCCTTACCTAAGTGCACTCCGATGTGCCTTCTAAGGTACGAGTTGGGACTAATTTCATTGTCTGCGGTAGTGGTGTGGAAAATGTGTAATTTTTATCGGAAATGTCTACTTGGTTTTGAAAAGCCAAATATTTTGAGAACGTTAGCAACTTATATGCGCTCATCGTATGATGCCTTCCCCAAGGAGTGGGTAAAGAGCATTTTGGGATGGTTGGTGGAAGCTGACGTTTCAATTGAGCTGCTGTTAAGTAACCCTGATAAAGCAAAGAAAAAAATGTATTGGCATGATTGGATTACAACTTATCAATTATGCTCTAACCATGCGGACTATGACTTGAATCTTTTTCCACCAAAAAAGTATAAGCAAATGGCTTGTTACCTTCTGAAGTGTCCATCAAATTGTGTCCGCGTTGAAATGTTAAGAACACGTCTAAATTTGCACTTAACAAATCAAATCCTCGCTAGACGAGGTATAATCGCTAAAGAACACCGATTTTGTCGATTTTGCCAAAATAAAAAACAAACAGAAACCCTGATACATTTAGTAGTAAATTGTCCTGTTTTAAATGGATTGCGTGAACGCTTTTTTAGTAATTTATTGCAATTGACTTGTGATCGTTCTGAATCTGAAATCTGGGCCATTTTAATCACGAGTAATCGAACTGCAATCCACATTGCACTTACACAGTTTATAAAAACATTCCTGCCATACAACCATGTAGCATGAGTGGCCTGTTGTTAAATGTGGATTTTTTCTTATCTCGGTTGATTTCTTGTTCTTAAATTCCTTTATGACTATGATGATTCTTTGCAATTTATGTTTGTTAACTGGTCACGCAATCAGTGGCTGAAGGCTGTGAAATTAAGAGGATTGATAAATTTGAAGAATTTTCCTTTTTTCCTTTCTTATTCTCTTATCTATTTATTATTATGATTATTTTTCTTTCATTTCTTTTTCAATGTAAATATTTGTAAAACAGTAAATGTATTTGCTACACACTGTATTTGTTATATGTCAAGAAATGTATTGTAATCTAAAAGTTATTCCTTTTTGAAAGGTTGATTTAATCAGCCAATCAAATAAAAAAAAAAAAAAAAAAAAACTTTGTCTTCAACTGAGTCACAGGAGCATCATTGCTGTGACTGAATAGTACACTCAGAGCAGAAAAGCAGATTCTGTGTAGATGCAGTGTGCACCGCTTTTCGCAGAAGATAATGCGCTATCTACGGGGGACAGGATGTGAGTGATGCACATAGTGTGCATTTTGACTTTTCAGTCTAGGTACTTGCACTAAATGTTACAGGGAAGAACACAGGCTTCAAAATTGCGGATTGTACACTGCATGTACTCGTCCCATGCATTCAGAAATCCACTGAAACTGAAGGGTCTGGGTCGCCTATGGTGTCATTGAGTGTAACACACAGGGCCCGATTCATGGAATGTTTTGCACTGCTGAAAAGTGACCTTGCACTGCTGAAAAGTGACTTTGCACTGCCGACACAAACCCTGATTCATGCAACTGTGCAAAGTGCATTTTTGCAGTGCAAAGTCAGTGCAAGGTCATTTTGTACTGCAAAAATGACTTTGCACTGACTTTGCAATACAAAAATACACTTTGCAGAGTTCCATGAATTAGGGTTTGTGTCAGCAGCGCAAAGTCACTTTTCAGCACTGCAAAGTCACTTGTAACTGTGCAAACAATCCCATGTATTGGGCCCACAGTGCATCATCAGAGTGGTGCTCTGTGTGTAACATGTACGTGGAACGGACAACTTACCCAGCTCAGTACTGTGAGATCTTCTTTTTATGTCTGACTAGTAGACATTGGGCCTCATTACGACCCTGGCGCTACTGGGTTGACGCGCCGTAAAAGGCTGCGGCGCCGTTAACCCATTAGCGCCTAATTACGAGGTCCCTTTGCGGGACCCGACCTTAACGGCTGGTCTAGACCAGCCGTTAAAGTAGGGATCCGCAAAGGGACCTTTGCGGTAAGTATGGTACCGCAATTTGCGGTACCGTACTTAGCGCCTTCCCCATTCCCATTGAGCCCTATGGGCCGAAAATGGTAATGGGGAAGGGGCCATGGTGAATGGGGAATTACCGCCCAGCCAACCTTGGAATGGGGCGTAATTCCGCCATTCACCATGGCGGAGTTGGTAATTTACCGGCGTCAACCATGGCGCTAATAGCGCCATGGTTAACGGCAGGGTCGTAATGAGGCCCATTGTGTATTACTTCAGGCAATGCAATGTAGGTGCCGCAAACATACACCAAACATGGTATGCATAAAGAATGTGGAATTCACAAAACTGGTACACACAAAAACGAGATCTCAGTGAGGTCACACCAAGTTTGCATTGGTAGCTCAATGGAAATATTACACAATATTTGAGAGTTCTGAAAATTCGCTGTTACTGGTGGCCATTATTGTTTTCATTTGTACCTTAAATTTGGTATTTCATGCATTTGAGAGTTTCCTTTTAACCAGAAAAGCTTCAATTGTGTATTTTTAAATTCTAAATTGGTCTTATGAATGTGTTTTTATGATTCATATAATGGCCATGACATGTAAGCAATTACCATCACCCAGAAAGATTTGAACAGTATTAACCTTCTTTAATTAAAGGCCTTTATATAATCACCGTGAATTATATTTCATTCTTATTTAGTTTATATTGAAATTTGCTTAGTAATGGTTTACTTTTGTTATCCCAAATGCATAATGTTTTATGGTACTTGTTAGTTTTGCCTTAAAAAATCAATATTATGTTACATGATTGGCACATTATGTTCTGTTGCGGTTCCTTAAGAAACGTACCGTTTCTCAGCACTGGAAAGCGTTAACGTGCATGAGTAAATATAGCTTCTAATATGAAATAGAGAAATCATGCAAATGTTGTAACCAATATATAGGTGGCTTCCCAAAGATGATGTTTGCTTCGAATAAGACCATGAGTGGGGTGTAGTAATGGGGAGTTCCTAATTAAGTGCATTTTCTTTAGAAAATACGATTAGTCTATAGTTTCACTTTTGTACAAATTGTAAAACTGTTTGAATAATGTGGTGCTACCTGGGCGCACTATATGGCATCTAATACATGTTATGTGTGGGGAACTATATTTTGCATTTTGGAGAGATATTGGGGGGGTCATTACGACCCTGTCGCTAAGGGGTTAACGGCGCCGTAAAAGGCTGCGGCGCCGTTAACCCCTTAGCGCCTAATTACGAGGTCTTTTGCGGGTCCCGACCTTAAAGGCTGGTCTGGACCAGCCGTTAAAGTAGGGACCCGCAAAGGGACTTACGAGGTAATTACGGTACCGTAATTACCGCCTTCCCCAGTCCCATTGAGCCATATGGGGCAACATTTGGAATGGGGAAGGGCCAATGTTAAATGGGGAATTACCGGCCCGCCAACCTTGGAATGGGGCGGTATTTCCCCATTTAACATTGGCAGACTTGTTACAATACCGGCAGCAACCAAGCAACCATGGTGCTAATAGCGCCATTGGTTACCGCCAGTGTTGTAATGACGGCCATGGTGCACTTAAGCAAACACATTCGGAAAGATGTGTAGTGCGTGTTATTTATGTTCATACATTTTAAGTTATCATGAAAAGTATTTCATGATTTTTAAGCTCAAACTCTAGTAGAAGAAACTGTGTGCAAAAAAAGTGATCTGCAGCCAATGTTGTAAGAACACATCATGCCTACGATCTTTTGAAGGTGACACATCCAAAATGGTGAATCTTCAGATAACGGGCCTCATTACGACCCAGGCGGTAAGTTACCGCCTGGGTCGTACCCTTACCACCATGGTGTAAACTATGTTTACACCATGGTGGATGGCGGATTTACCGCCCCATTCCAAGGTGAGTGGGGCGGTAAATCCCCATTTCCCATTTTACCCTTCCCCATTCCCATTTTTGCCCCATAGGGCATAATGGGAGTGGGGAAGGCGCTAATTACGCCACCGTAAGTTTCGGTGGCGTAATTAGCACCATGGATTTTAACGCCTGCAAAAAGCAGGCGTTAATATCACCATGGCGCTAAGGGACCTTGTAATCAGGCGTTAAGGGTCGGTGCCGTTTACGGCGCCGTTAACTCCTTAACGCCTGATTCGTAATGAGGCCCAACATGTTTTTGCAACGGGGTTGTAGAAAACAGTTCCAGGAACTTTTTCAAATTGTTTGTGATTCTGCCAAAAATAATGATTTTAAATTAATGGACTATAGCATATTTATATGTGTAATGCAATTACACACAAACATGCAGACACACACACACGTTTTAAAACTGTTTTACAGAGAGAGGGCCTGATTTACAAAAATGTTTTCAATGGAACTTTCCCATTAAAAATGTGTTTTGTACATCATGCTGGGAATGTCTTACTTGTTTTCCTTGCTCATCGATTTTAGACACAGTTAGTGAATAATGAACATTAGCGTTCTAAAAATCTATCCTGTCTCCAAATAGTACGCGGTAGCATTTTAAAACATTTTCATGAGGCTGTAGCTAAAATCTATACATGCCAGTAACGGTCACTAAAAACCACAATCTATCTTTGCCAGTAAAGGCCACTCTAAGTCTAGTGCATCAAGCTGAGAACATAAACTATCTATAAAAGTATAGGTCATTGTATTACATTACATGAGACTGCAGCCACAAACTATCTATGCTAGTAGTTGTCACAGTAAATCAATTTCATGAGTCTGAAGTCACAATCTATCAGTGCCTGATATGGTCACTATAATTCCTTGAATGAGACTGAGGTCAAAGCCTTTGTGTGCCGGTAATCGTCACTGTAAGTCACTTGCATGCGCCTGCAGCCACAACCTATCTATGCCAATAATGGTCACTGTAAATCACTTACATGAGCCTGCACCCACAATCCAGCTATGCCAGTAATGTTCACTGTAAATCACTTGCATGAGGCTACAGCCACAACCTACCAATGACAGTTATAGTAATTGTAACTCATGAGGCCGCAGCCACAACCTATGTATGCCAGTAATGGTGACTCTAAATGCATGCACTTGCATAAGGCTGCAGACACAACCTATCTATGCCAGTAATGGTCCCTGTAACTCACTTGCATGAGGCTACAGACAAAACCAATAAATGTCAGTAATGGCCACTGTAATTTCCTTCAATGAGGCAGAGGTTACAACCAATCTTAGCCTTTTCATTCTCTTACATGACACTGCAAATAACTTGCATGAGTCTGTGACTTCAATCCATCTGTACCAGTAATGGTCTCTGTAAATCACTTTTACGAGGTTGCTGTCACGCTCTTTGCAAGCAATTAGCACTGTAAATGACATGCATGAGGATGCATGGCCATTGCAATTGCATCTTACTGTCCTCTTCCCCTGCCCCTCCTTACAAACACATGCACCTAATCTGTTATGCACACATTGCATTTATGTTACACATACATATCCAGACAGATACTCGGTCCAATGCATTCAGATACACAAAAGCAAACACACACATACACATGCACACCCCGGGACTAACACACACGTAATACTGTGACAAAATGAATACTATTCTATGCTAAACCACATAGTCAACCCCACACTACTTCAAAACCAACAGTGATCCCAATTATAGGTAAACCTCTTACACCACTTTTGGTAGCGCAGGATAGATTCCCTGAAGGGGTGTGAGGTTGTAATAGTAGCAACCTAAACAACTGAAGTAAAACGATTCCAAAATAAAAGAATGTCCAATCAAGATTATATAAAAGAATACAGGAGCGTTAATAAGATAATGGATGCACCAAATTAATTTTAAACACTACAAACCGCCCCCTGTAAAAGAAACAGACTGAATGCAGAACTTAGCGGGTAAGGAGAGAGCACACTCTGGGTTGATCAGTAGTGGTGTTAGTGGTAGTCAATGTCAATAGTTCAAAGAAATGATTTTTTTTAAGAGAAAAAAGGTGACAGCTTCCAGCACACACTGCAGTACATCCTGTGAACAGGGTACTGGCTCCAGTGGGTCCCTAAAATTGGTATTGGACCGCAACTGTTAATGCCCACTGTTCCCTGGGAGTGGTTAGGAGAACAGAGCTCTCCTCTTCCTTGGATGCCTTCTGTCTTCTCCTCGATGGCAGATGACTTTGAAGTAGCCAGTACTTTCAACAGACGACCATTGAATCTTCCTTGCCCTTAGAAAGGCAAAGTGTCTCAGGAAATAGGCCAAAGTAAGCCTGCTCTAAGGGCACTAACCCAACCTATTGTGACAAGTGACCTTTACCGTCTGAAATCACACCCAGAGTGCACTTCCTGGAGAGGGGGAGACAAGAAGAGGTGCAGAGGCCAAACTGAAACCAAGATGGTGGAGCCATTCTCTCAGTCCACCTCTACATCCTGGCTGCTCTAAATCCACCCCATTCCAGTTACTGCAGAGTTCAAAGAGACCTGAGTGATCAGCACCCTGGTGAGAGTGGCTTCTGTCATGTCAGTGCTGCCTTTGAAGTACTTGTTCCCAGGAGACCTGCTAGGGGACATTGATGTGCTATGAGAAAATGGTGTTGGCCTGCCTCTGGGGCTTAATACATGACGTATCATGGCCATTGTTTCACATGGCAAAATAGACTTTTAATCAAACAATTAAATGCAATCAACTAATTAGTAACCACTAGAAAATCCTAGCCCTGCAAAGAAAACAGAGAATGCAGACTTTTGAGAAAGGGCTTCAGGAAATATGTTAGCAACAATGTCACTGTTCAAGGATATGGCTTTGAAGAAAGAAAGAGTTGGGCGGGGCTTGAAGGTCACTATGGGCCCAGAATGTGGACCAAGCAGATAGGACCTCCTCAAATACCATATCATCTTGTATTTTGGGGCTGAACAGCATTGATACAGAATTTTTGGTGTCAAACCAGGAATCTCTGAACTTTTGGTGTCGTGCCACTTTTGAGTCAGGGAGCGGCTTTGCCAGGTTCAAAGATGCAGTGCTGTTGTGCAGGCACGTTGTTCTGTGCATCAAAGATGCTGAGGATGGCAGGTGGTGTTAGGTTGGTGACGCTGAAAGACTTACCAGCCTCGGATGCAATGATGCATAGACTTGCCTTTGTCAGTGATTGGGCTTGGCTGGCTTCACACAGTGTCGGGTTACTGCAGCAGCATCGGCTAGAAGCTTTAAAAAGTTGGTGACCATTAGGAAGGTGTTGATCCTCCAGTGGGGAATCAAAGAGGCAGCATCTTGGCTACTGCTTCACATGGCAGATGTGGAGACAGTCAAATCAGACATCAATACACATCAGCCCTGTCATAGCTGGACCCTGCTCACAGAGCAGAAACTGGAAAGAAAACAAATTGCGCAGCTGTATAATTGTATGTTCTTAGGTGTCACCATGCCACAACAGGGCAAGACTTATCTTTAAAGATTACGTGCCAACAGACTAAATAAAGCATACAATTATTAGGTTTGGAAATGGAAGTGCAAAAGGTTAAAAAGCCATCTCTGCCTGCAGAAACGTTGTGTTCCAGCAGCTGTCAGGAATGAACCCCCTGCCCTGTCCTACTGCTGGGCTGGGTGTGAGGTATTCTGTAGTCTTAATAAAAGCACAGGTTTGCACTATAATTTTGGCATGGAGCATTTATTGAAAAGGGGCCTGATTAGAAGACCTCCCTTTCAGAAAGAGAATTACCTGAATCATTTTATGTTAATAAAATTCAAAAAACCTTTGGCTATCCCACCCCCACAAAATGGCATTCTGTCACAATGACATGGACCATGACAGACTCAATCAAAACTCTTCCATCCA
Source organism: Ambystoma mexicanum (assembly GCF_040938575.1). Lineage (NCBI taxonomy): Eukaryota > Metazoa > Chordata > Amphibia > Caudata > Ambystomatidae > Ambystoma > Ambystoma mexicanum. The sequence continues at coordinate 126,958,364 of NC_090929.1, read as the reverse complement.
CAAAGACACACACCACATGGATTACATTCAAGCACTCACGTGTTAAGAGTTCAAACACGTTTGTAACTTCTTACTTGCCATGTAGGTCTTCTCTTCTATATTCTGGGTCAGAAAGGAGCATGTCACAGGCACAGAGGAATGCCACAGGGCAGGTGCCACGGGAACTAATTCAGTCCCACGCTTGTCACCTGTCCCACGCCTGTCACCTGCGCACAACTATGTTGCTTTACAACCAAGGGGGCAACGCTTACCATTTGATTCTCTGGTGCACACACACTTTTTTCTTTAAAAAAAAAAAAAAAACAATTTGGGCAATTAGGAAGGGCCCTCAGATCAATGGCCTTGAAACTGGGGAGCTCGACCCCCTAGCGTGGTCCGAAATATGTATAAGACTCCTTGAAAGGGGGTGTAGATCACTGTCTTTAACATAACAATTATTAAGGTGACTGCTTGGTAGAAAATATAAGCAGTCGAAAATCTGCTTACATTTTAAATAGCCTGATGCCCCTCTTCTCCCGGGCATCCTATCGGCCCCCTAGTGGGGGGGCAACCCCCTAGGTGGGGGTGGAGGGCCAGAAATAATATTTTTACTCAAGGGGATGCTGGGTCTGAAAAAGTTGGAATACCACTGCCTTAGAGGCTAACTACCCACCTGCCCCCTCCTGGCTCTACCAATGCTTCACTGCTATTCATCTCTTCCTGTTTGAGTTACCTCTTGGCTCTACCCATCCCAGGTCATCCTTTTTTTATGGCCTAGGATCTGGCACTTCATCTGGCAGCTGCAACGGATTTGCTCGTGGCATCCGGTGTCAATGTGCCGCAGCAGAAATAGAAAAGGGACTCTTTTCCGAAGGAGCTCCATCTTTAATGATGCAGATATCTGTTGAATACCTTTTCGGTGCAGCGAGCGAGTTACATTTGCAACATAGATGTGTTTTGCATAATGAAAAGCAAGCATTGAGTGTTTGGCTCAGATGCTCATAACATCATTGCCCACAGGAGCTCTCTATACCGGATGTTACAGGACCGCAGAGCAACATAAAGGGCTGCGCAAGGTTCATGATTTTCTGCCTAACCCTCTTCTCTATAGCTGTAAGGTTGAGCATAATGTGCCATTGGAAGTAATGGAGGACCACATGCTTTTTTCATTTATTTGCACAGAAAAATGCAGTGACTCCTAGTTTTCTGGGCAGTTTTCACGCTCACACAAACTAACCCCGAGTAACATGAAGGCATTGTGATGAAATGCCCCAAAATTCAAGAAAGGATGACCCTGTTGCCGAATTGTCTCGCAAGGTACTTGCAAAAACCGCCATATATTGCTCTTAACTTTTATATTTGTGCAATTGTGCATGCAGTTCGCCTTAATGTGCCTTGTGCTTTGGGGGAGTCTGGTATTGATGTCAGACAGAAATGAGTGGAACACTAGTTACGTTTTTAAGTGGTCGGCATCGAGGGGTCGCAAGCATTCTAATCACATTTCCCCAAATGATGCAAATTGTATGCACCCTTTGTAATTATTTTCCCGAAGCTTGGACAGCCGAAATATTACAGGCCAATGCGTATGGCTGAAACAATGTGTCATGAGGCCGTTCCGAATGTGCCCTTTGCTGATTGGATAGCTTCGCCAGATGGGTTGGAAGGGTTCTTGAGTGGAACGATGGAATCCCATTGTCGCTGTTTTGCACTTCTCTGGAAAGGTTTGTAAAGTACTGCAGGTGTGTACTCGTGTATCACTGAAACAAAATGGATGCCTGAATTCACTACTTTCTGTTCTGTGTAACATGTACTGCTCAGGGGCAGGGCTGGCCTTAGTTTCAGCAACGCCCTGGGCGAATTGGCGCCCCTCCCCGTGTGCCCCTGTCCAACAGTGGGCGGGGCGGGGGGCAGAGGCGTATGGGGTCAGGATGCGCCACATCATTTTTCAACCTCCTAGCTCCGGCGCCTCGCAGGGAGCGAATCACTGGAATAGGAAGGTCATGCTAAAGCATGAGCGTTCTATTCCAATGCAAACCACCTCGCTCCCGCGTCAGAGCAAGGCAGTAATCATGTGAATTGGGTGCTGATGCTACTGTTATTAAATGCGTCCGGCTGGCACATTTAATAGCAAAACGGCGCCTGCTGCGCCATCTCTCACTACGCTAGCTTGGGGGAGCCCTTCAAAGACTCCCCAGGTCTGGCGTGGCAAGGTGGGGCCCTGTCAAAAATTGTCAAACTACAATAGTTCACCCATCAATGAAGGTTCCTCAAGGGTGGGATAGAGGAACAAGTCAAATAGCAGCAGGCATCTGGGGTTGACAGAACGTAAGAAATGGTGGGCTAGCTCGATCCTATTATATGGGGTTACAGCCCTCCATAGTCCCATATAACCGGCTGTTCTGCGGGATGCCAGTAACCAGGAGAGAGAAAGGTTGTGACATGTAGAGCTCTCGCTAATACAGAGCCTGGGTGTTCTGTTAGCTGCAGCTTCCTTGGCTCACCTGTGGTAGCAGTGGTCGAGTAGTCAAGACCCACACTCCACATAACGTGTGGGAAGACACTTTATATCCCGAACCAGAATGTTGTCAGGTCAATAATTTGTACATTTGTGCACACTAGAAAGAAGATACAGGGCCTCATTACAAATCTGCCGTTCCGGATTTAACATTGCCGGTAAAACCGTACTGGCAATGTTTACCGGACCGGCTCATTCTGACCTGCGATCCCGGAAACACCATCACCCCGAATCCACCCCCGGACAGACAAAAATGCGTCAGCGGACACAGAGCGTCAACACCCCCCGTTAGCGGCAACACGAAACACTGTAGCACGAGTAGCACGGACACGGAAACACCGCCACCGATGTTGCGGAATCACTGTGAACACCGTGGCGGCACCAGCGCCGCTGCAGAGATGGCGGTAAACAGTGGCAGGTGAGCAAAATCAGGCCACAGGTGCACCAATTGAGCCCAGCTGCACCCAGCAGGCCATTGGGAACTACAAAAAGGCCACACCCAGGACAACTCCAGACACAACCATGCAGGCAGCCGCTGTAGCAGCATTGGGCCTGGGGCTATTGAACCTACAGGCTACAGGCATCAGCGTACATAGTGGCAGTAATGCAGCAGAGGAGCAGGAGGAGGCGGAGGAGGCGCAGGCAGCAGATGGCAAATCCAACACTCATTCCAAACCCAAATGTGCAGCTGGCACGACCCCGTCAGGTAGCCTGCAATACCCTGGAACCTGACCCAAGGGCTCATCCACACATTATATCGGTTTGACCGTCCAACAATCATGTCCTTCGTCACCATGATTGAGGACGACATCAGCAGCCACATTGCCATTCGGACGGCAATCCCGCCCCTGCTGAAGGTGGTCTCGATGCTGCATTTCCTAGGGACTGGAACGTATCAGCACACTGTTGGAGAGCTGCACAGGCTATCACAACCCTGTTTTTCAAGGATACTCAATCAGGTACTGGATGCCCTGCTGCGCCATGCGTCTGAACACATTGCCCCCCCCGTACCACAGCCCAGGTTTTTGCCACCGAGATGGCCTTACATGCAATTGCTGGCATGTCAAATTGCATTGGCGCATTAGATTGCACCCACATAGAGCTGAAAGTACCACGTGCAATGGAGTTGGTGTACCGCAATAGGAAACTATAGCACTCACTAAATGTACAGATGGTATGTGACGTTGTGATAACCCATTGCTGTGCACGTTTCCCGGGCTCAACACATGACTCAATGGTCCTGCGGAATTCAACATTGCCACGGTACATGGAATGCTATGCTGGACAGAGCACTTGGCTATTCGGTGAGTACAAATGCCAATGCATGACCCCTGTGAAAGGGGGTGGGTGGCCAAGGCAATGACCTGTGTGTCTGGGCTGCTACAAATGCCAATGCATGACCCCTGTGAAAGGGGGGTTGGCCAAGGCAATGACCTGTGTGTCTGGGTTGCTACAACTGCCAATGCATGACACCTGTGAAAGGGGGGGTGGCCAAGGCAATGACCTGTGTGTCTGGGTTGCTGCAACTGCCAAAGCATGACCCCTGCATGTGAAAGGGGGGTGGCCAAGGCAATTACCTTTGTGTCTGGGTTGCTACAACTGCCAATGCATGACCCATGTGAAAGGGGGGGTGGCCAAGGCAATGATCTGTGTGTCTGGGTTGCTACAACTGCCAATGTGTGACCCCTGTGAAAAGGGGGGTGGCCAAGGCAATGACCTGTGTGTCTGGGTTGCTACAACTGCCAATGCATGACCCCTGTGAAAGGGGGGTTGGCCAAGGCAATTACCTTTGTGTCTGGGTTGCTACAACTGCCAATGCTTGACCCCTGTGAAAAGGGGGGTGGCCAAGGCAATGACCTGTGTGTCTGGGTTGCTACAACTGCCAATGCATGACCCCTGTGAAAGGGGGGTTGGCCAAGGCAATGACCTGTGTGTCTGGGTTGCTACAACTGCCAATGCATGACCCCCTGACCTATGCAATGGACAGTCACCACACCCCACACATTGCATCACTTCAAAATACATTTGGCCACAGTGTGCCCGTACCCACCCTGCCAAAGGAGATACACAACCAAGACATGTCGTAGCACCGCAAGCGACATGAGGGAGCGAGTCTCCCGACACATCCAATGCACCTGTGCCCCCGCAATGCACATGATAAGTGCATATCCGACATTGTGCATTGATCCACATTATCACTGTGTCCATTGTGTCCATTGACAGACTGCTCCGCGTGTGTACATCACTGCACAGTGCCATATTTACCAACCACAAATGAGCATAAGGCCATCATCCAATGCACAGGCTGTCGTTGACCAATGTGAAAGCGCCAATATGGACAACCATGACCCAGGAATGGGATTCACCCACTAGTCTGATCAGCGCAATGCCCCATATGATTTATTGATATTGATATTTTATTTCTATCGCGCTCGTACACAAGTGTTTCAGAGCATGACAAGGCAAAGGAGGGGAACAGGGGAGAACGAAACATCGATCTTACTAGGCCCAGTGACGTTGAGAACGCGCAAGTGCATGGGAGAGGGGGGAGGGGAAAAGTGCATGGAAGGGGGGAGAGGTGGAAAGTGTGAAGCAGAGGAGAAACAGATAAATAACAATAAATAAATAATAAAGGCAACAAACAGTGGTAGTGCAGCCAGATATTTGCAATTGGTAGGTTTAAGGCAGCAGACAGGGCAGGTCTGATAAGTGGAGGAAGAAAAAAGGGGGGCTGTATGGGTACAGATACAGACCCCAGTGCAAGGGGTGGCCCAGAGGCAGTGCGAGAGAGTGGCAGGGTGAGCAGATACCTGGGCCCAGAGGACAGAAAGTGGCCAGGTGCACTGTGCCAAGAGAGAACAGATCAGCAGGGGAGAGGGGGAGCGAAGGCAGAAGAAAAGCGGAAGGTCTTGAGGTGCTTCCGGAACCAGAGATGGTTCTCCTCAAGTTTTAGAGTGGCAGGGAGGCTGTTCCAGAGGAAGGCCCCAGCCGAAAGACAGAGATCTACCCCCAGCTCGTTTCTTTGAAAAACGACTGACCCTGAGGGAGTTAGAGGTAGAGGAGCGAAGAGCTCGAGAGGGGAGGTATTTGCAGAGGGATAGCTGAAGGTATTTTGGACCCAGGCCCCGGAAAGCCTTGTGGACAATGCAGAGGGTTTTGAATTTAATCCTTGCATCCACTGGGAGCCAATGGAGAGATTTCAGAGCTGGAGAGATATAATCCCTGGGCTTGTGGCCAAGGACAAGTCTCGCAGTCCTGTTCTTGATTAGTTGCAGAGGGCGGAGAGTAGAGGCAGGTAGATTTAAAAAGAGGCTGTTACAAAAGTCCAACCTAGAGAGAACCAGAGCTTGGGATACCATGAGCTTCTGGGGGATGGAGAGGAAAGGTAGAGTACCTCTGAGGAAGTGCAGTAGGAAATTTGACTTTTTAGAGACCTCAGAGATGTGGGCAGGGAAGGAAAGGGTGACCCAGAGGTTCATAGCCTCGCAGGTGGGGGTAGGAGGAGGGCCAAGGGAAGCCGGCCAGAGAGTGAGGGGAAAGGATGGTGAAGGTGTTCCAATGAGGAGGATCTCCATCTTGCTGGCATTCAGACAAAGATCATTGGCGGCACACCAATCTTGAATGGCATTTAGGCAATCAGAGATGAGAGAGGGAGAGGAGGTGGCAGAGGGCAGCCTGAAAATGAGTTGAGTGTCGTCAGCGTAGCACTGGCAATTTGAGCAGAAAATGGCAATGCAGTGGGCGAGAGTTGCCAGGTATTGGTTGACAATTCACAAATGGTACACACATGTACTGCATCTTATAAACACATGGATGCCACAAACACTGACATGTCCCCTTCCTTCCCATTCCATGTAGGTGATGCAGGATATGCAATCACACCATGGCTGATGATGCTCATACGGAGGCCAAGAAACAGGCATGAGGAGGGCTACAACAGGGCACACATTCGCACACGTGGCATGATCGAGAGGACATTTGGTTTACTGAAGGCCAGGTTCGGCTGCTCGAGCAGATCATTGTTGTACAAGCCAGTGAAGAAGGGTGAAATAGTGGTTGTGTGTGCCGTGCTGCACAATCTGTGCATGCGCAGGAACGTCCCTCTGCCCCCAAACACGGAGGATGATGATGAAGTGGATGATGAAGATGACGATGGGGATGGGATGGCTGCGTTCCCTGGCAGGGGTGCACATGATGGACAACATGCACGGGATGCACTCATTCGCAGTTTCTTTTGAGAGACTCTACATGAACAGCATTGCATGAATATAATGTAGCACAACAATAAACGGAGTAATTGCAAATGAAAAAACAGATGTCCACTCATCACTTCGATTGCAACAGGGATTTAATATTAACAAAGCAGTAAACAAGGTGGTATCGATAGGAAAGATGTACACCCATGCCCACCCACCTCCCAAACGTACCCACCCCCAACCGGGCCCCAACACACTAACCCAATAATGGACCTCCCCCACCTCCCAAATTAACCCACCCCCGATCAGGACCCAACACACTAAACCCATAATGGACCTCCCCCATCTCCCAAATGTACCTACCCCGACCAGGCCCCAACACACTAATCCCATAATGGACCTCCCCCACCTCCCAAACATACCCACCCCCATACACCCAATGATCCCAAAATGTCTTGTGGACAGTCACTCCTACTGGACACTATTTCCAGCCGCGCTTATGTGCAGTAGCGTCCTTGCCAGAGGGTCCAGCCAGCCGACTAGAGCGCCTCCATGGGCTGCCTGTGATGGAACTTGAGGGGGTGGTTCTGGTGGACACCACTGGTGGCATGACTGGAGGCACACAGCCAAAATACGACTGCTGGGCCAACAACATGGACTCAGCGATGGGGGACATTATACTATTGCCCTCCCTGACATGGCGTGACAAGGTCACATTTGTTGTGTTGAAACGCCTGATGGCCCTGGACAGGCGACGTACCGATGTGGCAGTACTTTCATGCTGCAGCCTCGCCTCCTCCCACTGCTGCATCGCCTCCTCCCACTGCAGCCTAGCCTCCTCCCACTGCAGCTTAGCCTCCTCCAACTGCCTTTCCACCAGCTGTGCAAGGCTGGCCTGCTGTTCTTCCATACGCTGCATGCGCGCACTCAACTCAGCCATTGAGGGTGTTGGTGACCTCATGGGGCTGTGTAGGTCTAGGGGGCTATACTGCAGGTTGTGGAGGGATGAGAGGTCACCCATGTCATCCACCTCCTCCTGTCCTGCATTTTCAGGCTGCATGACTGGGGCACTGTCGCCACAGGATGCAGCATCCTCCTCAGTGCAAACTGCATACTCAATGGGTTCGGTGGCCATGGTGGTGATGGGTGCTATTTGTGTGGCAGCAGGCTGTACGGGTTTGGCCACCTGGGTTGGGGCATCCATGCCAGATGTTGCTGATGCAGGTGCCTGTGTCCCAGAGGTGCTGGCATTGGCATCCCGGGCAGGACGGCTGCATCGGTCACGTGCGGGTGGACGTGGCGTTGCCTGTTGTGCCATGTCGCTGTCACTTGACATGCCTGTGGGGGAATAGAGGGCATGCTGTTAGGTGTGTGGTGGGATTTGATGGGTCCATCACATGCATCCCACTGAATGATCTCTGCCCACTTGCATGTGCACACATTTAACAGGTGATGCACTCAGGTGTGTGTGTCTCAGCTTCTACTCAGTCACGCACTATGTGCATGTCTAGGGGGCATGTCTTGAGTGTGTGTTGCCTGTCGTCTGGGTCATTGGTGGATGCATTGGGTCACTCCTGCCCTGGCTGGGGGGAGGGAGGTTCATTGGTGGATGCATTGGGTCACTCCTGCGTGGCTGGGGGGGGGGGGTTCACACTCATGGCTATGTACCTTGTGCACTTACCAGCATCAACAGGTGGGCATACTCCAACCTCTGCGTCGATGACGCCCTGTATCCCCTTGAGGTGCAGGATACTGCTGCACCGCTCCTCCCACAACTGGAGTTTTAATGGCGATTATGGGCTTCCACCGGTGCCAGTGCTGTGCTGGCGGTGTGCAGCAATCAGATTCCGCACTTGCAGCCGTAGGTCATCCCACTCTTTGTGGCAGTCCTTAACGCGGTGTGTGGTCACCCTTGCGGCAGTGCACCTGCGTGCTGCTTCTGTCCAGACCTCCTTACGCCGTTGCTGGGTGTTGCGCCGCTGGTCTGTGCTGAATAGCATGTCAGCATTGTCTACAATGTGCTCCACAAGCACCGTGAGCTCCGCCTCACTGAGCCTCTGCTTGCGCTGTCTTGTAGCAGGGATGCGGGATGCCACTGTGTTGGTTGGTTTTTCAAACTGAAGGAGGTGATGTGGCCTGTGGTCTGTGAGGATGGCAGTGGATTGTGGTTTAAGTAATGGCCGCCTCTCTCTTTCCGATTTTCGCGATGACGGTGTTTCCGCATCCAGTGATTCCGTGTCTGTGTCGACGGGGACAGTCGTGGATTTTGCACTGCTTTTTTTGACGGTATGTCCGTGGGTGTTTCCATGCCGGTGGTGACACCGTTTCCACGTTGGCCTGGTGCGCACGTGCGACAAGCCATAATCGGCCATTAATTCCGCAAGCTTGCGGTCGCGGAAATGGTGTCACCGTCGTCATGGAAACAACGGATTCCGGACCGGCAAACTCTTAATGAGGCCCAGAGTAACGATAAATATCCCAAAACATGAGTCTCTTACCCGAACCAATGAAGAATTCTGATTACACACAGGGTCTTAAATAACAGTGTGGCTGGCACAGGCCTAGCAAGACATAGGGTCCATGCTACTCAATGTGACACTGCTTTTCAATTATGAGGGGACTTTTCTTGACCTGCAGTCTGCGTTCCTTAGCTCCCTGTGGCTCTAGGAGAGTCCGGCACATGCGATTGCACATTGCTTGGTCCCTACCCTGATCTCCGTGACCGGAAACCTGTGGTTGCTACAAATTGGAAGACAGCAACCAAGGCAATGTTAAAACTCAGGTTTGTGATGCTCCTTAGGCTCTTGAATGAAGGCTTCCATCTCTCTTTGTTTATAGAAGGATCATGATCTGTTCCGTTGGCATTTTCCTGTTTCCATCCTTGAGCAGATTACAGGTTTTGGCACCTTTACTGTTGTCTGCGGTACTGGATACTGCCGTTAGTGAGAGATGATACTCCGGAACCAGACAAAACAGGGTGATTTCTTTTTCGGTTTAGGCAAATTTACTTCTATGCAGTGCTGGAAATGGAAACCATTTGCTGCGGATCACACCAGCGACAGGAGGAAGATGGATTCTCCCCCACCCACCCCCGTCAACATCTTCCTCTCAAAAGATTGATCTTGAACACCTGCAAAATAACCCAAGAGAAGAGTGTTTCCTAGAATGTTTCTGGCAAAGCATAGAAGGTTAACAGATGCTGGAAGCTACGCGGTAACCATACAGCGGCATCTTGCAATTGAAACAACAGGGATCATGATAATAGCAAAAATATGGACAACAAGACGGAAACCAGTAACTCCAAGTGTTTGAAATTAATGGTGGACGTGTATACATGAATAGGCTCCTAAAAACATCTTGGTGGCTAATAAGACATATGAGGATCTTGATTATTGAAGAAATCCTATAACAAGAACGGGAAACAACATGGATATAAAAATAAGGCCCTCAAGGAGATCAGAATAAATTGGGTACAAAAAAGGGGCATCCTACCTTGCAAAGCATGTGTTGACCGTATAGTGTTTCAATGACCAAGTTTATCGCTGAACCACATTGTGTTTTTCAGACATAGAATTAACGCAGGTGTAAAATTCAGGAAAATATTACTATCCCCTGGGGAAGAATACTATTAGTTGGATGAATACAGAAATCAAGTTGTGTTATGTTTCAATTATCAAGTTGCGGAACCAACCAGATTGTAGCCACAATTGGGGCACACCAAAGAAATATGTTGTTTTGATTGTTAAACAATAGACCTGTGTATCATTTATTGTGTGAATAATGTATGTGCACTTTATTATGTATTTCTTCTGTTAACTAAGGTGCAAAACTCAGGAAATAATTTTTCCTGGGTATTTATTTATTTATAAAGCACTTACGCTCGTGGGTGTCAAAGCGCATTCAACATTAAACTGAAACCAAACAGAAACAAAAAAGCTCAAAATAAAACAGACCAGAACAAATGAGGTCATACATCAAATAAATCAGGCCAAAAAGCGACTACAAAGATTATGTAAAGTAATCTCGGAAAAGATGTGTTTTTTCTCATCCATGAGCTGATGATTGTAAAGATGTAATTGGTGTGATTAGTCTCTCAGACAATATCACCAGATCACAGAAACAACAGCTGGGTATCGTCCGCATAGCTTTGAAACTGGAACTCATTACTGACCAGAAGATCATGAAGAAGTTTTCTATAGAAATTGAACAAAAGAGGGAGCATGCACACTCCCTGAGCAACTCCCTTAATAATCGGGTAGGGATGCGACGAATGCCAGCCCAGCGCAACTGAGGCGGACCTTCCTGGTAAAAGGAGCTGATCCAACTAGCGGCAAGATGGTTAATATTGAGATCCTGTGTTAGGCGTGACAAGAGGATGGCATGGTCAAGCACATCAAATGCCATTGGTAGGTCCAAGAACATCAATAGACCGGTTTTGCTCTCATCCAGGATATCGAACATGCTGGACATTCATTGATGTTTCTGTACTGTGAGCTGGGGCGGAAACCTTACTGGTGGGTGCCCAATACATTATGCAAGATAACAAAACGCTGTAACTGTAGGTAAGCCATTTAATCCAACATTTTAAGAAGAAAACTGATATTCGTGATAGGCCAATAGTTACAAGCGTCAATAGGATCCAGAGAAGCCTTTTTTAAGATAGGAGTAATGCAAGTCTTCTTCAAAGAGTCAGGTATAATACCAGTAGAAAAGTTCTTGTTGACTATTGCAGTGATGGCTTGCACTAAGTAAGGGGCACAGTCTTTGATGACTTTGTCATGGCAAACAATGTTTGTACAATTAGTGGCTTTAAGCTCCGGAATGGTTTAACGTCTTCTCCAGTGGATACCTGGAAAACGTAAACTGTGGAATTATATTATCAGTCGCTCTCAGGGGTCCTAATGAGGGCCATGAAGGATAAGAGGGATCATCTGATGTCCGTCTAGAGGATAGGTTAATAGCAATGTTGGCCCTAACCTTAGCTATTTTGTGGTCAAAAAATGACAGGAGCTCATTGCACCACATAGGAAGTAGCAGGGGGTCCAGTGGATATGACATAGATATGACATGCCCTTTCTTAAGGGTGCACAGACGAATAAAAGGTACTTTGGTAGTATTTTGCAAATTGAGGATATTGTTATTACAAGACCTCATTCTGGGAGGCACCAAGAGCTAGCCTATATTGACTCTGAGCATTAGCCCACTCTACTTTATGCTTGTCAAGAGCAGACATGCATAATTTCCTCTCGGCTTTACTTTTATTCATGCAAAGATCTCTAATAGTGGGACTATCTGTAGCTGGACCTTTTTGGCTGGGCTCTAGTAGCTTTTGGTTTAAATGGAGAAACACCATTCAAAGCTGACTGTACAGAAGCATGCTAAAAGTCCACCTTCTGTTCTAAGGGTATTGCAAAAAATGAATCCTCTAGCAACGGGTTCAGCAATGGGGCCATAGCTTGTGGAGTGATCTTACTACTATTGCAACATGCAGTTTTAGTTGTGTTGATAAGGGTTGTTTTGATGTTACTATGCATTAGCAGATAAACAAATATCATACAGAGATGGGACCAGGGGCAGATAGTTGGATTTATATTTAGAATAACATCTTGATTAGCAACTATCCAGTCATTAGTGCGACCTGTGAGAAACCTAAAAGTGTCTCCCTAGCTAGTCCCCGGGCATCTGTCATCCAGGTGGCCAGGACACGACCATTGCTTTTGGATCCAGTTCCTTTGGGTGGAGCAGTGCGGGAGGATCAATTGGATGGGGGGTCCTTGGGGAGTGAAACACCGACAGGTGAGACACGATATCCCCCTTCTATCAATACCTTTTTCCCATCCTGCCACGTAGGACATTCGAAAAAACTGCCCCCCATTTTCCGACACAAACACTTTCGCACAACACGAAAGACAATGGACTAACACCAGAGACGTTTATCTGATATGTCCCAATACAAGGGTCAGGCAAAGTCAGGCAATTGAGCAGAATCACACACACCTAACAGCCCTTTGCCATCCTCACAGGGGTAAAAGGTGGAGCACGAGAGCAAAGTACGAGCGAGGCAGACAGCACGATGAGACAGCTATCCAGACCCAGCAGTTCAAAAGGAGGAGAAATGTGGCAAATATCGTGAGGCTGACAAGGAGAGACAGGACCATGCCCTTTTCGACTCAGAACCATGAAACCTCTGCAGAGGGATTGAAAGGCCGTGGACAATAGCCCAAGTGTTTTGCAACAGATGTCAATGGTACACAGAGCATGCCCATGCTGCTAAGCAGGACCGAGGGAGATGCCTGCTACTGTGGTAACAACCTTGACTTCTGCTATGCTGAAAAGCCAAGCGGTTCATCACAGCTGGTGAGTCGAGGGGGTCAACTGATAAAAACCGAACTGTGTTGAAGGAGAACCACAAACTAACAATTTAGGGGAAGTTCAAAGAACTCTAAGAATAAAGGGAAGACCAGCTGCAGAAGGATCAAGCACCATGTGGGTGCTAACTTGAGAGACTCTGGTCAAGCCCACGTTTGTTGAAACTACAAATACCAGAAGGCCTTGGGAAGGCTGTAAAGGAATGGTTAAAGTGGTCATGCAGGGGTCTTGCAAAATCCTCTGTACATTCGAACGACTTTGACCATCAGATGATTACAAAAGGCATGATTGATGAAGTTGGCAAGAGTGAAACCGGCAGAGGGATGCTAACAAAAAGTGGCAAAGCCTGAAGTCCCTGAGACAAGTGCGTTGACAACCGTGAACCCGGCAGAGGAATGTCCACAGAATAAACTGTTTAAAAAGACATTAAGATTTGTGAGTGTTACAGATTAAGATTGTGCTGAAAGCCACAGGGAACCCCGCGGAGGGAGGCTAACAGTCAAGAGAGGTCTGAGGCCAAAAGAGGGAGGTCTGAGGTGAAGCCCTCACCAAAAGTTCATTGAGAAAAGGAACTGTTATTTGATTTGTGGAATACGGTTTGTGAAGTGTCAGCACCCAAAAGAGGGGGCTCAGGAGTGAATCCATCACCCAAAGTATACAGGGAAAGGAGCTTTGTGTTTGTCGAAAACATCAGGCCCTCGAAGGCAAGAGACTTTTGGTAAAGGGGAGTTGGCCATCGAAGAACATGATAGCTGATACAGAACTGTCGGCTTGTTCTGGGGAAAGCACGAGCGTATGGTGTGCTCAGAAGTGCCACCTTATTCTGTTATCAAAACATGGGGAAGGGAGACCCCTAGCAATCACATCCTGACATATTATTTGAGAACACTTCTTTCTATTGACAACCCTATCCCACACTCTTTCTATATTTAGTTGGAAGGATTTGGCAATAGGTTTTATTTCTTTAGTATAGGCCATTTATTTTGACAGGGTGCCACAAGGACTGTCTTATTTTCATTTGATGGTCAAAGCTTACTCCCATCTTAGATTTAGGTTTAGATTAGGCGTTTTTCCACCCTGCATACAGTGTAATAAACACCTTTGAACTGTGATCACCTGTGTCTGTCTTTACTGTTGCCACCACCATGAGTTCCTTACAGACCCTTCTCATGAGTGGGACCTCTGACTAGTTGAGAACGATTTAACTCAGCAAGGATGGTTAGACAACCAAGTGCCTTACTGTCAAAAGGGTCTAAATATATTACAATAAATACTTAATTTATTTCTTATTTATTTGCATTTTTAAAGCACTCACACAGCCTGCGGGCATCGAGGCGCTGATACAGGGATAGTTTTTTTTGGTCTTTGTTGCATATTTATAACGCGCTTAAATACCCAGAGGTTTCTAAGCGCGGACAAGGGGATTTAACCTGTTTTGCTTGGTGTCGTCTTGCTTCCAAGGCGAGCATGTTGCTGCTGAGCTATCCCCCAGGATTAAAATCCACCAAGATAATATTTGTGAAAGCGTTGGTCAAGAAAGGCTCTTTGTTTCAGTCAATAGTGAGCTCAGGGCCCTTTAGTAATGTGCATGCAATGGACAGGTTCACAGAATAACTCGAACCCCAAATAACCAAACCAAATCAGGAAGATGGCAAAGTACTGTTTTATTATCAATTATCTAAAACAAGGAGTTACAACGGACATCAACAGATGTTCTCTCTATTTCTCTCAGCGATCTTTTCACAAAACATACACTTCATACTAAAAATACATCAGAGGTGACGTCACAATATGTGGTAAATAATGAAAAACCTACTAGGGATTGTGATAGGCTTAAGGGGAACATCTAAGTATACATTGCATAGGAACTAGGATTGTTATTGGTTGCCCACTGTTGGGTGGAAAATATATGCCTACCTCTAAAACATGTCATCCTTAAAATCATTAAGTACACAGTTTTCAATTGGTCTTCAAACTATAAGGTCCTTCATTATACGGACTTCTACAATTGGTTGGCAGGCTTGTGCCATGCCTGGAACATTTGGTTCACTTAGCAGCACGTAAACCCAAACCCAGGTGCAAGGAGGTGGGCCTGACTCTATCTACCCACCCACCCAATCAGCCCACCATCTCTCATCACCCAATCCTTCTGTCATGAAGATTGTCTATGAACTTGGCCTTGCAAAGTATCCTTGTCTCTGGTAATACATGGGAGTGCTGGCACTCTCTATCGTTGTTCTAGGACTCCAGGTTTTTTCTCTATTTTCATCCTTGGCTCATGTGACAGGAGACCACGATTTGTTCAATTTCTTAAATGAATAAAACTTGGCACTCTTGGTGTTCTTTCTCTGCACCTTAACAAGAGATGATTCATCCTTTGCATGTTCACTCCTTTCAGGAATGGATAGCTGACCTTGGCTGCTTCAGTTTTGATACCAGGCCAGGCAGCCTCGCCATGCAGCTCCATGATATCAGCTTATTCTTGCTGCGACACAATTCTCCCTTTCTTCTTCATGGGCACTGGTTTACTAAAATTCATGAAACCAATATCCAGCTTCTATACAGTGGCGGTTTTGCCTGCATTCTATCCACTACATATAGCCAGCTTCTATGATGACTTAGTCTACCTTGCGTTTCAGCCTCTGTACGATTATTGAACGGTTGATTCTCTGCAGCACTTTGTGCATGTGTAATCTTCTTTGTCGTATTTAAAAGTTCACACGATTCTTTACTTCGTCATTAGTTTCTATAGGATCCCTGCATCATCTTTAGCTAATATCTCGGGACGTCACACATTTCTCTTGTGACGTCACTAGCTTCTCTTTTTGCTCTTTTTCATATTCCGTCAAGTAGTTCCTCCCGCAGATCAGTGACTCTTTGGGGATACATTCAATGGGGTTGTCTCAATGGGTATCTTCTTTCTAATATACTCTGCAGTATTTGCACAACTACTGGTGTCAAACCCGGCACAATCTCAGACTTCCAACATATAGAAGGTAGGGGGGTTGTATTTCCTGCAGAGGCATGCATCTGCTCCTCTACATTCCCCCTTCTGCTCTACTCCTCAACCACCCCCTCAATTGTTTCCACATCTTGGAACTTTCTCTTGAAGAAGTGTTTCTTTGGTGCACATATCTTCATCACCCCTCTCAGGGTGCCGGCTGATTTGACATGTTCATCTATACTTCAGGTCATGTAGTTACATTGCCCATTCGGATTACAATAGACCCATCGTCCCACATGCTTCTTATGATCCTTCAGATACAGGAACTTTGTTCCTTCAGGTGCTACGATGCTGGCCTCTATATATTTTCTGACAGCTTCATCAGTCAGCTCCTTGGTTTTAAATCCTAATTCGACATCGATCATGCTCTTCATTCCTACCACCTTCTTTGCTGTCTTCTTGCATTGGGCAATCACTACACTCATTACAGAGAATCCGAACATCACCAGCACTAATAATACTCTAAGGATCTTGAATATATTTGCCAAACACTGCGGAATCCATGAGAAAAGGAAAGCAAACCAACTGTCATCTTCAATGTCATCTGTCTCATCTTCCATCTTGTTAAGAAGGTCTGTCAACAACGTTATGGCCTGTGTCAAGGATCCATTTTCTTCATCATGAGAAGGTCTGAATGTGCAACATGATGGCCCGATTTTGGCACTAACTCCTCCTTCCCTCGCTGTGATCATATCTAGGACATATCTGTTCTGGAGGGTCATCAGTTGTATGGCTCTCAGCTCTTCCTTGATACCGTTGAATTCCTTTATGGTGGTGTTGATTGTCTGCAAAAGCTCCCATCTTGTAATCTGTAGCCACTTGGTGTTTGCTACTGCTTGGATCCCAGGCATGGATATAGTCGTAAAAATTGTGGCAGTCTTACTGAACAATCTGTGTTCTTCAGGAATTGAGTCATATGCTGTTATTGATTTGGCTGAGAAATAATTCTCTCTTCTTATCCCATGTAGAAGTTCAAGCGGTCTTCTTTTTCTTAAATGAGAATCCACTTTTGGAAATTCACCAATTTTCTGGTTGTTTTGTGGAAACACTAATGCCGAAACATGGATGAGCACCAAAGGACATACTCCACCCCAATCCTTGGGCAACCTTATGTATGCTCTAGATCCATAAGCCTAATATTGGTCCATGAGAACGGCTGTCCCTTCTCCCTGCCTAGGACGTCAATTGTAGTTTTGCATTCTCTGTTATATTTCACTTGATTCTTTACGTGTCTTCAGAAGCACAGTGTTGCATTAGCCAACAGGATTACAACTACTGGGCCTGATTCATCTTCTACCCATGTCAGTAGTTTGGCGTGTTTAGCCCATGAGTTCAAACACCCATCATTCAATCTCTGCACTTCTTGTACGTATTCTGTTTTCAGTAGGTGAGATGCAAAGGGCATCATTCCTTCTTCCCATCCCTTCTTGGACTTCACTTGTCCATTGATCAAACATTTAGTTTGTTTCCAACATTCAGGTGATCCAGCTATTTCTGTCACATCACTGCAGTTCATTCTCTTCATCTCTTCAATGACTGCCTCATCCTGTCCTGTAGCAGGATGTACAAGCATCTTTCTCTTCCATCCAGGTTCCTTTTCCATTTGTAAGGTCTTGATGTAGTCATCCTGGTATGGAAACAACCATTTCGATCTTCATCGTAAAGTTGCTTAGCTTCCTTGAAATTGTCCTCTAGTTGTACATGTTGCAAGATGACTGAGGAACCTTGCATCGTGTTCTGGAACCTCTCTGGCAATTAAAGTGCATACTGTATTCATGGCATAGGGGATGAGAGAGCAGACATAACAACCCCCCTTAGATGCTTTCTCTCCCACTTTTCTCATGTGCTGGTACCACATGTTATTCCCCAAATGTGCTGTGTTATCTAGATAGGTATTTATCATTTCACTATCTTCCTCTGAATCGCTCTTGTGTCTCTAAAAAGTGGTGTAATAATCATGAAGTAAATCAAAAGCAGTTGTCATAGTAGGGAGAAACACAGAGACTTCTCCTTCAGTAGAAGTACTAACATGAGAGAGGACATAGAGAACAAGCATATATTATGTATAAGAACATAGGCATCCTTCTCTCGTGCCATCCTACTACTTGTTGCACTTGTTTATCTTCTAAAACCATGCTGCTCTCTTCATTAATCATTTTTAATACAATCATCAAATTTCTTTATGTTTGTAACTGTAAAATCTGTTCAAGTATAGCAATAAGCTCGTCACTGGGCCATTTTTTCAGGTCCTGTAAGAAAGTGTGACTATTAACGTCTCTTCTAACAAGAGCAGGGTAAGATTGAAGTATGAACACAAGGACAGCTAGCACAAGCTGATGAATATCACCATCAGCAGGTACCGTATGTTTAATCACTTAAAATAAATGCTCTCCACAAAATGAATCCGGATACTGATCAAGAACTGATCAAGAACTGATGTTTAGGCATAACCCTGATGCTTCAACATGTATCTCTAAATGTTCATTTCACAAATCCTGGAATTCTCCGCAGGTCTTTTCACTCACTGCTAAAATATCTATAAGGAGGGTTCATTGAGTTTCAGTCCAATGTAAAATCTGTGTCAACCTCTTGCTTTGCCATCCTTCTTCTTTATCATCGATTGGGTCTGCACACACTGAAATTCTTCTTCTTGTCTTGCTTCTGGATCGGCAACAGTAGGAGGGCATGTCTTTCCTTCATAGATCTTCACATCACTCATGTCTAGCGAATCTCTTCTTCCCTGTACTCTAATCGCAGAAGGGGACATTTTTTCAGCGACAAAGGGGCCATGAAAACATGACTGCTGCCACTTTCTGGTAAACATTTTAATTAGGACTCGGTCCCCAACATATAACTTAGGTGATGGTAAAAGTTCACTTGGATTAGTTGTCAAATTATCTTCTTCTGTGTTCTTAGACCTTCCCCCCTGGCGCTTGACTTGATCTGAAATGAAATAAATGCTAGAGTCATAGATGTCAAATAATCATGCATCTCATCACCTAAAGTTTTAGCTACACTCTGGGCATCACTTCTACTCCTAGAGGGGTGTGTAAGGGGCATTCTCATACAACGCCCTGTAATTAACTCATGCGGGGTGAGATGGTGGTCTGATCCTGGCTGATTCCGAAGGGCATTTAAGGTAAAGGGTAGGCAATACAGCCATCCCGTTTTCAAAGTCAATTTGATCTTGGCAATCCTTTCTTTGAGGAGGATGTTGAGTCTCTCACATAACCTGTTCGCTTGCGGGTGATGAGCAGAAAAAAACTCCTGCTTTATGCTTAATAGAAGCCCTATCTGTTCAAATAATTAATTAACAAAATGTGGGCCATTATCGCATCTCAGCACTTCATACACACGGCACCTCAGGAAAACTTTAAGCACTAAAACCTTCACTGTGCAAGTGGCATTAGGGTGTCTACATGGACCAGCTTCAATCCACCTAGAAAAGGGACACACCACCACTAATAGATACCTATATCCAATACATATCTGAAGCATATCGACATAGTCAATATGTAAATTCTGAAACTGACCATTTGGTTGAGGTATTACTCCCCTAATCATTCTCAGTGTCTGCCCAGCAGTAAATGTTTGACACACGATGTAGTTTACCATAAATAGTGCAACTTGTTCCAATAAATTAGGAATGAACCAGTCTTCTGCAATCGTAGCAGCAAGACTCTCTCTAGTTACATGCGTGAGGTAATGCAGCTATTCAAGCGCTACCTTTAATAACATTACTGGCATCACTGACTTTCCAGTGCTGTCCTGTCGCCAGAGAGCTTCCATGGGGGATAAAGAACACCCCCTTCCTTTCCATAATTCTTTCTCTTCCTGTGGTGCGCTTCCTTGAATCTCTATTAAATGGGTTATTGACTACTTATTAAATCCCTCTTCCACTAGCACTGTTGTAACTACTTTTTCCTTAATATTTTCAGTATCAAAACTTTAAATTTCTGGGGAATATGCAACCATTTTGGCTTCTTCGTCTACGGCTTCATTCCCGCAAGAGATAAAATATGTTTGCTTAGTATACGCTGTGCATTTAACGACCACTATGACCACTGGGACTTGTAGTGCCTTAATGTGTCTATCCAATAAGGATATACGCTGCACTGGATTGACGTCTGCCGGAGATAGCCCCTCCTTTTCCAACTTGCTATCCTTGCATGTACGGTTGACGTCACATAGGCGGAGTCACTGTACACCGTCACTTCCTGCCCTTTATGTTTCTCAAGCGCGACAATAAGCGCTACAAATTCTGCTGCTTGCGCTGAAAAGTGAGACGGTAGTCTTCAACCTGCTACTACTTCAAATTCTCCATTTAACCTGCGTCTTATTTCTGCAGCACTTGAATGCCTTTCCCCACTACTCTGATCAATTTTCACAGAACCATCAATAAAGAGAATGTCCCCTCCCGCTAAAGCATTCTCTTTCGCACGAGGTATATCATCATAAAATTCAACATAATTAGCACAGTCATGCAAACGATCGCCTTCTTCTACTGGCTCTCCTATAAAGGTGGCAGGGTTCACTATTATACATCTTATGATTTTAATCGCTGGGTTAGAAATCATTGCCTCGTAAGCTGAAGCTCTTTGAGATGTTAATGTGCCCTTGGGTTTCTCTAAAATGGCAAATTGATCATGCTCCACAAAGAGGGTCATAGAACAGCCCATGACAATACTGACTTTTCGGGCCCGGTAATTTCCATTCGCGGGACCCGGACCCGGTACGTCCCCATTCCTATTTGAGCCCCCATAAGACTTTATTTTGGAAGAAGTTGGTTTAACGCGTGAGGCCACATATATTAATGTAAAAAAAAGCTCAATTTTGGATGGTAAAAGGTGGAAGCTGTTTTTCAATACATGGAATTTAAAAATTGCACATGGGTCAGTGCAAGGGGATATACTGGCTTCTTCTGCAAAACGTTATGTATTGATTTTATGGTATTGTCTGAAGGTTTCATGGATTTTTGGCTAGAGTTAAAAGTATTGAAAACAATCTTAAGTGATCATAACCCTCTGATAGCCAAATTTAGCTTTCGTGTAATTAATGCAGGTAATGCAAATTATTTAGATATTTTAGTAAATATGGGGGGGGCAACAAGGATAGCTAAAACTGACATATTTATTAATGGCCCTGCACATTTTGTAAATGACTCTTCCTATGTTTTAATAGGTTTGCACTCTTCTTCGATAGGTTTCGGGGCAGTAGACTTATGCTGATTCCCACGAGGAAGGGGAGTACTCATCCTTTTAATTCTGCAGTACACGCTCGAACGAAACGGTTGCGTTAAAGTATAAGGGATCTTTCTAAGAGGAAAATAAAGGAGAGTGTATATAGGGAGGAAATTAATAAGTTGAAGCAGACATTTAAAAACCGGCATAAGCATTATAAATTTACCAAACCGCAACTGAAGGGTGTGAGAATGTGCCAGATTGTTCTGGGGAACAATTGACATAATTTCTGGATGGTTATCAATAATCTTATAAACCCTCAGGGTCTAAGTAAGAATAGTTCAATACCAGATGAAGCATGGGAACAGTATTTTAAAGTTCTGTATAGACGGTCGGAGCAGTGTTTTTACCATCCTAAATTTGACAGACCAAAATCCCTGAATTTTTCTATTGAATTAATAGAGGCGGCCATTAGGAAATCCTTGAATTCTCGGGCAACTGAACTGAATGGGTTAACAAATAAGATATTCAAATCTGCCCCTGTACTATACTGTGGGCGACTGTGCTGTTTATTTGATTTTCTTCAGTATCAGAGCATAAATCTACCCCACCCATCATGGAAGCAATCCATAGACATCCCAATTTGTAAAAAAGGCGATAGGAGCCGACCCTCTAAACTATTGCCCTATATCACTGTTGGATACTGATAGCAAAATCTTTCCACAGATTATTCTAGGAAATTGGAGACTTGGGCTCAAGCAAATGGGTGTTTACTGAAATATCAAACTGGTTTTAAAAGGTTATCTACAAATCTTAATGGTTTTATTCTGAGTTGCATGAAGGAGCGAGACGGGGTGGGTGGTGCATGCCCTGTATATGGCATGGCAATTGACTTGTCACAGGCTTTCGCCTCCTTCAACCGGTCTCGCTATTTGCATTAGAACAGTGTTCTGGGGGTTAGATTAAACGGCAGGGGGGTTTGACTGACAAATGTAAGACGTTTAGAGGCCTATACGGCAAGGGTGCGTATAGGCCTCTTGCCTGTTTACCTGTCTAATCTGGGTGAAAATCTGAGATTGGTGAGTTTCGCTCGCCGAAATTAGATGCTCTTTCTGTTTGGTATCTCACTTATGCTGATGATGTTGTCCTCCTAGACATGACAAGGGTGGGCCTACAGCGTCCTGTGGGTTCCATGGAAATGTATGCTCAAAAGAATTGACTTTTAATAAATGAAAATGTCCCATAGTATAAGGCTTAGTAAGAATGGCGAGAAACCATTGGAGCTCAAATGGTTTTTGAATAATCATTATTTGATACCTTCAGTTTACATAAAAGACTTGGGTTTTATTATGACACACCACCGATAGAAGTGTCACAATTAATCGTGTAATGGAGAAAGCTAGTCAACTGGCACTACAGATGAAAATGTCCAGTACTGCCCAGTATTGCCGCTTCTCCTTAATACCGCTTTTAAAATTTTATAAGATGGAGGTCATTCTGGCCCTAGCGTATGGTATGGAGATTGGGGATTTGACCAGAGGTGTAAATTGGGATACGATCGAAGTCAAAATGTGGCGTGAGGTTTTAGGTCTTCCAGTTGTCTACCTATGGCCTCTTTGCGCCCAGAATTGGGTCTTTTTTCCATGTCTTGCCATTTGAAGTGGAAAACTGTAGCCTTTTATCGACTGTTATTAGATCCTCCACCGGACTCCCTGAATTGCGACTGTCAAAATGCCATGATACATTTAACATTTGCTATTCTATTGAAATTTCAAAAACTGCCAGATATTATCGCTGGAGAACGTGAACAAGGTGTAGGTGAGTCGATTTCGAACCCGAGCTTTGTTAAGAAACGACTTTGGGAAGCTGACTGGCGGTTAACAATTGATAAGGTAAGCTCTTATAATCTTTATAAAATCTTGTCTATGTTGAACAAACTTTTGGGGACTCTGCCCACATATTTGAAGAAGTTCCTGAATGCCTATTGGAGTGTCCAGTTTCTTAGGTTCAGATTGAACTTACTTTTAACAGAGGAAATTCAACAATGTAGATCTAACCCTGTAGACAGTGATTCAGGGATGTATCCCATCTGCAAGGACACAGGTCAGTTACAGACAGGGGAGCATGTTTTAATTGAGTGTGTATCGTTAGAAGAGCTTCCGCTAGCACTCTTGGGCAAATATGCACATAATGATGTGACTTTGAATTCCCTGGATATGTTTTATAGGCTCTCAAGTGGCGAAAAGACCTTTTTAAGGGTGGCTTTTCTCTAAAATCACTTAATGGTGCAGGATTGGTGAAAATTAGGTGGCAATATGGTACGGAATGTTGGTTAATCAATTTCTCTTGTTTATTTTCATTTTCCCGCCCTTGCATCTCAATGTTTTATCACCTCTCATTACACTTGCACTTTGCAAGGAGGGAGGATAGCTCAGGGGCAACGCACTCGTCTTGGAAGCAAGACAACGAAGAGCAATCCAGGTTCTATCCCTGCGCTTGTCTTGGAAGCAAGACAACGAAGAGCAACATAGGTTAGATCCCCGGGTTCCCGGGTCCGCGCTTAGAAAACTCTGGGTATTAAGTGCATTATAAATAACCCATTACAATTACAATTACTGGTATTGCACTTTGCACTTTTTTTGGACTTTGCACTTTATTCTAACTTATTACAGTAAATTGGGTTTTGTATTTTTATTCCTGCCGTATTGTGCTGTTTGATTTGTGATTTCCTAGTATGAGGTTTTAATTAGGGAAAATTAACCATGTTAGTTTTATATGCTGTATTTCTATGTGATTCATTATATTATTGAATGTTTGAACCAAGATTGTATGTATTCAGATTGTATTACAAGATGATTGTTTTACTTCTATGTGTTTGTGTAAGGTTGTCTGTGTACAACCAGAATCACAATAAAAAATTAAAAAATATGTCGTGCTAGAGGCTTGCTGAGCAGTGTTGGTAGCAGAAGATAGTGCAACCGGTGCTTTGGGTTGATCTTGAGGCCTCACCCGGGTGCGCGTTGTTGCATATGTGCAGTGGGTTCATAGGCAAGGACGGAATTGGACCGGAACTAGATGAAGCCGTCCTCTTCAACAACTGTCTTGACGCAGTGCTGTTCCGTGTAGACACATGTGGAAGAAAACCCGCCAAGCTGAGGAAGCTCTCTGACCCTGACTACTGTGAGTCTCCCGAACGCCGTGTCTCATGCAGTTGAGCTGCACAGGTCTTCACAGACTGCATCTGAAAGTCGTCCTTTGCTCGGGATCACACCATTCCTACACCCCCATCACTGCGACCTGCAAAAATGTCAACCCACTTTACACCACATATATTGTCACAGGTTTCCCCCCTTCTCACCTGTCTGTGTTGTTTGTTCGAGTTCTTCTATGAAGTCTTCTTTCGCACCGTTCGGGTCTTGTATAACCCTGTGTGTGGGTCCTCGGGTTCCAGCGTGCGGTTCGTGTCCTGTCTCCAGGGAGCGTTCAGATGTCTGGCAAAAAAGTCTAGGAAATGGCGAGGAGCGCACTCGGAAGGCGAGTGCGAAGGAAATCCCGGAATGCAAGGTGAGGACAAAAAGGGGAGGATGAAGGAGGAGGAAAATTAGGGGACCGGGAAACAGGAATCAGTGGAAATCGCTGTACGAACTACGGCAGCACACGTCTGACTACTGCAAGCGGTAGCGTTGAAACATGCAGGGCCGCAGGGGTGTGTCTGCTTTGTAGAACGCAGAGCGTACAACGCGGAGACTGGCAAACAGCGTTTCACGTTCAGCGGCCATGTTGGGAGTACTGCTGAGTTCAGTCCCCCATGGGTCAGGGACCACGAAGTCCAGAAGGGACGTGTCTGGTGGTTCATGACAGCATGCCTCCTCTGAAACCCAGTTCCTCCGGGTTTACCCGGTTGTATAAGGTGGTACCTTTGGAGTAGTCTGGGGGCATTTATGTTTGAGACTGGTTCCCAGGGGCGTTCAATGGGAGGGTACCCTTTCCACTCAACCAGATACTGTAGCTGACCATGTCTGTACCTGGAGTCACATAATCTGGACACTTCGTATTCTAATTGATCATTGACAACCACAGCAGTAGATCTTGGAGCAGTCCGGGAGGACTGGACGTATGGTTTCAACAGAGAAGTGTGAAAAACTGGGTGGATCCTCTTCCAGGATTCTGGTAGTTTGAGTGGGAAGGCCACTGGGTTAATGATTTCCTTTATGGAAAAAGGGCCATAGTACCGGAGAGCCATCTTATTTGGTTGTAAGTGTTGAGGCAGTAGTTTCGAGGCTAGCCAGACCTTATCACCCACTGCGTAACTCAGCAAGGATGGTTAGATAACCAAGTGCATCCCTGTCAAAAGGGTCTAAATATCTTACATTATTTAATTAATTTATTTCTTATT
Source organism: Ambystoma mexicanum (assembly GCF_040938575.1). Lineage (NCBI taxonomy): Eukaryota > Metazoa > Chordata > Amphibia > Caudata > Ambystomatidae > Ambystoma > Ambystoma mexicanum. The sequence goes on along the minus strand of NC_090929.1, from coordinate 126,932,725 downwards.
TATTTGCATTTTTAAAGCACTCACACAGCCTGCGGGCATCAAGGCGCTGATACAGGAATAGTTTTTTTTGTCTTAGTTGCGTATTTATAATGCGCTTAAATACCCAGAGGTTTCTAAGCGCGAACCTGGGGATCGAACCTGTGTTGCTTCGTGTCGTCTTGCTGCTGAGCTATCACCCAGGATTGAAATCCACCAAGATAATATTAGTGAAAGTGTTGGTCAAGAAAGGCTATTTGTTTCAGTCAATAGTGAGTTTAAGGCCCTTTAGTAATGTGCATGTAATGGACAGGTTCACAGAATAACTCGAACTCCAAATAACCAAACCAAATCAGGAAGATGGCAAAGTGCTGTTTTATTATCAATTATCTAAAACAAGGAGTTACAATGGACATCAACAGACGTTCTCTCAATTTCTCTCAGCGATCTTTTCACAAAACATACACTTTATACTAAAAATACGTCAAAGCTGACGTCACACTATGTGGTAAATAATGAAAAACCTACTAGGGATTGTGATAGGCTTAAGGGGAACATCTAAGTATACATTGCATAGGAACTAGGGTTGTTATTGGTTGCCCACTGTCGAGTGGAAGATATATGCCTACCTCTAAAACATGTCATCCTTAAAATCATTAAGTACACAGTTTTCAATTGGTCTTCAAACTATAAGGTCCTTCATCATACGGACTTCTACAATTGGTTGGCATGCTTGTGCCATGTCTGGAACATTCGGTTCACTTAGCAGCACGTAAGCCCAAACCCAGGTGCAAGGAAGTGGGCCTGACTCTATCTACCCACCCAATTAGCCCACCATCTCTCATCGCCCAAGCCTTCTGCCATGAAGATTGGCTATGAACTTGGCCTTGCAAAGTATCCTTGTCTCTGGTAATACATGGGAGTGCTGGCACTCACTATTGTTGTTCTATGACTCTAAGTTTTTTCTCTATTTTCATCCTTGGCTCATGTGACAGGAGACCACGATTTGTTCAATTTTGCAGGTTTTTAATTTCTTAAATGAATAAAACTTGGCACTCTTGGTGTTCTTTCTCTGCACCTTAACAAGAGATGATTCATCCTTTGCATGTTCACTCCTTTCAGGAATGGATAGCTGACCTTGGCTGCTTCAGTTTTGATACCAGGCCAGGCAGCCTCGCCATGCAGCTCCATGATATCAGCTTATTCTTGCTGCGACACAATTCTCCCTTTCTTCTTCATGGGCACTGGTTTACTAAAATTCATTAAACCAATATCCAGCTTCTATACAGTGGCGGTTTTACCTGCATTCTATCAACTACATATAGCCAGCTTCTATGATGACTTAGTCTACCTTGCGTTTCAGCCTCTGTACGATTATTGAACGGTTGATTCTCTGCAGCACTTTGTGCATGTGTAATCTTCTTTGTCGTATTTAAAAGTTCACACGATTCTTTACTTCGTCATTAGTTTCTATAGGATCCATGCATCATCTTCAACTAATATCTCGGGACGTCACACATTTCTCTTGTGACATCACTAGCTTCTCTGTTTGCTCTTTTTCATATTCCGTCAAATAGTTCCTCCCGCAGATCGGTGACTCTTTGGGGATACATTCAATAGGGTTGTCTCAATGGGTATCTTCTTTCTAATATACTCTGCAGTATTGGCACAACTACTGGTGTCAAACCCGGCACAATCTCAGACTTCCAACATATAGAAGGTAGGGGGGTGGTATTTCCTGCAGAGGCATGCAACTGCTACTCTACATTCCCCCTTCTGCTCGACTCCTCGACCACCTCCTCAATTGTTTCCACATCTTGGAACTTTATCTTGAAGAAGTGTTTCTTTGGCGCACATATCTTCATCACCCCCCTCAGGGTGCCGGCTGATTTGACATGTTCATCTATACTTCAGGTCATGTAGTTACATTGCACATTCGGATTACAATAGACCCATGGTCGCACATCCTTCTTATGATTCTTCAGATACAGGAACTTTGTTCCTTCAGGTGCAACGATGCTGGCCTCTATATATTTTCTGACAGCTTCATCAGTCAGCTCCTTGGTTTTAAATCCTATATTGACATCGATCATGCTCTTCATTCCTACCGCCTTCTTTGCTGTCTTCTTGCATTGGGAAATCACTATACTGATTACACAGAATCCGAACATCACCAGCACTAATATTACTATAAGGATCTTGAATATATTTGCCAACCACTGCGGAATCCATGAGAAAAGGAAAGCAAACCAACTGTCAACTTCAATGTCATCTGTCTCATCTTCCATCTTGTTAAGCAGGTCTGTCAACAACGTTATGGCCTGTGTCAAGGTCCCATTTTCTTCATCATGAGAAGGTCTGAATGTGCAACACGATGGCCCGATTTTGGCGCTAACTCCTCCTTCCATCACTGTGATCATATCTAGGACATATCTGTTCTGGAGGGTTATCAGTTGTATGGCTCTCAGCTCTTCCTTGATATCGTTGAATCCCTTTCTGGTGGTGTTGATTGTCTGCAGAAGCTCCCATCTTGTGATCTGTAGTCACTTGGTGTTTGCTACTGCTTGGATCCCAGGCATGGATATAGTCGTAAATATTGTGGCAGTCTTACTCAACAATCTGTGTTATTCAGGAATAGAGTCATATGCTTTTATTGATTTGGCTGAGAAATAATTCTCTCTTGTCCCATGTAGAAGTTCAAGTGATCTTTTTCTTAAATGAGCATCCACTTTTGGAAATTCACCAATTTTCTGGTTGTTTTGTGGAAACACTAATGCCGGAACATGGATGAGCACCAAAGAACACACTCCACCCCAATTCTTGGGCAACCTTGTGCATGCTCTAGATCCATAAGCCCAATATCGGTCCATGAGGACGGCTGTCCCTTCTCCCTGCCTAGGAGTCAATTGTAGTTTTACATTCTCTGTTATATTCCACTTGATTCTTTCCGTGTCTTCAGAAGCACAGTGTCGCATTAGCCAACAGGATTACAACTACTGGGCCTGATTCATCTTCTACCCATGTCAGTAGTTTGGCGTGTTTAGCCCATGAGTTCAAACACCCATCATTCAATCTCTGCACCTCTTGTACGTATTCTCTTTTCAGTAGGTGAGATGCAAAGGACATCATTCCTTCTTCCCATCCCTTCTTGGACTTCACTTGTCCATTGATCAAACATTTAGTTTGTTTCCAACATCCAGGTGATCCAGCTATTTCTGTCACATCACTGCAGTTCATTCTCTTCATCTCTTCAATGACCGCCTCATCCTGTCCTGTAGCAGGATATACAAGCATCTTTCTCTTCCATCCAGGTTCCTTTTCCATTTGTAAGGTCTTGATGTAGTCATCCTGGTATGGAAACAACCATTTTGATCTCCATCGTAAAGTTGCTTAGCTTCCTTGAAATTGTCCTCTGGCTGTACATGTTGCAAGATGACTGAGGGACCTTGCATGATGTTCTGGAACCTCTCTGGCAATTAAAGTGCATACTGTGTTCATGGCATAGGGGATGAGAGAGCAGACATAACAACCCTCCTTAGATGCTTTCTCTCCCACTTTTCTCATGTTCTGGTACCACATGTTATTCCCCAAATGTGCTGTGTGCATATTAACGTCACTTCTAATAAGAGCAGGCTAAGATTGAAGTATGAACACAAAGAAAGCTAGCACAAGCTGATGAACGTCACTATCAGCAGGTACCGTATGTTTAATCACTTAAAATAAATGCTCTCCACAAAATGAATCCGGATACTGATCAAGAACTGATCAAGAACTGATGTTTAGGCACAACCCTGATGCTTCAACATGTATCTCTAAATGTTCATTTCACAAATCCTGGAATTCTCTGCAAGTCTTTTCACTCACTGCTAAAATATCTATATCTATAAGGAGGGTTCATTGAGTTTCAGTCCAATATAAAATCTGTGTTAATCTCTTGCTTTGCCATCCTTCTTCTTTGTCATCTTTTGGGTCTGCACACACTGAAATTCTTCTTCTTGTCTTGCTTCTGGATCGGCAACAGTAGGAGGGCATGTCTTTCCTTCATAGATCTTCACATAACCCGTGTCTAGCAAAACTCTTCTTCCCTGTACTCTAATCGCAGAAGAGGACACTTCTTCAGCGACAAAGGGGCCATGAAAACATGACTGCTGCCACTTTCTGGTAAACATTTTAATTAGGACTAGGTCCCCAACATATAACTTAGGTGATGGTAAAAGTTCACTTGGATTAGTTGTCAAATTATCTTCTTATGTGTTCTTAGACTTTCCCCCCTGGCGCTTGACTTGATCTGAAATGAAATAAATGCTAGAGTCATAGATGTCAAATAATCATGCATCTCATCACCTAAAGTTTTAGCTACACTCTGGGCATCACTTCTACTCCTAGAGGGGTGTGTAAGGGGCATTCTCATACAACACCCTGTAATTAACTCATGCGGGGTGAGATGGTGGTCTGATCCTGGCTGATTCCGAAGGGCATTTAAGGTAAAGGGTAGGCAATACAGCCATCCCGTTTTCAAAGTCAATTTGATCTTGGCAATCCTTTCATTGAGGAGGCTGTAGGGTCTCTCATATATCCTGTTCGCTTGCGGGTGATGAGCAGAAGAAAACTCCTGCTTTATGCTTAATAGAAGCCCTATCTGTTCAAATAATTAATTAACAAAATGCGGCCCATTATCGCATCTCAGCACTTCATACACGCGGCACCTCAGGAAAACTTTAAGCACTAAAACCTTCACTGCGCAAGTGGCATCAGGGTGTCTACATGGACCTGCTTCAATCCACCTAAAAAGGGACACACCACCACTAATAGATACCTATATCCAATACATATCTGAAGCATATCGACATAGTCAATATGTAAATGCTGAAACTGACCATTTGGTCGAGGTATTACTCCCCTAATCGTTCTCAGTGTCTGCCCAGCAGTAAACGTTTGACACACGATGTAGTTTACCATAAATAGTGCAACGTGTTCCAATAAATTAGGAATGAACCAGTCTTCTGCAATCGTAGCAGCAAGACTCTCTCTAGTTACATGCGTGAGGTAATGCAGCTATTCAAGCGCTACCTTTAATAACATTACTGGCATCACTGACTTTCCAGTGCTGTCCTGTCGCCAGAGAGCTTCCATGGGGGATAAAGAACACCCCCTTCCTTTCCATAATTCTTTCTCTTCCTGTGGTGCGCTTCCTTGAATCTCTATTAAATGGGTTATTGACTACTTATTAAATCCCTCTTCCACTAGCACTGTTGTAACTACTTTTTCCTTAATATTTTCAGTATCAAAACTTTAAATTTCTGGGGAATATGCAACCATTTTGGCTTCTTCGTCTGCGGCTTCATTCCCGCAAGAGATAAAATATGTTTGCTTAGTATACGCTGTGCATTTAACGACCACTATGACCACTGGGAGTTGTAGTGCCTTAATGTGTCTATCCAATAAGGATATACACTGCACTGGATTGCCGTCTGCACGGAGGTAGCCCCTCCTTTTCCAACTTGCTATCCTTGCATGTACTGTTGACGTCACGTAGGCGGAGTCACTGTACACCGTCACTTCCTGCCCTTCATGTTTCTCAAGCGCGACAATAAGTGCTACAAATTCTGCTGCTTGCGCTGAAATGTAAGACGGTAGTCTTGAACTTGCTACTTCTTCAAATTCTCCATTTAACCTGTGTCTTATTTCTGCAGCACTTCAATGCCTTTCCCCACTAGTCTGACCAATTTTCAAAGAACCATCAATAAAGAGAATCTCCCCTCCCGCTAAAGCATTCTCTTTCACACGAGGTATATCATTATAAAATTTAACATAATTAGCACAGTCATAAAAATGATTGCCTTCTTCTACTGGCTCTCCTATAAATGCGGCACGGTTCACTATTGTGCATCTTATGATTTTAATCGCTGGGTTAGAAATCATTGCCTCATAAGCTGAAGCTCTTTGGGATGTTAATGTGCCCTTGGGTTTCTCTAAAATGGCAAATTGAGCATGCTCCACAAAGAGGGTCATAGAGCAGCCCATGACAATACTTGTAGACTTCTCAATCGCGAACACAGCAGCTGCCAAAGATTGTTCACAAGGGAAGTATCCTCTCATAACTGGGTCTAAAATTCCACTGTAATACACCAAACGTTTGTACCCCAATGTGGTTCTCTGTGTAAGCACTGCTGTCATGACTCTCCCATCTGTGTGTGAAAATTCCACAGCATTATTGGGAATTCCTAAAACAGGGGCTGTACAAATAGCTTTTTTCAACTCTTCAAATCCTTGCTCCATTTCTTTAGTTCATTCTAAGTTTGTTTTACCAACTTGCACTTTCTTTAATGCTTGCAGAAGTGGTCTCGTGTAAGTGCTATAATCAAACACCCAGGATCTAACATATTAACATAGACCGAAAAACTGTTGCATCTGTTTCACTGGGCCTCATTAAGAGTTTGGAGGTAGCCATGCTGTTTTTATCGGCATGGCTACCCCCAAATTCGGGTCCGGGTCCTAAAAAATGGGAATTATCGGGCCATTCCGACCTTGCAGGCCCGGTAATTTCCATTCGCAGAACCCAGACCCGGTACGTCCTCATTCCTATTTGAGCCCCCATAGGGCTCAATGGGAATGGGGAGGATGGTAACAACGGTCCCATTAATAATAGGACCATTGCTACTATCCTGTTCTTCTAGCGGGTGCCACTCTGCACGTCTGGTCTGACCAGCCGTCCAGAGTAGCATCCGCGAGCAAACTAGTAATGTTGCGGGGAGATAGCAACGGCACCAGTAGCACTACCGATGTTGTTGTTGCCTTACCATAACACCTATAACGAGGCCCACTGTGTTTACATTTGAGGTTTTCAGAATCGCCTCAGCTCTTTCATGCAAAATCAACAGACCTATATATAACACCTCTTTTTGGAGGTATCTCCTTGTCTACTTTATATCCCTTGTCTGCTAAGATAGTCATCAACTGAGCAGAATCCTGTCTGCACTCATCTTCTGGGGTGGTACAAATCTAGATGTCATCTACGTATTGTATCACCGCACTTCTGAGATTAATATTGCCTAAATCAATCTGAGGGGACTCTGTTAAAGATCGATGGGGACTCACGGTATCCCTGAGGGCAGCCTAGTATGTATCAGTCTCTTTTGGCAAAACGTTACTGAAGTCAAGTCTTGTGAGTTCTTGTGTAACAGGATTGAGAAAAACTCATTTTTCAAATCGGTCACCGTAAAATATCGAGCTTCCATCGGATTACTGCACAATATTGTCACCGAATTAGGAACTAGAGGACAGTCAGCTTCTACAATCTGGTTAATCAATCTTGTATCCTGGATAAATCTCCACGATCCCCCTTTGGATTTATTTTATCGGATACACTGCGGTATTACACAATGATTCTGATGGCACCAAATTTCCTGATTCATCAGTGCTGAAATAGTCTGGAATATACCCTCATCAGCTTCTCGAGACATGGGGTACTGTTTTGCTCGAGGTAAAATCTCTCCTGGATGAAGCTTTATTTTAACCTCTCCTATCCCCTTCAATAAACCTACATCATACGGGCCTGTGGTCCACCTTTTCTAAGTCTTCCTGAAAAAAGGCTGGTCTTTGCTGCCACATTATCACCATTCGCTGTGGGACTTATCTTTTCTCTATCCTATCCAGTATGTAATGCTCATGAAGAACATCACTTTGTCATCTCTTCGGTCCTCCAACATATCGTCATCAGTTATGTCAGTCAATCTATACCCTTCCTCAAGCGCTATCCCTGTTCTCCAGGGTCTACCTTTATCATTTATCCCATCAAGTATTGCCATTTCCTTTCATACTATGGCTGCTTCCAATTCTATAGGAATAGTCTGTCCACCTTCCTCATCCATAGGTATTTGTGGTCTAAACAGAAACTCATCAGGTATTCTCACAATCTTTCCCACCATGCCAGGTCACCATGTCAATAAAATGCTCACTCCATATAGAAAAATCTAGTTAGCATAGAGGCTGATGTAGCGTCCTGCGTAGCGTCCTGCGTAGCGTACTGCGTGCTGCCATTTAACAATGTAGACCACTAGATAGGCTTATTGTCCCCACTCAACATTACATTATTCAGCAGTGGACATGGACTATTGCGATTCATCAAGTTCTGAGAAGGGCCCGTAACGGATTGGTCCAATGCTTTAACATCCAGTGGAACTACAGGAAGAGTAACTATGATCTGATATTCCATAGATAGAGCGAGCCGCCGATATAGACATGTCTGCTGAAGACAGCAAATACCTAGTAAGAGGCTCAGGGCCTGAAATCAGTAAGGGAGCGTCATATGGAATCGTAGAAGGGAGCCCTGCTGTCATCAATAAATCAGTCATAGATGATATAGTAGAAGTCAATGATGACGTAGTGGGTTGCATAATATAAACAGGTACAGAAGTTGGGTTCAGATACATCTCTGCATAGCCCCGGTTGATGGCTTTGTGCTGTATCTTTTGGCCAGCCAACAAGGCATCTATTTCAGAGGCATTCAGATCAGATGTTTGAGTGGTCTAATGGGCAAGTTTAATTGGTCATAATGACCTGGGTTTCATTCCTGGCTTCAGCTCCTTGGAGAAACACTATAAAACAATTGCAGGGTGCAAAGGGATTTTTTCGGGATCCATGGAGATTTTTTTTTACAGTTCTGGGAAAATCTAGACTAAAGCCAGCACTGCTTCTATCAGCGTGATATGAAGGCAGCCTAGCTAAGGTGAGCGTAGCGCTTCCACAGGGTCCCAGCACTTAACCTCACTGATAGGGCAGAGATTAGCACAGGTGGGGTGGGGGCACAGCAACCGTGTAGTTGCCCACTGCTCCATGACCAGGAGACTGAAAATGTACTGCGTGTCGGGGTGGTGGGGGGAGGCTGATTACTGCTGTTAATAATGCATTGCTCAAAACACATAAAATTGTCTCGGATAAGACCTATGGGGTGTTGGCAGTGAAAATTGTTCTTAAAATATTTTTGGCAGGATCTGCTTTGCTATTAGTGAATGTATTTAGCAACCCCCTGTGTTCCAACTTGGAGACCTTCCTACTTAAACTCTCAGAGTTGTGTGAAAGGATTTTGGCTAAGGAAGCTCGGCGCTATAGCCTTTTGTGTGGGGATTTAAACACTGACTGTATTTTGGAAGAAGTTGGTTTAACGCATTAGGCCAAATATATTAATGTAAAAAAAAGCTCAATTTTGGATGGTAAAAGGTGGAAGCTGTTTTTCAATACATGGAATTTAAAAATTGCACACGGGTCAGTACAAGGGGATATACTGGCTTCTTCTGCAAAACCTTATGTATTTATTTTATGGTATTGTCTGAAGGTTTCATGGATTTTTGGCTACAGTTAAAAGTATTGAAAACAATCTTAAGTGATCATAACCCTCTGATAGCCAAATTTAGCTTTCGGGTAATTAATGCAGGTAATGCAAATTATTTAGATATTTTAGTAAATACAGGGGGGGGCAACAAGGATAGGTAAAACTGAGAGATTTATGAATGGCCCTGCACATTTTGTAAATGACTCTAGTTTGGAAGGGAAGAGTTACTTCCTGGGCCTCATTACGACCATGGCGGAGTACCATGGTGCTATTAGCACCATGGTCCATGGCGCTAAGCTGCCAACTCCGCCATGGTGGTTGGCGGACTTACCGCCCCATGCCGACCTTGGCGGGGCGGTAATTCCCCAATCCCCATTTTACCCTTCCCCATTCCCATTCTTGCCCCATAGGGTATAATGGGAGTGGGGAAGGCGTTAATTACGCCACCGTAAGTTACGGTGGCGTAATTAACTCCAATGCCCCTTACCGCCATGGATTTTACCGCCTGCAATAAGCAGGCGTTAAAATCATCATGGTGGTAAGGGACCTCGTAGTATGGCGGAAATGTACGCCATGCACTACGCCGGCGTAATACCCTTACCGCCATGGTCGTAATGAGGCCCCCTATGTTTTAATAGGTTTGCACTCTTCTTGGATAGGTTTCGGGGCAGTAGACTTATGCTGATTCCCACGAGGAAGGGGAGTACTCATCCTTTTAATTCTGCAGTACACGCTTGAACAAAACCGTTGCGTTAAAGTATTAGGAATCTTTCTAAGAGGAAAATAAAGGAGAGTGTATATAGGGAGGAAATTAATAAGTTGAAGCAGACATTTAAAAACTGGCATAAGCGTTATAAATTTACCGAACAGCAACGGGAGGGTGAAATAATGCTCCAGATTGTTCTGGGGAACAATTGACATAATTTCTGGATGGTTATCAATAATCTTATAAACCCCCAGGGTCTTAGTAAGAATAGTTCAATACCAGATGAAGCATGGGACCAGTAATTTAAAGTTCTATATAGACGATCGGAACAGTGTTTTCCCCATCCTAAATTTGAATGACCATGATCCCTGAATTTTTCTATTGAATTAATAGAGGCGGCCATTAGGAAATCCTTGAATTCTCGGGCAACTGAACTGAATGGGTTAACAAATGAGATATTCAAATCTTCCCCTGTACTATACTGTGGGCGACTGTGCTGTTTATTTGATTTTCTTCAGTATCAGAGCGTAGATCTACCCCGCCCATCATGGAAGCAATCCATGGTCATCCCAATTTGTAAAAAAGGGGATAGGGCTGTCTCTCTAAACTATTGCCCTATATCACTGTTGGATAGTGATAGCAAAATCTTTGCGGGGATTGTTCTAGGGGAATTGGAGTGTTGGGCTCAAGCAATGGGGGTTTACTCAAATATCAAACTGGTTTTAAAAGGTTATCTACAAATGTTAATGGTTTTATTCTGAGTTGTATGCAGGAGCGAGATGGGGTGGGTGGCGCATGCCCTGTATATGGCACGGCAATTGACCTGTCACAGGCTTTCGTCTCCTTCAACCGGTCTCTCCTTTTGTCCAAACTTAGTTATCTGGACGTTCCCAGTGGTCTGTTATCAGGGGTGCGTATAGGCCTCTTGCCTGTTTACCTGTCAAATCTGGTTGAAAATCTGAGATTGGTGAGTTTCGCCCGCCTAAATTAGATGCTCTTTCTATTTGGTATCTCACTTATGCTGATGCTGATGATGTTGTCCTCCTAGACATGACACAGGTGGACCTACGGTGTCCTGTGGGTCCCATGGAAACGTATGCTCAAAAGAATGGACTTTTAATAAATGAAAAAGTCCCATATTATAAGTTAGAATGGCGAGAAACCAATGGGGTTCAAATGGATTTTGAATAATCATTGTTTGATACCCTCAGTTAACATAAAGACTTGGGTTTTATTATGCACACTCCACCAATAGAAGTGTCACAATGAATTGTGTAATGCGCAAATTACCGACGCTTCCAATTCCACGGGAAAACTGTTCCAAATTCTAAAAATCTTTGAGAAGCCACCCACTCTTACCCCACCCTTTCAACCAACCATGACGGACTGTGAAAAGGTTCAAACTGCCTTTTCACAAAAGATTCTAAAAGCTAGAGACACTATCCTAAACTGCAAAGTTATAGATATTCCTCTTACCCATAACAAGGCTGACCCTGAAATCAAAGTACCCAAATTTCAGTTGACACCAATCTCACCAGAAATCATGTTAAATACCCTTTCTAATATGAACTGTACCTCATGCCCCAAAAACATACTACCCCCCAAATTCATACTAGATCACGCAGGAATCATCTCACCCTTTCTATGTTGCATGGCAAACTCGTCATTCAGAGACCGGAATGTTCCCACCGGCATAAAAACAGTTACAGTCACACCATTGGTGAAAAGGCCTGGTCTGGACCAGCAAAATCCGGCCAATCTCCGACCTATCACAAATTGCAATTTTTTGTTGAAGATCCTCGACAAAATAGCTACGCACCAACTCCAAGAGTACCTGGACAAGCACGACTTATTACACCCCCAGCAATCTGGATTTAGAAGTGAACACAGCACAGAATCAGCACTACTTGATCACCATTCCAAAATGCTTAGTATCCTTGACAAAGGAAAGGCCGACCTGCTTGTCCTCTTGGACCTCTCGGCAGCGTTCGATTTATTAGATCATGGGAAGCTCCGAGAGGCCCTAGGAAAAGCAGGAAACTGCTCTGATGAAACCATTGAATGGATATCCTCCTTTCTGGAAGACAGAAATTCCAAAATCACTTGGGGCGGACACTCCACTAGTTCTAACCCCGTGGACTGTGGTGTCCCACAGGGAGCTAGCTTCTCCCCTCTCCTTTTTAATCTTTACATTCGGTCTCTCTGTACCCTCCTCTCACAGTTGGGGATTTATTTCACTAATTTCGCAGACGACACACAATTAATCATAGAACTTTGTGGAGACCATGTTATAGACAATAACAGACTGTCAGCCATCTATAACACCATAGAGAGTTGGATGAAGGCACACTGGATGTGCTTGAATGGTTCGAAAACAGAATTCATGACATTTGGATCCACAAAAGCCCTATCTAATCTAGGCCCAGCGTATTCTACATTTAACATTAAAGACTCCAACATCACAGTCACAAACAAAGTCAAAACACTCGGCATATACCTGCAATCCTCATTAGGAGCAGAGGCACAGGTCTCATACCTTAAAAGAAATTACCAGTACTACCAGAGATTACTATGCCGCATTAGGCCATACCTTAACGCCAAAAATAGCGCCACCATCGCCAGAACCACTATCCTGTCCCGACTCGATTATGGGAATGCATTGATGCTTGGGTCTAGCAATAACTGCATTAAACAATGCCAAATAATCCAAAATAACGCCGTCAGATCCATCACCGGCAAACCCAAGCGTGACCATATTACCCAAGACAGAATTGGCCTTCATTGGCTCACCATAGAGGAGCGCATTAAATTCAAATCTCTGATGTTGGTCCACCGCTGCCTATACGGCACGGCTTCATCATATCTCAAAAGGGAATTCAATTGGTACGAACCAAGCTGAAGTTTAAGATCAGCTAAACAAGGGCTACTCAAATCCGGCCACACCAGAGTAAAAGCCACTGGACTCGGGAGGGCCTTTCCCACCAAGGCAATTGCTCTCTGGAATAAGCTTCCGGGCAATCTTAGGCTGGAAAGTAACTACCTTTCCTTTAGAAAGCAGCTGAAAACATTACTCTTTCGGTAATCTCTTACATACTCAGCTTCGGACTCTTATTGAGACCATCTCTTCTCTGTTTTATGTAGTCCTGTGATCCCTTCTCCCTTTGTGTTTTTGTCGCACCCTGATGCTTGCGAGCTGCGGCGCGTTACAAATATATAAAGTAAAGTAAAGTAATGAAGAAGGCTAGTCAACTGGCACACCAGATGAAAAGAATGTATGCCCAGTACTGCTGCTTCCACTTAATACCGCTTTTAGAATTTTATAAACTGAAGATTATTCTGGCCCTAGAGTATGGTATGTAGATTGGGGATTTGACCAGAGATGTAAATTTGGATACGATCGAAGCCAAAATGTGGCATATGGTTTTAGGTCTTCCAGACTGTCTACCTATGGCCTCTTTGTGCCCAGAATTGGGTATTTTTTCCATGTCTTCCCATCTGAAGTGGAAAATTGTAGCCTTTTATCGACTGTTGTTAGATCCTCCACCGGACTCCCTGCATTGTGACTGTCAAAATGCCATGATACATTTAACATTTGCTATTCTATCGAAATTTAAAAAACTGCCAGATATTATCACTGGAGAACGTGAACAAGGTGTAGGTGAGTCGATTTCCAACCCGAGCTTTGTTAAGAAACGACTTTGGGAAGCTGACTGGCGGTTAACAATTGATAAGGTAAGCTCATATAAACGTTATAAAATCTTGTCTATGTTGAACAAACCTTTGGGGACTCTGCCCACATATTTAAAGAAGTTCCTGAATGCCTATTGGAGTGTCCAGTTTCTTAGGTTCAGATTGAACTTAATTTTAACAGAGGAAATTCAACAATGTAGATCTATCCATGTAGACAGTGATTCAGGGATGTGTCCCCTCTGCAAGGACACAGGTCAGTTACAGACAGGGGAGCATGTTTTAATTGAGTGCATGTAGTCAGAAGAGCTTCCGCTAGCACTCTTGGGCAAATATGCACATAATGATGTGACTTTGAATTCCCTGGATATGTTTTATAGGCTCTCAAGTGGCGAAGAGACCTTTTTAAGGGTGGCTTTTCTCTAAAATCACTTGATGGTGCAGGATTGGTGAAAATTAGGTGGCAATATGGTACGGAATGTTGGTTAATCAATTTCTCTTGTTTATTTTCATTTTCCCGCCCTTGCATCTCAATGTTTTATCACCTCTCATTACACTTGCACAGGGGCAACGCACTCGTCTTGGAAGCAAGACAACGAAGAGCAATCCAGGTTCTATCCCTGCGCTTGTCTTGGAAGCAAGACAACGAAGAGCAACATAGGTTAGATCCCCGAGTTCCCGGGTCTGCGCTTAGAAAACTCTGGGTATTAAGTGCATTATAAATAACCCATTACAATTACAATTACTGGTATTGCACTTTGCACTTTTTTTGGACTTTGCACTTTATTCTAACTTATTACAGTAAATTGGGTTTTGTATTTTTATTCCTGCCGTATTGTGCTGTTTGATTTGTGATTTCCTAGTATGAGGTTTTAATTAGGGAAAATTAACCATGTTAGTTTTATATGCTGTATTTCTATGTGATTCATTATATTATTGAATGTTTGAACCAAGATTGTATGTATTCAGATTGTATTACAAGATGATTGTTTTACTTCTATGTGTTTGTGTAAGGTTGTCTGTGTACAACCAGAATCACAATAAAAAATAAAAAAATATGTCGTGCTAGAGGCTTGCTGAGCAGTTTTGGTAGCAGAAGATAGTGCCACCGGTGCTTTGGGTTGATCTTGAGGCCTCACCCGGGTGCGCGTTGTTGCATATGTGCAGTGGGTTCATAGGCAAGGACGGAATTGGACCGGAACTAGATGAAGCCGTCCTCTTCAACAACTGTCTTGACGCAGTGCTGTTCCGTGTAGACACATGTGGAAGAAAACCCGCCAAGCTGAGGAAGCTCTCTGACCCTGACTACTGTGAGTCTCCCGAACGCTGTGTCTCATGCAGTTGAGCTGCACAGGTCTTCACAGACTGCATCTGAAAGTCGTCCTTTGCTCGGGATCACACCATTCCTACACCCCCATCACTGCGACCTGCAAAAATGTCAACCCACTTTACACCACATATATTGTCACAGGTTTCCCCCCTTCTCACCTGTCTGTGTTGTTTGTTCGAGTTCTTCGATGAAGTCTTCTTTCGCACCGTTCGGGTCTTGTATAACCCTGTGTGTGGGTCCTCGGGTTCCAGCGTGCGGTTCGTGTCCTGTCTCCAGGGAGCGTTCAGATGTCTGGGAAAAAAGTCTAGGAAATAGCGAGGAGCGCACTCGGAAGGCGAGTGCGAAGGAAATCCCGGAATGCAAGGTGAGGACAAAAAGGGGAGGATGTGTAACGCTCACCTGGTTCCCACGGAGGCGCAGCGTCGAAGGCGCAGAACTCTGAAGATGGACAGGAAGGGCCCCTCTATTCTGGCTTCCCTGGCTCGTTGGATACCCTCCTGTGCGTGAAAAGGGAGTATTACCAACTGTGGAACAATGCTCAAGCCTCCCACTCCCTTCCAACCCTCCACGATACCTCCTCCACGATTCCCCGTGAAGCCTCACCTTAGAGTTTGGAAGGATGAGCTCTCCATCCTGCTTCTGATGCAGGGGCGCGTTGAAACCCAGTTACTTCACTGGATTGAGGATTGATGGGAGTTCAGGTAAGCTTGACTGTTCAGGCAAGGCGCTGTAAAAGTTCTGTTCAAAAGTTCAAGCTTAATAATAATGTTCGTTGTCTAATTGGAGCAAGCGCTAATGCTTATGTCTTTTTCCCCTTAGGGGCCGGGGTTCGGAGTGCCGGAGATATGGCGCCGACCCGAAGTGAAACAGTTCTGGATGAGCGCTCAGGTAATGTCTTTGCATTCGCTCATTCAATGTCTTTGTCTTTTTTCCCCATAGGGGCCGGGGTCCGGAGATGCCAGGAAGCGGCAGGACCCGAAATGCAGTGGGAATAATCCAACAGGTAAGACTTAAAAGGAAACTGAGCTTTCCTTATTCCTTTTCTCCCTCTCACCTTTGTTCTTGTCTTTTTTCCTCTAGGCGCCGGGGCGTAGCTGAATCCGGAAGATCGCTGCTGAAGATGGAAGCGCCTTGCAAAGGTGAGTAAAATGCAGCGCTGCAGCGATCGAAACAAAATGCCTTTAAATGATGTCTTCCTTTTCAGGGCCGTTGGAGAAATGACTCCGGGATGCAGATTTAGCAGGTAAGGGCTTTTCTTCTCCTATTCTCTTCCTTTCTCCCCTTGCAGGTGTTCCAGGGTGCTGGCAGGCGTGGCTGAAGTCAGGATGCAGGAGCTGACACGGTGAGCGTCCAGCTGCTAGGTGCAGAACAACGCGAAGCACGTGTGGCTGTTCGGGTGGGGATTAAATAGCCTTGGAAGAAGTTCCTGGTATGTATCCTTCCACCAATCAGGTATGTATCCTTCCCCGACCACACCCGGGTGGTGAAGTAGTCCTACAGGTAAAGTAGTCCCATTCAGGCCTCAAGAGGGCCTGGATGAAGCAGCAAGGTCTGCATCAGGTAAGTGTGCACCCAAGCACTTAAACACATATCCTCTTCTATGAGCCTGGCGCCTAAGGCGCCAGGACTGGGGTCCGCTATGAGCCTGGCGCCTAAGGCGCCAGGACTGAGTCCAAAGGGCCCCGACTTGGGCCCGCTGAGACTTCCCTGGGGAAAATGATGTCTGCCTCTGGGGTTGCTGGGCCCGGCCTGGCTCTTTGGAGGTAGGCATCATGACAGTACCCCCCTCAAGGCCCCTCCCAAGGTCTTTTCCTCCGGGGGTTTTGGTTTGTGCGGGAATCTTCGATGGAATCGTTGAATTAATCGTGGTGCGTGAACATAGTTACTGGGTTCCCAAGATCTTTCCTGAGGTCCATATCCTTTCCAATCAACAAGATAGAAGAGTTTCGACTTAACTATCTTGGAATCTAAAATGTCTTTCACTTCGAATTCTAATTCTCCATCAATTTGGACAGGGCCTTGGGGCTCAGACAGTCTGGTTCCAGGTTGTACTGGTTTTAGAAGAGATGCGTGAAAAACGGGATGAATCCGCATGTTGGATGGTAAATCGAGTTTAAAGGCCACTGGGTTGATAATAGCTTTGATGGGGTAAGGCCCAATGAATCTGGGATTAAAAGTTCGCTGACCCTTGAGGGGTAGATGTTTAGTTGCTAGCCATACCTGATCTCCTACTTGGTAAGGAGGAGTTTTACTTCGGTGCAAATCAGCGTTTTCTTTATACTTTTTCTTGGCTTGCTGTAAGTGGGTTGTAGCTTCTTTGAAGGCTTGGGTTATTGTGGAATGTAGGTGATTTACTGCAGGCATCTCCAGGGTCAGAGGTGGATCTAGGTCAGAGGTCCGAGGATGGTGACCATACAGGGTATAAAAAGGAGTCTGTCCGGTTCCAGAATGCACTGAATTGTTGTATGCATATTCTGCAATCCAAAGGATGTCTTTCCAATTTAACTCGGATTGGTGTAACATGCACCGCAGATATTGCTCGAGAGTCTGATTGGTTCTCTCGGTTTGTCCGTCGGTCTGGGGGTGGTGGCTGGTGGATAACCGCACGTCTATTTGTGCTAGTTGGCAACATTTCTTCCAAAAGTGGGAGATAAATTGACTTCCACGGTCTGAGACTAATATGGAAGGGAAACCATGTAACCGCACTATATTTTCCATAAATTCCTTGGCCAAGGTGGAAGCTGACGGCAATCCTTTTAAAGGGATAAAATGGGCCATTTTGGAGAATAGATCCACTATTACGAGAATCATGTTGTAACCACCACAAGGAGGCAGGTCAGTTATAAAGTCCATTGACAAGGTGTGCCAAGGTGCTGGTGGAATGTCCAAAGGTTGAAGTAGGCCGGCTGGCCTTTTCTTTTGACTCTTATTTTGGGCACAGTTTCCGCAAGACAACACAAATGACTTTATGTCTTTTCTCCAAGAAGGCCACCAGAAGTGGCGTTTGATCTTTTCTTCTGTTTTCGCGATACCGGGGTGTCCTTCCATTAATGATTCATGATGACGGGTAAGGACAAGTTCCTGCAATTCTTTACTTGGCAGAAATAACCGCTCTTGGAAGTAGGGTAAATCATCCTTAACGGTGTAGTGAGGACCCTTTTGACTCCATTCCAGTAAGGCAGAAGAGTCAAAAAGCTGTTTTACTTGAGCTTGGATGTCCTCAATGGTTTGCAATGAAGTCAAGCCCAGAATTCTTTGTTCCGGTATGATTGGCACAGGTTCTAAACTCGAATTGGGTTCTTCCATGCCTATCCGGGATAAGGCATCTGCCTTACCATTCTTGCAGCCAGGGCGATAGGTAATTACAAAATCAAATTCCGCAAAGAATAAAGCCCATTGGAGTTGTCGCGAAGATTGAGCTTTGGCCGTCTTTAAATACTGCAAATTTCTGTGGTCCGTAATTACGGTGATGGTGTGTCTTGCACCGAGAAGATAGTGACGCCAAGCCTTGAAAGCTGATTTAATAGCCAGTAGTTCTTTGTCGGTAATTGCGTAATTGAGTTCAGGTGGAGAGAATTTTCTGGACCAAAAAGCTACAGGGTGTAGTTGGTTAGTTTCTGGGTCTCTTTGCGACAGGACAGCTCCCATGGCCGAACTGGATGCATCGGTTTCCACGATGTAAGGGAGATCTGGGCGCGGGTGCTTCAATACAGGTGCAGAGGTGAATTTGGTTTTCAGGTCCTGAAAGGCTTGTTCAGCCTCAAGAGTCCATTCAAAGCGTTTATTTTTCTTTAGGAGAGCTGTGATGGGTTGAACAGTTCGAGAAAATTCCGGGATGAACCTTCGATAGAAATTGGCAAAGCCAAGCATGCTTTGCACTCCCTTCACAGAGCTAGGAGATGGCCATTTGAGAATGGCGTCCACTTTCCGCGAGTCCATTCGGATTCCTTGAGGTGTCAGGATGAATCCGAGAAACTCCACTTCTGTGGTATGAAAAACGCATTTTTCGAGCTTGGCAAATAATTTGTGCTGGCGCAATTTCTCAAGAACTGCCCTAACATGGTTTCTGTGATCAGATTCTGAGGAGGAATACACCAGGATGTCGTCAATATAAACGATGACACAAACATCGATAAGTTCCCGAAGAACATCATTCATGAAGTACTGAAAGGCGGCAGGTGCGTTGCACAAACCGAAGGGCATTACTTGATATTCGAAGAGCCCAAATTTGGTGCGGAATGCAGTCTTCCACTCGTCGCCCTCTTTTATACGTACCAGGTGGTAAGCTCCTCGGAGATCTAGCTTGGTGTACACACGAGCATCTTTTACTTGGTCGATCAGCTCAGGTATCAGGGGCAAAGGGTAACGATTCTTAATCGTTATCTGATTTAGGGCGCAGTAGTCAATACAGGCCCTAAGGTCTCCTTCCTTTTTAGGTACGAAGAACAAAGCGGAAGAGACTGGTGACTTTGATGGGCGAATGAAGCCATTGGCCAGGTATTGATCCAAATACTGGCGCAAATGCAGGTTCTCAGGTTCAGTAAGAGCATAAATCCTACTACAAGGTAGTTGTGCATTGGGTACCAAGTCGATTTGGCAATCGTAAGATCGATGGGGAGGTAAGGTGTTAGCCAGCTCTTTCTGAAAAACGTCTTGGAATTCTTGGTATTCAGATGGTAGCTGTACAGGGGTGGAAGTTACAGAGGCTAGACCCATAGCTGGATTCCTTGGGTAACAGGTTGGTTCACAATCAGGAAAAGTTATCTTCTTTGCTCGCCATTCTATTCTCGGATTATGTGTTTCTAACCAAGGGATACCAAGAAGTACTTGAAATTGTGGGGCCTTGATCACATCAAACACGATTGCTTCCCGATGTCCGTCCTGACCCACCAGAGTGATTTCAACTGTGGAATGCGTTACAGGCCCTGAGGCTATTTCGGTTCCATCAACTGTAGTAATTACATCTTGGGTTACTTTCGGGCGGAGAGGAAGCTTAATCCTGGAAGCCAATTCACGGTCTATGTAATTTCCAATAGCTCCACTGTCTATGTATGCTTTTATAGCATGCAACTGCTGAGGCTGTTTTGGGTTCACAAGCACCATTGGCATGACAAAATGCGAGGTCAAAGAGTTTGTTTTCAAGCTCGGCAAGCGGACCCCTACGCTTGTCGGGCTAGGTCGTTTCCCGAACCAGGTGTCAATAACTCGTTATCAGTGGCTCCAACCACCTTCTTGGGTGGTTTAACTGGACAACTTTGAAGAAAGTGACCGGAAGTTCCGCAATACAGACAAAGTTGCATTTGTCGCCTTCTCTCTCGTTCCTTCTGCGTTAATGGTCCTTTAACACTGCCAATTTGCATAGGTTCGGAAACGTCAGTACTCTTGGAGTTAACGTGGGTCTTGATAGGTACTCTGGTTTCATACTTGAGCCGATCTGCTTTTCTATTTTGAAGTCTGTGATCAAGTTGAACCACTAAGTCTATGTAGTCTGCGCAGGCCTGGGGTGGATCTACTATCTGAGCTATAACATCTTTAAGCTCTCCGCGCAGGCCTCGATGAAACAATGTGATCCTTTTATTTTCAGGCCATCCGGTTTCCACAACTAGTCTATTAAAGGTGGCGATATAGGACAAAAGATCCTGATTACCTTGTCGTAAGGATAGCAGTTCGTTGTCAAGGGCCTGTCCCTGCGAGTGTCGAGCGAACAATCTTTCCATGCTGGCCTGGAAGCCCTGGAAATCCCGGAGAATGGGATCATCCTGATTTACCAATGGAATAGACCAATCGGCAGCACAGCCACTGAGGTAAGATAGTACAAAGGCTACTTTGGTCTGGTCGTTGGGGAAGGCCCCGGGCCTGCATAAAAAGTGTAAACGGCATTGGTTCATAAAAACGGCATATTTCTTGGGATCCCCTGCAAAACGTTCCGGCGGGGCCAAAGGCATGTGTCCAGGTAGATTGATTTGTACCGGGTTATTTGAACCCATTGTTGTAGAAATATCTCCGGAAACAGGTAAAGGAGTGTGCTCTGCCTGGCCCTGCAATAACCTTTTGGCCAGATCACCAGTTCTTTCCTTGGATAGGATTAGTTCCCTTCTGAGAGCATTAGTCTCCTGGCGGGCTGAGTGCACTTCTGCCCGTAATTCCCCTAAAAGATGGGCCAGCTGATCTGTCTCGGAAGTCTCCATAGCGCCCAGGTGGGAAATTGTGGTAAGGCTTTGCGTTCTGTAACGCTCACCTGGTTCCCACGGAGGCGCGGCGTCGAAGGCGCAGAACTCTGAAGATGGACAGGAAGGGCCCCTCTACTCTGGCTTCCCTGGCTCGTTGGATACCCTCCTGTCCGTGAAAAGGGAGTATTACCAACTGTGGAACAATGCTCAAGCCTCCCACTCCCTTCCAACCCTCCACGATACCTCCTCCACGATTCCCCGTGAAGCCTCACCTTAGAGTTTGGAAGGATGAGCTCTCCATCCTGCTTCTGATGCAGGGGCGCGTTGAAACCCAGTTACTTCACTGGATTGAGGATTGATGGGAGTTCAGGTAAGCTTGACTGTTCAGGTAAGGCGCTGTAAAAGTTCTGTTCAAAAGTTCAAGCTTAATAATAATGTTCGTTGTCTAATTGCAGCAAGCGCTAATGCTTATGTCTTTTTCCCCTTAGGGGCCGGGGTTCGGAGTGCCGGAGATATGGCGCCGACCCGAAGTGAAACAGTTCTGGATGAGCGCTCAGGTAATGTCTTTGCATTCGCTCATTCAATGTCTTTGTCTTTTTTCCCCATAGGGGCCGGGGTCCGGAGATGCCAGGAAGCGGCAGGACCCGAAATGCAGTGGGAATAATCCAACAGGTAAGACTTAAAAGGAAACTGAGCTTTCCTTATTCCTTTTCTCCCTCTCACCTTTGTTCTTGTCTTTTTTCCTCTAGGCGCCGGGGCGTAGCTGAATCCGGAAGATCGCTGCTGAAGATGGAAGCGCCTTGCAAAGGTGAGTAAAATGCAGCGCTGCAGCGATCGAAACAAAATGCCTTTAAAATGATGTCTTCCTTTTCAGGGCCGTTGGAGAAATGACTCCGGGATGCAGATTTAGCAGGTAAGGGCTTTTCTTCTCCTATTCTCTTCCTTTCTCCCCTTGCAGGTGTTCCAGGGTGCTGGCAGGCGTGGCTGAAGTCAGGATGCAGGAGCTGACACGGTGAGCGTCCAGCTGCTAGGTGCAGAACAACGCGAAGCACGTGTGGCTGTTCGGGTGGGGATTAGATAGCCTTGGAAGAAGTTCCTGGTATGTATCCTTCCACCAATCAGGTATGTATCCTTCCCCGACCACACCCGGGTGGTGAAGTAGTCCTACAGGTAAAGTAGTCCCATTCAGGCCTCAAGAGGGCCTGGATGAAGCAGTAAGGTCTGCATCAGGTAAGTGTGCACCCAAGCACTTAAACACATATCCTCTTCTATGAGCCTGGCGCCTAAGGCGCCAGGACTGGGGTCCGCTATGAGCCTGGCACCTAAGGCGCCAGGACTGAGTCCAAAGGGCCCCGACTTGGGCCCGCTGAGACTTCCCTGGGGAAAATGATGTCTGCCTCTGGGGTTGCTGGGCCCGGCCTGGCTCTTTGGAGGTAGGCATCATGACAGGATGAAGGAGGAGGAAAATTAGGGGACCGGGAACCAGGAATCAGTGGAAATCGCTGTACGAACTACGGCAGCACACGTCTGACTACTGCAAGCGGTAGCGTTGAGACATGCAGGGCCGCAGGGGTGTGTCTGCTTTGTAGAACGCAGAGCGTACAACGCGGAGACTGGCAAACAGCGTTTCACATTCAGCGGCCATGTTGGGAGTACTGCTGAGTTCAGTCCCCTATGGGTCAGGGACCACGAAGTCCAGAAGGGACGTGTCTGGTGGTTCATGACAGCATGCCTCCTCTGAAACCCAGTTCCTCCGGGTTTACCCGGTTGTATAAGGTGGTACCTTTGGAGTAGTCTGGGGGCATTTATGTTTGAGACTGGTTCCCAGGTGCGTTCACTGGGAGGGTACCCTTTCCACTCAACCAGATACTGTAGCTGACCATGTCTGTACCTGGAGTCACATAATCTGGACACTTCGTATTCTAATTGATCATTGACAACCACAGCAGTAGATCTTGGAGCAGTCCGGGAGGACTGGACGTATGGTTTCAACAGAGAAGTGTGAAAAACTGGGTGGATCCTCTTCCAGGATTCTGGTAGTTTGAGTGGGAAGGCCACTGGGTTAATGATTTCCTTTATGGAAAAAGGGCCATAGTACCGGAGAGCCATCTTATTTGGTTGTAAGTGTTGAGGCAGTAGTTTCGAGGCTAGCCAGACCTTATCACCCACTGCGTAACTCAGCAAGGATGGTTAGACAACCAAGTGCATCCCTGTCAAAAGGGTCTAAATATCTTACATTATTTAATTAATTTATTTCTTATTTATTTGCATTTATAAAGCACTCACACAGCCTGCGGGCATCGAGGCGCTGATACAGGAATAGTTTTTTTTGTCTTAGTTGCGTATTTATAATGCGCTTAAATACCCAGAGGTTTCTAAGCGCGGACCTGGGGATCGAACCTGTGTTGCTTCGTGTCGTCTTGCTGCTGAGCTATCACCCAGGATTGAAATCCACCAAGATAATATTAGTGAAAGTGTTGGTCAAGAAAGGCTATTTGTTTCAGTCAATAGTGAGTTTAAGGCCCTTTAGTAATGTGCATGTAATGGACGGGTTCACAGAATAACTCGAACTCCAAATAACCAAACCAAATCAGGAAGATGGCAAAGTACTGTTTTATTATCAATTATCTAAAACAAGGAGTTACAATGGACATCAACAGACATTCTCTCAATTTCTCTCAGCGATCTTTTCACCAAACATACACTTTATACTAAAAATACGTCAAAGCTGACGTCACACTATGTGGTAAATAATGAAAAACCTACTAGGGATTGTGATAGGCTTAAGGGGAACATCTAAGTATACATTGCATAGGAACTAGGGTTGTTATTGGTTGCCCACTGTCGAGTGGAAAATATATGCCTACCTCTAAAACATGTCATCCTTAAAATCATTAAGTACACAGTTTTCAATTGGTCTTCAAACTATAAGGTCCTTCATCATACGGACTTCTACAATTGGTTGGCATGCTTGTGCCATGTCTGGAACATTCGGTTCACTTAGCAGCACGTAAGCCCAAACCCAGGTGCAAGGAAGTGGGCCTGACTCTATCTACCCACCCAATTAGCCCACCATCTCTCATCGCCCAAGCCTTCTGCCATGAAGATTGGCTATGAACTTGGCCTTGCAAAGTATCCTTGTCTCTGGTAATACATGGGAGTGCTGGCACTCACTATTGTTGTTCTATGACTCTAAGTTTTTTCTCTATTTTCAGCCTTGGCTCATGTGACAGGAGACCACGATTTGTTCAATTTTGCAGGTTTTTAATTTCTTAAATGAATAAAACTTGGCACTCTTGGTGTTCTTTCTCTGCACCTTAACAAGAGATGATTCATCCTTTTCATGTTCACTCCTTTCAGGAATGGATAGCTGACCTTGGCTGCTTCAGTTTTGATACCAGGCCAGGCAGCCTCGCCATGCAGCTCCGTGATATCAGCTTATTCTTGCTGTGACACAATTCTCCCTTTCTTCTTCATGGGCACTGGTTTACTAAAATTCATGAAACCAATATCCAGCTTCTATACAGTGGCGGTTTTGCCTGCATTCTATCCACTACATATAGCCAGCTTCTATGATGACTTAGTCTACCTTGCGTTTCAGCCTCTGTACGATTATTGAACGGTTGATTCTCTGCAGCACTTTGTGCATGTGTAATCTTCTTTGTCGTATTTAAAAGTTCACACGATTCTTTACTTCGTCATTAGTTTCTATAGGATCCATGCATCATCTTCAACTAATATCTCGGGACGTCACACATTTCTCTTGTGACATCACTAGCATCTCTGTTTGCTCTTTTTCATATTCCGTCAAATAGTTCCTCCCGCAGATCGGTGACTCTTTGGGGATACATTCAATAGGGTTGTCTCAATGGGTATCTTCTTTCTAATATACTGTGCAGTATTGGCACAACTACTGGTGTCAAACCCGCCACAATCTCAGACTTCCAACATATAGAAGGTAGGGGGGGTGGTATTTCCTGCAGAGGCATGCAACTGCTACTCTACATTCCCCCTTCTGCTCGACTCCTCGACCACCTCCTCAATTGTTTCCACATCTTAGAACTTTATCTTGAAGAAGTGTTTCTTTGGCGCACATATCTTCATCATTCCCCTCAGGGTGCCGGCTGATTTGACATGTTCATCTATACTTCAGGTAATGTAGTTACATTGCACATTCGGATTGCAATAGACCCATGGTCGCACATCCTTCTTATGATTCTTCAGATACAGGAACTTTGTTCCTTCAAGTGCAACGATGCTGGCCTCTATATATTTTCTGACAGCTTCATCAGTCAGCTCCTTGGTTTTAAATCCTATATTGACATCGATCATGCTCTTCATTCCTACCGCCTTCTTTGCTGTCTTCTTGCATTGGGAAATCACTATACTGATTACACAGAATCCGAACATCACCAGCACTAATATTACTATAAGGATCTTGAATATATTTGCCAACCACTGCGGAATCCATGAGAAAAGGAAAGCAAACCAACTGTCAACTTCAATGTCATCTGTCTCATCTTCCATCTTGCTAAGCAGGTCTGTCAACAACGTTATGGCCTGTGTCAAGGTCCCATTTTCTTCATCATGAGAAGGTCTGAATGTGCAACATGATGGCCCGATTTTGGCACTAACTCCTCCTTCCATCGCTGTGATCATATCTAGGACGTATCTGTTCTGGAGGGTCATCAGTTGTATTGCTCTCAGCTCTTCCTTGATACCGTTGAATTCCTTTATGGTTGTGTTGATTGTCTGCAAAAGCTCCCATCTTGTAATCTGTAGCCACTTGGTGTTTGCTACTGCTTGGATCCCAGGCATGGATATAGTCGTAAATATTGTGGCAGTCTTACTGAACAATCTGTGTTCTTCAGGAATTGAGTCATATGCTGTTATTGATTTGGCTGCGAAATAATTCTCTCTTCTTATCCCATGTAGAAGTTCAAGCGGTCTTCTTTTTCTTAAATGAGAATCCACTTTTGGAAATTCACCAATTTTCTGGTTGTTTTGTGGAAACACTAATGCCGGAACATGGATGAGCACCAAAGAACACACTCCACCCCAATTCTTGGGCAACCTTGTGCATGCTCTAGATCCATAAGCCCAATATCGGTCCATGAGGACGGCTGTCCCTTCTCCCTGCCTAGGAGTCAATTGTAGTTTTACATTCTCTGTTATATTCCACTTGATTCTTTCCGTGTCTTCAGAAGCACAGTGTCGCATTAGCCAACAGGATTACAACTACTGGGCCTGATTCATCTTCTACCCATGTCAGTAGTTTGGCGTGTTTAGCCCATGAGTTCAAACGCCCATCATTCAATCTCTGCACCTCTTGTACGTATTCTGTTTTCAGTAGGTGAGATGCAAAGGACATCATTCCTTCTTCCCATCCCTTCTTGGACTTCACTTGTCCATTGATCAAACATTTAGTTTGTTTCCAACATCCAGGTGATCCAGCTATTTCTGTCACATCACTGCAGTTCATTCTCTTCATCTCTTCAATGACCGCCTCATCCTGTCCTGTAGCAGGATATACAAGCATCTTTCTCTTCCATCCAGGTTCCTTTTCCATTTGTAAGGTCTTGCTGTAGTCATCCTGGTATGGAAACAACCATTTTGATCTCCATCGTAAAGTTGCTTAGCTTCCTTGAAATTGTCTTCTAGCTGTACATGTTGCAAGATGACTGAGGGACCTTGCATGATGTTCTGGAACCTCTCTGGCAATTAAAGCGCATACTGTGTTCATGGCATAGGGGATTAGAGAGCAGACATAACACCCCTCCTTAGATGCTTTCTCTCCCACTTTTCTCATGTGCTGGTACCACATGTTATTCCCCAAATGTGCTGTGTGCATATTAACGTCACTTCTAATAAGAGCAGGCTAAGATTGAAGTATGAACACAAAGAAAGCTAGCACAAGCTGATGAACGTCACTATCAGCAGGTACCGTATGTTTAATCACTTAAAATAAATGCTCTCCACAAAATGAATCCGGATACTGATCAAGAACTGATCGAGAACTGATGTTTAGGCACAACCCTGATGCTTCAACATGTATCTCTAAATGTTCATTTCACAAATCCTGGAATTCTCTGCAAGTCTTTTCACTCACTGCTAAAATATCTATATCTATAAGGAGGGTTCATTGAGTTTCAGTCCAATATAAAATCTGTGTTAATCTCTTGCTTTGCCATCCTTCTTCTTTGTCATCTTTTGGGTCTGCACACACTGAAATTCTTCTTCTTGTCTTGCTTCTGGATCGGCAACAGTAGGAGGGCAGGTCTTTCCTTTATAGATCTTCTCATCACTCATGTCTAGCGAATCTCTTCTTCCCTGTACTCTAATCGCAGAAGAGGACACTTCTTCAGCGACAAAGGGGCCATGAAAACATGACTGCTGCCACTTTCTGGTAAACATTTTAATTAGGACTAGGTCCCCAACATATAACTTAGGTGATGGTAAAAGTTCACTTGGATTAGTTGTCAAATTATCTTCTTATATGTTCTTAGACCTTCCCCCCTGGTGCTTGACTTGATCTGAAATTAAATAAATGCTAGAGTCATAGATGTCAAATAATCATGCATCTCATCACCTAAAGTTTTAGCTACACTCTGGGCATCACTTCTACTCCTAGACGGCTGTGTAAGGGGCATTCTCATACAACACCCTGTAATTAACTCATGCGGGGTGAGATGGTGGTCTGATCCTGGCTGATTCCGAAGGGCATTTAAGGTAAAGGGTAGGCAATACAGCCATCCCGTTTTCAAAGTCAATTTGATCTTGGCAATCCTTTCATTGAGGAGGCTGTAGGGTCTCTCATATATCCTGTTCGCTTGTGGGTGATAAGCAGACGAAAACTCCTGCTTTATGCTTAATAGAAGCCCTATCTGTTCAAATAATTAATTAACAAAATGCGGCCCATTATCGCATCTCAGCACTTCATACACACAGCACCTCAGGAAAACTTTAAGCACTAAAACCTTCACTGCGCAAGTGGCATCAGGGTGTCTACATGAACCTGCTTCAATCCACCTAGAAAAGGGACACACCACCACTAATAGATACCTATATCCAATACATATCTGAAGCATATCGACATAGTCAATATGTAAATGCTGAAACTGACCATTTGGTCGAGGTATTACTCCCCTAATCATTCTCAGTGTCTGCCCAGCAGTAAACGTTTGACACACGATGCAGTTTACCATAAATAGTGCAACGTGTTCCAATAAATTAGGAATGAACCAGTCTTCTGCAATCGTAGCAGCAAGAGACTCTCTAGTTAAATGCGCGGGGTAATGCAGCTATTCAAGCGCTACCTTTAATAACGTTACTGGCATCACTGACCTGATGACAGTGCTGTCCTGTCGCCAGAGAGCTTCCATGGGGGATAAAAAACACCCCCTTCTTTTCCATAATTCTTGCTCTTCCTGTGGTGCGCTTCCTTGAATCTCTATTAAATGGGTTATTGACTACTTATTAAATCCCTCTTCCACTAGCACTGTTGTAACTACTTTTTCCTTAGTATTTTCAGTATCAACACTTTAAATTTCTGGGGAATATGCAACCATTTTGGCTTCTTCGTCTGCGGCTTCATTCCCGCAAGAGATAAAATATGTTTGCTTAGTATACGCTGTGCATTTAACAACCACTATGACCACTGGGAGTTGTAGTGCCTTAATGTGTCTATCCAACAAGGATATACGCTGCACTGGATTGCCTTCTGCACGGAGGTAGCCCCTCCTTTTCCAACTTGCTATCCTTGCATGTACGGTTGACGTCACATAGGCGGAGTCACTGTAC
Source organism: Ambystoma mexicanum (assembly GCF_040938575.1). Lineage (NCBI taxonomy): Eukaryota > Metazoa > Chordata > Amphibia > Caudata > Ambystomatidae > Ambystoma > Ambystoma mexicanum. The sequence goes on along the minus strand of NC_090929.1, from coordinate 126,903,725 downwards.
ACCGTCACTTCCTGCCCTTCATGTTTCTCAAGCGCGACAATAAGTGCTACAAATTCTGCTGCTTGCGCTGAAATGTAAGACGATAGTCTTGAACTTGCTACTTCTTCAAATTCTCCATTTAACCTGTGTTTTATTTCTGCAGCACTTCAATGCCTTTCCCCACTAGTCTGACCAATTTTCAAAGAACCATCAATAAAGAGAATCTCCCCTCCCGCTAAAGCATTCTCTTTCACACGAGGTATATCATCATAAAATTTAACATAATTAGCACAGTCATAAAAATGATTGCCTTCTTCTACTGGCTCTCCTATAAATGCGGCAGGGTTCACTATTGTGCATCTTATGATTTTAATCGCTGGGTTAGAAATCATTGCCTCATAAGCTGAAGCTCTTTGGGATGTTAATGTGCCCTTGGGTTTCTCTAAAATGGCAAATTGAGCATGCTCCACAAAGAGGGTCATAGAGCAGCCCATGACAATACTTGTAGACTTCTCAATCGTGAACACGGCAGCTGCCAAAGATTGTTCACAAGGGAAGTATCCTCTCATAACTGGGTCTAAAATTCCACTGTAATACACCAAACGTTTGTACCCCAATGTGGTTCTCTGTGTAAGCACTGCTGTCATGACTCTCCCATCTGTGTGTGAAAATTCCACAGCATTATTGGGAATTCCTAAAACAGGGGCTGTACAAATAGCTTTTTTCAACTGTTCAAATCCTTGCCCCATTTCTTTAGTTCATTCTAAGTTTGTTTTACCAACTTTCACTTTCTTTAATGCTTGCAGAAGTGGTCTCGTGTAAGTGCTATAATCAAACACCCAGGATATAACATATTTACATAGACCGAAAAACTGTTGCATCTGTTTCACTGGGCCTCATTAAGAGTTTGGAGGTAGCCATGCTGTTTTTATCGGCATGGCTACCCCCAAATTCGGGTCTGGGTCCTAAAAAATGGGAATTATCGGGCCATTCCGACCTTGCAGGCCCGGTAATTTCCATTCGCGGAACCCGGACCCGGTACGTCCTCATTCCTATTTGAGCCCCCATAGGGCTCAATGGGAATGGGGAGGATGGTAACAACGGTCCCATTAATAATAGGACCGTTGCTACTATCCTGTTCTTCTAGCGGGTGCCACTCTGCACGTCTGGTCTGACCAGCCGTCCAGAGTAGCATCCGCGAGCAAACTAGTAATGTTGCGGGGAGATAGCAACGGCACCAGTAGCACTACCGATGTTGTTGTTGCCTTACCATAACACCTATAATGAGGCCCACTGTGTTTACATTTGAGGTTTTCAGAATCGCCTCAGCTCTTTCATGCAAAATCAACAGACCTATATATAACACCTCTTTTTGGAGGTATCTCCTTGTCTACTTTATATCCCTTGTCTGCTAAGATAGTCATCAATTGAGCAGAATCCTGTCTGCACTCATCTTCTGGGGTGGTACAAATCTAGATGTCATCTACGTATTGTATCACCGCACTTCTGAGATTAATATTGCCTAAATCAATCTGAGGGGACTCTGTTAAAGATCGATGGGGACTCACGGTATCCCTGAGGGCAGCCTAGTATGTATCAGTCTTTTTTGGCAAACCGTTACTGAAGTCAAGTCTTGTAAGTTCTTGTGTAACAGGATTGAGAAAAACTCATTTTTCAAATTGGTCACCGTAAAATATCGAGCTTCCATCGGATTACTGCACAATATTGTCACCGAATTAGGAACTAGAGGACAGTCAGCTTCTACAATCTGGTTAATCAATCTTGTATCCTGGATAAATCTCCACGATCCCCATTTGGATTTATTTTATCGGATACACTGCGGTATTACACAATGATTCTGATGGCACCAAATTTCCTGATTCATCAGTGCTGAAATAGTCTGGAATATACCCTCATCAGCTTCTCGAGACATGGGGTACTGTTTTGCTCGAGGTAAAATCTCTCCTGGATGAAGCTTTATTTTAACCTCTCCTATCCAATAAACCTACGTCATACGGGCCTGTGGTCCATAAGGCACCTGGCACCTTTTCTAAGTCTTCCTGAAAAAATGCTGGTCTTTGCTGCCACATTATCACCATTTTCTGTGGGACTTATCTTTTCTCTATCCTATCCAGTATGTAATGCTCATGAAGGACATCACTTTGTCATCTCTTCGGTCCTCCCTGAACATATCGTCATCAGTTATGTCAGTCAATCTATACCCTTCCTCAAGCGCTATCCCTGTTCTCCAGGGTCTACCTTTATCATCTATCCCTTCAAGTATTGCCATTTCCTTTCATACTATGGCTGCTTCCAATTCTATAGGAACAGTCTGTCCACCTTCCTCATCCATAGGTATTTGTGGTCTAAACAGAAACTCATCAGGTATTCTCACAATCTTCCCCACCATGCCAGGTCACCATGTCAATAAAATGCTCACTCCATATAGAAAAATCTAGTTAGCATAGAGGCTGATGTAGCGTCCTGCGTAGCGTCCTGCGTAGCGTACTGCGTGCTGCCATTTAACAATGTAGACCACTAGATAGGCTTATTGTCCCCACTCAACATTACATTATTCAGCAGTGGACATGGACTATCGCGATTCATCAAGTTCTGAGAAGGGCCTGTAACGGATTGGTCCAATGCTTTAGCATCCAGTGGAACTACAGGAAGAGTAACTATGATCTGATATTCCAAAGATAGAGCGAGCCGCCGATATAGACATTTCTGCTGAAGACAGCAAATACCTAGTAAGAGGCTCGGGGCCTGAAATCAGTAAGGGAACGTCATATGGAATCGTAGAAGGGATCCCTGCTGTCATCAATAAAACAGTCATAGATGATATAGTAGAAGTCAATGATGACGTAGTGGGTTGCATAATATAAACAGGTACAGAAGTTGGGTTCAGATACATCTCTGCATAGCCCCGGTTGATGGCTTTGTGCTGTATCTTTTGCCCAGCCAACAAGGTATCTATTTCAGAGGCATTCAGATCAGATGTTTGAGTGGTCTAATTGGCAAGTTTAATTGGTCATAATGACCTGGGTTTCATTCCTGGCTTCAGCTCCTTGGAGAAACACTATAAAACAATTGCAGGGTGCAAAGGGATTTTTCGGGATCCATGGAGATTTTTTTTTACAGTTCTGGGAAAATCTAGACTAAAGCCAGCACTGCTTCTATCGGCGTGATATGAAGGCAGCCTAGCAAAGGTGAGCGTAGCGCTTCCACAGGGTCCCAGCACTTAACCTCACTGATAGGGCAGAGATTAGCACAGGTGGGGTGGGGGCACAGCAACCGTGTAGTTGCCCACTGCTCCATGACCAGGAGACTGAAAATGTACTGCGCGTCGGGGTGGTGGGGGGAGGCTGATTACTGGTGTTAATAATGCATTGCTCAAAACACATAAAATTGTCTCGGATAAGACCTATGGGGTGTTGGCAGTGAAAATTGTTCTTAAAATATTTTTGGCAGAATCTGCTTTGCTATTAGTGAATGTATTTAGCAACCCCCTGTGTTCCAACTTGGAGACCTTCCTACTTAAACTCTCAGAGTTGTGTGAAAGGATTTTGGCTAAGGAAGCTGGGCGCTATAGCCTTTTGTGTGGGGATTTAAACACTGACTGTATTTTGGAAGAAGTTGGTTTAACGCTTGAGGCCAAATATATTAATGTAAAAAAAAGCTCAATTTTGGATGGTAAAAGGTGGAAGCTGTTTTTCAATACATGGAATTTAAAAATTGCACATGGGTCAGTGCAAGGGGATATACTGGCTTCTTCTGCAAAACGTTATGTATTGATTTTATGGTATTGTCTGAAGGTTTCATGGATTTTTGGCTAGAGTTAAAAGTATTGAAAACAATCTTTAGTGATCATAACCCTCTGATAGCCAAATTTAGCTTTCGGGTAATTAGTGCAGGTAATGCAAATTATTTAGATATTTTAGTAAATACAGGGGGGGCAACAAGGATAGCTAAAACTGACATATTTATGAATGGCCCTGCACATTTTGTAAATGACTCTAGTTTGGAAGGGAAGAGTTACTTCCTATGTTTTAATAGGTTTGCACTCTTCTTGGATAGGTTTCGGGGCAGTAGACTTATGCTGATTCCCACGAGAAAGGGGAGTACTCATCCTTTTAATTCTGCAGTACACGCTCGAACGAAACCGTTGCGTTAAAGTATTGGGAATCTTTCTAAGAGGAAAATAAAGGAGAGTGTATATAGGGAGGAAATTAATAAGTTGAAGCAGACATTTAAAAACTGGCATAAGCATTATAAATTTACCGAACAGCAACGGGAGGGTGAAATAATGCTCCAGATTGTTCTGGGGAACAATTGACATCATTTCTGGATGATTATCAATAATCTTATAAACCCCCAGGGTCTTAGTAAGAATAGTTCAATACCAGATGAAGCATGGGACCAGTATTTTAAAGTTCTATATAGACGATCGGAACAGTGTTTTCCCCATCCTAAATTTGACAGACTATGATCCCTGAATTTTTCTATTGAATTAATAGAGGCGGACATTAGGAAATCCTTGAATTCTCGGGCAACTGAACTGAATGGGTTAACAAATGAGATATTAAAATCTTCCCATGTACTATACTGTGCTGTTTATTTGATTTTCTTCATTATCAGAGCGTAGGTCTACCCCGCCCATCATGGAAGCAATCCATGGTCATCCCAATTTGTAAAAAAGGGGATAGGGCTGACCCTATAAACTATCGCCCGATATCACTGTTGGATAGTGATTGCAAAATCTTTGCGGGATTGTTCTAGGGGAATTGGAGTGTTGGGCTCAAGCAATGGGGGTTTACTCAAATATCAAACTGGTTTTAAAAGGTTATCTACAAATGTTAATGGTTTTATTCTGAGTTGTATGCAGGAGCGAGACGGGGTGGGTGGTGCATGCCCTGTATATGGCACGGCAATTGACTTGTCACAGGCTTTCGTCTTCTTCAACCGGTCTCTCCTTTTGGCCAAACTTAGTTATCTGGACGTTCCCTGTGGTCTGTTATCAATGTTGATATATTTGCATTAGGACAGTGTTCTGGGGGTTAGATTAAACGGTAGGGGGGTTTGACTGACAAATGTAAGACGTTTAGAGGTCTACGGCAGGGGTGCGTATAGGCCTGTTGCCTGTTTACCTGTCAAATCTGGGTGAAAATCTGAGATTGGTGAGTTTCGCCCGCCTAAATTAGATGCTCTTTCTGTTTGGTATCTCACTTATGCTGATGCTGATGATGTTGTCCTCCTAGACATGACACAGGTGGACCTACGGCGTCCTGTGGGTCCCATGGAAACGTATGCTCAAAAGAATGGAATTTTAATAAATGAAAAAGTCCCATATTATAAGTTAGAATGGCGAGAAACCAATGGGGTTCAAATGGATTTTGAATAATCATTGTTTGATACCCTCAGTTAATATAAAGACTTGGGTTTTATTATGCACACTCCACCAATAGAAGTGTCACAATGAATTGTGTAATGCGCAAATTACCGACGCTTCCAATTCCACGGGAAAACTGTTCCAAATTCTAAAAATCTTTGAGAAGCCACCCACTCTTACCCCACCCTTTCAACCAACCATGACGGACTGTGAAAAGGTTCAAACTGCCTTTTCACAAAAGATTCTAAAAGCTAGAGACACTATCCTAAACTGCAAAGTTATAGATATTCCTCTTACCCATAACAAGGCTGACCCTGAAATCAAAGTACCCAAATTTCAGTTGACACCAATCTCACCAGAAATCATGTTAAATACCCTTTCTAATATGAACTGTACCTCATGCCCCAAAAACATACTACCCCCCAAATTCATACTAGATCACGCAGGAATCATCTCACCCTTTCTATGTTGCATGGCAAACTCGTCATTCAGAGACCGGAATGTTCCCACCGGCATAAAAACAGTTACAGTCACACCATTGGTGAAAAGGCCTGGTCTGGACCAGCAAAATCCGGCCAATCTCCGACCTATCACAAATTGCAATTTTTTGTTGAAGATCCTCGACAAAATAGCTACGCACCAACTCCAAGAGTATGTGGACAGGCATGACTTATTACACCCCCAGCAATCTGGATTTAGAAGTGAACACAGCACAGAATCAGCACTACTTGATCACCATTCCAAAATGCTAAGTATCCTTGACAAAGGAAAGGCCGACCTGCTTGTCCTCTTGGACCTCTCGGCAGCGTTCGATTTATTAGATCATGGGAAGCTCCGAGAGGCCCTAGGAAAAGCAGGAAACTGCTCTGATGAAACCATTGAATGGATATCCTCCTTTCTGGAAGACAGAAATTCCAAAATCACTTGGGGCGGACACTCCACTAGTTCTAACCCCGTGGACTGTGGTGTCCCACAGGGAGCTAGCTTCTCCCCTCTCCTTTTTAATCTTTACATTCGGTCTCTCTGTACCCTCCTCTCACAGTTGGGGATTTATTTCACTAATTTCGCAGACGACACACAATTAATCATAGAACTTTGTGGAGACCATGCTATAGACAATAACAGACTGTCAGCCATCTATAACACCATAGAGAGTTGGATGAAGGCTCACTAGATGTGCTTGAATGGTTCGAAAACAGAATTCATGACATTTGGATCCACAAAAGCCCTATCTAATCTAGGCCCAGCGTATTCTACATTTAACATTAAAGACTCCAACATCACAGTCACAAACAAAGTCAAAACACTCGGCATATACCTGCAATCCTCATTAGGAGCAGAAGCACAGGTCTCATACCTTAAAAGAAATTACCAGAACTACCAGGGATTAGTATGCCGCATTAGGCCATACCTTAACGCCAAAAATAGCGCCACCATCGCCAGAACCACTATCCTGTCCCGACTCGATTATGGGAATGCATTGATGCTTGGGTCTAGCAATAATTGCATTAAACAATGCCAAATAATCCAAAATAACGCCGTCAGATCCATCACCGGCAAACCCAAGCGTGACCATATTACCCAAGACAGAATTGGCCTTCATTGGCTCGCCATAGAGGAGCGCATTAAATTCAAATCTCTGACGTTGGTCCACCGCTGCCTATACGGCACGGCTTCATCATATCTCAAAAGGGAATTCAATTGGTACGAACCAAGCCGAAGTTTAAGATCAGCTAAACAAGGGCTACTCAAATCCGGCCACACCAGAGTAAAAGCCACTGGACTCGGGAGGGCCTTTCCCACCAAGGCAATTGCTCTCTGGAATAAGCTTCCGGGCAATCTTAGGCTGGAAAGTAACTACCTTTCCTTTAGAAAGCAGCTGAAAACATTACTCTTTCGGTAATCTCTTACATACTCAGCTTCGGACTCTTATTGAGACCATCGCTTCTCTGTTTTATGTAGTCCTGTGATCCCTTCTCCCTTTGTGTTTTTGTCGCACCCTGATGCTTGCGAGCTGCGGCGCGTTACAAATATATAAAGTAAAGTAAAGTAATGAAGAAGGCTAGTCAACTGGCACAACAGATGAAAAGAATGTATGCCCAGTACTGCTGCTTCCACTTAATACCGCTTTTAGAATTTTATAAACTGAAGGTTATTCTGGCCCTAGCGTATGGTATGTAGATTGGGGATTTGACCAGAGATGTAAATTTGGATACGATCGAAGCCAAAATGTGGCATATGGTTTTAGGTCTTCCAGACTGTCTACCTATGGCCTCTTTGCGCCCAGAATTGGGTCTTTTTTCCATGTCTTCCCATCTGAAGTGGAAAACTGTAGCCTTTTATCCACTGTTGTTAGATCCTCCACCGGACTCCCTGCATTGCGACTGTCAAAAGGCCATGATACATTTAACATTTGCTATTCTATCGAAATTTAAAAAACTGCCAGATATTATCACTGGAGAACTTGAACAAGGTGTAGGTGAGTCGATTTCCAACCCGAGCTTTGTTAAGAAACGACTTTGGGAAGCTGACTGGCGGTTAACAATTGATAAGGTAAGCTCATATAAACTTTATAAAATCTTGTCTATGTTGAACAAACCTTTGGGGACTCTGCCCACATATTTAAAGAAGTTCCTGAATGCCTATTGGAGTGTCCAGTTTCTTAGGTTCAGATTAATCTTACTTTTAACAGAGGAAATTCAACAATGTAGATCTAACCCTGTAGACAGTGATTCAGGGGTGTGTCCCCTCTGCAAGGACAGAGGTCAGTTACAGACAGGGGAGCATGTTTTAATTGAGTGCATGTAGTCAGAAGAGCTTCTGCTAGCACTCTTGAGCATATATGCACGTATTGATGTGACTTTGAGTTCCCTGGATATGTTTTATAGGCTCTCAAGTGGCGAAGAGACCTTTTTAACCGTGGCTGTTATAAAATCACTTAATGGCGCAGGATTGGTGAAAATTAGGTGGCAATATGGTACAGAATGTTGGTTAATCAATTTCTCTTGTTTATTTTCATTTGACCGCCCTTGCATCTCAATGTTTTATTGCCTCTCATTACACATGCATTTTGCAAGGAGGGAGGATAGCTCAGGGGCAACGCACTCGTCTTGGAAGCAAGACAACGAAAAGCAATCCAGGTTCTATCCCTGCGCTCGTCTTGGAAGCAAGACAACGAAGGGCAACATAGGTTAGATCCCCGGGTTCCCGGGTCCGCGCTTGGAAAACTCTGGGTATTAAGTGCATTATAAATAACCCATTACAACTACAATGACTGGTTTAGCTTTTTGAACTTTGCACTTTATTCTAACTTATTGCACTAAATTGTGGTTTTGTATTTTTATTCCTGCCGTTTTGTGCTGTTTGATTTGTGATTTCTTAGAATGAGGTTTTAATTAGGGAAAATTAAACTATGTTGGTTTTATAGGCTGTATTTCTATATGAGTCATTATATTATTGGATGTGTGAACCAAGATTTTATGTAATCAGATTGTATTACAAGATGATTGTTTTACTTCTATGTGTTTGTGTAAGGTTGTCTGTGTACAACCAGAATCACAATAATAAAAAAAAAATAATGTAGTGCTGTGAGGCTTGCTGAGGGGTGTTGGAAGCAGAAGCTAGTGCCACCTGTGCTTTGGATTGATCTTGAGGCATCACCCGGGTGCGCGTTGTTGCATATGTGCAGTGGGTTTATGGGCAGGGGATGGAATTGGGCCGGAACTAGACGAAGCCGTCCTCTTCAACAACTGTCTTGCCGCAGTGCTGTTCCGTGTAGACACAGGTGGAAGAAAACCCGCCAAGCTGAGGAAGCTCTCTGACCCTGACTGCTGTGAGTCTCCCGAACGCTGCGTCTCATGTAGTTGAGATGCACAGGTCTTCACAGACTGCATCTGAAAGTCGTCCTTTGCTCGGGATTATACCATTCCTGCCCCTCCTTCACTGCGACCTGTGAAAATGTCAACCCCCTTTACACCACATATATATGTGGCGGGAAATGGTATATAATACAAGTAGGGAGGTCCGGGGGGAGATATATATGTGGTGTGAAGGGTGTCAAAATAAAAATGAAAGTTGCCAATTTTGGGGTCGCAGTGATGGGGGTCACAGTAATCGTATAGATTCCTTTGCTCAATAGCCCAAGCTCAAACAATGAAAACTTCTAAACTTCCAAAGCTGTATACCTTTTTTTATTAGTGATGTGGTTTATATTTAAACCTTGAATGTGAAGAGGGAGAGGAGAGCACCACTGATAAATTCAGTCTTTCAGTTCTCGGATAGATTAGATGAATTGATTTCAATACTTAGAATGCTTTCGCCTGGAGCTGCCAATCCGAAATGGTCCTATAGCACAAGGACCTGTCCAAACATATGTTGTAAACGTGTAATCCCATGGACACGAGCAGACTGCTCGTGTCCATGGGATTACACGTTTTCCTTCTTAACATCAGCCAAAGGGTGACAAGCCTTTATTTACATTGTAGATGTTTCTGTGTACAGACGTACATGATCAAGAAACTGGCATGACTCAGGTAGGACGTGCTCACTCAGCATTTGTGAACACAGTATTTATCACATTACCAATTAACTAATTGATACATCCATTTTGTTTTATTTTTCTTCACCTACGCAAACGGATGTGGTTCGCTCACGGAATGGTATGTGTTTTTGTATTGGTTTAACTGAAATATTTGGCATTTACATAACGCTACGAACCCTCAGGTATCTGAGCGCTGCTTATTATTACCCACAGTGTGTGGTGCTCATTTATCGACCTCGGAAGGATGAAACGCTGAGTTTGGCGCTGCCGGGATTCGAACCTGTGTTCGCAGGCTCTGCACTGATGTCAAAGCGAGCGCTCTACTCGCTGTGCCACTTGACCGGCTTAATGTGTTTAATGTGTTGAACGTCAACTAGATACGAATGAAATATCAGTCATGTGACACTGATTTTGCCTAAATACCGCCCTGATGAAGGTTCTATCCGAAATGCATTGGCACTAGCGTATTATGGGCAAACTGAGATGTAAACCCAGTGTGTGATTTTCAAAGACAAGTTATATTAACGGATATTTCAGGAATGTGCATTAAACATTTCCTGTAACAAATCATACTGTTTCAAATTTTTCACTGACTTATGGTCAAGACTTTTATGCAAAATTCACAGCAGATCAATCAGCAGCAACCAAATGGGGCAAACTGCGAAGCGCCTTTCCTAACAAAGTAGAGTTACTTTGTTTTTTGGATATCTTATATTTAAACCTTTCCACTATAAATACAAATAAAAACACAGACATGTATACCTTCAAAATCATAAATAAAAAGGAAAAACTGTTTTATATAATTCCTTAACAAATGTCAAAAAAGCTAAAACATATGCATATGTCTCATGCATTGCACACATTTTACTGTCAGGGTGACTATTCTGACAGAGGAAATGAGCACCATCCCAAGGGTGCATTGCATGCTCAGAAGGAATGCACGTCTGAATTCCTCGCACATACATGTTTGATAAATTGGTGGTTATTCTTATGTTCCCAAAATGCACTTTGTTTTTGTGCAAAGCAGCCAGCATTGTATATTCAGTGCATGCACATCATTCAACACATAGCTCCGCCCCTCAGTCCCGCCCACTCCACTGACTATACCCTCCTCCCATGCGAAGGGGAGGGGCAGTGGGGGGCGTTCCGGCAGTAAATCTTGCCCATTTCCAGCCCTGCTGTATAGGTGAGCCTTCCAATCTGTGAATATGCTGTCATTTATTGTGAATGCTAAGGTCATCTCTGCAGACCTGTTTTATGTGAATAAAATGGGAGGGAAAAGATGGCCTCCAAACCGGTATATTATGTTCTCAAAACACTGAAACGCTGGCAGAATATGGCATCAGAGGTGAATGTCGGCAGGGCCGGCCTTAGGGGCAGTAGCGCCCTGGGCGAATTGGCATCCCCCCATGCCCCTGGTCAACAGGGGACGGGGTGGAGGGGAGACAGTGCCAGGATGTGGCATTTTTTAAAAAAAACAGGAGGCAATGATGTGAATAGGGTGCATAAGCACCCTATTGTTATTAAATGCGCTCCGCCGCGCGAGCGCCTTTAATAACAAAGGGGCGCCATTAGCCTCCCACCATGCCAGCTGGGGGAGCCCTTGAAAGACAGCACCCTAATGTTATTAAATGTGCCGGCAGCGGTGGGCACATTTAACAGCAAAAGGCCGCCGGCCGCGCCTTTTCCCACAACGCTAACTCAGGGGAGCCCTTGTAAGCTGGCATGGCGGGGGCTAATGGGGCCCTGCAGGGGCGTGGTGCCCCGGGAGGTCGCCCGGGCCGCCCCCTCCTAGGGTCGGCTCTGAATGTCGGCGTGAGTCGAAAACTGAAGGGGAGCGGGAAAGAGGGGCTAGGTTAGGTGAGTCTGGCTAGAGTGGCATGAGTAGTTTGGGGCGTATGAGGCTCTGGAGTAAGGGCAAGGAAGAGAAGCAGGGGAACCAAGGAGGAGTCAGGCCGGTGCAGGAGGAAAGAGAGAGCGGCATTATCCTGCCGACGGGAAGATGTCTGTTTCACATGGGGACAATAAACAACATGACTTGACGCCATTAGGCGTGGCCCACGTGCACGAGTTGCAGTTTGTGAGTTTTCAAGACAAACTGCTTGGTTGGCACATGCAGTATGATTTTTGGAAAGCTGTGTGGCAACTGGTGCTTTTAAAAGCGTGCCGATCAGTTGATATTGGTAAAAATAGCCTGTTACTTAGCAAAATAAGCAACAACAAAAACGGCGCCTCTTTGGTCTGTTTGGCCTGCCCTCTGGGCATTGCCCTATTGCCTTATAGTCCCGTCCGAGCCTGGAGAACGCCGGCATAAAGTGCAGCCGGCTTTATTCCGCCAGCAGAATTGCACAGACCACCCACCTCAGGGCTGCAATAACGGCCTGGATGCACTGGGCTTTTTTCCTTGAGAGTCCATCTGCAGAATGGCAAAACAGACGGAGAAATTGTGGCTAGGGAGAGGCTTGTGTGTGCACTGCGTGGCAGGGAGAGGTGGCAGCAGCGTGAAGGAGGGACTGCAGCAGTCAGGGGCTGTGGCAGGGAGAGGCGGCAGCAGGGTGAAGTGGGACTGCAGCAGGAGAGGAATGGTCGTCGCAGGAGGAAGAGGACTGCATCATGACAAGGGAGCCTGCATGACAGCACCACCGCACGAGGTAACGGAATGCACTCTAGAGGGTGGCTCTGTGGCAGGAGTAAGTGCTGCCATGGAAGGGGAGGCATCGCGAGGAAGGGGCAGGCACTGGAAGAAAGACGCAGCAGCAGGAGCAATGCCCTGATGAAAAAAATAAGGGTTGCAGCAGACGTTGCCGCAGGAGTAATGCACTAAACTGAAAAGAAGAAATTGTAGCAGAGGGGAGGTGCATGAACCAAGCGAAATACACCTCAGCAGGAGTAATGCACGGAGGCAGAAAGCTGGGGTTGCAGCACGAGGAAGGAGCATGTACCAGGAAAATATGCAGCAGCAGGAGTAACGCAGTGATGACACAAATAAGGGTTGTAGCAGACGTTGCCGCAGGACTAATGCACTAAACTGAAAAGAAGAAATTGCAGCAGAGGGAGGGTGCATGAACCAGGCGAAATACACTTCATGCACGGAGGCAGAGAGCCGGGTTTGCAGCCCGAGGCAGGAACATTTACATAAAAAGATGCAGCAGCAGGAGTAATGCACTGAGGCAGAAATCAGGGGTTGCAGCACGGGGAAGAACCATCTACCAGGAAAAGATGCAGCAACAGGAGTAATGCACTGAGGCAGAAAGGCTGGGGTTGCAGCACGAGGAAGGAGCGTGTACCAGGAAAATATGCTGCAACAGGAGTAATGCACTGAGGGAGAAATCAGGGGTTGCAGCACGAGGCAGGAACATGTACGATGAAAAGATGCAGCAACACGAGTAATGAACTGAGGCAGAAATCAAGGGTTGCAGCACGAGGAAGGAGCATGTACCAGGAAAAGCTGCTGCAGCAGGAGTAATGCACTGAAGCAAAAAGAAGGTAGTGCAGCAGAATGAAAGGGCGTGTAAAGTGAAAATAAACTGTTGCAGCAGGGGGGAAATGTGCACGTGCCAAGAGAAAGGCACAGCAACATGAGTAAATGCACTGAAGAAACAATTAAGTGTTGCAACAGACACTGTACTGAAGCAAGAAGAAGGGGTTGCAGGAGAAGGAGGGGCGTGCGCCAGGAGAAAGATGCTACTGCACGAGCAAGAGATGGCAGCTTAAAGAAGGGGTTGGAGCAGGAGACAGCTGCGAAAGCAGGGAGAGGGGTTCATAAACACACAATATGCAACCAGTGTGATTTGCACGCATTGAAGATGGAACTCACTTCCTCGTCCACTCAACCCGACATGAAGGCATCACAAGTAGCTACTTTTGAGAACTTACAACAAGAACCATAGACGTTCTATGTGTAGGCTAGGGGCAAAAGATGCAAACCCCGGTGGGAGAGAAGTGCAGGACTGCAGAAAAATCACAAGAATGCCTGGCAACAAGACAAGAGGCATGCGGCCAAACTCTGTGTGATTAAACAGACCACATACAGCAAGTAGATTGCAGCACGGAAAAAAGAATGCAGCAGGAAACATACTGCAGCAGGAAGAGAGGTTGCAGCAGAAGAACTGGCAACATGTCAGTTTAAGGCATGCGTCAAACCCTCTGTGACGAAATATACCATATAAAACAAGTCGATTGCAGCAGGGGGAAAAGACTGCAGCAGGAAACGAGATTTCAGCAGGAAAAGAGTTTGCAGCAGAACTGGCAACATGCCACAGTGTAAGGCATGCGTAAGACACAAGCCAAGCGGCCAAACCCTATGTGACTAAATAGACCACATACAACAAACAGACTGCTTGCAGGGAAACAAATATTGCAGCAGGAACAATATATTGCAGCAGGAAAGGAGATTGCAGCAGAAGAACTGGCAACATGTCACAGTGTAAGGCATGCAGAAGACAAGAGGCATGAGGGCTCACCCTGTGTGACTTAATAGACAGTATACAACAAGTAGATTGCGGCCGTGGGGTGGGGGTGGGAGAGTGCAGCGGGAGAAGAGATTGCAGCAGAAGAATTGGCAACATGTCACAGTTTAAGGTATGTAGCCAAACCCTGAGTGACTAAGTAGACCCTCTACAGCAAATAGACTGCAGGAAGGAAAAAAGTACAGCAGGGAAAAATAGATTGCAGCAGGAATCGAGATTGCAGCAGAACTGGCAACATGTCACAGTGTAAGGCTTACAGAAGACACGAGCCAAGCGGCCAAACCCTGTATGACTAAATGGACCACAGACAACAAACAGACTGCTTGCAGGGAAACAAATATTGCAGCAGGAAAAATAGATTGCAGCAGGTAAGGGGATTGATTGCAGCAGAAGAACTGGCAACATGTCACAGTGTAAGGCATGCAGAAGACAAGAGGCATGCGGGCTCACCCTGTGTGACTTAATAGACAGTATACAACAAGTAGATTGCAGCGGGGTGGGGGTGGAGAGTGCAGCAGGAGAACTGGCAACATGTCACAGTTTAAGACATGTGGCCAAACCCTGTGTGACTAAATAGACCCTATACAGCAAATAGACTGCAGGAAGGAAAAAAGTACAGCAGGGAAAAAATAGATTGCAGCAGGAATCGGGATTGCAGCAGAACTGGCAACATGTCACAGTGGAAGGCAGGCGGCCAAACCATGTGTGCCTAAATAGACCCTATACAAGAGACTTCAGCAGGAGAAAAAGGGGTTGCAGCAGGAAAAGAGATTGCAGCCGAAGGAGTGGCTGCCTGCAACATGAAGGAGACTGCTACAGAGGGACTTGACTGAAGCACACAGCAGGGGCCGGGCAGTAGGAAGGGCATCTAGCTGGAATATGGGAACAGCAGAAGAACGGTGGGATTAGAGAAGGCGCAGGAAGTGACTGGAGCCCGAGAGGCCTGCAGGAGGCGGAAGGGACGGCCGCAGGATGGAGCTGGGAGGTGCTCCTTCCTCGCCTCACGCGCTGCTCACACCTCACACAGGCAGACACGCAGCGCCCGATCTGCTGCCTGATCACCTCAGCCTGCTGCTGTAGTTGCCAAGAAACCTTTGTCTTGTTAAATTTAACATAACGTGGGGCATTGTGCCTCCTCGTCTTTATTCTAGGATATGAGGACAGGGATGGGGGGGGGGTACATTATTAAAAAATAAGTTACCTGGGAGCAGTGTGCATATCCTTGCTTTTAGCTGGGGGCTGCACCTCGCCCCACTGGCTGGCGGTGTGGTGGTCGGGGGAGTGGGAAGGGAGCGTGTCTTTGGGGTTTGGGGTGTTGGGAGGAGGTCGCACTGCCCGTGCTCCTTCACCCCTCCCCCTCTTAGGGTGGAACTGTGCTTCCCTCCAGAGCTCTGACAGCAGCAGCGGCAGCGGCAGCAGCAGCAGGCAGGGGCTTCGGGCTCCTCCCCCTCCTCTCCCACAGCACCACTCCAAGCCCTGCTCACACATAACTTCAAGACAAAACAAGCAGGGCGCAGGAACACCTCCCAGAGCTGCAGCCAGCACATCTCAGCATCCCCAGCCTACATCTGTCACAGAGCAGCACGCGCCCGCTCACCTGCAGCTGACCTGAAGAAGCCAAGGGGAGGCGAAACAGCACCGCTACCTGGGAGCGCCGAGATTTTGCAGCGGACACTGGGCTGTGTCAGTCGGGGGCCTACACCGCGAGCGGCACACACTGTGACCTCGGACCCTTGTGTGGGGCACACACACTGTTGCGTGTGCCCTTTTTTCGGTGGCTGTCTCCTGGCAGGGGCAGCCAGGCCCCTGGGCACTGTGCATCAGGTATTTCCAGTAGAAGGGGAGAGACTGCGCGGAGAGGACCCCGGGAGGAGTGCGTGCGCTCTGTACTGCGTGGCCTCATGGTCTGAGCCGCACGTTGCATCGTTTACCCCGCAGAGTGGCAGTGAAAGCAGGCTGTGTTTGGGAGAGGGGAGCCCGGGATGTGCCGGTGAAGAAGACTCCGGGGGATATGTCCTCCTGACCCGCGCCTTGTGTGCAGAGCAGCCCGCAGCAGCGGGACGGGCAGCGCGCGAGGCTGTGTGTGAGGAGCGCGCATTGGGCCTGTGTCACCAGGAAGAGTTAACAGAGGACTGTGCCAGGACCAGGCGAGGACTGTGCCCGACCGAACAGGGGCACTCGGGGTCTAATCTGGGAACAGGGTGGGTGCACCCAGTGCCCGTGCCCGGATCAGGAGAAGAGAACACTGGGGCTTTACCAGGACCAGGCAAAGAGCGCGCCCAGAACAGGGGCAGGCCCCGGGGCTGTCCGCGGACCAGGAGGGGTGCACTCCGTAGCCAAGCATTGGGCGCCCGGTCCATGCTCGGCCTGGGCCTCCGGCTGATGCCAGTGTTGCTGGGCTCCCCGCCCTTCTCCTCCCCCGCGGCCGGCTTCCTGCCCCGCACCCCGCACACGTGTCCCGCCTCCAGCATGCTTTTCCACAGCCTGTCCGGACCCGAGGTGCACGGGGTCATCGACGAGATGGAGCGACGGGTCAAGGGCGAGGGCCCCGCCATCAGCTCGGCCATCGACCGCGGCGACACTCAGACGGTAGGCACGGGGGCACTGCCAGGGCGGTGGGCATCGGTGGGAGCCGGACACTGCCCGGGCTCTGGTCAGGTGGGAGTGAGGAACTGCCAGTGCGAGGGGTATGGAGCGGGAAACCCGGGGCACGGACGCCCAGAGCGTTGCCCACGCGGACTGCCCAAATTTTGTGTGTATAGCGGCCTCTATTTCTAGCTGTGCGCCTGCCGCCTTCCCGGCACTTCTATCGCTGTAGATTTCTATCCATCTATGTCTCTGTTCATCCACTTATCTGTCAGTCTATCAATCTACCTATCTGTCTATCTATACCTATCTATGTATCTATCTACCTATCTATCTATCTATCTATCTATCTATCTATCTATCTATCTATCTATCTATCTATCTACCTATCTATCTATCTATCTATCTATCTATCTATCTATCTATCTATCTATCTATCTATCTATCTATCTATCTATCTATCTATCTATCTATTTATTTGTCTATTTATTTATCTGGCAGGGTATATATCCCTCTATCTATCTATTTAACTGACAGGCTATCTGTTTATCTGGCTTGCTATCCATCTGTCTATCTCTCTATTTATCTGGCAGGGTATCTGTCTGTTTATCTGTCAGGTATCTATATCTATGTCTATTTATCTGGAAGGGTATATATCTCCCTCTCTACCTATTTATGTGTCAGGCTATCTGTCTGTTTATCTGGCAGGGTATCCATCTCTCTACCTGTCTATTTATCTGGCAGGCTATCTACCTAGCTATTTACCTATCCATCTATTTATCTGGAAAGCTATATATCTGCTTATCTGGCAGGGTATCTATGTCGCTATCTATTTATTTATCTGGCAGGGTATATATCTCTATATCCGTCTATTTATCTGGCAGACTATTTATCTATCTATCTCTGTTTATCTGGCAGGTTATATATCTGTCTGTTTATCCGCCAGGGTATCTATATCTAATTATTTATCTGTCAGGGTATCTATCTATCTATCTATCTATCTATCTATCTATCTATCTATCTATCTATCTATCTATCTATCTATCTTTCTGTCTGTTTATCTGGCAGAGTATGTATCTATCTATCTGTCTGTCTGTTTATCTGGCAGAGTATGTATCTATCTATCTGGCAGGCTTCCTATCTGTTTATCTGTCAGGGTATCTATCTATCTATCTATCTATCTATCTATCTATCTATCTATCTATCTATCTATCTATCCATCCATCTATCTATCCATCTATCCATCATCTATCTATCTATCTATCTATCTATCTATCTATCTATCTATCTATCTGTCTGTTTATCTGGCAGAGTATGTATCTATCTATCTGTCTGTCTGTTTATCTGGCAGAGTATGTATGTATCTATCTGGCAGGCTTTCTATCTGTTTATCTGCCAGGGTATCTATATAGCTATATGTCTGTGTATCTACCTACTCCTATATCTCTCCATCTTACCATCCTCCTACTATCAATCGCTATCTGTCTACTCACCCCCCCACCCCCACCCATCGAACTATCACATATAGTAAGCAGTCCTAGACCAATAAAGGGCGCGCGCCAGCATTACACGCAGCTCATCTTTTCCCAATAATAAATGGAAATGCATTTTATAGAAAATAAAATGACAGAAAGAAAATAAGCGCATTATATGGATATCATTAATGTATGTACACAGCACACCATATTTTGGGAGAGAAGTCGTATTTATTTAAAATTCTGCGTCGGCCCCCACGGTTACTTTCTAAGCCAACTCAGAGGGGCTCCCCACGAACACGCCGCCCCTCGCCAAAGGCTCCGGACACACCAGCGCAGCGAAATTCCCAAACTTGCCGACACCGGGGTGTACTTCAGGCGTGTGCCACCGTCCAGCCCTTACGCCCCCGTTTCCATAAATGTAAACACTGCTGCCCCCCAATTCCCCGTTTCAGGATCGTGCAACGCGAAGCCTCTGCTTTAATATCCGAGGGGGCGATGTACAGACATGCTTTACCATGGGAAAGCCCCATTGAAAGCATGCTTGCAGATCAGGCCCAACGTGAGTAGCATTGTCGCGTAATGCCATAGCTTCAAACGTGGACAACGGATATGTACAAACATACATGCGAAAGGAAGAACGCCGACACGCGTTCCTTTTACTTTAGGGAGAGTGCTACTCTGCGCCCAGCAGGCCCTCTTCCACATTTCCATGTATTTCACTTGCTGGAGAATTTTTGAAAACAAATGCTTGTTCTTAAATCTCCTGCCAGTGCAGCGTCCCACTTGTAAATGGGATGCTAGCGGCCGTGTCGTGCTCAAAGGAGACTGGTTAAGCAGGGGCAGACTAACCGTTTCTTAATAACTATATAGGGATCTAAAAAAAATGTAATTGCCGAACCATCTTTTAAATATACTTTTCTAAAAAATAAATAAAGAAAACAGCGAACACAGCTAAACTTATTTCGCTAGGCCGTCTTATATTCTAATATAATTTGCTGCCCCCTTCTTTCATTTTATTTAAAGAGACAAAGAGAGGGTGTGATTTTATTTTTTCGTTCGGAAAATCTATAGGAAAAAAAGCTTTGTAAATGAGCCGCGGAGTCTTTAAAACCTGCAGTCTCTTCGCTATTTCTAGAGCAGCTCGCTCTGCAGGGTAGTGTGAGACTCCGAGCTCCTGCTTTTGCGTGCCCTCTGCCACTCTGGCGGTGTGCATGGTGGGCACTGGGCGTGTGGAGGCCTTACTGTCGCGCTAATGCCCCGGCGGTCCTCTGATCACCCGGACGCTTCGCTGGAAGTTCGCTCTGCAGTCTCTCGGCGGCGGCGGCGGCAAAGTAAACACGAAGAAGGCTTCCGCCTGGCGCGGAGGCGGCCCCCCCCTCCCCCGTAATGATGGGGGTGTTTAATTGTCCTCTCTCTGTTGGCCGACCTGTGTTTTCTTTGTGACATGACACTCCACTGTTAAATTATATAGACTCTGTTTTCGCCTTTATTACTTCCTCGGGTGTCCATATTAGTTCTCTCTGCCCCGAGCTGGCATTTTTACATTTCCTCCAAAACAAACGGATCTGGGGACCCGGCTCTTAAAAGCGGAATCTGGGAATGCCAGCCAGGGTCGCTCTGCGCCATAAACACAGGCCACATACATGGGGGGACAGAGCGCACACACGCATGCATGCACACACCAGGCATGCGTGCGTCGTGTGTATTGTGAAACCTTCAGTATCGTACATGGTCGCTCTCTCTATGCGAGTGTGTATGTGTGCGTGTATATACACACACACAGATGTAGAGAACGAGCGTGCATAAAACACATCACCCTCCTTAAGGGGCCATAATACATATGCCCATACAGGAGGAAGCAGCTTCTCCGCCGTAGATTTCACGCTCAGGGAAGCAGTTCCTCCCATCTTGCGCCCAGAGCCCTCCAGCGAGGCCTTCAGGAAACACCCGAAGACCTGGCTCTTTCAGCAACGTTTTTTTCCGCCTTGCTTCTGGCTGAACTCCCCCACTTTTCTGCAACTAGCGCCTAGATGGCCGTGGGTTAAGTGCGCTTCTACAAATGTTAAAAAAATAAATAAGCGGGAAAACTACAGAGTGACAGACATTCGGCAGTAGCGAGTGTAAGCAGAGACAGGTAGGTAGAGGTGGGGGAAGCGGGGTGAACAGATAGGTAGACAGACACGGAATTAATTTGCAGAAGACCTTTTCGTCTTTTTATGGAACATGGAACCCTCTCTCCTAACCTCATTAGAGAATTGTTCCAAAATAAAGACGAAACATTCAGAAACATCCAATGTGTGAAGGCCTGTTCCCTTGGGGAAAGTTCCTACTTTCTAAACCTGCTACAACCCTAACTTCCGGTCAAAAGTTCCTAGCCCCTGTGCGGCCAGTCATGCTTTGTTTTCTGTGAGTAGGGCGCGGCGGGCATGCGGCCTACAGGCCGAAGAGGGTGCGCCCGTTCCCCCATGGGTCCGCTGTCCTAGTAATGGACTGTGTTTGTATGATGCCGACCTCTGCTTATGGTCCGCAGTTGCTGTTCGCACACATCCCCTCACCCCATACAAACCACACTACTGCGCATTGTTTACATCGCCCTTTAAGACTCCAGTCCCTTGAAAAGCTCGCAACAGGATACACAACACGTCTCACTGTTTTCGTGTAGTCTGTCTTTCACGGGGCCGCTGCACATTGTCCTATTAGGGACCCGTGCACCCCCGTACTGCTCGGAAACGTCTCCCCATTGCACGGCCACGGTCACACGTGGCCGTGCACAGGACGGTGGCCTTGGTGGGTCTAGAATCCGGGCACGGTGCCACCGCTCCCAGGACACGTTACCGCTGTCAGCAAATTCCGCGCCCTGTCTTCTGCGATAACTCTGGCGGGGTCGGTGGGGGCGGTATGGGGGCGGGTGGTGCACAGAAAGTGCAAGGAAAGTCAGGCTGAGGACCGGAGAATGCAGGGGCCGGGTATGGGTCCACGCTGTAGCGTGCTGTGTGTCCTTTCGCAATGGGAAATACATGTTGTGTGTCCGTGTGTGATTGCATGCCGAACCGTACTGTGCGTTATTCTGTGCCCTGCGGGCTTTGGTGTCCAGCAGTAGTGTGCGCCTAACGTCGCCCATCAGTTGTGAGGCTTCTCCATAAGCCTTCTGTCTGACAATGTGTATCAAAATGTGCTGTGCAGTGTTGTGTGTCAAAGGGAACTGTGCGTCCATCAGTATTGTGTGCGGCAATGGGGGGTCTTGTCCAGTAGACTTTCCAGCATAGTGCCTCGAAGTATCGCGTGCCCAGCAGCTGAACCTGTTTTAGCAGCAGCACAATTGTACCCTTTGGTTTTTGTGCTCGATAATGTAATGTGCCTGGCGAGTACCCTCCCACCCCACCGCGGGCGGCAAGAAGTATTCCACTCAGTATTACTGTGTTCTCGGTAATCTTCTGCGCAGTATTTCGGCGTGTCCAACGATACAATGTGCCCAGTAGAGTCGTGTGCATGGACGCAGTGGGGCCCGGGGGATTGTACTCGGCTATATTGTGTAACGATCGATCCGCGCTCTGTGCGCAGGCCTGTTGAGTTTGATAATATTGCGCCCAGTCGTGCCAAGGAGTTTTGTGGCAAGTGCTGTAGCGCCAAGTGGTACTAAGGACTGTTGTGGCAAATAATAGTGTGCCCAGTGGTACTTGTAGTGTGCCTGGTGGCGCTGAGGGCTATTGTGGACGGTAGGATTATACCCAGTGGTAAGGAGTGTTGTGGCAATGGTAGTGTGCCCAGTGGTAAGGAGTGTTGTGGCAATGATAGTGTGCCCAGTGGTAAGGAGTGTTGTGGCAATGGTAGTGTGCCCAGTGGTAAGGAGTGTTGTGGCAAATAGTAGTGTGCCCAGTGGTAAGGAGTGTTGTGGCAAATAGTAGTGTGCCCAGTGCTACTGGTAGTGTGCCTGGTGTCGCCGAGAGGTGTTGTGGACGGTAGTGGTACTAAGGCGGTGCTGTGGCATCTAGTGGTGTGGCCAGCAGCGGGTTCGCGGATAATCAGCGTGTGCTCTTCCGCCCCCAGACCATGCCGTCCATCAGCAATGACCGGGCCGCCCTGTGCGCCGGCTGCGGGGGCAAGATCTCCGACCGCTACTACCTCCTGGCCGTGGACAAGCAGTGGCACATGCGCTGCCTGAAGTGCTGCGAGTGCAAGCTCAACCTGGAGTCCGAGCTCACCTGCTTCAGCAAGGACGGCAGCATCTACTGCAAGGAAGACTACTACAGGTAAGCAGGGCCTCGGGGAGGGGGGACTGAGGGTGCAGAGGGTGAACCCCTGCTCCTGGCGGGCAGGGGAGACAGGGACCCTAGCAGGGCGGGGGGGGGGGACTGAGGGTGCAGAGGGTGAACCCCTTCTACTGGCGGGCAGGGGAGACAGGGACCCTAGCAGGGCGGGGGGGGACTGAGGGTGCAGAGGGTGAACCCCTGCTACTGGCGGGCAGGGGAGGCAGGGACCCTAGCAGGGCCGGGGGGAATGAGGGTGCAGGGAGGGAACCCCTTCTACTGGCGGGCAGGGGAGACAGGGACCCTAGCAGGGCGGGGGGGGGGACTGAGGGTGCAGAGGGCGAACCCCTTCTACTGGCGGGCAGGGGAGGCAGGGACCCTCGCGGGGACTGGGGGGACTGAGGGTGCAGAGGGTGAACCCTTGCTACTGGCGGGCAGGGGAGATAGCCCTCGCAGGGCCTGGGGGGGGGGACTGAGGGTGCAGAGGGTGAACCCCTGCTACTGGCGGGCAGGGGAGGCAGGGACCCTAGCAGGGCCTGGGGGGAATGAGGGTGCAGGGAGGGAACCCCTGCTACTGGCGGGCAGGTGAGACAGCCCTCGCAGGGCCTGGGGGGGGACTGAGGGTGCAGAGGGTGAACCCCTGCTACTGGCGGGCAGGGGAGATAGCTCTCGCAGGGCCTGGGGGGGGGACTGAGGGTGCAGAGGGTGAACCCTTGCTACTGGCGGGCAGGGGAGACAGCCCTCGCAGGGCCTGGGGGGGGGCTGAGGGTGCAGAGGGTGAACCCCTGCTACTGGCGGGCAGGGGAGACACCCCGCAGGGCCTGGGCGGGACTGAGGGTGCAGAGAGTGAACCCCTGCTACTGCTGGGCATATTATCTGTGGCCGGGAGAGACAGGGGGTCCTCGCAGGGCCTGGGGGGTGGGGGGGGGAATGAGAGTGCAGAGATTGAACCCCTGCTACTGGCGGGCAGGGGAGACAGGGGCCCTCGCAGGGCCTCGGGGGTTGGGGGGCTGAGGGTGCAGGGGGTGAAACCTTCTACTGGCGGGCAGGGGAGACGGGGGCCCTCGCAGGGCCTCGGGTGGTGGTGGGGGGAACTGAGTTTGCAGAGAGTGAACCCCTGCTACTGGTGGGCAGGGGAGGCGGGGGGGGTGGATGGGGGAGGGGCTGGGGCTGGCTAGCGAGGGTAACAGCGCAACACCATGCACGGGCCCAGGGGAAGAGGCGAAGGCCCATTTAGACACACGGCGAGACCCTGCTCTGGAGACTGTACTGGGCATGGCGTCTGCGTGCATTCTGCAAACACAGAGGCCCTGCCCACAGCACAGCAGGGGCACAGTGACCCTGTCCCACGGGCACCATGACCCATTGCAAACCCACTAATGGGGGGGGGGTGAGTGTGGGCTTGGCGTACTAGGCCTGAAGTAGAGGCACAGGGGAGAGGGGCACGATGGCACTGCTCCGTGCCCCGGGCGAAGCTGGGCACCCCTCCCTCGGCCCACACATAGCACTAGGGGGAGGGGAATGTGTGCATTCTGGGAGAACGGGACCTCTTGTGAACGGGGGGTGAAGCCTGCCGGTCTTTAATGTACAGCGCAAAACACGCTCACGGAGCCAATTGTTTGGACCTCCCATATTTTAGAGAGAGACGACCTTTGCATTGCTTCTGGCACCCCCTTTCCAGAAGGCCAAAAAAAAGCCTCAGATTTACGAAATAACGAAACACGTGCACGTTTCACTTATATCAACACGTGTCATTTGATAACATATTCTAAGAGAATATATTCTCATAACGAACATGAAACGTTGTGCGTGTGTTAAGTGTTGTGTGTCTCCCTGCGCATGTTCGCGAGTCTATTTTGTGCATGCTGGGTTGTGTGCATGCTGGGTTGTGTGCATGCTGGGGGTTATGCTGTGTCATTTTAAGCTTTAGGAATGAGAATTCTTTTTTGTTTTTTTCCCCGTCTGTTGTATGAGTGGCCCTTGTGCGTGTCACTGCGTTCTCAGTGTGTTGCTCTGTGCGTGCTTTGTTCGATATGCCCGTGTGTGCGTGCGCGCTCCAAGCGCGACTTAGATGTGCGCTCACCCTGCGCACACACTTGCTCTGCGCTGTCGTTGTAACCGCGTGTGTGTTGCGATTGTGCGTGTGAAATGTCTGTGCGTGCGCGCGATTGTGCGTTTCTGTTCGTGAGGAGTGGTTGTTCAGTCTGACATGCATGCGTGCACATGTTCCGTGTGTGTGGGATGTTTGCGCTTTTTTTTACTTTCCGTGCACAAGTTGCTGCGGGACGGCCTGCCGCTTCCTCCCAGAAGCACAATTGTTTAAATGAAGCATCCCTTGGAGTTCCCTGCGCAGAGAGTTTGGTGCCGTGATGATAGTTGCAAAATACGAGTCACCAGTAAATAGCGAATATTTTCAATATGCAAAAATCTGATGTGTGCGGTGGGTGGGATTAACTGTAAGAAAATTAAATGGGGAGCGGGGGGTGGCTCTGGGTTAAGTATGAGGACGCTCGTTATTATTTGAACCGAACCCCACGTGTGTCTTTGCTGATTGCATATGCAACCCCAAGGAATTCTGTGGCTAGGTAAAAAAACATCTGTGGTGCCAGAAGCATGTGAAGAAAACAAACTTTAGTGCCCGGCGAAGTTATCTGGCAATGCTGTGTAGAGAAGCTGTAAATCTGAGGGGGGGGGGCATGCTTTAGGGCCGAATGGAAAACATCTTTAAGTTGTTACAGCGGGAGGTGGGCAGAGGGAGAGGCGGGGAGAGCCCCTATTTTGGTCTGATCGTGGCCCTGTTTGATGCACTCCTTTTCCCCCCCTTTGTTTACAGGCGGTTCTCGGTGCAGAGGTGCGCGCGCTGCCACCTGGGAATCTCCGCCTCCGAGATGGTCATGCGGGCACGGGACCTGGTGTACCACCTCAACTGTTTCACGTGCAGCACGTGCAACAAGATGCTGACCACCGGGGACCACTTTGGCATGAAGGACAGCCTGGTCTACTGCCGGCTCCACTTTGAGAGCCTCATCCAGGGAGAGTACCAGGTCCACTTCAACCACACGGACGGGGGCTCGGGCAAAGGTCCCGGACTGGGCGGGGGCCACAACGCCCTGGGACTGCCCTACTACAACGGGGTGGGGACTGTGCAGAAGGGCAGGCCGAGGAAGAGGAAGAGCCCGGGGCCTGGAGCCGACCTGGCCGCCTACAATGCAGGTAAGCCCAGTTGACGTCACGTTACGCCCTTATTCCCAGGAAAAGCCCAGATGACGTCACCTTACCTGGGGCGAGGGGGGGAGGGGGTCCTCGCAACTTGAGAGAAATGGAAGCTGGAGGGTGTTGTCGGTTCTCGTTGTTGATGTATGTAGCGCTGCATGTTGCGGAGGCGGCCTCAAAGTGGTAGATTAGAAGATGACTCCATTGTATCCATTTAAAGTTGTTGTCTAGTGGTGCGTAGCGCCAAGTCTGCTTCAGGGCACCTCATCGCGTGATGACTACTGCGTGCATTCCTTTTGGACAGCGCTGTGAAGGGCTCACTCGAAGCACCAAATAACACATACAATGGGTGTGGTGTATAAACATTTTGGTCTGTTCGTCAAACTTCCAGGGCCAGCTTGAAGTTTTTCATTACACCTGCGTTGGTAGATGTCACCCAACGCACTACATTGCATAAACATATAGCGCCCTGTGCTTTCTGGCCTACCTAGCATGCTACATTCAGCAAACACTGGGTTAACATATTTAATGCTTGATTCACAAAGCGTTCTTCAATGAAGAAATGCCATTGAAGAACGCTTTGTGAATCGGGCGCTTAATCTTCTGTTGTATAGCGCTGCGCGCTGTTGGATCTCATTCGGGGTGCTGGATTGCATTCGCGTTGCATGAACATTCGAATGCAGTCTGTTGTCGAGTGCTGCATGGTGGCGGGGTTGTGTCGGTGCGCATGGACAGTCGGATCTCGCGCCTTATCTGGCTCATCCCTTAAAGCGAGGCCTACAGTGAAAAGTGGGGGTGCCTGGTCGCCCGGATGAAGGGCCGTCACCCCGGTAATTACCGCAGCTAGGAAGTTCGCATGTTCCGCGTCAGGTGGACTTGCCGTGTATGGAAGCCAGTTGCCTGGTTAAGTGGCGAATTCCTGTCTGGGCACTGATAAAAGCAGGGGGTTTTGTTGCAAGGGGGTGGGGGTCTCTCAGAGAGCTCCCGATTGCCTTACCCCCCCCCCCCCCACACACACACACATGAATGCCTCTCGCAAGAGCCCGCACCTTTTGTCTCGACTGGGATCCAGAGTTTGGGGGACAATGCCGGGGGTTCCCGGAGGGGCAGCAAATGAGAGCACAAGTGGTTTGGGGTGGGGGCGTGAAGCGGGGGGGGGGCGGTTCTGCAGAAGCTGCATTTCAGTGAAGGTCTGGCAAGGCCCTGGTGCAAACGCTGTTAAAGTACTTGCCTTACAGCAAGCAAGCAGGTGTTCCCAGGCGGTGAGAATTGGGGGGCGGGGGGAGCTTCTGGACTTACATTGCAGGAGTCACCGGGCGGTGCAACGACTGACAAACAACTTCAGGGAACATGTCCGCTTACACTTCTCTGGGAAGTTTGTTAGGGGAAACGATATGTAACGAAAAGCGTGTCCCGATGTTGAGGAACAAGTATTCAAAAGTCCCCTTTCTGATTTCCTCGTTTAGAGCCCAGGCCCGTGGACTCGAGGAGTTATCGAATAGCGCCCAAAGGCTGCGCGGGAGAAACGAAAGCACTCGAACGAGGACACACAGGCACGTGTTAGCGTGTGTTATAGGGTGCACGTTCGCCCGCGTGCCTCTTAATACTCTGATTGTGTTCTGTTGCATGTATTATTGGTCAAGTTGCCGAGGACTCGCTTACATGTGCGCAGCGAAACACAATGCAATGTTAACTCCGCGTGTGTTCGTGCGCAGTTGTTACTAAGGCACACATTTGTAACTAATGAACGAGTGGCCAGCAACTGCTCTCTCTCTCTCTCTCCCATAAAGTGGCGACACAATAGAAATATTGTTTCGGATAAATTCACAAACACTCACACTCATAATATGAATGTTGATGAAGACAAATTCATACACGCACACACGGATTTACGTGCTATAAATTCTACAGAATTTAAATATTGAGGTATGCACGCGGGCGCTCACACACACGCACGCACGCACGCAGATTAACAGTCACGCCGCGACCACGCTGTTGTAATGTCGATGTAATTTCTGCGAACTTTCCGCAGTGAAAGCGCTGCACGATATGTGCTATTTCACTCCTGTGTAATCCGTTTGTTGGGTCTGATTTACAAAGCGTTGCTTAATGGCACGGCCCGTTCGAAAACGCATTGTGCATCAGGCACGGGCACTGTCCCTGAACATTGACTTCACACATGGACATTTAGAATTTTTTTAAAGGGGGTTTCGATTGAGGTGGGGGGCGGACAGGGGGTGATATTTGTATTTTAATTATCGGAAGTCTTTGTCGGATATAATGCGTATCTCACATAGGCGACAGTCGATTCGATTATTTAATGCAATTTCCAGAGGCATCTAGGCCCATTTCACGTTGAACTGTACACCAAATAGCGCAGCTCTTAATCTCGAAAGCCCGCCAATCCATGCATTTTCTGTTGCACGGTGTAACAAATCTCACAGCGTCTGAAAGTGCACGTACAAAACATTTTCATGGAGAAGTTGGAAGGAAAATGGCGCCGTAACCAGCAATTCCAGTTCGGAGTCAAGTGCATGAAACGAGTTTTAGAGAATTGTGATTTTAGAATGCACGTTTGCACTTATTTGTCTGCTATTCCCTGTCGCAAAGATAATGTGGTGGTGGGGGGGAGGGGTGGTGGGTGGTCGAACGGCCGTGAGCACGAGTTCATAGCTTTCCCTGTCTTTGCACCGCTGATGAACTTGGACTCAAGCTCGGTAGAAAGCGCACTTTTGTAATAACTTTCCGCGAGGGAACGCTTTCACGCAGTGTTCGCGTTTTGCAATTATTTGGTGCAATGTAAACAAAAATAAAGCCGAAGCGGGAGAAGGGCAGATGGCCATTTTTCCCACGTCTTCTTTTGATTTTGTTCTTTTGTTTTTTTAAACTTTCTCTTCTCCCCACCCCCTCTCTCCCTGTCACTGCCGCGCAGCATTACAATCCCATCCTTCCTTTTGTTCGCTTTCCTTCCCTTCCTCTGCAACTTTCCCGTGCCCTCTCTCTCCCTCCCCCCCACATCTTTATCCGACCCTCACTCCCTCTCTCCCCACTTCACCCTGACTGCTGGAAGTCCATCTTTTCACATCTCACCTCCCCCACTCTCAACCCTCCTTGACTATTAGCCCCTCCCGATATCTCTTCTGTATTGCAATCCCCCACACCCCAAGGCCTTCTGTCCCTCTTTCATCATTCCTAACCTAATTTTTAGCCCATCCCGCTTGTTCTGCCCCTCCTCCGGCCTTCTTCCAGCGCCTTGCACCCTTCCGCCCCTCCCGCCACTCCTTTCTTTCTCTTTCGCTCTGGCCCCCTCACCTTGCAAACTTCATGTCTGTTCCCATTCGATCCCTTTCATCATAACCCCAATGCCTTTTCTCTTCCCTTCCCCCCTCTCTCTCACTCTCTCTCCTCCCCCTCTCTCTTCCTCTCTCTCCCCCCTCTCTCTCTCACGGCCCTTTCTCACTCCCCTCTTTCTCTCGCTCTCACTCTCTCTCTCTCTCTCTCTCTCTCTCCCTTTCTCTCTGTCTCTCTGTCCCCCTCTCTCTGTCCCTTCCCCTCCCTCTTTCTCTCTCTCCCTCTCCCTCGCTCTCCTCCCTCTCCCCCCTCTCTCTCGCTCCACTCTCTCCCTCTCTCTGTCTGCATTCCCCTCTCTCTCTGTCTCTCTGATCCCCTTTCTCTCTCCCTTCCCCTCCCTCTTTCTCTCTCTGCCTCTCTCTCCCTCTCTCTTGGTCTCTCTCTCACCCCCTCTCAGTTTCTCTCTCTGGCTCTCTCTCTCTGTCTCTCTCTGCCCCTCTGCCCCCTCTCTTTCTGTCTCTCTCTCTCCCCTCCTCTCGCTCTCTCTCTCTCTCCCTGTCTCTCTCCATTCCCCTCTCTCCCCCTGTCTCTCTGTCCATCTCTCTCTCTCCCTTCCCCTCCCTCTTTCTCTCTCTCTCCCTCACTCTGCTTCTCTCTCTCTCTCCCCCCTCTCTCGCTCTCTCTCTCCCTCCTCTCTGTCTCTCTCTCTCCCTTCTCTTGCTCTCTCACTCTTCCACTCTCTGCCTCTCTCTCCATTCCCCTCTCACTCTCCCTCTCTGTCCCTCTCTCTCCTTTCCCCTCCCCTTTTCTCTCTCGGTCTCCCTCTCTCCCTCTGTCTCTCCCGCTCTCCCTCTTTCTCTCTCTGTCTCTCTCTCTCTCTACCCCCTCCCACTCTCTCTCTATCCCCCTCTCTCTGTCTCTCTCTCCCCTCTCTCATTCTCCCACTCTCCGTTTCTCTGTCTCTCCCTCCATTCCCCCCCCTCTCTCTGTATCTCTGTCCTTCTGTCTCCCTTCCCCTCCCTCTTTCTCTCCCTCTCTCTCGGTCACACTCTCCCCCCTCTCTCTCCCTCTCTCTCCCTCTTTCTCTCTGTGTCTCTCTGTCTCTCTCTCCATTCTCTCCCTCTCTCTGTCTCTCTCTCTCTCTGCCTTTCTGCCCCTCTCTGTCCCTTGCCCTCCCTCTTTCTCTCTCTCTCTCTTGGTCTCGCTCCCCCCTCTCTCTCTCCCTCTCTCTCCTCCTTTCTCTCTCTGTGTCTCTCTCTTGCCCCCCTCTTGCACTCTCTCTTCCCCTCTCTCTCTCTCTCTCTCTCTCTCTCTCCCTCGCTCGCTCTCTCACTCTCCATTTCTCTGTCTCTCCCATTCCCCCATCTCTCTCTGTCCCCCTCCCTTTCTCTCTCCCTTCCCCTCCCTCTTTCTCTCTCTTCCTCTTTCTCGGTCTCACTCTCCCCCTCTCTCTTTCCCTCTCTCTCCTCCTTTCTCTCTCTGTCTCTCTCTCGCCCCCCCTCTTGCACGCTCTCTCTCCCCCTCTGTCTGTCTCTCTCTCCCCTCTCTCTCGCTCTGCCACTCTCCCTTTCTCTGTCTCTCCCTCCACCCCCCTATCTCTCTCTCTCTCTGTCTCTCTGTCCCCCTCTCTTTCTCTCTCCCTTCCCCTCCCTCTTTCTCTCTCTTCCTCTCTCTTGGTCTTGCTCTCCCCTTCTCTCTCGCCCTCTCTCTCCCTCTTTCTCTCTCTGTCTCTCTCTCTCCCCCCTCTCGCACTCTCTCTCCCCTCTTTCGCTCTCTCACTCTCCCTCTCTCTGTCTCTCTCCCTTCCCCTCTCTCTGTCTCTCTCTCTCCCCCCTCTCCCACTCTCTCTCCCTCTTTCTCTCTCTGTCTCCCTCTCTCCCCCCTCTCTCGCTCTCTCACTCTCCCTTTCTCTGTCTCTCCCGCCATTCCCCCTCTCTCCCTGTCTCTCTGTCCCCCTCTCTCGGTCTCGCTCTCCCCCCTCTCTCTCCCCCTCTCTCCCTTTTTCTCTCTCTGTCTCTCCCCCTCTCTCACTATCTCCCCCCTCTCTCTGTCTCTCTCTCTCCTCTCTCTCACTCTCCATCTCTCTGTCGCTCTCTCCCTTCCCCTTCCTCTTTCTCTCTCTCTCCCTCCTTTGCACGGCACCTCCCTCCCCACACCCCATTTCTTCCCCTATCACGGGATCCCAAGCAAACGTTCCCACATTCTTATGACAAAATGCCGTTCCTTTTCTTTTTGTTCCGATGAAATAAAAAATCACTCGTGAGACAAAGAAGGAAAAAGTGGAGGCTGTTTGGGTTCCGGAAGGTCCAGAGCGCTGCTTCCCATGCTGCCGGGACGAGCTCCAGGATCCGGCGAGCTGCTAGGCCTCACTGCCCAACTTTCGATGTCAACACAGGCTAACAAGGAAGCGGGGACTTCAAAGAGGCCTCCTCCCCCTTCTCTCAGGGCCCCTTTCACTTCTCTCCGAGTTTCGTGGGGTTCTTTCAGGTCAGGGAATGAAAGGCTGTAATGGGGGCCCTTTCTGCCGAATCTCCCAGAAACACAGCCCAGTGCCAGGGGTATTTCATTCACACACTTTCCAGCTTCTTGCTGGTATCAGGGCACTCATAAACATCCCTAGGAAGCGAAAGATGGGCAGGGCACGCCAAGCCCAGGCCGCTAATGCCGCTCTGCCCAGCTGTACATATGTGGCATCAATTTAAGATGTTTAGTTTCTCTGTCATGGGATGAGGTACACGGCTTGTACCTCCACAGCTGTACACATTATCACTGGTTTGGAATTAATACTAATAACATGGTTTTAGCGCTCCATGCTGGATTCACGTCTCTTCAAAGCACTGTATTAATGTCTGTTTTTATCCAATTGAATGTTACTTGGTTTATCAACCTTGGAAGAATGAAGGGATGAATCAGCCAGCCAGGGATTAGAATTTGCAAAGTGCACACTGGCTCCAAGAAAGGACGAGTGCTGAGCTCATTAGCCACTCTCCCCTGGCTATTCTTGCTGCTGCGAGTGCAATCACACGAAATCTGCAAATCTGCACACAACACTGGAATGTATGGTCTGTTGTCACTTCTTTTATGGAAATACATCCATCCATCCATCCATCCATCCATCCAGATATCTTATCCCTGTACCCCTCCCTAGATACACCATCCCAGATGTTCTGTCCATCCCTCCATCCAGATATCTTAGTCCTTGTACCCCTCCCTAGATCCACGATCCCAGATGTTCCATCCATCCATCCTGATATCACAGTCCCTGTACACATCCCTAAATCTACCGTCCCAGATGTTCCATTCATCCATCCAGATATTTCAGTCCCTGTACCCATCCCTCAACCCATCATCCCAGATGGTCCAACCATCCATCATTCCATCCATCCAGATATCTCAGTCCCTGTACACATCCCTAAATCTACCGTCCCAGATGTTCCATTCATCCATCCAGATATTTCAATCCCTGTACACATCCCTAAATCCACCATCCCAGATGTTCCATTCATCCATTGAGAAATGTCTGTCTCTCTCTCACCCACCACCCCGGATGTTGCATCTATCTATCTATCTATCTATCTATCTATCTATCTATCTATCTATCTATCTATCTATCTATCTATCTATCTATCTATCTATCTATCTATCCATCCATCCATCCATCCATCCATCCATCCATATATCTCAGTCTCTGCACCCATCCTTGAACCCACCAGCCCAGATGTGACATCGATCCAGATATCTCAATCCCTGTACCCATCCCTGAATGCACCATTGCGGATGTCCCATCCTTGTATCCATATCAATCCACCTCCTCCTGTTCTCATTTAAGCATAGCCATTTTCATTGACCAAATGCCATCCAGTGTGATAGACAGATGGAATGACTGATGGATAAATAGGTAGATGTGTCCACCCACCGACCCCATATCCTCTATCTATCTATCTATCTATCTATCTATCTATCTATCTATCTATCTATCTATCTATCTATCTTTCTTTCTATCTATCTTTCTATCTATCTATCTATCTATCTGCCTGTCTGCTTGTCTATCTATCCATCCACCCATTGATCCATCTATCAATGTATACATCCATTCATTGATCCATCTATCAAGGTATCATCCATCCAGCCATTCATCCATTCACCCATTCATTCATCATCCATTTTACATCTATCTATTATCTAGCTATCTATCTGTCTACCTATCTATCCACCATGCTCCATCTACCCACCCATCGTCCTATCTCCCAACCCGCGTAGGAATCCAGCATCTATTCATCCATACATCCTCCCAGTAACCCAACCACCCACCCACCCATTTCTGAGTATGAAGTATACCCCCCACCTTCCTAAGATAAAGCATGGTCCTCCATCCTACACACATAATTCACCCCATTCTGGGAAGACTGCCATGCACGGGTGGCTGTGGCAGGCATACTTTATTGGCGCGTTGTAACCCTGGCTTCTCTGCTTTGCCAGACCGTGTGACCGTGGACACATAACTTCATCTCCCAGTGCCTCAGATCTCTTTCCTACCGAGAAAGGAGACACTTTGCATGTAGGCCTATGTCCTCCTCTGATGGGTAAGCACGGAGGGGGTCTTACCCAAGCCTCTGAACCCCCGTTGTTACTCCAGTGTCAGATGACGCTTCGAACTGCCTTCGCGAATGATCCATCCCAGAGTGAAAGGATGGGGGCTGGTTGGTTGCACACAGGATGTGTTACAGACAATGCAGCAGCCGTGCCGTGGCTCCCCTGTATGGATCGGAACTTTATAGCATCGTGGGGGGGCGGGGGGGTGGGTAGCACATTCCTGCACACAGGGATTATGCAACCGATGCACGACTCTCGTGCACCAGCGGGCACTACCCAGGACACATTACCTGACACCTGACGCTTTAATTCCACCTCAAATGCTGGGGGTTCGGGAACAGAGTTCACACATGAATCAGGTGAGATGGTGGGGGTTTGGGGGCAGAGTTCCCACATGAGTCAGGCGAGATGGTGGGGATTTGGGGACAGTGTGTACACATGCGCCATGTGAGATGGTGGCGGTTTGGGCACAGTGTGTACACATGCGCCGTGTGAGATGGTGGAGGCATGCGCCGTGTGAGATGGTGGCGGTTTGGGGACAGAGTTCCCACATGAGTCAGGCGAGAGCACCGTGTGAGATGGTGGGGTTTGGGGACAGAGTTCCCACCTGAGTCAGGCGAGATGGTGGGGATTTGGGGACAGTGTGTACACATGCGCCGTGTGAGATGGTGGGGTTTGGGGACAGAGTTCCCACTGAGTCAGGCTGCATGGTGGGGATTTGGGGACAGTGTGTACACATGCGCCGTGTGAGATGGTGGCGGTTGGGGACAGTGTGTACACATGCGCCGTGTGAAATGGTGGAGGCATGCGCGGTGTGAGATGGTGGCGGTTTGGGGACAGAGTTCCCACATAAGTCAGGCGAGATGGTGGGGATTTGGGGACAGTGTGTACACATGCGCCGTGTGAGATGGTGGCGGTTTGGGGACAGTGTGTACACATGCGCCGTGTGAGATGGTGGAGGCATGCGCCGTGTGAGATGGTGGCGGTTTGGGGACAGAGTTCCCACATGAGTCAGGCGAGATGGTGGAGGCATGCGCCGTGTGAGATGGTGGCAGTTTGGGGACAGGGTTCCCACATGAGTCAGGCGAGATGGTGGGGATTTGGGGACAGTGTGTACACATGCGCCGTGTGAGATGGTGGGGTTTGGGGACAGAGTTCCCACATGAGTCAGGCGAGATGGTGGGGATTTGGGGACACTGTGTACACATGCGCCGTGTGAGATGGTGAGGTTTGGGAACAGGGTTCACACATGAGTCAGGCTGGATGGTGGGGATTTGGGGACAGTGTTTACACATGCGCCGGGCGAGATGGTGGGAGTTTTGGGACAGAGTCGTCAGTAGGAGCTCTCTGTCCTTCCGGGCAACTCAGTTAAGGACTTTTCTCTCAGGGTCTCCACCTACCCTCTCTGGCAGACCCCTGGTCACGGCCCGCTCCCTTTCTCAGACCCACATTATACTCGTCTGCGCTTGTCTTCTGCGCTTGAGTTCCATTAGCGCTTTGGCTGAGCTGCTCGGCCACCTGTCTCTTCCGTTAACCAGGATGCAGCCTCCTTGTTCCTGCGACTGGTTATCGAAATTGTCCCCTGATCCTTAGTTACCCTGCCTCTTTCTACAAAATAGTATCAATTGTTCATCTCTACACTGGCGCATTGAAACTACTACAGTGGTGATTTGGCACAGTATAAAAGCATATTAACATAACACAGCACAGCATTCCTATGGCAATCCTTCCCCACCCAGGCCCAGTCCCTGCGTAATCCTACCAGGATCTCAATGTCTTGCTAGGGTTATTACCAGTCTCTGCCCTCTTTGGGCTATATTGTTACCTTGTGCCTCTTTGTCACTCTAACCTCCACCGGCGCTTTGAAGCGCTCCTCCTGTGAATTGGCACATTACAAAACAATAAATGAAAGACAAGGGATTGGCTGTCCTCATGCAAACACTGTGCCTGTGCTAACATGTTCAGAGGCTCACATACGCACATTTGAAGTTTTGCACAGAGAAGCACACACTTATTTATCTCGCCCCTCTCTTTGTGCACCCGCGCGCGCGCACGCCATATACATATTCTTATCTGCCTATGTTATTGATCTTTCTTTCTGTATAGACATTGCAGTTATTGTTTGCTTGACTTGGAGTAGAGAGTTTCTGCAGCCTATTAAATCTCTCCTGGGGCGTGGTCCCGGAGAGGAGATGCTTGCTCTCTGTGGAAGAGGGAGCCACAATACTTGGCTTTCCAAAAACTCCGGAATTTTGAAAACTAATGGAGATTAATTTGCAAAGCTTCTTTTAAGGAATATTTGGGTTGGATGATCGTAATGATAAACAATTGTAGACACAGTTTATGGTGTGTATATTTGGGGTATGTCTATCTATCTGTCTAACTATTGATTTATCTAGTGGTCTGTTCAGCTATCAGTCTATCTGTCTCTCAGTAAGTTTATCTAACAATTTATCTTATCGATCTACATAGCTCATGTGTTAAGCGCTCTCCTCAAACATGGGCTCCATTTGCTCCTTGCATGTTCGAATGACACAATCGTCTCTGCTTTACCTCCTACAGATTTTGATAAATTGAGTACTATTATATTGAGGTGATTTTACCCGAGGTGGCGAGCCGAACCTGTTGGTAACAGCCGGCCGGCCAAGTTAAGGGCCCAAGCAACGCGACGGTCCCTTAACGCGTGCAGCTGCTCCGTTACCAACAATGCTGGCTCACCGTTGAGGGTAATATCGCCATTCGCACCCGTGTAGGTAGTTACACCGGTGCTAATGGTGGTCATTATTTTGTTTAAAAGAAGGCGTGGCCTGACTCCACGTCCTGGTTCACAGTCTGTTTTTAATGTTGATGAATGTGACGTCATCAACATTGAAAAGGGACTCTGGGATTGACTGAGCGGTTCCAGGCGGTGCAGAAACGGTACATTTCTTTTTGTTTGTGTAGGTAACTACACGGGTGCTAAGAGTTGAGGGGGAGGGAGGGAAAGGAAGAAGGAGCCGGGAAGGGCGCTGTGGCCAGCCACAAACAGGCAGCTCCGAACGCAGGCTTGTACCATAGAATACAGCCCACGTTCCGAGCATCCTGACCGGTCAGCGCCCCCTCCCATGGTGCAAATGGGTAATACAAACAGCTGTTATTACAGCACTTAGAAGTGAGAGAAACCCGGGATCAAGCACTATATGAGAACACACATATTATTATTATTATTTAGCCATGATGTTCATTCTCATGTAAGCTACTTTTCCTGGCTGCTCTTGAGGTCAGGGGCAGCACCAGACCCTGTCATCTACTTGGGGTGAACTCTGTCTGGAATGACTCGGATATTCCACTAGCTGCTCTCCTCTGGAGGCAGGCCAGGGTCTTAGTAAAGCTTACTGGGCTCAGAGCATCGCTTTTGCCTGGGCCTCCAGAATCGAATTTGCCAAGGTTCTCTTACTTAAAATAACCTTTTATCCGGGTGGGAAGATCACGAGTTAAGCATTGGGTGTTAATGTAAAGGCAGCCTGCACGTCACAAGTTCAAATCCCGCAGCAGGGCTGAATCGGGCTTTCAGTCTTCCGTGATCAAACAACCAAGTACCATTTAAAATGGAGTAATATTGACAGTTGTTATGGCAGCGCTTAGAAGCTGGAATAATCAGCCATGAAGCGCTTTATAAGTACACACATTCTTGTTTTGGAATAACAAGTTACCCAAATGAGTTCCTAGACAAAAATAAACCATTCTAAAACCAGCAGACGTTCCAGATGAAATCCCTGTACTTTACATATGTAACATGAATGAGGTCATATTGCATCTCTGTGATAATGGCAAAACTGGCCATCGGAGACTCGCAGCTCAATGTTTACAAAATGTGGACCCTTTGGAAGCATGTTGTCTCCTGTGTCCCAGTTTGGGAAGTGTTTTCTTTTTTTTCATTCTTTCTTTTAAAACGTCCAAGCTGTGTCACTTCTGTTTCTTGGTAATCGCCCATTGTGATTTCATGGTAATGGAGACTTCCTGCCGTTCGGTGCTCACAAATTATTATACTTGTAACAACCACTTCTGGTTTTTGGAAATCACTTCTTGTTTTTTTTTATAATCACCACTTCTGGTTCCTCTGCAGTGGTCACTTCCTGTTTCTGGCACTCACGTTTTCCTGTTTCTTGATAATGACGACTTCTGATTTGTTGGCAGTGATCCGTTCCTGCTTTTCGTATTCACCTCTTCCTGTTTCTTGATAACTGACACTTAAAGGTCCTTGGCAGTGATCCGTTCCTGCTTTTCGTATTCACCTCTTCCTGTTTCTTGATAATTACAACTCACGTTCCTTATCGCTTCCTCTTTTTAGTAATCACTTCTCTCTGTTTCTTGATGATGACAACTTCCGGTTCCTTGGCAGTGATCACATCCCATTTTCGGTAATCACCTCCCCCTGTTTGTTGATGCTCCTCAATTCCAGTTCCCTGACAGGGATCCCTTCGGTAAAAACCTCTTCCTGTTTCTTGATAAACGCCACTTACAGTTCCTTGACTGACATAACTTCCTGCTTATGGTAATCACCTCTCCCTGTTTCTTGATGATGACCACTTCCGGTCGGGCCCTTGGCAGTGATCACATCAGATTTTTGGTAATCACCTCTCCTTGTTTCTTGATGTTCCTCAATTCCAGTTCCTTGGCAGTGTTCCCGTCCTGTTTTTGGTAATCATATCTTCCTGTTTCTTGATAACAACGACTTCTGGTTCCTTGGCAGGGATCACTTCCTGCTTTTGGTAATCAGCTCTTCCTGTTTCTTGATGATTGCCACTTATAGTTCGTTGGCCGTCATCACTTCCTGTCCTGTTTTTGGTAATCACCTCTTCCTGTTTCTGGATAACAACGACTTCTGGTTCCTTGGCAGGGATCACTTCCTGCTATTGGTAATCACCTCTTCCTGTTTCTTGATGATTGCCACTTACAGTTTCTTGGCCGTCCTCACTTCCTGTTTTTGGTAATCACCTCTTCCTGTTTCTTGATGATTGCCACTTACAGTTTCTTGGCCGTCCTCACTTCCTGTTTTTGGTAATCACCTA
Source organism: Ambystoma mexicanum (assembly GCF_040938575.1). NCBI lineage: Eukaryota > Metazoa > Chordata > Amphibia > Caudata > Ambystomatidae > Ambystoma > Ambystoma mexicanum. The sequence goes on along the minus strand of NC_090929.1, from coordinate 126,864,889 downwards.
TTCCTGTTTCTTGATAACAACGAATTCTGGTTCCTTGCTAGGGATCACTTCCTGTTTTTGACTGCCTCATATCATATTCCCTTTGCACTGGGTCGTTACTCTGGATTAAGGCCTGTGCACTGGGGCCTTTGCAAAGTGTGCAAACCTTATGGGAGTTAAGGTACCACTATGGTTATTCTAAGGAGTTGCTTTGACCAAGCGTGGTCTGGTCAGTAGGGCAATAGGGCAAAGCTCGATATGTTAGTGTGGGCCAGTGTTCTTTGGGCCAAAGCGTACTAGTTTGATGAGTTACTTCACAGTGCAGCTGTGTTCTCCTTTTTCATTAGTGCCTGAGCCAATTTCATGCCCCAGTCCGTTTCTGCTACAAAAATAAATCAAGGAGCGTCTTCTCCAAGCACCATAAGATAGGCCCCAGACTCGCCCGCCCCAGATTCCTACCTCTGCCCCCCTCCCACACATCCACATTCTGCAGATTCACCACCTAGATTAAATATGAACTATTCCCTGCTACCCTTAGTGGTATGCCGGTACTAAATGCACTGCTTTAAAGACGGTCACCCCACCTGTAAACATCTAATGTATGCCTGCAACCAGGGCTGGTCATTGGGCTGGCACTCGCTGGATCCGAGATCTGGCACCAGATGTTTAGCCGGATCCCGGGATCCGGCCAGAGTCAGCCGCTCCAAACCCTTGCTCTGCACTGGGGAGAAGAAGAAGAAGGAAAAAAGTGCATGCGAGCAAACTGTGACTTCCTCTGGTGACCCCATGCAAGAGGTCACAAGAGGAAATTACAGTCCTCAGCCACGACCGGGTTTGTTTATTTATTTATGCGATACATGGATCCGGATTATTTATGTATCCGACAAACATTGCATAAATAAATACCCCTATGAACATCACACACGATGCAGCCACCAAACTGCTTTCAGAGGGGAGCTGCAGGCGCTGTGCTGGGTGTGGTTCAAGTAAAGGAAAACATTGCTTATGGCGAACAGAAATCACCCTGTTTGAATAGTACCAAAGGGGAAGTTTTTTTTAACAAAATGGAATGCAAATTGTGCATTTTACAGAATGTTTACTCAGCAACACTGGTCAAAACTATCTTACGCATAGTGAAGTAACTCATCACCTGTGCCATGGAAGTGGTTTAAAGCGGAATTGATAGGAAGTGGTTTAAAGTGGAATAGATATAGGGCCTCATTACACAGTAGGCGGAGAACCATGGCGCAATTAGCGCCATGGTTCATGCCGGTAAAATATCGGCACCGCCTTGGTGGAACGGGGAATTACCGCCCCATTCCAAGGTTGGCGGGGCGGTAATTCCCCCTTCCACCATTGCCCTTCCCCATTCCCATTTTTGCCCCATAGGACATAATGGGAAAGGGGAAGGTGCTAATTACGGCACCGCAAATTGCGGTACGTAATTAGCTCCCTGGGTCCCTTTGCGGGTTGGTTTTTAACGCCTGCAAAAAGCAGGTGTTAAATTCCCCAACCCGCAAAGGGATCTCGTAGTAAGGCGGTAAGGATTTACCGGTACCGGTAAAATACCGGTACCGGTAAACCCTTAACGCCTACCGTGTAATGAGGCCCATATAGTTTGGAAAAATAAGCAGCTTGAAAGAAATAGTGCAGTTTTAAACTATTATTTTGGACATTTCCTTTGACCGGTCAACTGAGACCTCCGCCCCCTTAAACCTGCCTCCTCGGGCACCGCCCCCCCCCCGAACTCTGCCTCCACCCCGGCCCTTGTGGGATCCCCCATCAATTTCTTTTCCATTTCCACCACTGTCTGCAACCCGTACTGGTGTCCAGCACACGGTTGGCCCTGGAATCGAGGTTAGTGCTCAGTAAATATTCAACACAAATACATTGAATGGACGTCAGATACGTTTTATTGTTGGCCCCCTGCACCCTAATAAGCCACCAGCACAGAGGTCGCAGAGGGTCCCGCGCCAAAGGTGAGAGGCCCAACAAGTCCTCGATCTTTAGCTAACGCAACTTCGCATTGTGGGGGTTGTAGTTTTTGTTTCCTCTTCGGGGCTACAGGTGTCAGAAGAGAAAACACATCTGAAAGGGAACCCATATAGAGTTCCGGGTGTTGCGTATGTGTAGGGTGAGAATTTTTAGGGTCAGGGCCTTAACCAGGGGCAGAAGTCGTGGGACCACGTGAGTGGACTGCGCCCGGCCACTCTTTCTTTTTTAGAGGGCGGACACCATGCCACCCTGTGTGTTTATGCAATTAAAAGCCCGTGTTTGAAGTGTGTAGCGCCTTGTGCGGGTCGGTCGTTCAGCTGTAAGACAAGGCGCTTAACCAGAAGACCGCCCGAGTCAGCTGCCCTGGAGCATGTGCATGTCTGATACTGCCATCCTGCCATACAGGCGGTGCGTTGCTATCGATTATACGGTTCCATGTAATAATGTGGCCGCAGAAATCTCGCCATGCAAAAATCTCGCCGAAAAATGGCGACATTATTGCATGGAACATGCGGGGGACACCCCCGCAACCCCCAAACTTTTTTTTTTTAGATTTTTTTTTTTGCCCCTGTCCCCATATATATGGTCACCCAAATAATATTGCCACGACATTTTCCCGGCAATATTATTTACGGCAACCATATATGTGGCGATATTATTACCTGATACCGGTTATACGATCACAAAGGTGCGAACATGTTATAATTAGACACCGGCAGTGCAATGGGGGGTATATATTCCATTGGCAGATGTGTATTTGTGCGCTGCACTTTCTTCAACTGTGAAATACAAGTTGAATGAAATTTGCATAGGTTCACTTCCTATCACGTGACTTGCAAATGGGTGTGTCAGAGCCTCCCTTCCCCACCAGTCCCCCAACTCGACCCCTGGCCATAACTGTTACATCCTGGTCGTCTCTGCCGTTACTCGCCTTTGAGAAGGGTCCCTGGCATAGGCGACAAGGAGATGGTGGATGGGTGGGGGGGCAGAAGGGGCAACAGCCCCCTTACTTCCATAGCAAAGGGGGCAACGCCACGCTGCAGGCGATGCAATATGATTGGCGTGGAAGCATTTTCTTGAACTGTACTGCTGGAAATGCAGCGGTTTTGAGCAGGACCTGCGATGTTGCAGTCAGTCCCCAAAGCAGCAAGCTGCAGGGTAGCACAGCGGGTTAGGTGATTGCTGCTGAGGTATAATGTGTTGAGATCAACCGAAAAATCTATTACGTTTTAATTCCTTCTGTGGAACGTGCTCTAAAATGCACCGTTTCCACCTGGGATGGGGTCGAGCTCTGTTGCTGGCTCGTATCCCGGGGGTGGAGTTTGTTTTGCCCTTGCTGTGAAATCAAAAATAGGCACCCATGTTCCCTGACATGCATGGTCCGGGTCGGCCGTAAAATTGTTTTGGGCACCAATGAAAAAGGGGTCCATAGTTGCAAACGGCTATTCATTAGTTCTGCGGCACTGTTTAAATACTAACCAAGGGGGGGGGGGAGATTTTCATAAAATATGGTGTAATATAAAGAATATTTATTCAGCAACACTGGTCAAAACTAATAGCCGCATACAAAGGAACTAATCAAACTGCCCCACATTTGCCCAAAAACTGGCCCACTTTGACCAAAAAAACGGTCCCACGCCAGGATGTTGTGCTTTTGGTTCGGCCACAGGCCTGTTGCCCTATAGGCCAGCCCGAGCCTGCTGGCAGGTAGGCTCCATTCTCGTGCGCCGCTGTGGCCACAGGAATTTTATGGTCTCTGTCCTGGGTCCCATCCGACTGTTATTTGCAGTTTCACTTCCCCCTCTGCAGCTACATAACTTCAAATACCATAATGCAAAGCGAGGTGAGATATAAAAACAGCCCTAGCTGCAGCCCCCTAGCCCCCCTCCACCCCACAGTGGTCTGGGGAATGATCGCAGTCTCTGTCTGGCGATTCACGTGTATTTGAGAATACTGCCCTTTTTTGCAATTTTTTTAAAATTTTAAACGCAAACCGCAAATAAGTCCTGACCAATGGTTTTCAAGAGCACGCGGGGGTTACCAGTACCCCCTCTCCCCCAGTACCAGCCCAAGTTCAGATTTAAACAACCCACCAGCAAGCCTGTGGCTGACTGGAGAGGACCGTGAAACTGTCCCGGGAGTCCGCATAGAACATAATTAAATGCCACTTTGAGTTTAGCTAATATTTCAAAAAGCACCAAAAATACATACATTTTGTGCGAGTCGTCAACTATTTAATTGAGTGTCTATGTAATTGTATTTCAAGCACAAGGTCTATACAAGAACGCGGCGGTTCGATATTTACGGGCCGCCGTTATTTTAAGTTTCATTGAACAAATGCAAACATTTTTATTTCGTTTTGCACATCCCGCATCGCGCTTGGAACTTAAGCGAAACTTCTTTCGCAATAAAGTCCACCGCAAAACATATTTTACGGAATAACAGCAACGCATTGCTTCTGTTGGAGGAGTAAGCAACGAAATCTAGGACTCGCTTTCACTTCTCGAAAGGTTTTAACTTCGCGTGTGAGAGCTCCAGTCCGCACGTATGACACAGTTTAACTATAAGAACAAAATCACGTTTTTTACTTTGTAGTTGAATGTCGTTTCTTGTTTTTTTAATTTCCTTCGGAGGTTGTCAAACTGGGCTAAATACAAGTTAATAGGGGGGAAAAGATCGAAAATGAGCAACCCCGTCCTCTTTTTGCGGGTGCGCATTGCATCATTCCTTTGAAGGGAAGTTTGCATTTATTTCAGAGAGTTAGCTGTTCACTGGTGGTGGTTGGGCGTTGATCACGGTTACAAACTAAAAGCGCCTTATGTTTTGTTTTGCGAACGTTTCAGGTTGTAAAAAACAAGTTGGTATTTAGAGGAAAATGGCGTGAAAATGCGGCGCTGTTTGCGCGTCCCCGAACCTCTGGAATCGACGCAGATTGCTATATTTTGAGGAAAAAATGCTCGCGTTTTAGAATGAAGCGGTGGCAGAGGAAAGGAGGAGCGGGGGTGCGGGGACAAAAGGGCAGAGAGGAAACGTGAGGGACGGGTGGAGAGGTGAGGGGCTGTTGGCGGGGAGCGTAAAACCCACGCTGGAATGGAAGGAGCAAAGAGAGAGAGAGAGGGAGTGAAGGAGGATAGGCAGTGTGGGCATTTAGGGAAGGGAGGGGGAGATGGAAGCACAAAGGAAGGGGTGATAGAAAGGGAGAGAGGAGACAGGGAATGGGAGTAGAAAGAGGGCTGGCTTAACGAAACAAAAGGAAGAGAAAATTGGGTGAAAGGAAGAGCACGCGGGACGGCAGAGAGTTGCGAATATACGGGGCTCTCACGGCCGAACTAGAAGGGGAGAGTAAGCACGAGAGGGGAGGGGGAACAAAAATTAGGAAAGGGCGAGGAAGCGGGAAAGAGAAGGAGCGGGTGGAAAGGTAGAGAGGGGTGTAAGAAATAGGAAGAGAAAAGAGAAAGATCAAAAGGCGTCAGCTAGAAAAATACAGAGAAGGCAAGAAACTCTCCAGAAATGAAACCCAGCGCCCGAAACCGCCCTCTGCTGAAAGACTGCACTATTGTCTGTCTCCCTAATTACTGTTGGCAAGAGGGGGTGGCGGTTTGACGAGGGTGGGGGCGCGAGGGGGTAAACATTACTTGCTCAATTTAGCCCACAGTGTGACGTGTTAAAATGATAAAATGCCAATTTATAGTACACTCTCACTGGGGAACAGCAGTACTTTAAAGCCAATCGGTTAATAGCAGATCCCCCCGTTAAATTATTCATGTTTTTACGCGCTCCTTGGCGCCTCTCAATTGGTTTAATTGAGAATAAAAGGGGACACGTCCTCCGCATCGTGGCTGCACAACCCCCCCCCCCCCCCCATTTAGCAAAATGAGCAGGCAGCCTTATGAAACCAGCCATTACTGGCTATGATCTGATCAATAAGAGCCCCAAAACGACGTGCCCGCGTAAGGGGACGGCTCCCCGCTCAGGAAGCCCCTGTTCTCTTGCAAGCCCTCGGCGCCAGGCTCCACTCTCGCCGACAGCGGCCAGTTGTCGGCGGCGCGTCCCTGGCATCCCAACGTGATCCTCGCGCCCCCCCTAGGGGAGGCTTGTATATTGCAGCCGGCTGGGAAGCGTGTCTTCCCGCAGAAAGGCCGCAGCTGCGATAATAGAAAAACACCCTAACGCTGTCTAACATGTCCCCGCTGTGCCCCTCGCCCCCCGCTTTTTTGGCATTTCCCAGTCAGCTGCCTGGTTTGGTGCATGACAGCAAGAGGCTCCAATTACCAAGTGAATGGAGTTGAGTTTCATTGCGCCAGGGTCATCTCACGCCACAGGCATGGGGTGGAGATGACAAACGCCTAGAAAACAACACACACACACACACCTCTAGAAGTGTGGGGGCCTCTGTGCAAATAACACACAAGGCCCAATAGCCAGAGTTCTCGTTTGCAAAGGTGCACAACAGGGGAGTTGCTAGGTCTGGAAAAGACCCGGGGCTACGCTGATGTCGGAACTGTTGGGACTGGGGGCTAGCTAGTCTTTTGGCTGTAGCTCCTGAGATTCTATCCGGGGCTACAACCAAAAGATCAGGGGCTATAGCCCCCTTTGCCCCCCCCTAGCAACGCCCCTGGTGCACAACCAGGGCTCATTTCTTCCGGTCATATCAGAGGGGACATGTTAAAAATCTGGTTGCTCTCGCCCTCAGGGGCAGTCCATTAACAAGAGGGCCACCTGAACCCGCCCCCCCCCGTCCCGCCTCGCCCCAATCCCCGCACTACACACATATTTAGTTAAGCAACTCCCAGTACTGAAAGGGAATAAGCACAGTGTTGCGTCATCTTGATTTTATCTGTACTCTAAGGGCCTGATTCATGGAATTTGTAGCGCGGTGCAAAATCACTTTGCACTGGGGCAAAATCACTTTGCACTGAAAAAATGCACGTTGCACCGCTCTGTGAATCAGTGTGTTTGTTGGCAGTGCAAAGTGACTTTACTGCACGCAAAAAATTCCTTGAATTAGGCCCAAAACTGGTTTCTTTAATTCTGGCGTACTTGGTGTTTGAGTGTAAATTTAGGACATAGAACGGTATTATGTATTTATATATATATATATCCGTTTATACACATTTATACCTAAAAAATAATAACTGTTGACATACACAACATATAACGCATATATAACGCTCTATAAATGCCCTCGTAAAATACAAGTATGAACGGGTACACACACGTACGCACGCAAACATACTTTCCACACGCGCATACACAGACACACACGCGACTGGACTAAATATAACCCCTTCGGCCACCGTCCCGCACTATAAACGTCCACTCTTGGATTTCAGAAGTGGGCTCCCATTTCCCCAGCAGTGACTTGCCCGTGACCCGAGAAAACCCCGATAGGCCAAAGAAGTAAAAGTTGAAATGTATTCCAATTCAGCGATCTTAAAAAAGCCTCCCACCCAACCAATCACTCGATCTACCATTTTCCGCAGGGCGGCCGACTTAATTCATGCAACTGTGAGCCTGGCACCTTTCACCTCGCCCTGCTGCCCCTCTGCCCTTGCAAGGACATCTTAAGGGGCCGGTAAAATAAGGAGCAAGACCGAAACGCCTCACGGTTGTTCCCGCACAGCCCTCTTTTGATGTCAGCCCCCCGCCATTTCCTCATTTTCCTCCCAAACCCATTGAACCGGTTTATTGCATATTTGATTTAAAGGCGTGCACCTTTTACTATATCTGCAGTACAAACCCGAGATCAAAACACCACACCCTCCTTGCAGACATTAATTTGGAGTGTCTTAAGTATTAACTCTACAGTATTGAAGGCCAAAACAGAAAACCCTTCAGCGGTGTGCACGGAATGCGAAGTTCCATCGCCCCATTTGCACCCATGTATTATCAGTTTACCATTAATACACTGCCCTTATTCAACAAATACCTGCCACTTTATTCTAACAGCTACTACATTTTTTTAAAAAATAACATTGCAATGCACTTATATAGGAAAAGGTCAAAACAAGTGACACCCAAGTGAAAAAATGTCCTTTCAGTTTGAAGGATATCTTCCCTAACCAAATAGCACGCCTGGATAGTACATGTATGGGCCCAGTGCAGGAGGCGCACACGAGATCCCTCTGCATCGAAACCATTGCAGTAATCCCCATTGGAATCCATCCCACACCCCAAAGAGCACACAGCATCACACCCACAGAACAGGTATTTTGTAACACGTAAACGGCGGGATTTCTCTGCCTCTTCGCCTCATGTTGGAGCAACGTTTCACTGTGGATGTTGTTATCGGTAGCATTCTCCGCCCGCTAAAGACAGAACCCCAGCACGAAACAAAAGTGAAGCTGAGAAGGCGCAGCACACATATCCCCCCCCCGCCCCCCACACCCGTCGCCAGATGTGAAATATGCAGCCGAGAAGCTCGTTCAAGCGGTTCCACGGGGTTATGTTAAACGGTAACAGTGTGTTACCCCGTGCCCACTGTACGAGTGAGAAGACACACAAACTCCCTCACACGCGCAACTGCTCGCACACAAATTCCGAGGAACCCTTTCCTTTTCAGCCACTCCTTTCAGCCACTCCTTTCGTTTTCCGTACTCGAACCCACCCCCCCCCCCCCAAACAAATCGAAGTACGGCGCAAGACTGTCTCGGGCCCCGTGCCCATATGGACTCCCTTCGTTTTATATTTACCCCGGCCCCCTGTTTTCTGTATACTATATCATAATCTCGCATTAATTCTGACATTTCTTAGGTTCGTACACACATCTACACACTCACGTCTAGCAAATACACAGCGCAGCGCTTTCTGTACACAAGCCTGGGCGTCCTTAATTTATATATGTATAGAACTTTCATTGTAGGTCATGTATGTCTATTTGCTATTGTACATGTTTGCACCCCGCTTAAACGACGAGAACCATCTGGCCTCTCACTCCGGAGCAAACCTTTATTTTAAGAACACGGAACCTTTTGGGGCTAACATTTTCTTAGTTATTTCAGGGGAATTATTTTCCTATTGAAAATCCGCCCCCCCCCCCACTCCCGCCCCATCCCCCACAAAAGTAAACGGCGTGGGAAAGTGCATGGATTACACCAATTAAAACTTGTCATCACTGGGTGAACTTTCTACGGCGAAGACGTCATTTTCGTGAAAACGGGGCCATGCGTCTGGGCGGATGGGAATGTGCGAGGCCTCGTGCGCAGCGCTCGGTTGGGACAGGCTTTTGCTCGGATTGTGCCCCCCCCGCCGCCCCCCCCGCGCCCTCCCATTGATGCCGCGGAACCCACGAGCACTGCAGTCTGACTCATGTACCGCGGCGGCTTCCTGTTGGTGTTATTAACGGCACTTGCGTTGCCATTGCATTATTTTACAATACAGAAGAATAGCAATAATGTGGGTATAATGCGAATTTTATTATAATACTTGCAAAGGAACTGGTAATAGACATATTATTTTGATTGTTACACGCATTGTTATTATTTTGGTTGTCATTATTACTATTCTTAACATTATTATAAATGCTAACCATACTGCATAAAGATTAACACGCATGTTGTCCATGTCAGGGCATCTGGGGCCGGGTGCGGGGAGAGGGGGTAGGGGGGCTGGGCGCGCAGCGCAGAGCCAGCGCTCGAATCCCAGTCCTAGCGCTTAGAGGCTGGTCTCCGGTATTAAGCGCGTTAGAAAAAGATTAATTAAGCAATTAAATGTGCATTGCATTTTTTCCGGGCACACCATAAACAGAGCTGCCCATTTGAACAATAGGTTCTCGGTCTTGCCAATGCTGTCTTTAGAGTTCTCTTTGGGGCGGGTGGGTCTGCTCGGACTATCTTTGAGGCTCGCTTGAGGGCTTTCTTTGGGTCTCTCTTTAGGGCAGTTCTTAGGGGTCTCTTGTGTTTCCTTTAAGGCCAATTTCGGGGCTCTCTTTAGGTGTGTCTTTGGGGCTCGCCTCGAACTCTTTCAGGATCTGCTTGGGGACCACTTTGGGGTTTTCTTTGGGGCTCTCGTCGGGCTCTACTTGCACTTTCTCTGGGGTGTCTAATGGGTCTCACCCCTGGACTCTGTTTGGGGCCCTCTTTGGTGCTCACTTTTGGGATCACTTTGGGGTGCTCTTAAGAAAGCTCTTTGAGTCTCTCAATAAAGAACTCTTTACTGCTCTCTTTGGGGCTCTCTCTAGGGATTACTCTAGGGCACTCTTTGGGATTCTTTTTCTGGTGACTTTGTAGCTTTCTGTGGGGCTCTCTTATGTCCCCAGTTTGCGGTTCTATTTTTTAGTGGCTCTCTTTGGTGCCTTCTTTAGAGTTATATTTGTGTCTCTCTTGTGCTCTCTCTTCAGGGGCCTCTGTCGCTCTCTTTGTTGTCTTTTTAGGACTCACCCTGGGCTCGTTTGTGGGTTTCCTGTGGTTCTAGGTGGGGCTCTCTTTGAGGCTCACTTTGTGACATTCCTTGTTGCTCTATTTGGGCCTCACTTTGGGTTCACTCTGGGTTTCTCTTTGGCCCTCTATTTGTACTCGCTGGGAATTTCTTTGGAATTCACATTGTGGCTCTCTTATTGGCTCTCTTTGGGGCTCTCTTTAAGGTCCTCTTTGGGACTCACCTTGGGCCTCCCTTTGTGGCTTTCCTTGGGGTTCTCTTTGTGGTTGTCTGTGTGACTCATTGGAGCTCTCTTTGTGTCTCTTTTTGGGGCTCTCTTTAAGGTTCTCTTTGGGACTCTCTTTGTGGCTCTCTTTGGGCCTCTCTTCAAGGTGGGACTAACTTTGGGGCTCACTTTGTGGATTTCCCTGGGCTCTCTTGCGGCTCTCTTGGGCTCTCTTCAAGGTGGGACTAACTTCGGGGCTCACTTTGTGGATTTCCCTGGGCTCTCTTGTGGCTCACTTTGGGGCTCTCTTTGGGGTTCCCGTAAATGTTCTCTTTGGGGCTCACATTGTAGCTTTCCCTGGGCTCTCTTCTGGCTCTCTTTATGGCTCTCTTTATGGCTCTCTTTGTGGCTCTATTTGTGGCTCTCTTTGGGGCTCTCTGTGTGGCTCGCTTTAAAGTTCTCTTTGGGACTCACTTCATGGCTTTTCTTGGGCTTTCTTAGTAGCTCTCCCGTGGCTCTAATTGTGGGTAGCTGTTGAGCTCTCTTTAAGGTTCTCTTTGGGGGTCAATTTGTGGCTTTTGCTGGGCTCTCTTGTGGCTCTATTTGTGGCTCTCTTTTGGGCTCTCTTTAAGGTTATCTTTGGGTCTCACATTGATGCTCTCTTTGGTGCTTTTTTGTGGTTCTCTTTGGAGCTCTCTTCGGGTCTCTTTAAGGTTCTCCTTGGAACTCTCTTTGGGGCTCTCTTTAAGGTTCTCTTTGGGGCTCACTTTGTTGCTTTCCTTGTGCTCTCTTGTGGCTCTCCCGTGGCTCTCTTTGTGGCTCTCTTTAAAGCTCTCTTTGCAGATCTCTCTTTGGCTCTTTTTGTGGCTCTCTTTGGAACTCTCTTTGGGGCTCTCTTTAAGGTTCTCTTTGGGGCTCCCTTTGTGGCTTTCCTTGTGCTCTCTTGTGGCTCTCTTTGTGGCTCTCTTTGAAGCTCTCTTTGTAGTTCTCTTTTTGGCTCTTTTTGTGGCTCTCTTTGGGGTTCTCTTTGTGGCTCTCTTTGTGGTTCTCTTTGGGGCTCTCTTTGGGGCTCTCTTTAAGGTTCTCTTTGGGGATCCCTCTGAAGCTTTCCTTGTGCTCTCATGTGGCTCTCTTTGTGGCTCTCTTTGAAGCCCTCTTTGTAGCTCGTTTTGTGGCTCTCTTTGGGGTTCTCTTTGTGGCTCTCTTTGTGGTTCTCTTTGGGGCTCTCCTTGGGGTTCCCATTGGAACTCTATTTGGGGCTCTCTTTGGAACTCTCTTTGGGGCTCTCTTTAAGGTTCTCTTTGAGGTTCCCTTTGTGACTTTCCTTGTGCTCTCTTGTGGCTCTTCTGTGGCTCTCTTTGTGGCTCTCTTTGAAGCTCTCTTTGTAACTCTTTTTGTGTCTCTCTTTGTTTTTCTCTTTGTGGCACTCTTTGTTGTTCTCTTTGGGGCTCTCTTTGGGGTTATCTTTAGGGTTCTCTTTGGGGCTCTCGTTAAAATTCTCTTTGGGGCTCCCTTTGTGGCTTTCCTTGTGCTCTCTTTAGGCTCTCCCGTGGCTCTCTTTGTGGCTCTCTTTCAAGCTCTCTTTGTAGCTCTCTTTTCGGCTCTTTTTGTGGCTCTCTATTGGGTTCTCTTTGTGGCTCTCTTTGTGGTTCTCCTTGGGGCTCTATTTGGGGCTCTCTTTTGGGTTCTCTTTCAGGTTCTCTTTGGGACTCACTTTGGGGCTGAGTTTGTAGCTTTCCCCCGGCTCTTCTGCGGCTCTGCTGTGGCTCTCATTGTGGCTTACTTTGGAGCTCTCAATGTGGATGTCTTTTGGGATCTTTTTAAAGTTCTCACTTCAGGGCTCACATTGTGGCTTTCCCTGGTTTCTCTTGTGGCTCTCTTTGTGGCACTCTTTGTGGCTCTCTTTGTGGCTCTCTTTGGGCTCCCTCATGGGCTCTCTCTAAGGTTCTTTTTGGGGCATACTTTGTGGCCTTCCCTTGGATCTCTTTGTGTCTCTCTTTAAAGTTCTCTTTGGGACTCACATTGGGTCTCACTTTGTGGCTTTCCCTGGGATCTCTTGTGGCTCTCTTTGGGGCTCTCTTCTGGACTCTGTTTTGGGCTCTCTTTAAGGTTCTCTTTGGGACTCACTTTGAGGCTCACTTTGTGGCTTTCCCTGGGCTCTCTTGAGGCTCCCTTTGTGGCTCTCTTTGGGACTCTCTTTGGGGCTCTCTTTGGGGCTCTCTTTGGGACTCTCTCTCTCTGGGGCTTTCTTTAAGGTTCTCTTTGGGACTCACTTTGGGGCTCACTTTATGGCTTTCCTCAGGCTCTCTAAGCGGCTCTCACGTGGCTCTATTTGTGGATCTCCGTTAAGCTCTCTTTAAGGTTTTCTTTGGGATTCACTTTGAGGCTCACTTTGTGGCTTTCCATGGGCTCTCTTGTGGCTCTCTTTGTGGCTCTCCCTGTGGCTCTCTTTGTGGCTCTCTTTGGGACTCTTTTTGGGGCTCAATTTGTGGCTTTCCCTGGGATCTCTTGTGGCTCTCTTTGGGTCTCTCTTTGTGACTCTCTTTTGGGCACTCATTTAAGGTTCTCTTTGGGTCTCTAGTGCTCACTGTGGTGCTGTCTTCACATTTCAATTCGAGTCTCTCTTACGTTCTTACTTTAGGGATCTCTTTAAGTCTCCTTGGGGCTCTCCTTGGGGTTCTCATTGGGGTTCTCGCTGGTGGTCCCGTTAGGGCTGTCATGTTGACTTTGCAGGGTCCTTTTAGAGGTCCCTGTGGGGGGTCACTTTAGGGTGCTTGTCAGGGTCTTTCTATGGGGAATCTTCAGAGCCCTGAGCTTGACATTACCCATTTCATTGATACCTCAGCGTGACAACAGGGCCGACAAACCAGTCACAGAATTGGAACTGGAAGGGATATTTTCAGTGCACGACCCCACTCGCATTCCAGCAGGACAGCACATTTGTCTCACCTGGCTCCAGGACACATGACGCGTCGCTGTATGCTGGAGGCCCTGCGGCGGCAGGGGAGCAGGTACTGACCCCTTCACTGCTGACTTGAGGGGTGGGAAAGGAAAGGTACCCAAATGCCGCCAACGCAGCCTAGTTTTGGCCTGCTGTATGTACCATATACATTAGAATGCTCAAAATAAAGACACTGTCACTTTTATGTTGACATAACCCTGGCATTATAAATGTAACGATTGTTGAATCAATCCTTCCTTCCTTCCTTCCTTCCTTCCTTCCTTCCTTCCTTCCTTCCTTCCTTCCTTCCTTCCTTCCTTCCTTCCTTCCTTCCTTCCTTCCTTCCTTCCTTCCTTCCTTCCTTCCTTCCTTCCTTCCTTCCTTCCTTCCTTCCTTCCTTCCTTCCTTCCTTCCTTCCTTCCTTCTTTCCTTCCTTCCTTCCTTCCTTCCTTCCTTCCCTCCCTCCCTCCCTCCCTCCCTCCCTCCCTCCCTTCCTTCCTTCCTTCCTTCCTTCCTTCCTTCCTTCCTTCCTTCCTTCCTTCCTTCCTTCCTTCCTTCCTTCCTTCCTTCCTTCCTTCCTTCCTTCCTTCCTTCCTTCCTTCCTTCCTTCCTTCCTTCCTTCCTTCCTTTCCTTTTCTTCTTCTTTTTCTTCTTTCCTTCTTTCTCGCTTTCTTCCTCCAGCAAGTCCTGGCTTACTAATGCTGAGTCATTACATATACTGTCAGTAACAGCAGTCATTAAGAAACATCATTCGAGGGGCTGAGTTTCAGTCTGCAACGAGTCAACGATAATAACATTTGTATTATTAATTTATTAGGCGTTTTTGAAGAAACTGTATAGTTCAGCTGAACTCACTTTTGCTCTGGGGCAAAGAAGTAAAGTTTGGGAATGAAAGAAATGTCTCTACGTTTGACATAACTTTATTAAAGAGCAGTGGGCACATTTCTGCATTCCGAACATACTCCAACCTTTCAAAAAGGACTCCATGACGTTCTACAGGGACAGAAGTTGTTAGAATAGCATCACAGTTTTCTTTACAGTTCCTTATGCCGGACACTATCTGATTCTAAGCACTATGGTAATAGGTTCTATTAGAAAGAAATTCAACTTTACTCGATGCATTTTTACTCAGGGGGTTCAGGGGCCTTGCCGGGATTCGAACCTGCAACTGTAGGCTAGCTGTGGGAAAAGTGCTCAACTCACAGAGCTACACGAAGAGCTACATACAGACTGCAAGGGAAATAGACGGTGGCTCAAGTTCTAATAATGCACTCCCATTGCATAGCAAAGAGTTTATGGTATAATTTGTAATAGTCCAATTCATGCTGCTTGATATTGAAGAGCTGGCCGCCTTGGCCAGTGGCCTTGATGTAGGTCTATTTAGATGAAGCTTTAATGCAACCCTGTGACGTGGGTCCCGAGTATGCCGGGCCTAGAGACCCAAGCTACTCCTCCCTGATGACGCCCAACAAGGCTGAAACATGTCTGCGGATGCTTGTGGTCTTGTGCAGAAGGGATGTGACCTAGCAGTTCAGGCTGGACTGCCCCTTTTGGGGCGGGACCAAGCCTGATTTGCATATGGGTTTTCCCCTTCTGCAATGGCTCGGCAGCCTGAAAAACGATGGTCTGCAGGGTTGCCCAGAGCTTTGCCCGTGGTTATGATTAATTCAAAACCTTCCAGCCATTACCTTTCTGTGCTGTTTATGCAACCCTGAGCTATTGGGAATTTGTCAATTTTTCACAGATGTTGGCAACCTTTTACTCGTATCTGTTCGAAAATGAAATGTCTCTCATTACTTCAACCTAAAAAAAGTTACATTCTAGGGGAAGGCGCACATTAAAGTGTTCACGTCGAGCCATAGTTTGAATCATTAAAATAAGGGCTTGACTCCCTTCCAGTCAGTCGAACGCCAAAAGAGGGGATTCGAACCGGCATTCAAATATATGATTCACCCTGTTTGTGGTACGAAAGCAATTTGTGACATGGTTGTCTTTTCATCTGCATCAAATTCGAATCAAATTCAACTTGTTTTGGACTGAAAAAAGGTATAATATCAGAACTATATCAGAATAATATGACATGTAAAAAATAAAAAATATACAAGATTAAAAGAAATGAAGGAAAAAGAGAAAAGGCTGCCAAAAATTTGAGCCGGGTCCATCTAAGAGGTACTCCTATGTGGTTGCGTTGCTCGAATCATTGTGTAGCTGTAAAGGTTTAAAGTAACGTTTCCCATATCACACGGGTGCCAGAGTCACAGTGTATATAAACAACATTATAACCCAACACATAAATTAATGCAATTGATGAGCTAAGAAACTAAAAGAATCAAGCAATTCTAAATCTTTGGTAAATATAGCCAATTTATATAAGCAACTGAATCAAAAAGCTTCCGGTGAATACAGCCAAAACGTGTTTCAACTCAAACAATTTTTCTCAAGGCCATTGACAATAAATGTAAAGGATATGAATCAAAGAAACAATAACCACAACATTTGAAACAAAAAAATGTTTGTCATTGCATACAATAGACAGAGGAAGGCAAGTTAGATGGCTTAAAAGGCAGATTAAATAGTTGCTTAACAAATGTTCCCTGTGATCAGTTAAGTAAGGTACACCCAATTACACCAAATAATAATCAGCCCTAATACAATGCATTATTAAACAAGTTTTGAATTAAATGACCTAAAATTGAAATATACTTCTTAGATCACTACGAATGGTTTAAATAAGCAAGACTGCAACAATATTCTCCTTCGTCAGCCTTCTGTGGAATGAGAGGGGAAAAGAGGAAAAGGAATGATGATCGCTCTCGAGTACATAGACCAAATATTCCGCCATAAATACTGAAATACGATTGAAAGATAATGGT
Organism: Ambystoma mexicanum; assembly: GCF_040938575.1. Classification (NCBI taxonomy): domain Eukaryota; kingdom Metazoa; phylum Chordata; class Amphibia; order Caudata; family Ambystomatidae; genus Ambystoma; species Ambystoma mexicanum. The sequence continues at coordinate 126,848,520 of NC_090929.1, read as the reverse complement.
AGTAATTCCTACCTGCGTAATTCCAAACACCTATCAATATTTGAACAAAAACGGTGCTGTTGATAGGTGAACAAACCAATCCAATCAAAATATCAGAAAAAACAATACACAGATAGGGAGATTACACCTTGTCCCAATGACCACATCCGATACACACTATTGCCAAATTGTATATCACCCACCACATCTAATACTAAGTAAATTATAAGCCAGAAGAATCCAAAAACACAATTCGACGAAATCCTGATAAAGTTCATTAGAAAGGTTCCAATGGTTTAAAGCTTTAGGGCTGATTTGATCTTCTATCCTTTAGGAAGGCCGGAATCGCAGTCGATATCCTGTAAAGTGAATTAACGATCGGCAACATGCCCTGCCCCCGCTCTAGTACAAGAAGCACTATTGCCCTTAGTGTCTTTTGCCAGCACAGTTAAAGTGCAATGCTCACATCAAAAAATGCAACAAAGATACATTATAAACTGCGCAAACAGGATTCAGGGAAAAATGTGTGCAAGCAGTGAAATCTCCCCTTTTGGATTAGAGACGATTTAAAGCAGTTTACCAATAAAAAGATTGGTTATCCTCCGGGGTGATAGTAAGCCACGCTGAGGAATCCCCTGATTGCTTAATGAAGTATTAGAAACCCAGATGACACTTTTGAGTGGCAGGTGACCACCACACAAGATAGTGTCCCAGAGCCAAAGGAGAGGCGCCCTAACGGGGGCAAATGTCATCTAGCACACTGTAGAACCTGATGGTAAAGGCTCTGGTGCTATTTTATTTATTTATTGTTCACTTTTTAGGTGCTTATACAATTAGCAAAACTGTTTCAAAGCGCCCACAGGGCAAACAAGGTGGGGACAGGGAAGGTAATACAGCAAGGTTAAATAATTGCATTAATAGTACAACAAATAATGAGAATAACGGGAAGGGGAGACAAACAAACTATGCCCTGTGAGCGTTCAGAACATTTGCAGGGCTTCCTGTGATGCGTCCATGCCTCCTTTCCCAGCGTGTAAGCAACACAAAGGGAAGCTTGGTATGTAGCCTTTACCGGAAGTTAGAGCCTCCATTGCAAGGTAGCTGATTGGCTAGAGAGCGGGAATCTGTTAGAGGAATAAAGGAGGAGCATGGAGAGGGGTTGCCGGCTGGTGTTGGAGTCTGGATCCCACACTTTCTGATTGCTAAATAAAAGAAAACGTGATCTAATCTTTAAGTGTATACTCAATGCTGCCCAGATAGTAACATCTTTTTTTTATATATGGGATACAGTACCCCTTCCTGTGCGTTATAAGGATATTGCAAGCCACCAAGACGTTTTGCGACCAAACAGAGGAACAGGGCTGGAGGACGAGTTCCTTTATAAGGTCACGGAACACCAAAGTGACTTACAATATCCTTTTTATGTATGGTAGGGACATTGTATTCCTTATAATGCATGACCACACACTGTCATTGATTTGCTGATCCATATAATCAATAGAGAATCTGTTTGGATTTAAAAAAAACGAAAAATGCAGATCCTAATGTATTGTAAAAAAAATAGTTCAAGCAGTTTAACAAAATGCATTGAAAACAAGTTTTCACTTTATGCTTTAAAATAAGTGAAAACATGCTGATTCTTGCTCACGCGTGTTAAACTCCAGCCATGCACACATTAAACAACCGACCAAGAACAGTTCCTTGTCATTTAAAGGCTGGAAAGTGACACAGAAAACTATTTTGCAAGCTAGGCATGTGAAAAGCTTTTCACTGCTCTAATTAGGCGCTGCAGTGACAGCTGGAATATTCAGCAGCAGAAATTGTGACGTCACATTTGAAGCCAGCGTAATAACTGATTACAGAGCAGTTGTGATTTCATTTTCTTTTTTTTTTCTTTTTTTTTTAATTAACTTCTGTTTATTAGGTTTACAATACATCAGTTCCACATAGGCTGAAACAAACAATAAAGCACTCAATTCAAATGAAAACACGAGTGATTTCATTTTCTAATTACAGGCTAGTTGGGATTTTTTCCTGTTTTAATACAAGGGCCCCCTAAATATGTTTTATCTTTTTTTTATTTTGTATAAAACAACAATATTGCTTGATATATGAGAGGACCAAAAAAGCATATTTTGAAATAGGGCTGAGGCAGAATAGTCAATATGAGAAGTCCTAACTCTGGGTCTTTTTAGGTGGCACAGGGAGGGGCGCCAGGGGATTGTTTTAGAATGGAAAACCAGGACTCCAAGTATCTTTTGGAAAATGGGTTGAAAGGACCACGGGAATGTTTTGTAATGAGAGAGCACAGGACACCAGGGATATGTTGTAATGGAAGAGGGCAGGAATCCTGGTATGGTTTGGAATCGGAGAGGGCAGGACCCCAGGCATCATTTGGAGTGGGATAGGGCAGGACTCCAGGAATCTTTTGGAGTGGGACAGGGCAGGACTCCAGGCATCTTTTGGAGTGGGATAGGGCAGGATGTCAGGCATCCTTTGGAATGGGATAGGGCAGGACTCCAGGCATCTTTTGGAGTGGGATAGGGCAGGATGCCAGGCATCCTTTGGAATGGGATAGGGCAGGACTCCAGGCATCTTTTGAAGTGGGATAGGGCAGGATTCCAGGCATCCTTTGGAATGGGATAGGGCAGGACTCCAGGAATCTTTTGGAGTGGGATAGGGCAGGACGCCAGGGATCTTTTTGAGTGGGACAGGGCAGGACTCCAGGCATCTTTTGGAGTGGGATAGGGCAGGACGCCAGGAATCTTTTGGAGTGGGACAGGGCAGGACTCCAGGCATCTTTTGGAGTGGGATAGGGCAGGACGCCAGGAATCTTTTGGAATGGGATAGGGCAGGACTCCAGGCATCTTTTGGAGTGGGATAGGGCAGGACGCCAGGCATCCTTTGGAATGGGATAGGGCAGGACTCCAGGCATCTTTTGGAGTGGGATAGGGCAGGATGCCAGGCATCCTTTGGAATGGGATAGGGTAGGATGCCAGGCATCCTTTGGAATGGGATAGGGCAGGACTCCAGGCATCTTTTGGAGTGGGATAGGGCAGGATGCCAGGCATCCTTTGGAATGGGATAGGGCAGGACTCCAGGCATCTTTTGGAGTGGGATAGGGCAGGATTCCAGGCATCCTTTGGAATGGGATAGGGCAGGACCCCAGGAATCTTTTGGAGTGGGATAGGGCAGGACGCCAGGGATCTTTTCGAGTGGGACAGGGCAGGACTCCAGGCATCTTTTGGAGTGGGATAGGGCAGGACGCCAGGCATCTTTTGAAGTGGGATAGGGCAGGACGCCAGGGACCTTTTGGAGTGGGACAGGGCAGGACTCCAGGCATCTTTTGGAGTGGGATAGGGCAGGACGCCAGGGATCTTTTGGAGTGGGATAGGGCAGGACACCAGGGATCTTTTGGAGTGGGATAGGGCAGGACGCCAGGGATCTTTTGGAGTGGGATAGGGCAGGACACCAGGGATCTTTTGGAGTGGGACAGGGCAGGACTCCAGGCATCTTTTGGAGTGGGATAGGGCAGGATGCCAGGCATCCTTTGGAGTGGGATAGGGCAGGACTCCAGGTGTCTTTTGAAATAGGGATAGGGCAGGACTCCAGGCATACTTTGGAATGGGAGAAGGCAGGACTATGTTTTAGAGAGGCTGTGGGTAGAGCTCCATGGCAACGAGGCTCATTCTGCAATCCCGGAGGGGAGGCTCCAATCCTGCGCTGCAGCATTAGCAGGGGCCCGCCCGATGGAAATGAAGACATGTTTCTAGTGGAGGAGGACAGCACTCCAAATGTTATATTATGTTAAAGATATTTGTATAGCGCACCGTCAACCAATGGAATTGGTCCCCAGGCGCTCAGACTGATCTGTTAACGAGAAGGCGGGTTGGGTTAGTAGGATGAAGAGGGAGTAGGATAGTGGGAGAAGTGGTGTCCTGTTGGCAGATTCAGTACGGTACACTGTGCGCTGAGCTTTGGTGCAAGCATTGGATCCAAGTTAGGCCTTGTACTGTTGGTGCAGCTTATGTGTTGTTTGTTCGTTGTTGCGGTGTGGTGAAATTCATGCGTCTTGCTGTGCGAGAGGTGATTGTGCAGAATTTGAGCTTTTTTGGTAAGTGAGTTATATGTCTCGAAGCTGACCGTCACAGTTTGGCTAAGTGCCTAGAGTTAAGAATCCTGTGTGGTAGGGCAGAGGCCCAGGTCTCATAATACACTATGTTTCAATATACAATAGACAAGGATGGAGGCAATACCTAGAGTTGAGAGTCCTGTAGAGCAGTGCAAAGGCCCTGGTTCCACTGTCAGTGGGTTTCCGCATAAGATAGGCAGAGATGGAGGCTAGAACTGGATTCGGCTACACCAAGCTAATACTCACAGAATTGTGGGACTTGCTAATATTCCCAGTTCCAACTAAGAGCGGCACTAGCTAACCTTCACAGTCCTATCTAGATGCGACGCAGGCGAATGTTCATAATTCTATGTAAGTGTGGCGCTTGCTAATATTCAGATTGATTTGAGAATGCAACACACATGTATATTTGAAATTGACCGGAGGACAGCGGACCAATGTTGTTTTGGATGGCGGACACAGTACCCCAGCTGTGATTCCCAGTAAGGGAGAACGGTCCAGTATGCTTTGGATAGTGGCGCTGCAGACAGGCAGGCATGTTATAAGTGAGGTAGAACAGTACAAGAGGCATGATTTGGCGGGAGCAGTGAGGAAAGGCACGTATGTTATATGTGAGGAAGAACAGGGCAACAGGTATCATTTCGCTAGAGCAGTACAGAATGTCAGGTATGTTATAAGTCGGGGATGAGCAGTACAACATGTATGTTTTGGCTAGAGGCAGTGCAGACCAGCAGGTGTGTTATAAGGAATGGAGAACTGTACAACATGCATGATTTGGCTAGAGGCAGTGCAGACAGGCAGGTATGTTATCAGTCGAGGAGAAAGTACAACATGTATGTTTTGGCTAGAGGCAGTGCAGACCAGCAGGTGTGTTATAAGGAATGGAGAACTGTACAACATGCATGATTTGGCTAGAGGCAGTGCAGACAGGCAGGTATGTTATCAGTCGAGGAGAAAGTACAGCATGTATGTTTTGGCTAGAGGCAGTGCAGACAGGCAGGTGTGTTATAAGGGATGGAGAACAGTACACCATGTATGATTTGGCTGGAGGCAGTGCAGGTAGGCAGAAAGGTATGTTATGAGGGAGGGAGACAGGCAGGTATGTTATAAGGGAGGGACAGGCAGGTGTGTTATAACGGAGGGGGACAGGGAGGTTTGTTATAAGGGAGGGAGACAGGCAGGTATGTTATAAGGGAGGGACAGGCAGGTGTGTTATAAGGGAGGGGGACAGGCAGGTGTGTTATAAGGTAGGGGGGCAGGCAGGTGTGTCATGGGGGAGGGAAACAGGCAGGCGTGTTATAAGGGAGGGAGACAGGCAGGTATGTTATAAGGGAGGGACAGGCGGGTGTGTTATAAGGGAGGGTGACAGGCAGGTGTGTGATAAGGTAGGAGGAGAGGCAGGTGTGTTATAAGGGAGGGAAACAGGCAGGTCTTTTATAGGGAGAGAGACAGGCAGGTATGTTATAAGGGAGGGAGACAGGCAGGTATGTTATAAGGGAGGAAGACAGGGAGGTGTGTTATAAAGGAGGGAGAATAGTGCAGCAGGGATGATTCGGCTGGAGGCGGTGCATAATGTCAGGTATTTACACAGCGCTTTTGAATGGGATTGTGCCATTGTAAAATGCTTTCGTAAATCAGGCCCGTGGCATATTCTGGATGGAGGGTATGTTAACTATCTAAAATTGCTCCCTCTGGTGCCGCATGGCGCTGGAGGTCTGCTTCAGAGAAGGAAGGGGAAAAGAAGAGGGGGCAGAAAAGTCTGAGAAGGTAAAAACATAAGTGCTAGTATTATCACGTTTAAAGGCACCGTGTCCAGGATGTAGCTGGTCCCAAAGGTTGTTTTCCGGCTTGGAGGTTGCTAAGCGAGGGAGGCCTGTTTGAAGAGCATGACCATCAGTTCCTGGTGGGATTGGTGGGGATCTCACTGGGGTTTTCATCACCGAGCTGAGCCTGCTGCGTGCTCCTGGACATCCCCCGCACTGCTTCCGGCTTGCTGAAGATGGCTGGCAGCACCCCATCTGGGAGATCTCAGGTTATGGATGATTTTGTAGAGGGGAGACGGCTTTGTGGGTGCATAGGGCTGCAACTTCAAGAGGCTCTGCCGGGAGTCCATTTTTGAACTGCCAAGTGGCGCCTGGGGTGTACTGGGAACCAAAAGAGGCCCTGGAAAATGTTTTCAAAGTGGCCCCATATCACACATTTTCATAAAGCCCAACCTTTTCCTATGAGAGCATTTGGAAATAAAATAGATTACCACACAAAAGAGGCCCAGGGTGCAGAGTCCTAGCAGGAAATCTCCAGAGTTCCCTATAGGCCAGTCCACCCCGGGCCAGAGTGTAGAGTCCTACCGGGAAATCTCCAGAGTTCCCTATAGGCCAGTCCACCCCAGGTCAGAGTCTAGAGTCCTACCGGGAAATCTCCAGAGTTCCCTATATGCCAGTCCACCCCGGGCCAGAATGTAGAGTCCTACCGGGAAATCTCCAGAGTTCCCTATAAGCCAGTCCACCCCAGGCCAGAGTGTAGAGTCCTACCGGGAAATCTCCAGAGTTCCCTATATGCCAGTCCACCCCGGGTCAGAGGGTAGAGTCCTACCGGGAAATCTCCAGAGTTCCCTATATGCCAGTCCACCCCGGGCCAGAGTGCAGAGTCCTAGCGGGAAATCTCCAGAGTTCCCTATAGGCCAGTCCACCCCGGGCCAGAGTGCAGAGCCCTAGCCGGAAATCTCCAGAGTTCCCAAGTGCCGCACATATGGTCCATTCATTTCAAGACCAGCGCCATTTTCACAAGCTTAGTTTTTGAACTAGCCAGGACTGGCGCAGGACAGGCTGGTAGTGGCCAGAGGATCTAACATTTTCTCGGGTGCTCAACATTTAGCGAATGCACGCAACACTCGTTTTGCCGCTTTGAATTGATGAAACGGCTCAAGCAGATTTTTTCCCAATCTGTATTATTTAAAAAAGTTAGTATTAGGCCAGAAATGAATCAGACTGTTTTTGTGTTGCAGTAAAAAGAAGGCACATTACTCCAAGTCTCGGGTTAGCCTATGTGCTTTGAGGCTACGGCTGTGGTCATTTGGCACTGTATACAACTCTTACAATCATCACCATTTGTAATTAGTATAGCGCCTTTCACATTGGTATGGGCCCCAGGCGCTGTAGGTAGAACGCCCTTGTCAGACCGAAGTCCATGTATGAGAAATTCGTCATAGGACTTTAGACAGGGTATTTTAGCCAAAGCAACGTTAAGCAGAGGTGGCCAAGTCCCAGCGAGCTACCCATATCAAGCTGGCAGTGGAGGCGTGCTTTGGGGTTAACAAGAAAGAGTGCGGGGTAGTAGGTTCATGTAATGTAACACATGCGATGGGCAGAACACCCAAGAACTTTTTGGATTTGGGATGAAGAAACAGAATGTATATTTTGGGTTTGTGAAGGGCAGAAAGCCTGGGAGTTGCAGGTCAGTAAGTTTGATTTGAAGTGGGGCAGAGCAGGGCATGTTCTGAATTTGGGTACTGTGGGCACCTATTGTAATTAAAAAGTATAATTTAATATATGGAATAATTTAGAAAAAGTAAAATCATGTGAGCTCTTGAATATACCTATACATCGCCCTAGCCTTCCCACTCATGCCTATAATGGCACATAATGGTGTTTGTTGAATTATTTCTAAGCTAAATGCTGGCCTGCTGCCATTTGATGTGCCTCATACAAGTTGGCGTATGTGCCTGCTTGTCACTGCACTATAATATATATGTTGTGTGATATTTGTATAGTACCCCTCACTGAAATAGTTTCAAGGTGTTTTCAGTTGTCTGGAATTTCGTCAGACTGTTATACGAACTTACATGATAAACAGTGCATTGCATTGCAGTAGAAGGACATTACATGATACTATACATTTATGGTATCAGTCAAATGACAATTTTGACAGAGGTGGCCAGTACTGTGTCATTATATGGACAGTTTATGCGCTGGGTGTGCGGCACCGTATGAGTTATGTCATTGAACATGTGATTGTTGGCATGAGAACCGAATTTGACATGGGACTAATATGGGGTCACGGCATAAAAAGATGGATCAAGCCACGCATATAGTTGCATATCTATCCCTAGAGCTACTGACTGCAGTTGAGGGCTCTGCAGTTACCTGCTAAACAGTAGTTCACATTGCATGCATATTGGTAAACAATGATCAAGTACCCAACAAAGGGAATTCTCTGAGTAACACTGTTATCCTATCTATCCCTAGAGCTACTGACTGCAGTTGAGGGCTCTGCAGTTACCTGCTAAACAGTAGTTCACATTGCATGCATATTGGTAAACAATGATCAAGTACCCAACAAAGGGAATTCTCTGAGTAACACTGTTATCCTATCTATCCCTAGAGCTACTGACTGCAGTTGAGGGCTCTGCAGTTACCTGCTAAACAGTAGTTCACATTGCATGCATATTGGTAAACAATGATCAAGTACCCAACAAAGGGAATTCTCTGAGTAACACTGTTATCCTATCTATCCCTAGAGCTACTGACTGCAGTTGAGGGCTCTGCAGTTACCTGCTAAACAGTAGTTCACATTGCATGCATATTGGTAAACAATGATCAAGTACCCAACAAAGGGAATTCTCTGAGTAACACTGTTATCCTATCTATCCCTAGAGCTACTGACTGCAGTTGAGGGCTCTGCAGTTACCTGCTAAACAGTAGTTCACATTGCATGCATATTGGTAAACAATGATCAAGTACCCAACAAAGGGAATTCTCTGAGTAACACTGTTATCCTATCTATCCCTAGAGCTACTGACTGCAGTTGAGGGCTCTGCAGTTACCTGCTAAACAGTAGTTCACATTGCATGCATATTGGTAAACAATGAGCAAGTACCCAACAAAGGGAATTCTCTGAGTAACACTGTTATCCTGGTGCACAGTGTATGTGATAGACACACCATGTGGCTGTCACTTCCTTTTACATTTACAGGAATACAGCATACATTCAACACATCTGAAATACTGTGCCCTTATCCATACTTAACCAGGATGCTTCATGACACAGAGATCCGCACTTATCCTAAAAGCTTTAGTCGGCTGCATTGTGGATTATCAGCATAGAAGTAATACACGACTTGCCCTATCCCGGGCCCCTTATACCACGAGCCTGATTCACAGAGCCTTTTCCTATGGGATTGCACCATTATAAACCGCTTCTGTCAATCAGGCCCTATATATCAATCCATGAAATATATATTATATTTTTAGTGTCCCAGCAATTTATAAAAACGTGACATGGCGTAGGCTGGCTTGCAGTATTCCGATCTGCCGAGTGTGGGTATACAGTCTTTATAACGAAACATTTATAACAAAGGAATATATAACAAAAATTATATAACGAAAAACATAACGAAATGTATGTGGGGTGGGGTAAAGGGTTACATCGTGTCGGGAAATGGATAGGGTGGGTTTTTAGGGTGGGAAAAGGGGCTTGGGGGCACCCCACCAAAAAAGAAAATAAATCCTTATGTTTTGTCGTTATATATTTTTCGTTATATATGTATTCGTTATTCAATATTTCGTTATAAAGACATGTAACCCCATGTGTGGTTCAGATTAATAAGTGGTATGCAAATAACAACACAGTTGGTTAGTGAAGGCATGTGTTTAATGAGTGCAAAAAGAATTTATTCAGGTAACAATGGAAGTGCTGTACTTATTCCTCTGGTGAGTTAGGCTGGCACAGGGTACATGGCTCCGAGCCCCTCCAAACTGGTATATGTGACAATAAATGCGCTAGTTTGCTGCCTACTGATGTACATGTTGATCGGGTAAGATTGTTTCAAAATGTGACAAAGGCTGTTGTTTCATATTTCGCAAGAGTGTGTTGTAACCCCATCCTCCGTCTGGCATGCTTCTTATAATTAAACTAAAAAGGCACGTCAGAAATAGACATGCTCGGGTTTTCATCTGATTGGTGCTAAGAATAATATCCCATTTTCATGTTGTGCTTCGTGGGAGATTCCTTCCACTTCATAGCGCTTTAATAAAAGGTGCCATTTTGCCCATTTTGAGGGCATTTGATTTTTGGACCATTGAAAACTGTAGGACTGATTCAGAAAAGCTAAAGTGTGAGCCTGTGCTCCGCAGGCTGAACCCAGATATCTGGTATGGGCACTTACAAATCTCGCCAGATATTATAATAATAATAATAGTACACTGCGTTCTGGTCTACTACCTCATGACAGATTTCTCCTACTTCTAAGCGCTGTAATAACAGGTGTTATTATTCTCCAATTTTATTGTAATCAATGTATTATCCTTGCATGGATGAAGTGCTGAAGCAGTGGATTGTTTTTGCTGAAAATATTGTGTGGGGCGTGGGGGGTGACATCTAAATGAATGGGGCCCCTGTTAAATGAGTGGGACAAAACGGTGTGAGAAAAAAGTTTTGGGGGGCGCACACACCCTTGTCCCCCTACAATTACACCCATGTGAAATCAAACATGCGAAGTGCAGGTTGTCCGCATGTCACAGACAAGTGCTTAATCTGTTTGCACAGACACATAGAGCAGGCCTGCTTTCCCTTATTGAAGCGATTATAAATGGGCATGGCCTTTTCTTATAAATATTATGCAATGGCTGTGTTTAGTCCTATTTTAAGTGTTTTTAATTTTGGCGGATAATGGAACCGAGGCATAAGGGGATATATATACGCCGATGGTCGCGCAAAGGTTGCGAGTAGGGAAGCCATGATCCGAACTTGGCTGCAAGGCCATCAACCAAACCACTAGACTCTGTCGGTTGAACCCCGAAACCCAGGAAGCAGTGACAAAGACAGTGGGCCGTTCTTCTGAAGAACCTTTGGCTTGTCTCGTGCTTCCTCTTTGCCCCGACACTCAGCTCATGCATTCAGAAGGTGCTCAGAGAGTGCAGGCCTCCAGTGGTGCCATCCTTCATGTGCATTCATGATTCATCGGGAATGCACTGTCAGGGTTGGACTGGGGCAAATTTGGCTCAGGTACCATTGAAAAAGTGGCCCAAGGTCAGAGATGGCAATTCATTAGAACTGCATGAGAAGTACCCATTGGGGAGCTTGCACATTCTGTTGCAAAGTGTACTTTTTTATAAAAGATTTTAATTACAGTGAATTAACTCATCAAACATTGCTTAACAGTGAATTCACTCATCAAACTTTGGTTAAAAAACTGCCCACTTTGACCTCCAGTGGAGTTGCTAGATCAGGAAAAGATCCGGGGCTACGCTAATGCCACAACTGTCGGGACTCGGGGCTAGCTAGCCTTTTGGTTGTAACCCCTGAGCTTCTATCCAGGACTACAAGCAAAAGATCCGGGGCTACGCTAATGCCGGAACTGTAGGGACTCGGGGCTAGCAAGCCTTTTGGTTCTAACCCCTGAGCTTCTATCCAGGGCTAAAATGCAATTATCCGGGGCTACGCTAATGCCGGGACTGTCGGGACTCGGGCTAGCTAACCTTTTGGTTGTAACCCCTGAGCTTCTATCCAGGGCTACAACCAAAAAACCCGGGGCTAAAGTGCCCCCAGGCTCACCTAGCAACGCCCAACTGCCGGTTAGACCAGTCCGAACCTGCACACAAGCAGGGGACTTCAGGAGGAGCGAAGAGGCAGCTTTTCGCGTGCCTGTTTTACTTTGATTCTCGCTTTCGTTGCCTAGAGCGCCGATTTCTCTAAGCCATGAAGCCAGGCGAACGCTTTCCTTTCACAGCCATAAACGCTATTCTTCAAACGCGCCATATCCGCGAAAGAAAGGTTTGCAGGTGTTAAGACGTTTTCGAGCTCTAGGTGGATCATTTTTATGAAGACCTGAAGATGAACTACAGTTATGCGACAGCATTTTATTTGTTAAATCGAGTTTCCCAGCATTGCCTGTAACTATGAACAAAGAGGGCCATTTTTAGTCTCCTCTTCAATGAATGTAAAACACGGGGCCGAGACCATTTACTGCAACGCGCAGTCGAAAATATACTTCCCCCTGGGACTCGAGACGCCCACTGCCTCCCAGCCAGGCTTTTTCTTCTGTTTTCACACCAGAATCCAGAGACTAGTGGCAGCCGGGGGCTTGCAAATTCTCACTGGAAACACCCCCTGACTAGCTTCCAAAGCACTACTCGAAATCTCAGGCAGATTTCCAAATCTAAAGGCAGTACCTCATTAGAAGTCTGGCAGGGTGAGAAAACCGCCACTTTTCCCGCACTGCCAAATTCTAATTTCTGGCGGCTTTACCTGCAGCCATTGTCAATGGAAAAGTGGCTGAGTCACCCCCCGCTTGTTGCTGGGGGCAAATCTTCCACTTTACCGCCAAAAATCCTATGGACCCCAAAATGTGGAATTACCACTACTTGTAATACTGTAGTAACCCCACAATAATTGAGATTTCGGTATTTCGGTGGATTGACCTCTGGAATTCCACCAAACCCATAATGAGGCCCACTGTGTCTTTAACTAAGGCTTTGCCAGCCAAAGACAGACAACTCTCAAAGATCTATATCCATCATGGACGTGATTCACCTCGTTAAGCACTCATAAGTGTGATGTACTGGACATGCTTTGACTGACAAAGTAATGCAGCGTTGCACTGGTTGTTTTTGTCAGCGGTGGGTTGTGTCTCCTCCTTGTGAACAGTAGGATTATGGCAATGGTTTCTTTTTCGATACATCAGAGGTGGCGCTGCAGACCTGCCACTGAGTTGAGTTGAACATTCTTAGTTTGTGTCTGATGCCCTCATTTTTACTTTTGACCCTTAGGTGGCACTTAGGCACCACCTGTATGCCGAATGTATTGCATTTGAGTACAGCCAGGAGGGAGATATGTGAGGAGGAACACACAGCTTGTGGGTGTTGTTTGGTAGTTTACCAACCTTTTAACTACCCATGGCCATGCTGATCCTTAGGTCCATTCTCACCCCTTACCTACCCACCCTTCCACGCCCTACACACATTCGCCTGGAATATCTTTGAGCTTTCTCTATCAAGCAGTAATATCAAACGTTGGCCTGCCAGCACTACGTCTGAGCAGTCTGCTGAGAGGTTGTGGGTTAATTGCAGCTATTAATACACCACTGGTGCAATAACAACGTCTTAACCGAGTGTTTTTTCAGCCACTTAATTTATATCTGTTCCTTGCATTGAAGACCTGGTAAAAACAAGAATTGAAATAGCCAACAGCTTTGGCTTCTGTATGGGTACTAAATCAGCAGGTCGAGTAATCGCACCACTTTCCAGCTCTTGCCATCTTATGTTCAGGTAGCACCATTATTCAATGCTTGGCAAATGACTATCCTATGTCTGCACAACAGCCAGAACTGTTGGCTTTGCCAATGCTTGTTTCTGCTTGTTTGGTCGTACGTCTGAATTTGACGTTATCAGAACTGGGTATGTCCAATCAGAGTATGTGGAATGTTCTGCCTTGCTGACTGGTCGAGATATCTATGTGTCCTTATTTGCCGGAATTTTCAGCCCTTCTTGTTGGGAAGAATTCCGTCCAACCTTGGAGTCCAATGGGGGCCAAAACCAGAATTACAAAGCCTGGACGCAATGACAGAGGGGTCAGATTTTTCACCTAATTCGCCATTCTGGTCAGTGGTACTGAAAACAGGGTTTTTACTCACCCGTGGCGTTGTTCGTTTGCCTTCCTCCTGTGGTGTACCAGTAAGCTGTATTTTCCCTCACATACATTTTGATGGCAGGTAAAGCCAACAGGTCTCTTGCACGATGCCAATTGCTCCATCTGCTGTAGCCTGCACACTCGACTTATACTCTAGGTGGATGACACTTGGTGGTTGGGGATATGTTTTTTAGGAAAGATCAGAAAATATGAGTTTTTTCCCCAAAGGTACATATTGGGTATCATTGCAGATTCTTATAAAGAGCACAGTCCATAGCTAAGGTTTTTGTACTGCAAAGCTCCGGCGTGCTCTTGAAAAGCAGAAAGCTTGCCCGATTATGGGGATGATTTTTGTCACAAGACTATCCATCGCCTCCATAGCCCTTTCTAGATTTGACTACTGTGACAGTCTCCTCTGTGGCCTTCCCAACTATGCTCTGGAATGCTCTGAAACTTGAGGAGACCGTCTTCGGTTCCAGAAGCACCGCAAGACCTTCCTCTTTGCTTATGCCTTCTTTCTTCCTCTGCCCTGCTGATCTCTGTGTTTCTGCACTGGTCCTCTGGCTACCCTCTGATTTTGGGCCCAGACCCCTTCCCACCCAGCTGCATACCCAAACTGCCTCCTGGCAACCTCTGCACTTGGGTCTGTTTCTGCATCCCTACAATCCCCTTAGCTGCACTTATTAACACCCGTTGTCTGTGCTTAATTCTGGCACTTGCCAACTGCTGGCCGCACAACCTGTTGTTGTTTTGATCACGTGTTCAGCACTCTCTGCTCCTCCCTTGTCCCTTGCACGTTCCCCCTTCCCTCTCCCCTGCACTTGCGTGTTCTCAATGTCACTGTGCCTAGTAAGATCGTTGTTTTGTCCTCCCTTGTACCCCTCCCTTGCCTCGTCGCACCTTGAAATACTTGCATATAGGCGCAATATAAATAAAATGTCATATCATATCATATCATATCATGCTTTTTCACCAATGGACTATGTCCTCAACTTCACAGCCCGCACACTTTTCAACCTTTGTTGCTTTAGCTCTATCTCCTCTGCCCGTCACCTAATTGGTTGGCTGTCTATGAAACAAAGAGCTAAGCATGAACCTCTTCTTGTCACCTTAAAAACTGTCCATGGACTCCCCCCCACCTATCTGCTCCTCTCACTCCCTACTGTCCTCCTCGCTCATTACGATCATCCTCGGCTCACCTCCTTGCTACTACTCAAGCCTCCTGTGCTCCCTCCCGTTTTGCACTCTCTCTCTCTCACTTCACTTCCCTACTCTGGAATGCTCTTCCTCTCCAACCTCATACTACACTAACTCTACCACTATTTAGATTCAAACTCAAAGCCCTCCTCCTTTCTGAAGAACCTGTTTCCTAGCACTCTATGTTACCCCATCGCCCTGCTTCCCTCTCTCCCTACCCTCACAGCCAACCCTAGAGCACTTTTCCGTCACCCCGCCATCCTTAATTTAGCACTGTCTCCGCCATCCTGTTCCTGTGTCATTCTGTCATGTTCTCATCCCTGGTTTATGCTTCCACCTTCCCCTGCAACATCTGGGCTTCAGGTCACATTCTTTCAGGACCCATGTCCCCCGCTCTGTTATCAATGGTACATTCTGAAGCGTTTGTGTGTCAAAAATGCATTGCTTTCCTGTGATTTCTATAAATAAAATAAATAAATAAAATGTGTCAAGCACACTAGTTTGTTGTCATACAACCTGACGGTCTTTCAGAAGATGCATGTGGGGGTGGGGCAGAGGGTCTTGAAAGTGATGCAGCAGTGGACAGGAGGCCTGTAGAAATGTCCATGTGGGTGGGTTTGAGTCCCGAGGCTTCCCCCGAATGAGTGGTCCGCCGGCCAAGTTCTGCATCCACGCATCTGGGAGATCTAATGTTTGGGCAAACCATTGGAGATCTTGCATGGTCGCGTCAGAAAAGTGTGTTGGGTCCCACTTCATGGCTTGAGGGTCATGATTGGCAGCGTGGGCATGTGTAGGTGGAGGTACGAGTTGGATATGCTAACTACGAAGCCAAATATTGTATCAGGAAAATGCTTGTGTGTCAGTAAAATGGATGACTACATTGAGATTGATGGGAAATCCAGCGTCAAATGAAAGGACCGGCAGTGATTGTTTCATACCATTACTGGACTGATAGTGACAACAGCTGGGGGCCTTATTGCTGGAATAACTCTAAGCCAATTTTAAATATTTTTAATTTTAAAAAGTATATATTTTTGTAATTAACTTTACTCATCTGTGTTGTCAGAGACATGCTGGTAGCTACCCAATCGGACGAAAGCTCACACATAAAGAGCCGTATGATGGGAATGTATGTCTACATTCGATAAAGTCATCTAATTGTGGCGAATTTGGGTCTATTCTATTCTATTTATGCAAAGGGTAGGAAGGCCAGGTAGAACCGCTGTTCTTAAAACACAATTATACCCCACAAATTGCTTCTTCTGCCGAAACTGTGAAAATTGTTTGCCTCAGATGACCCTTTGTTTGGCTGAAATGTATTGGGACTGAGAGGGCGTCCCTTTCCATTTCCCTGCTCGTCTTTTCTCTCATTTTATCTTTCAATGTCTTCGGCTGCCTCTCAATACTTCCCAAACGATTCCCTGTTTATTTCAGGAATCACTCCGGAATTCGTCATCAATTAATTTGTCTTTGGGACTTCGTCCGAATTACCTGGGGAAATATCAATAGCATGAACATTAACCCTTTAATTAGAGTCATTCAACCCCCTCCTCCCCACAGACCCACAGTTAAGACGTAATGCCCGCCACGGTTCTCCTTTCACTGGGCCTCATTACAAGTTTGGTGGTAGCATTGCTGGTAAAACCGGCAGGCTGCCTGCAAATGTGCACATTTTTCTGGCCCCTGGCAATGGGGAAATACAGGGCCATTACAACCCTGGCGGACCCGGTATTTCCCATATGGCTCAATGAGATTGGGGAGGCCGGTAGCACCAGCACCATTAAGAATGGTGCCGGTGCTACTGGCAGTGACTGCTCGCGGGTGATGGTACGCCCACCAGGTCAGACGGGCGGGAAGGCACCTGTGAACAGAACTCATTGTTTGCCGGTCCGGTAACAACGGTACTGGCAAGCTTACCGGTACCATTGTTACCGGACCGGCAAACTTTATAATGAGGCCCACTGCCTCCCTTGTTGATACTTTGGGGATGGAAATATGGACTTTCACACTTTTGCCAACTGTGCACTTCCTGCATACTGAATACACACATACACGTTTCTGCATTCACAAACAGGTGTCCTGGGCCCACATTACTTGCTTTGTTGTTAAAATCCCTACAATGTAATAATGATGTTGACCGCTCAGATAGCAAACTCTGCACCCCCAGGCGTTCTCTAGAGCTGTGTTAAAATCTTCTTTGGATGATCGCATGAGGAAACTGATCATTATTGAAATAGAAAATTATCACAGCATTAGAAAATAAAATCTTTCTATCCCTTGAGAAATTTATGGGGACCATTGAAAAGTAGTAATTAAAAGAAACAATTGGGGATAGCAAGATAAGATAAGGTAAGATATGTTCTTCAATAGGTTCCAGCAAAGATAACTTTTAATGTACGCAGATATTAGCCAACATAGAGCCGAACTGAGCAGCGGGCTGTCCTACAGGAAAAAGCAAGAATTCCTACTTGGAAAGAAGCAGTCCCAAGTTAGGTGGTTGATAAGTGGCTGACTTTTCCCCGCCCCTATTTTTTTTCTAATGTCCCAGAAATGTTGAGTAATCTAATGATTTTCGCCTTTGATCAAATAATGTTCCAAAACCATGAAGTTAAATAAGAAAAAGGGTTTTAAATTATAGGATATGATTGCTTTCTCTTAATTGATGACAGAGTTCTAATGAAAGCGACTGAAATTGCATGACCTCCATCAACCACCACAGTAACCACTTTCATGTTTTCCCTCTAGCCTTAAGCTGCAATGAAAATGACGGCGATCACATGGACAGGGACCAGTCGTACAGCTCGAGCCAGAAAACAAAACGCATGCGGACCTCTTTCAAACACCACCAGTTGCGGACAATGAAGTCTTATTTTGCTATCAACCACAACCCCGACGCCAAGGACTTGAAGCAGTTAGCGCAGAAGACCGGCCTCACCAAAAGAGTGCTACAGGTAAGACAAGAAGAACAATTCAATGCTTTAAATGTGGCCGTGCCCACACCAACCTCACTTTACTAGTTATTCACAAGTTTGATGCACAGCAACCAAACCTCATCAATGAGGTTCCAGGCGATCAATTGGTGTCTTGGATCCTCTTGAAAGAACAAATTCATCATTCCCTTTCGAATGCAGCATATTAAGGAGTGACCTCTTTTTTAGAATTGTTCTAGATCAGAGATCTGCAACACGTGGCTCTTGAGATGTCGGAACTAGGACTCCCATGATTCTGTACCATTGACAACACTGGTTTGGGCCCGTGGGAGTTGTAGTCTAAAACATCTGGAGAGCCAAAGGTTTCAGCCGCCTGCTCTAGATTATAGAATCTCCTGTGTAAGACACCCAAGCTATCCCAGTCATGCTTGCTTCCTTGCTGCAGTTAAAGACATATCAGCCCTGATGAGCAACCTTCTGCCTATACCAACACTGTCAAACAGTAGCATTGTTTCTTAATTAGTACTGGGCGAAGGAACAAGCAGACCGATGTTGTAACCCACAGTTTTCCAATTAACAAAATGGTTTCCTACTTGGCAAATCAATATTTATCTCCTTGTGCCTCAGTCTCATTGCCTGCCATATTTTGAGCAGAAACTACCACGGTCGAGTTCAGAGTCGCTTGCCACAACAGACAGTTATTGCCTGGGTTCACAGGCGTTTAATAAAACAATTGCACCTTGTCTGTAAGAGTAGCGGTGGGATTTGGTTTTTGGCCTAATCTAGAACACAGAGTGGAAGAGAAGGGTCCAATTGTTTTTTGTGGCTTAAGTTAATATTTTGATTTTGTTTATGGATGGATTTTTTCTTCTTTTTTTTTTTCTAATTTCGAACGTGTTTTTTATTTTCTCATTTCTTACGTGCACCCTAGCTTTAAAGTCAAAAGAGCGCTGTGCAACGCCATAAACAGTAAAGCAATACGCATCTAATAAAGGACTCATCAAAATAGAAGAAAACCGAAAAAAACATGCAATCAAAAATAAAAGAAAATCATATCAATAGCGGCAAGGCAAATAAAAAATATATCAATTGAATATTTAGGAATGAGCTCGAGTTGCCATGTCATATCAGATCATGTCATATCAGATCATATCATATCAGTGAGCCAGACGATATTTCTCCAAATCTTTTTAAAAGTTGAACAGTGGAGAGGCCAATCGAAGGGGTCCAAGCAGCGGCTGACGGGAACGTGGTGCAGTTGCTTGAGCTGGACACCGGTAGTGGAGAAAGCTGGGAATTTATAGGCAAAGATTTCCGTACAGGCCACGCCTGTCATGCGTCTTTCACCTGTGAAATTTCATAACTTAGTCGACACACAGATGTGTACTGTGGTCTCACCCAAGTGGCTCCTTTGGGGACCCGTAGAGGGAAGCATTTTGATAAGAAAATAAACTATTTGAAGGCAAGCATTACCCTCTCACAGGCAGAAGATATCCTTTCGACCGTGCCTCAATAAATGTGCCTGTGGATCACCAACCAATATTTGTCTCATTCTTTCAGACCACGGAACAGGTTTAATAGCATCTCCCTGTTCCTGAGAGCCGCTCCTCGCTTTTATATCCCACTAGTGTCACTATAACACCACACTGACCCCCTTTCAATTAAGTGGCCGCGAAAGGACCCCCTCACCAAATATATTTCTGGGGCTTATGGATCTGCTTAGATATACATGCATTATATGGGCAACCAGTGGACTATTGGTCACAGGTTCAAATCCCAGTAGGCTTACTCAGTCCTTCATCCTTCTGAGGTCGATAAAATGAGTACCATTTAGATGGGTAGATAGCCCCCAAGGGGGTCAAAAGGACACTCTACAAATACAACAGTTAAGTTAGAAATACCCAGTAATTACAGGCCAGGTTTGGAGGACACCTCCTCTACTGCCCATATTGGCTTTAAACATAGAGTATCGCCTCGACAGATGGAACAGCCTACCCTACAATAACATAATCCTGTGTGCATAGGTCAAGGGAGAATGCAGAAGGGGGGATTGGCCAAGGAGAACCTTTCTCTAATGCTTCCAGAAAGTTGAAGCATTAGAGAGCTACTGGCCTCTTCTCTCAATGAAACAAGTTTAATTTCTGAACAGCGCAGCAATAGAGACCCCATCTAAAATGTCAAATAATGGAACATGTGTTCTGACTTATTTTTGTTACCATTTTTAGTTTAAACTCTGAGGTGTCACTTTAGAGACACCCCTACAAGCCTAAACTAATCGTATATAACACGTTTGCTATAGTGGCACTCTTTGATGTCATTTGAGGAAGGATGCATTCTTTTGATCTGTTATGTCAATGAAGTAATTGGACATTTTAAGAATGCTTTGGTATCTCCACTCCTTGTTGTATTTGCTGGCCATTCAGTTCTGGCTACAAAAACAGCTGTCTGCATGGTAATAGGCTACTTGCAATCATGCAGCCGAGACTTTCAAAGACTCATATCGAATTTAAGTGAATTAAAACAGCTATTTCTGCATGTTGTTGCATCCAGGTGAATGGTTACTAGTTAATTGCAGCTATCAAAAAGATTATAAAAGGTATTTTAACCCGGTGTTCCGTCAGCTGGCTTATCACTAAGCATTGCCGCATCCGACCACGCAGCAATTACTTAAAGTGGTCAGCTAGTTTATCATTTTTCATTTGGAGGGAAAGTGTAAAGTCTGCTTTTGTTTTGGTTTGTAAAGAGAAGTTAAAGATCAGTCATAATGTGAAATTTTTTTTTGAGCTGAGTCATAGAAAACTCCTGTCTGCCTATAGAAAAGCCCGAACTGTTGGCTTTACTAATGCGTGTTTAACTTTCTCAGAGAGTTTCTGGATGACCTCAGCTGTCACTGCAGTAATGGCAGCCCCCTGTGTGATGTCATTTCCTCCTGCTATTCTCTGTTCAAGGGAAGCAGGTCAGCTTCCACTGTGATGTCATTTCCTCCTAGCTTTACTGTTCTGTTACCATGGCCTTTTGTTTGATTTTCTGCTTTTCAAGAATAATGAATCATTTAGAAATTCTGAAAAATTTAAGTTTTAGACTAAAAGCGAATTGAGGAGTATTTTGAAATAGATTTTTTAAAAAAACAATATTTTATAAAATAATTTATAACAGCTGGAGTTATTTTTGTAAAATTAACACTTTTTTAAATTTGATGATCCAATTTGTTTTTTAAAAAAAAGTTATCTGATCATCTCTCTGCACATTATTTATTTCTAAAAAAATATTTTTTCTCGGGTCAGAAATTTCAAGTGAAATGCGGGTGATCTGTAGTTCACCAGCAAAGCACAGTTTGAACAATCAACCAGCATTTCTGCTTTTGCTTGGTTTACATTTGCTGAGTTTTGGCTGTCACTGCAGCAAGGCAGCTGACTAGTGTGCCATCAATTACTCCTGACTTTAGAGTTCCGCCATTTCAGGAAGGACCGCCCCACTCCCACCCCTCGTAATGTCATGACCTCCCGGTGGAACTGTAGACACTTTTGTTACACTGTAACACCACTTTCAGAAATGCCCTGATCGGGGCGGTATCTCGTTGCCTACTCACGATATACGACGACAAATTAAAACCAACATAAAATTGCAACAACGAACCCAACAAAACCGGTGAAATGAACTGTTCACAAATTTGAGGGGAAAGTAACCAAGAGGAAAAGAACAGCTCAATAATACCAAAAAAACACGAAATGACTAAGACTGGCCCTTGAATGTACCTTGCCAACAGCGCGCAGATGGAAGGAATTTGCTGACGCAGGGGAACTGTGCAATGCATGGCAGAACATGAAATGTCGGTGAAATACCTTGATGCAATTTGGAAACAAAAGCGTTTCTTTGTGTCCGAATTATGCTGCATATTTTGTGCATCTTTCTTGGGTCCAAACCCCAGAGACTTCTTAAGAGTTTTACAGGCCTGCAGAAATTCTTCTGGGCCCAAAAGGATCAAGGGATCAGGGATTGTATTACTGTGGGCTGCCAATCAAACTGACCCAAAAGCAAAGACGTGGCCTCTGGGGGAAAGATACTGTGATGTTTCTAGCCTAAAGCGCCTAAAGGTAAACCACAATACTGTGGCAGCAAGCGCTATATTGAAATATTCAGCTCTTTACATAGCATCTAGCCGCAGCCTTTGGACCATTTGTAACTTTTTCAAATTTCAGGTGATTTGGGAACAGAGGCACAGAGACGTCATTTGCCTAGCATCACACAACGCGGTAGGGGTATCTAGGGTTTGAATAATTGGTTGGGATTTCCAGTGAAACAAGTTCACTTTAATAATCCGAAGGAGGAGCAGGGTACACATTCTAACGCAGGGGCGGACTAATAGCCCCTTCCATTCTGCCCATGTACTTGTCTGCTGCAAAACGGAATGCTTAACTTTGTTCCAAGTTCTATCTTTGTTGGCCCACTGTCTCCCGTGAACCGGAAGGTCTAAGTAGCTCAGAATCTTGGTAGAATTTCAAACCTTGTGCCAGATAATAGCGACTGGATATCGCCATCTATTTGTAAAACATTGGGTGCTTATCATGAGGGATATGATTGGTTATTTATAACACCCTTAATACCCTGAGGTTTCTAACCTGTGTTGCTTCGTGTTGTCTCGTTTCCAAGGAAAGCACGTTGCCACAGAGCTATCCTCCCGAAACAAAACAGTGTGAGATGGAGTTCCTGGTGTAGGTGAAAAGTGGCCCTAATGCTTGTCCAAGTGCAGAGGTTTAACAACGAAGAACGCATGGGGAAAGTGGCTAGATCACACCGTGTATCACACCGTGTATGTGCATGACGAATGGCCGGGATTCATTAATAAAAAGGAAGCCCTAGCAGCCCCATCCCAATTAAAGCACTGAGAAATGGTCTTTCTATTTCATATCCCCAGCCAGCCTTCCTGCTACTCTCTGTGAGGTAATTTAATAGGCTTACAGACAGTGGTCGAAGTGTACAAAAAGAAGTAGTGGAACTATGCTCCCTGCTGGCCTCCCCCCACCACCCACAAACCCCATCACCAAGCCCGATCCCACGTATATTCCAAACCCCCAAACAAGCCCACCTGCGGTTTAAGGGAATGTTCAGTGCACTGCACTAAGTGCATGTTTCAACCTCTTCCTACACTTTTATTTTAATGCAAAACCATTCCAGAACGGTTTCTTTGTAAAATACAAGAATAGGAACAGTACAACCTATAAAAAAAAAGCGGATGAACACTGCTCCCAACCGCTCACGCCCTCTTCCACCACTGTTTAAAGACAAGGGAAGATGGAAGCGTCCAGGATGTGTAGGAGCTGTACGGATTACAATGTACAAAGTTTGCAGAGCTGCATTAAATATACATCTGCAGCTCGGCAGTGTCCATTTTTCAATATTTTTCTCTTCACTCGGGTCGTTGTTTGAAAGGAATAGATTGAGTATTAGGCAGGGTGAACAGATTTTCAAGACAAAAAAAAGGGACGGCGAACACCATAAGAGAAGGACTCCCCCCTCACACTACCCCCTCATTTCCAGCACTGCTCCTCCTGCTCCTATAAATTGCACGCTTTTGACAGTGGATATAAATAAGCTTATTAATAATGAAAGAGTTTTTCCTTTCATACATGTTACAAGCCTTGCTGTTCATTCTTCTGCCATCCTGTCCTCGTGGCACAATCAGATAATTCATGTGCCTGGTACCTGTAAGTTTGGGAGTTCGAGTCCACCCTACCATGGCAAAATGATGTGTCTATTTTAATGTATACATACTTTATAATTGTTGCCGACCCTCCCTTTCCACAAAAAACGGTATTGAGTCTAAAAAAAAAAAAACTTTTGGGACGGAGGATCCAATTCCAGGGCTTTCCCGGCAAAACCGCGTCATCTGCTCACCCTATTATTATGGGAACTGAATTTTGAGATTATTTTCAAGGCTTTACAAAACACAATTTTAAAGGAAAAAACAAAAATGCCACCGTAGTAAAAACGACACGAAATCCAGAAACTAGATCCAGGTAAACAACGAATGTGTTGAAGAAACGACAAAGCTCCCATAAACCAAGAATACACCTTTAATTTAAAATATTACAAAAACACTTTGCAAATCAGGCTCAATGCACTGCAATTGTAATCGGTTATTTATAAGAGGCGGGCCAGTGGATCGACCCTGTGTTGCTCTGCATCAGCTTGCTTCCAAGGCGAGCATGATACCCCTGAGCTATCCTCCCGTGGATGCACGTGATCTAAACTGTGTGTCCATGTACATGAATAGCTGGTACTAAAATGAGTACTGCGCATGGAGGCCATGTAGACATTGACCATTGTGTGATATGGCCAGCACACTCAATCTCAATGTCTTCAAATTCTAGTCCAGAGATCTGCAACCTGTGACTCTGCAGATGTTTTGGGCTATGACTGTTATCATTGCTCACCATTGGCTTTGCTGGCTGGGGCCGATGGGAGTTGTAGTCCAAAGCCTTTGGGAAGGATAAAGGATTCAGACGAATGCTGTAAACACTGTCTATTTGAAACAGGGAACAACAACATAACCCAAAACGCCCCCGCCAATAAACAAATCCCTGGCCATAGCAGAGCAAAGACAGAGGGCCTGATTCACAGAGCGTTTTTCAATGCTATTGCACCAATATAAAACGCTTATATAATATAATATAATCAGGCCCCGAAAGAGGGACTGCATAGAGAAGATATAACTTTCTGATGAATTCTGAAAGTGGCATGCACGGCCGCAGCCATGCGATTCATTGCCGGCTTGCATCCGCGCCGTAACGCCTCCCATATTGGGGACACTAAGCTAACTGCACCTGGCCATGGGTGCAAGTCCAAAATTAACTGCAGAGAATGTTTCTGGGCATGCTGCATCCATTGTGACACAGGTCAAGTAGGGGTACAATGGCATTTTGAGTTACTAAATTGTGAAATGCAATTTCCAATCCTTTTAAGATTAGGCTGGTTGTGTTTGTGCCTTTGCATTCCATCATATTAATGTCTAGCGAAAGAGACCTTCGGCTCTCTCACAGAGCTAATGTAGCTCTAGGAATAGTGAATAGGGTTTAGGGAAAATTGAGACAAAACCGACACATTAGTGCACAGGATCACACAGTTTGGTTTAGGGGGAAACTGGGATTAGAACCTAGTTATCATAGTTCCTCAGTAATCGCCTAGACCACACCCCCTTCAGGAGTTGAGGCAAAGAACAAGGAAGTCGCTCTCGAAACATATTAACGGCGTGACATAACACACAGCACATCACTTGCAAGTCCATTCTGAAGTGCCTGAATGCGTGAGTATCTAGTGAGGATGTTTTGCCTGTAGATCTATCTTGTGTAAATTGGGAAGCTAGCTCAGTGAGTTAAGTGTTTTCCCGACACCTACAGCCATCCTGCAGTTCACAAGTTTGAGGCCCAGCACGGCCGACTCAGCCCTCCAGCTTTACAAGTTAAGATATGAGCATCATTAAACTAGATAATAAAGCCACCTGTTATTAAATTACTTCAAGAGGACTCTCGCACGGCCAATATATTAAAAAAGTCATCCAGGGCAGCTGTTGACCAGGTTCCCAGCCTCAGAAAAGGTGCTGCATATCTTATATAAGTAAACGCAAAAAGAAAATGATGAGTCACATTCAATCCAATGTCCAATCAGACCTCAGCATGCATCCCTCACACAAGATATGACCGTATGTGATGATTGACATCTGCAATTGCCCGCCTATTATCTGAACTGTATGAGAAATGTGGAACTTTTATCCATGGGGGAAATGTTGCAACTTATTAAAAATAACATTTAACATGAATGAATTAAAGGCAGTCGTTTTGAGCTGTAAAGGATCCAGGGTGATTTAGGAATGCTATGGTGTTTGTTATGGAAATATTGCCTTATAGATCAAAGGATTGGTCATTATTGTGAGTTATGGACCACAAGTTGGGAAAAGGACATCATCCCATGCAATAATGACCCCTCCAAAAGTCTATAAGGCTACTAGTACAGAGTGATGATAGCAATCTATGCCTTGCTGTTTTGGTGGTGAAGTTGGTCGAAATAAATACTCTTAATAGTGAGTAAAGTAAACAGACACACTGAGTTAGAACACTAAATGGTACTTTATCTTGTAGTATTTAACTAACAAGATTGCCACCATAAATGAAAAAAAAATCAGGTTGCAAGCTATTAGCCAAACAACATTCTTTCTTGCCCCCACAGTTGTCCACATACACACAACACCATTTCTTACTTGCCAAGAGTCAATTATAACCAACCAGTGGTAAGTGGCGAGTGCACATTTTGAGTCCTGAATTAAATTAAGCATTTTAATTGCAAACCTGGTTGAACTCGAACAGTCTGAATATGAGCATGTTTTCAGTTTATTGTATAATTAAGAGTTTTTCAAGAAAGTGGAACCATTTTCCCATGATTTAGTTTTCTCTTTGGGACATATATTGGATGTTCCAAAGAAAAGTTAAACGTTTTCTCAGGTGTCACAATCTGCCTAATGAATATCGCACAGTAGAATTGATTTGCTGTTTGTAGATGATCCGAGCATATATCCACCTAATTGTCATCGCTTTCGATGGGACAGCAGGGATGATATCACTAATATAACTCTTTTGTGGATACAGAACTTCCCACTATGTGTCTAAAATAAGGACGATCCATGCTGAAATTTGTTACGTGTCTATGTGTTCAGTAACAAGGAAAATAAAATTCAATAAAAACATATCTATGTATTTTAAAATATATATCTCTAAATCCAAGAACAAGTAAATATGAAACTATGGAAACGAACCAAAACTTAATGGAGCTATACACAAATTACCTATGGCTCAAGATATATACAGGAAAGGACATTGGGAAGGGAGAGACAAAAACGACAGGCTCTGTTCATCCACATCTACCAACGGAGTAAATAAGGGGATAAGGAATTCAAGCTAAGGTACGAAGAGAAACAAGTTAAATAACAATCATGTCTATAGCTCTATGAAGGCTTTTGAGCGTGTGAGATATGCAATGCCGCCAACAAATCATCTTATCACTTGGCGGACCATCTGTTGCCATTCCGATTCTTAAGATGTTTATCCAGGGATCTGTGAAAAAAATGATATAGACCTGCACAGCTTTCTAAGTGTTGTTCAGCTAAAACCTCACAGTGGGTGATCACATGAAAAAGGCATTCATATCTGCTGTCTGTGGAGCTGACTGCTCAAATAATTTAACTTCGATATCGCAAATCAACTAATTTCAATTACGTTTATTTTCCAACTGCCACTATGTTTTTGTTTATTTTGCAGTAACCAAAATACGTTCTAATCTTTTTCCTGTTTGCTTATTTCAGGTTTGGTTCCAAAATGCAAGAGCTAAATTCAGACGGAATCTCCTACGCCAAGAAAACACAGGAGTTGATAAGACGTCAGATTCCACGCTACAAGCAGGGACGCCGTCAGGCCCTGCTTCGGATATTTCCAATGCCTCAATGAGCCCGTCCAGCACCCCCACCACTTTAACTGACTTGACTAACCCCACTATGCCGACTGTGACCTCCGTCTTGACGTCAGTACCCGGTGGACTCGAAGTTCATGAGTCGAGAAGTCCATCACAAACAACTCTCACAAACCTTTTCTGATGACCCCTTTTGAATAACCTCTTTAAAAAAGAAATGACCTTTAGTCAAATTCCAAGTGTATTTTAATAGAGGCTTTGTACAATGGACTAACTACATTTTGGAACCATCTTGGAAACAGAAGGAACCATGTTCTTCTGGTATTACGACAATAGACTGAAGAATGACTTGGAACATCTTACTACAACACAACATTTGTGTAACTGTACAGTTTTGTGGACTGAGCAAGGGAAAGAACCATTAATTTAAGTTGGCTGAGGCTTCTGTATTTTCAAAGACTGCCATGTGCCTTATATACTGTATTACCTGGATCATCCAAATTATGCGTCCACCCCCTCTCTGTATATTTATGACCAGAGCAAAGTTATTGCAGGTTTCTTACTTTGACTAGTTCTACACCCACCACTGTTTGCGTCACTGTTTCAAACTTTTCAGACAAAAGTTTGCGCTAATATATTCATTTGTCAACTCTGAACCGTAATAAAACCACTCAGAAATCGTTTCAACAACTACAGTTAAATCTAGTATTAATTCAATTTTTCAGATACGGGGACTTTATTTATTAAGGCTTGTGAATTGCCTAAAGAATCCAATAAATATAGATAAAATTAACTGGAAAACTGAAAGAGGCAGTACAAGGCATTTATGCCTTAAGGTCAGTCACTTCAATCTATAATCTAAATTGCATAAAAGGTAATGGAAGTCATCATTGTTGGCTGGAATTACAGAAGAACTGGAAACCATCCGGACGATCCTTCGGGAGAAGATGTTTTTTCGAGAAGCATTACGGTGTGACCACTACTGCAATTCATTATTTTAGTGAGACTTAATCTCCCCCAGAAAACACATATAAAGCTGTATTCCCAGGGCAGTTAAGCGAACCCCTCCAATCAATTGATGAAGAAAACGCTAAGCAAGCATATGAAAGTCCAATATTGCTTTCGTCAGCCTCTTTGTAGAAGAAAGTCTTTTTAACATTGCTCACCAAGATACAATCAGACTAAAATAAAATAGAGAACTACACCCTTTTCCCTAGCTAGTTTAATTTATGACCTCGAGAAACAAATTCAGAAAACAATGTTGTATTAATATATGGCCTCCCGTGTTGTTTTAATGTATTGGTTGATTTTTGAAGCTATAAAACCAGGCAAGGACCTATTGGTAATAGATACTAATAAAATGGCTGTTTCTTCAACTTATTTGGTTATTTCTCATTTTGTTGAATTTCAAGTTTGATAATTGTTATATTGCAATATGTGTTATTGTTTCAGCTATTTCGCGAGAAACCTTATAGAATATCGATACCCAGGGGATGTTTTCTTTAGCTATATAATGACTCGGGCTTATTACTCTAGCAATTTTCTCAAGCAGACATTGTTGAACATAGCATTTGTATAAAGTGATATTTTGGCAGTGGCTGGAAACTATGCCACTTCAAAAGCAGGAGATTGATTTGTGATCATAGTATAAACAGAGTAAAATCAAATTCCCCTCTTTGAAAGGATATATGATTTCAAAATATCTTTCTAGTTTTACACCATTTTAATGTTTATTCAGAGCTCAGTTAGCCACAATGTTCTACTCTGTGAGTGCTTCATTGGCTTGCTCTTCAAACTGGAAGGGACAGAGAAAATACTTGTTTTAATTTTACGTTTCCTTAGGGCTTTTGCAATGCATTTGTTATAAACACTACTTTTTCCTAAGGGGGAAAGTCTTTGGGAAACAGTGTTACATTACAAAGCTGTGTTTGACTGATCAAAGATTATCTAGTGATAATTGTAAACTTAATTAGCTGGGGATACGTCATCAACATTCAAGTGTCATATCAACCTCTGTAAAATATATTTAATTGACATCTCGAGTTAGGAGACATTCTACAATCTTACCCAAAATATGTTGGATAAGAAGTGAACTTACCCATTATCTCATTGAAGAGAAGAGTGCCGGCCTTGTTCACGATTCAAGGTTGTTGTCAAAGCATAGAACCTATTTTTCAGATAGTTGATCCTTCTGTCAGTAAAAGACAGCTAATGCCTTTCATGTCTTCGACGTAAAAACGTACAATGCATGTATTGGGCATGTAATAAGGTACAAAAATAAAGTACAAACATGTTTACAATTAGAACAATAATCTGTGAGCTTTAAAGCCACAACAAAGATTTTAACCAGGTTGCAGAAAAATAATGGGGTCGGAGAAAAGAAATGTGGGTGCGACCTAAATTGTTCCCTGACCCATTTGTTTTCTGCAACATGATTAAAAGCCTTGTTGTGGTGTTGCTGCTCACACATGTTTGTACTATTTTGAACCATTTTCGTATCTTAGATGGAAATTGTACATTCAATCCAGCTATGCAATCATAAAATACTGTTCTTAAGTGGCGTGAGTGTATGCATATATATATACAAATATTGTACTGTTTATGGTCCTACCACTGGCACAGCCTCATAGTTCATTTTGATAATACTAGCCACAAGCACATTAGTTAACAAGATGTAAATAAAGACAGCATTATGGAATCTGCAATACTCAAGGACTTCCTCCCCTCCTTTAAATGGAACTTCCGCATGAATGCCCCCCTCCCCTACTTGTCTCTCTCTAACATTTACTGTCCTGCTTATGTACTATATTCTTCCCGTGTTCCTAAGTTACCTGCGCCTTGATATTTACGGGGTTGGGCGCAATAAATAAATAAATAAAAGGAGCTTCTTATCATATAACTACTGCTCATCTCCAAATTGGACATCCCATTTTAAATTCTCTTCCAAGGTAACTTTCAAGACATTTCATGGAAACAATATCTTCCTCGTTAAAACAGACTTTAGGTGCAAGATTCTTTGTTCTGAACATCACAATCCGACATCAATTAGACAATTAAATACCTCTAGAATTGAGAATTTGGTAAACGTAAGCTCCCAGGCAGAATTGGGAACAATGTGTTCATTGAGGAATGGTATAGGCCGATTTCTATCCAATACTCTAAACAGGCAGTACTTAATAGGAGGAAAACTCAACATTTGGGGCTAATGCACAAAATCCTACAGGGGCAGTGTGGCCACGATTCAAGGCCAGCAGCCACTACAGGTGGGTCGAGGGGTCAAAGGTTATGCCCCAGCCAAACGGACTACAGAACATAGTCAGAGTCCAATATAGATGATTTGTGGGACCTGGGGAGCGGGAGAGGGCAGGAGGGGATGGTCGATGTTGACTGTTGACGTTTTAAACTGTCCATTGGTTGAAATCCATATTTTAAGGTAATTATGTAATTTCTGTGAATTACAGATAATTTATGTATGGGCCTTGAAACTACAACTGTTTGTTCAATTAATCTTGGGAAGCATGCGATATATGAACATATTACAAAGTCGGAAATAGTGAGTCTAAATGTATGTTTAAGTTGTACTACCTATAGGAAGATCACTTTGCACATGACTTTAATTGTGTTGCTGTTCAACAAAGCTGCACAAATATTTTCAAAATGAAATATACATCCACTATGAATTATTTTAGAAAGGTTATGAGGGAAATCACCTACAAACTTGACAAGAGGCTGTAGGGGAAAGCACCCCCGCCTCTAACCATAACCCATCATTAACATACCCATTTAGTTTGCTTTACAATGTGTAATACCATTTGATCCTTGGATAGCTATATATCTATCATTGTATTTAATCTGTACATGTTGCAAATGCCTAGATGGGGAACCCAAAACAATATCACAACAATTCATCACATTATTACATATTACAAATGTGGATTGATAAAGTGCAAGTGCGACAGTCTCGACAACTGAATCCTCTTACAATCCACTTTAAAGTGCCAGTACAACAGTATTACATGTACAGTACAGCAACACATCAATACACATATTCTTTAAATGTGACAGACATATACATTGCCATTCTCAATGACAATCTACAACAGTTCAATTCTATTGCACAAATCCAAAAAGCTGTGAAGTGGTCAAAATTAATACTTGAACTATTGTGCTGGCACTTTGTAGAGTATACAAAATGGGTCTGTTAATGTTGTGTTATGAGGGATATCAAACATTTCATTTCCATAAGGAATGTTTTTCCTCTCACCTATAGATAACTGCTGGGCACATTTACATGAAACCTGTGCAGTAATCTGGTGTCGGGTCCCCAATCCAAAGCTTCACCGGGTCTGAAAGTTTGTTTGGACGTTCAAACCACAATTGCAGACCCTGACTGGTCCATTTTGTTACAGGCCATGATCCTGAGTAAAAGTCAATCTTAATGGCTACTTGAAAGAAAGCCATTCTCATTAGTCAGTTCAGTGCTGAAGGATTATGAGGAAGCCACATTTTGGTTTGCACATTTTACATCAATTTCAATGATTCTTGGCTGTACATAAAATAAAAAGTGGCATTTGAAGTCTTTTGGCCAAGCCTTGGTGGGGCAGTGGGTGCCCCACAGGGGTATATTATCTCCTGAAAGCATAATAATACCTTCATTTGTGAACAGCGTTATAGCCCTTTCTGTCTCTGTTTATTTGGAGTTGCAACAGAACCTGGTCTGTGGACTTGGAGCTTTGCCTGCAAAGCTGCTGCTAGGTGTGGGCTGGGTCTCTGCCTCCACAGCCCCGGGCTTGTGGCCCAAGAGCCAGGTACAAGCTGGGTCTGAACTCCACTTTCAGACCCACAGGCGCATTGACACGGTTTATTACATAGCACATGCCAGCCAGGGAACTCCTTCCCCTACAATAAATGTGGACAATAAAACACTTTCATTTTTAGTATAGTACGGATTATTTTTGAGTAGGTCTCCAACCCGTCTCGCACCCAACCTCCACAAACACCCTGTGTCACAATGGACTAGGAACTAGGCCGGTGTGTATCAATAAGATATTTATTAATTTATTATTTAATGAAAAAGGAAAATCAACCAATTACACAGCCACCAATGTTGTGGCAACACAAAATTCAATAATCTATACAAAACAACTAGGTTAAGATATACTATTACAGCTAATTTCGTTTTTTAATGGCAGAACAGAGAAAGAACAATTTACCACAAAGTGATAGTGCCTACAGTTAAGTGCTCCCCCTGCAACACTCACCCCAAACATCAATTTGGACTTGATTCCTTTGAATGGAAGGCAATGGCTAGGAGTAGGAATATAGAGGGAAAATCGGTTTTGAGTTGAAGCCCACCACCATAAGATGGGAAGCCAGCAAAGAATTGGAAAACCCATTTTTGGAGCGAAAGGGAAGAATGGGGTTTTTATTATTTCTCACAACTGCTAAGGGACAGCATAGAAGACAATTTGTATTGCTTACATTTAGGAGATTAGGCAAAGTTATTGAGAATACTGATCAGCACACCAGGGAAAATATAAATAGAGTAGGAAAATCGGTTTTAGGAAGATAGCAAATGCAAAGGAAACATACAGTGGCAAATGGAAATTCATTTACAGAGGCTTACAATGATAGGTAGGCTCTGGAAAGGGGGTAACTTACAATAGGAAAATAGGTTTTCAGAGGCACATAACAGGTAGACTTGTGGGCAAACGGACTGCTCACACTAATGACACCAGTTGGAATTTAAACTGACAGATGCAAATA
Organism: Ambystoma mexicanum; assembly: GCF_040938575.1. Lineage (NCBI taxonomy): Eukaryota > Metazoa > Chordata > Amphibia > Caudata > Ambystomatidae > Ambystoma > Ambystoma mexicanum. The sequence goes on along the minus strand of NC_090929.1, from coordinate 126,815,436 downwards.
GGAATTTGTTTGGTAACGCACACAAGACACGGGCAAATTCGGTTTTCAGCTCACAAGGGGAATAATTCTTTTGGGGCAACACTTTAATGACTATAACAATTAACAAAAACACTGGGAACAAAACAAGATTGTTGGTTTTGAATTTGAACAACCCCGATCTGTGAAATTCAATGGGAGAATTAATTGATTTACTTACAAAAATACTAAGGATTTACACAGAGAAATTAGTTTTTCTTTTAATGTGGATAGGCTATCATACACAGACAAACAAGAGATTCTTCTATGGGGAGATGACTGAGCTACACTGGTAATTAGGGTTTTCAATGGGGAAATATTGGATGCACTGCTACAAAAATGAAGGGCTTATGCAATTTCTTACATAGAAAGCCAGGAAAGCCAGCTGAATCTCAGGACTCTCTGTACAGATAGGGCAGGGGTCTGGTCACTCCGCTCTCAAAGATGGTAAGTTTTAGCAGACTTCTCTCATCCTCCTTTTTCTGTCTTCCCCGGTTGTTGTCTGTCCTAGTGCAGTCCCCCTTATATAGCAGATATGACATAACTACTTTTACAATCTAGTGGAAGTGCCCTGTCATAATCCCTGCCACTAGGATTGGACAGCTACCCTTCTCCTCTCCGCCCCCATTCAGGATTGGTTTAGGGGTGGGGAGTACCATCTGTCCTTTTCCATTCGTCATCATCCTTTTGTTCTCTTTTCAGCTCTTTGGCAAAAACTAGTTATGTATCATAACTTTATAACTGTACTATTCACTGGCATATGAATCATTCTGTTTAAGCTGATCATGGTGAATTAGATAAGCCAACTGCCAAATCCGTCCAATGTAGCATGGTCATGTGTCACTTTTTTGCCATTTTCATAAAATGTACAACAGTTATGAATATGTAAGTTAACAAGCATGTTCCTAATTTAATTCGGCACCTTTCCACCTACTCTCAGATTTGTCACATGTTCAGATCAGCCAGAAACCTAATCTAACTGACAATTACAGTTCCCAGAGTCACAGGTAGATGCATTATATACCCCCATAAACCACCTGGAAATTAATGAACAATGGCATAAAAATGAAATCCATCCTCAGTCTTATTGCTGCGCAAAATGCCTAAAATGAAAATAGTCTTTTAAATTAATTGGGAGTGTCTCCTGTTCAACAAATGGGAGGGCTGCTTCATCCCCCACAGCCATCTGTCTCCCTGGGCTCACCTCCGACCAGAGTTTTTTTTATTAGTCTCTTTGAAGTCAATGTGGGTTCTTTTGAAGTGGGTGCAACAAGGGCTCACACCTTTTTGTCATGCTTCAGCTAGGGCTGATTTTTGCTTGATATCCCTTGCTTTAACTGCCTTCAGTGCCAGCCAGTTTGGGGAACAGTGGGCTTTCAACACCTGCAGCAGCAGATTCTATTGCAGGGCGTCATTAGATGGGAGATGTGACACCCAGGGCTGGAAGTGGGGCTTTTCATTGTGAAGTTTTGACCTCTGCCAGAACAGGTTTTTCCTGAAGTAAGTTTCTCTTCACATTTTAGTGGAGTTTTGTAGGTGAAACATAATATGCATTTGCTTTGGTCACCCCACACATCATGTTTTGCTTTCCTGACATGTTTCTGTGAGCATTGATATCTTTTTCCATTGTGGCTTTTTAAAACCGTTTTTATTTGCAAACACATGTGCAGGCTGTTTTTGCTTTTAATTTTTTAAAATCCTGTTTTCCATGTCACTGGATTCTTTTGATTCCTCCTTCTTCAGTGTATTAGCTGCTGCTTGTCCATTGATAATGATAGGTAGGCCCCTTTCCACATGGCTCTCAAACTTTACATGAAACAAAAAGCCAGGCCATTTTCGGATTCAGTGTCTAAATGCCTGCTATTCATGGGAAACTGACTTATGTTTGGGGCCTTTAAATGCACCCCACAGCACATGGCCTGATCTGTAGACCCAGATCTGCATCTAAGCTGCGTTTGCAGACCCCACACAATGAACTGGGTCTGTGTCAGGTCTGCATAAAAACAACTGGGGTTAAGATATGTCTGTGGACCTGCAGCATGGTATGAACAAGGTCTGCAAACCAGGAGCCAGTTCTGAACTGAGCCTGTTAACCTAAAGCTACATGTGAGCTTGGTTTGTGGACCTGGCGGTGGATCTAAGGTGTGCCTGACCTGAGTCCCTGCCATGCTGACCACTTTGACTGTGTGTGTTGTGCCTGAGAAAAGAGTTTAGCACTTGATTTGGGCACAGTGTCGACTGGACAGAGCCACAGAACAGTGGACATATTGGGTGTCATTGAGGTGACCTGGATATTGCCTTCTGCCAGACTTGGACACAGTGTCCACTGGGCATGGCCACACGTCATGGCACATTGGGTTTCTTTGAGATGACTGGGCCATGGTTGCAGGCTATGTCTTGAAGTGTCAAGCTTGCCCAGTGGAAAGGTCAAACTCTATTGCACATGGGGTTAAGCCATGACCCCCAGGCATATCAAGTCTACTTGAGGTTACTCGGTTATGAGCAACAACAATGCCTTGAGCAGAGGGTCAACTGGGTATGGCCTTGACCCTTGGACACATTAGGGACACATTAGGGTTCTTTGTGGTTACCTAGTCAAGACCTGGGGCCAGGCCGTCGACCGAGTGAGCACATCCATCATATTGGAAGTGACCAGACAACTTAGGCAATGCACAGCAAGCACATTAGGTTTCTTTCTGTTGACTGGGGTATGGTGAAAAGCTGTGTTCTGGGTACAGTGTGCAATCTGCATGCTTTTTGGGTCTGTTCATTGAGAACATAGTCTGTACTTGGGGTGCCATGGGCAGGGCCTAAGATCCTGCACTGAGAAGTGTGTTTACTGGGCTTGGTGACATCAGGACTCCTTGAGGTGAATAAGGTGTGGCCAAAGGTTGTTTGCTGGGCACAGTATCCACCGGGCATAAGAATGGATTTTTCCTTGGGCCTCTGATCCCACCTCTGGGCAACCTTTGCTCGCTCCTTGGCCCCTCCTGGTACAGCACATCTGTCTCTGTCGTTTCATATTGGCCCTCTTCCACAACCTCTGATTCCTTGATATTAGAGAAACATTTCTTTAAAAAAAAATCAGTTTGATAGGGGTCATTTCTTTTCCATTTTCTGAGATCTTTGTGGATGACGTGGATATTTTGTCTGTTTCAGAGGATTACTTGTGATAGTGGATTTGATTTTAAAGGTATGTTTTGCATAGATTTTAAAATCTTACAGGAAAGCTATGCACTCTGGACGTTTATAAACATATTTGTTGTTATTGTTTAACGCCTGCTTCAAAATCTTGGGTATTGGCTGCCAGTTTAACCTTGAAGTAGGGACACTGAGTCAGCAAGTCACAGGTTTGCAGGTATTGTTTTAGGTTACTGCATCAAGCCCATCAGCAGTACAGCTGGAGCCATGTCCATCCAGCCACTCCAACCGTCTCCCTCACCTGCTCACTTCCATTCTAGAACATACTCAAACACATACATTCCACTCATACCACATGCACCACTAAGCACACTGCACAGTTTTAGAGAGAAATTGGCTTTTCCACATTGACCCATGACATAATTCTTCGAACTTCCTGGGACTCTCTTATTTTCTCAATTACCTCTTTTCCACATCTCTTACTTTTTCAAACGTATCCTCACCTGCTGCTTTAAGAACACACTGTTCCTCAACCTTCACCACTCTACTCATATTCTATGTCCTACCATCCTCAGTCATCACTGCATTGTGAAAAACTTTCACAACCTGGCATGGTTCAGACCACTTCAATGGCCCATCCCTCAACGGCACAGTTAACTTCACCCTCACCACATCAACAGTGTTTAAATAACTCCCTCTGACAGCTCTCCTTCTGTCATAGTTACTTTTGTTAGACAATTGCCTTTCCCTAACTCGTGATTTTGCTTGTGGGACACAATTTGCAATTTGCTCGCCTCCGTAATAAGTGTGCATGGATATCCTTCTCGCCTAAATACCAGTTTCCATAAATCCTATCACCTCTTTAGTTGTAATACTTCTTGTAATCTTTACTTCTACCCATTTTGACAGTATGTCAACTATGCAGTACTTGTGCACTCCTTTACTCCCTATGGGATCATTAATAACCCTCCCAGCGTTCTCCAATGGCATGCTGGCGATGGCAACTATAGTCATGGGCACTCCCTGGCCACCAAACTCTTTTCACTTAATGAACAGTAAACACAATTCCTCACTGCTCAGTCCACCTTTAAATCACACCCTGGCCACCCGCACTCAGGAAGAACCATTTGTTTAGTTTTAGTGATACCTTGATGCCCTTTATGGCCAATTTCTACAATCCTCTTCCTTACATTACTTTGGGGAAATAATCCTGTCCCCTCTGATTACAAATTCACCATCCATATGCAATTCCTCTTTCACCATCCATATCCCTTCTAAATCTGAACCATTCACAGAACCTTTCGCCATCATCCCTTTTCCCACAAGTTCAGCCTTCACTCTTCTTAAATTCTCTTTTCCATACACTTATCCCATTCATCCTTAGCAATCATTTTATGTTCCACTACTAACACACAATCTGGTTCATCTTCATCTTCTTCCTCATCCTTATTGGTCGTCCGTCGAGATAAACAGTCAGCAGGCCCATTTTATCTCTAATAAGTCCTTTTCGATTGTTGAATAGTTTTAGGAGGCCATCTACCACTAGGCTCCAATCACTCAGATGAGGTTTTCCTATCTCTTCTCGCTTGCCTATTACCTCACCTTCACTAAGCAAACACACGCTCACCTCACCCAGATCCAAACTGGCTTCAAGGCGTCTCGTTCTGCATAAGAATCTATGCCATCACATGATCCGCACTACATTTCCCAGAGGGCTCGGCCTATTGGACGTTATGGCTGTTCCGGGTGGTTGTCTTGGAAACTTTGGCGTCCGTGAGTGTTGAAGTAATTACGTTTGGATGCAGGGTATATCATGTGACCTTTTTTCATACTATATAGTGTTCTGTTTCCCTGGTTTCCACGCTTCTGATTACGCGAAAATGTGTTTCATTTCCTGACTCTATATTTCGAATTCTCTGCCTGTTCCTGCTTATGACCTCGGACTTTGTTTTCCTGGATTTGTTTTTGCCTGCTCCTTGTCTGCATTAGTTGCCTGGATTAGTGAATTTTGGACTCCTCTGCTTCATCCTTGACTGCTACGTTACCTTGCCGGTTTTCATCAGTTCCTCCAGTGTTTCACCTTGGAATCTGATGGACTGTATCTGCCTGGTGTTGCCACTCACATTGCTCCCTCGGAACAACTGCCTCGTGTCTCAGGGTAGCAACAGCCCTTTCCGTTCCATTTTAACCGCACACCTTGGACTAGTGACTGCCTTCCTGGTGCGCCATCTGTTTCGTCCTCGTTTCGTCGGGTTCCTCGTCAGGTTCCTCCTGTGGGACTAGAGACTCTACGAAGGCGTCCTCGTTTCATCGGGCACAGTTGGGCTGGTTGCTGCCTTGGACCAGGACATTGTTTACTGTTTCCACGCTGGTCATCATTGGGCTCAGAGTAAGGCACAGACCCACATTGCACTTATTTCTCAGCAGTTTAGTTTTTCCCACTACTTACACTCTTGTCTCTGTTTGCATTGCCTAGAATGGGAGGATAGACATTACTGCCACACCTACCAACATCTGTCTTCATCCTTCTCTTAGCGGTGGGTTATGTTATTTATTAGATTCTAGTGTGTTACTGGATCTTCCTGGTGTGTTCGTGGGTTTCCATCTTTCAAAGAATACTATAGACTGTCTGTTATTTAGCAGCCAGTCGGTAGTATTGTTGAGAAGAAATCTTCGGCTACACTACGTGGTCAAGTGTCCCGTGAATTTCTGACAAATAGTACAATTCTCCACTTCTCAACAGGCGTGATGCAAATACAATCGCATAATCTTCCCTCTCTTCTAAAAGTGTGAACACAGCCCCACACCTGTATTGCTCGCAGCAGTGGAAATATTGGTCTTTCTCTGCATTTTAAAGTTCTGTAGGGAGGGTGTGTTCTCTATTGTGCTGTCTTTATATTTTCAAATTCCGACGCACATTGTGCAGTGCACAGAAACGGCTTCCTGTACTTTAACACAGATCTCACATGAATTGTTTTCTCTGCAAAATGTTGCATGAACTTCGCATAGAATTCCGCCATTCCAAGAAATGAGCATAGTTGCTCCTTACTACTCGCCCTTGCTGCATTTCTCATATTATCCACTAACTTCTTTTTGACATTCACTCCATTAGCTGATACAGTGTGTCCAAGGTATTCAATCATTTCTTGGTTGAAATTGCAATTCTCTTGACTCAGTGTTAAGTCCGCCTTCAATCAACATGGCCATTACCCTTTTCAATCTGATATCATGTGTCCTTCAGTCGGTACCATAAACCAGCACATCATCTTGGAAGCAAATCACTTCTTCTTCATCTCGGAATATCTGATGCATAATCCTGTGGGACACCGACGCTGCCAAATCCAGTCCAAATGGCATCGTTACAAATTGAAAATGCCTACCGAAGTGATAAAAGCAGTTAATTGTTTCGACTTGTCATGTAACTTTATCTGGTTGTATGCAGATGTGAGGCCTAATGATGAAAATACAGATTCTTCCCCAAAGCTGAGAGTGTTTCTGTTATTTTTGGGAGGGGATGACGATCTGGTATTACACACCTATTCAGAGACCTCAGGTTTACAGAGAGCCTTGATTTACCATTGGGTTCTGCTACTACCACTAATAGTGATGCCCACTCTGAAGATTCGGTTCTTTCAATTATTCCTTCCTGCTTCAGTTTCATTAGTTGTTACGATTCCTTCGGGGTTGTTGTGGAGGAGATGGAGGAAGCACCATTCTCAATACCGAAGTTCAGACCTTAAGAAACAAAAGCGCAGTCCTCTGACAAATGGTTACTTCCCGTACTGAACTCCCTCCTGGACCACTTCCTATGGGGAAATATGATGGCAACCCTAAAAGACTTAAAGAATTTTTGGACTCCTGTGTGGTACAATTCACCCTGAAACCCTCATTTTTTCCTACCGATCGAGCAAAAGTCAGCTATCTGATTTCAAATCTATCAGGCAGTGCTCTTGCCTGGGCCACACCTCTAGTTACTACCAACAACCAACTTATGGATTCTTCTGCTGGATTTATTAACAGTTTACAAGCCATGTTTGGCAGAAAGGAACTAATGGTTTCAGCACAGGAGAACATACTCAATCTCAAGCAAGGCAACATGGATATCCTTGGTTTCATTACACAATTCAAACAGCTAGCCCATGAAACTGCATGGGCAGATGCTGCTCTTTGGACCATTTTTCGAAGGAATTTATGTGAAGAACTCAAGGACGAAGTCTCCAGAGTACCACGCCTGCAGAATCTAGCGGAAATGATGACCTTGGTAATACAGTTGGATTACCGCATACAAGAAAGAAAACAAGGAAAACGCAAGGGTAAATTCCGTTCGCCTTTGGCTATTCCTAAACCAGAGGCTCTCAAACCCACCAAAAGTCTTGACACTGGAGAGCCCATGCAGTTGGATATGGCCAGAGGACCCTTAACCCCGGAAGAAAGACAGCAGAGAAGAACTTTGGGGTTATGCATGTATTGCGGGTCAGATAAACACGTATTGAAAGATTGTCATCTAACATCTCCCCGACGTCCGGGAAATGACTTCACCCACCCATAAAGGGAACCATGAGTGTGTCTGTGGTGCAGAGTTCCCAAGAGAGTCCTTTCAATTCCCAAAACATGGTAGTGATTCCTGTCACACTACAACTCCATGATAAACTTATCCAACAAGTCCTTGCTTTGGTGGATAGCGGAGCCGCTGGATTATTCATGGATTCGGAATGGGCATCTAAAAATAATATACCTCGTCTCAGTAAAACCTTGATCCTGCCAGTAGAAGGTGTGGATGGCACTCCTCTATCTTCTGGACCGATCATAGAAAACACAGCAGCTCTTACTATGAAGATCTCCACCCATGAAGAGAGTATCACTTTTGATCTTATAAAGGCGACACACTACCCTCTGATACTGGGACTGCCGTGGCTTGTCAAACACAATCCTTTTATTAATTGGTCTGCAGGAACCTTGTTTTTGGGATCAGAACGATGCTTTAATTCCTGTCTACCTGAAGGGGCTGTTGGACTGATTTCGACATCGGTTCAACAGGATACATCTCCAAGGAATCCGACCATTTCAAACTTAGCTCTCCTACCGGAATGCTATAGGAATTACCAATCTGTTTCTTCTAATGAAGAATTCAAAGAATTACCACCTCATCGCAAAAGTCGACTGTTCCATCGATCTCTTACCAGATGCCGAAGTACCTTTCTGGAGGATGTACACACTATCAAACCCAGAGAAAGAAGCTTTGAAAGAATATCTGCAGACTAATTTGCGTCATGGCCTTATAACTGAATCCAAAAGCTTGGCTGGGGCTTCTTTTTTCTTTATTCCAAAGAAGGACTGTAAAGAATTAAGGCCATGCATAGATTATAGAAGTCTGAATAAAGTTACCTTCAAGGATCAATACCCCTTACCTCTCATACAAGACATCCTTGAGGCAGTGAGAGGTACTTCCATATTTACAAAACTTGACCTTCGAGGAGCCTACCATCTTATCAGAATAAAAAGTGGAGATGAGTGGAAAACCCCATTCCGCACGCCTTTTGGGCATTACAAATATAGGGTAATGCCCTTTGTGTTAGCTAATGCCCCATGAGTATTTCAGCGTTTTGTTGATCACATCTTTGCGGATTTGCTATTATCGTATACCTCATCGTATACCTGGATGACATTCTCATCTTTTCCCACACCTTACAAGAGCATGTTCATCACGTGACTGAAGTGTTAAGCCGACTACAGAAACACCATCTATTTGCAAAAATCGTGAAATGTTTATTTAATTTACCCAGCATACCTTATTTGGGTTTTATATTATCCGCAGAAGGAGCGGCTATGGATCCAAGGAAGGTCAAGGCCATTTACCAATGGAAACCACCTCAGAATCTTAAGGAAATACAAAGATCCTAGGATTTACAAATTTTTATCATAAATTAATTCCAAACTTTTCTCAGACCATCATGCCCTTCACCAATCTTCTACAAAAAGGAAATATCTTCTGTTGGAACACAGCTGCTCAACAAGTCTTCGAAAAACTGAAAACCGCCTTTTCCGCGGCACCTGTTTTGAGATTACCTGACCAAACCAAACCCTTTATTCGGGAAACAGATGCATCCGAATCTGCCATAGGTGGAGTGTAAAAACAGGTGTCCGAAAAGGGGATAGAACATCCTATTCCTTACATGTCCAAGTCCCTGACATGTTCAGAATGCAACTACACGGTTCTCGAAAAGGAGCTTCTGGCTATTAAAATAGCTTGCCAAGAATGGAGGCATCTGCTGTTAGGGGCTCAACATCCAGTTCTAATCCGAACTGATCATCGAAACCTGAGAGTACTACAAAATCTGGAATGCCAAAACAGTCGCCAAGCCCGATGGGCATATTTCTTTTCTTCCTATGACTTTGTACTTACTTACATTCCAGGAACCAATAATCAAATTGCGGATGCACTTTCCCGAAGTTCCTACAATACACTCCCTTTCACACCTGAAGAGATAATGCCTCATGCAACATTCCTCGTTTTCATATCATCATTTTTGCAGGACATACAACTACAAAGCCAGAAAATACCTACGATGGAAATAAGCAAACACCATCTGAGAAAAGAAGGAGGACTCTATTTCCATTTAGATAATCTGTACATACCTCTGGGAACCTCTAGACAACAAGTATTTCACATGTGCCGCGACCATAAGGCAGCAGGCCATAGAGGAGTCGCTACCACGTTAGAACTGATCAACCAGCATTTCTGGTGGCCTGAGGTACAAAAAGACGTCGAGGACTATGGGCCTCATCACGAGTTGGGCAGTAACGCCGGCGTTATTACTGCCGGCGGTATTAGCCCTACCGCCAAACTCCCCGGTGCTATTAGCGCCGGATTACGGGTTTGGCGGTAATGGAATTCCCGATTCCCCACTGAGCCCATTCGGGAATGCCCCATTCCCTCAATGGGGAATTTTCGCGCTCTTACCGCCGGCGGATTTCCTGCTGGCGGTAATACCGTGAATTTTCCATGAATTTCCCCCCTGCTCAGAGCTGGGGAGAAATCCGCTGAAGCCCTGATTTGGCAGACCCTTAAATCCGGCGGTAATAGCGCGACCGCCGGATATAAGCGTTACTGCCAAACACGTGATAAGGCCCTATATTTCATCATGCTCTATCTGTCTTCAGTCGAAGGTTCCTCAACAATTACCCACAGAAAAATTGGTTCAGCCAGCTCTGCCAACCCGTCCATGGGAAAGCATTTCTACTGAATTTATTGTGGAATTGCCACCTTCCTCTCACCACACGACTATCATGGTAACCGTACACTCTATGACCAAACTTGCCCATTTTATTCCCATGACCAAGCTACCTTCTGCAGCTCAAATGGCTTCTTGTTTTCTCCAAACCATTTTTCGCCTCCACGGATTACCAAACAGCATTATATCCAACCGAGGATCACTATTCATTTCCACCTTTTGGAAACACCTTTGTTACTCCTTGGGAATACAACGTCACTTAACATCAGGGTATCATCCGCAATCCAATGGCCAGACTGAAAGACTAAATCAATCCTTAGAGCAATACCTTTGTTGTTTTATTTCTGCATCACAGGACAATTGGAGTGCAATGTTACCTTATGCCGAATTTGCAAATAATAATTCTCTTCATTCAACCATACAGATGTCACCATTTTTTTGTACATACGATTCCATCCTTCTAGCTTTCCCACAACCACTCCACAAGCCACCAAAGTGCCTGCAGTAGACACTCTTGTGTCAGACGTACAAGCAGGTCATTCTACAGCTCTCGTAGCACTTTCACAGGCCAGAAGCAGGGCTAAAAAACAAGCAGACAAGAAACACTTACAAGAACCTATCTATAACTCCAGAGACATGGTTTGGCTTTCTTCAAAATGCCTACCAAGGCGTCTTATACCTTCAAAACTGTCTCCAAAGTACTTTGGTCCTTTTTACATCATTGAGGCCATAGGAAAGGTGGCTTAATTTGTTGTACCCTAGTACAACTTCCCCCGTCTTTGCATCAAATTCACAACGTTTTTCATGTCTCACAACTTAAACCACATGTTTTGGACCGATTCAATAGGAAATCAATCATTACTCCCCCTCCAATAGACACTCCGGAAGGTCCTGAATATGAAGTAGCAGCCCTCTGTGATTCCAGATACCACCGTGGTTCATTGCAATACCTCATAGACTGGAAAGGATACAGTCCTTCGGATCGAACATGGGAACCTGCAACCGCGGTTCATGCCCCTAGATTAGTACAGAAGTTTCATCAAAGTCATCCCTGGAAACCAGGACCAACTACCCCATGGGGAGGGCATACTGTTAGGATTCCTTCTGGGTTGTTGTGGAGGAGATGGAGAAAGCACCATTCTCGCTATAGGCATTGGAATGCAAGATGGCACCTCCTTGGTTCCATCTCTGTAATTCACAGGTAGCGCTCTAGCCTTTTTCAAGATGGCGGCACGCTCACTACCCATTCTATATAAGTCATCACAACAAACGGGTAGGTGCGTCGCTTCTGTCTCGCACCGTTGTGCCTACGCTCTTGCCTCAGCACTACGAACTCCGTGCTACTTCATTAGCGCTACTGTTCCCTATCTCCGTTTCCTTCCTCTCCCTTCCTATTAGCTTTCTTCATCACGCTTCTTCGCGGAACATACGCTTTCCTTTTCTTTTTTCCCTTTCATCTACCTTCCGTCCTTCTGACAACTCTTCCTATTCTTCAATTCAGTTTACTTTCTTTTGGTGATTCTTGCTGCCGTTATTCATCTGTTTCTTTGGGAACTTTCCTGTTTCCTCCCTTCAAGCAGCAGTTACCTACCTTACTCCTGGTTTTCGCGGATGCCCTCCTGGAGCCTCTGCGCTTCTTACTCCAGCCTGCAATCACTATGCATTTTGAAGAACCTTGTGACTTTTTCCGTGCAGCTCTTCGGCATCTTACCCAGCCGTTTTTTAGCTAGAAGCACATGTTACCTTTCGCAATCTACTTACCATCTTTCTTCGATTGCTACAGACTCCACTCCACAAGGATCCAAATGCAGCACCGCAAACACCTGCTTCTACGGAACTTGGAACATCTTCTGGACTACGAAGAATTGGGTTTTCTTCCCCACGAGGGTTTCCCAAGGGTGCTGCCCCTGTGGTGCACAGAGCCCAGTTACTGGCCTCTGGGCGCCTTGGGGGATGCATTCCCATTCTCTACTGGTCGAGCCACTGCCAGCACCTGTACAAGACTACCACTGTGAGTACTCAAACGTGTGTCTGTGTAATATTAGGTTATTCTTGACTTGTTCTCAAAGAGTCATAGGGATAGCTCTCACTTTATGTACCAATGCCTTTGATCCTTGTGGCAATCATATCTTATGCACAAAGCCATTTAGGCACCCAATATTGTCACTAAGGAGCTGTGCGTGTATTTCTTCTGCATCAGGAGCAGAACGCATTCTTCATCATTTGGGTTCAAGCGGATGATTAGAGGTTTTTTTTTAAGCCAGCTTAATAGTGGAATTCCTTTTTCAGTGACATAAACCTTGTCAGATGCAGACCTGCCTTCAAATCAAACTGTACCATGATCCATCCCAGTACTTTTATGTTGGCACATATGCTCATGGTATGGTACATCTTTTAATATGCCGTTGGGAAATTCTTTCTCCCAGACACTTTTTGGCATCAGAGTACATTTTGCTCCAGAATCTATCATCATCCAAACTTGTTGACCACTAATGCAAACTGCATTTTTAGGGGCCTCTAGGTCCTCTTTTTCTTCATCTCCTAAAGCACATACAGCTTCTTTGGCTTGATCACACAATTCTTCTATCATGTTGGTGGTGCACGACCTGCAACACTTATCGAGGTGACCCTTGCGTTTACATATAGTGCACTTCACCTCCCTCGCTGGGCACGATGTATTGTTTGCTAGATGTCCCACTTGGTCATGTTGGTGATGGTTTTCAGTTTGGCTACAGGTTTGTTGTTTGCAATGGCTGCAACATTTTCATTAGAAATGTCAGTTATCTTATTCTGTTGAGCCTTTCGAGGGTCTTTACACACTTAGTAGTGTGCTCTACTTTTTTAGCCACTTTGAGGACTTCAGCTAAAGGGGGGGAACTCTTCTTCCATAATCTCGCTCTTATTTTGCCATCCCAAAATTACAACATGAATTGGTCTCTTAAGCGTTTATGTCACTGCTGACTGCTGGCCAGAATTACATGCTTGGGCCAACACCCCAAGAGCTGTGATGTAAACCTCTTGTAATCTTTTCATGAATGTGTATCATTCCAGTATTATACTGATTCTGTTTCATAATGTTTTTCTAATTTCATTATGGACTTTTCATATTTGAACGAGGGGACTCGACCCAGCCCTTTAAGACAAGGTAGCAATATTATGAGATGACTGGGGATGCAGAAGTTACTCAAACATCAATAATCAAAATGACTCAGTTAATTGGCACAAGGGTTGACTGTTTTAATATCAATTATCTAAAACAGGGAGTACAAAGGACATCAATGGATGTGTAACTGCATGGTCTCTCAGTTTGTTTCAGGAAAAACATTATACATGTAGTAAAAACTCATCATTGATGACGTGAACCTACGTATTTACTTACGTCATCCTACGTGGCTAACTATAAAAACATATTGAAGAGAGTGATTGGTTCTAAGGGAACATTTAAGTATACATTCCATACTAGTCTAAGAAAGTGATAGGCTCCTTAACATCAGGTGGGGCAACTAAGCCCTCCCCTCAAACAGGTCACTATGAACGTCACTAAATACACAACTTCCTATCGGCTACCCAAACTATGGGGCCCTTAATAATGTGCCCCCCCGTACAATTGGTTGGCACTCTTACATTCGTCAGTACTTTGCACCCACATTAGCAGCACACAGGCTAGACATCCAGGTGCTGGTGAGCTGGTCATAACCATAGCTTCCCACCAATTAGCATATCATCTATCATCACCTCAGTGGTCTGCTGTCAATTAAGGCTTTGAACTTGTCCTTGGAAATGTTCTTTGCTCTGTAGAATTCAGGGGATTGAAGGCACACTCTGTATTCATACGTAGATATGGTTCGTCATGTTTGTCCAACTTCATCCTTCCACATGACCGAAGACCACAAATTTGAGCTCTGCTGCATTTCAAATACTATTTTTTAATAGACCACTGACGTCTTCCTTGTTTTCTTCCATGCCTTCTGAACAGGAGTTTTGTTCTTTCACACGTTTTGTAACTAATGTCTGCTCTTCCGAGTCCAATAAGACCCTGGCTTCTTGGGGCTCATCCAGGCTCGCCTTTCTGAGATCCGCTTCTGTAACTCAATTGCTTTTTCAACTGCAACACACTGGAAAGGCCTCCCTTCTCTGGTCTAGCACTTCAATAACAGGCAGTGGAATCATACATTGGCGCATGCCGCAATCTATTCACTACATAGCTATCCTCAAGAATACTTCGTCTGCATGCGTTTCTTTGCATATGTACACATGTAAAATGACTTGATTTCTTCATCGTTTCTCTAGCCTAAGCCTCTTCATCTTGATCCCAAGATGTCACTTATCTTTGATACTTTCTTGATGCCCTGTAGAATATCTTCCTTCTCTTGTCTCTGCATCTCTTCTATGTACATCAGTCCGGCTTTGTGTGATGTCACCATTCTGTTCTTCTGGACAATTTGCTCTGCTTCCTGTGGGATCTCATTCAAATGGCCGTCATACTGTTGTCTATGCAGGTATGGCTTTCTCAATGGGAACATTGCTTCCAGGAGTCTCCTTGGTATTGGTATTTTCACTGGTACTGCACGTGTCTTACACTCTGGTTCCCAAAATATAGGCAATATGGGTGAGATGGTTGAGGTGGGGGTACTTGGCTATTTCTCCACACTCCCCCCTCTGGGTGATTCATCTACCACTTTCCAATCATCCTTCACATCTAGACATCCTCCTTTGAAGAAATGTTTCTTTGCTATCCATATCTTTATGACTCCTTTCAGGCATCCAGATGATTTCACATGCTCATCCTTATTCCAAGTCATAAGCACGCACTGTCCGCTCGGACTGCAATAGATACATGTTCCCACATACTTCTTATGGTTCTTTGGATATAGGAACTTCATTCCCTCAGGTGCATGGATACTCGCCGATTTCTTCATCTGTCAGATCTCTGGCCTTCCATCCTGATTCAACATCAATCATGATCTTCATTCCAATGGCTTTCTTTGCAGTCTTCTTGCATTGTGAGATTATTATCCTAATCACAGAGAATCCAGGCAACACATCACGATCAGGGCTTCAAGGTACTTTAACATGTCTGCCATCCATTGTGAAGGCCAGGAAAAGAGCGCACCAAACCAGCTATCATCAACATTGTCTTCCACTTCATCTTTCATCTGGACATGTAGCTTCGTCAACATCTCTATGTCCTCTGTTAAGGTCCTATTCTCATTGTCATGAGAAGGTATGAATGTGCAACATGATTCCCTGAGTTTTGCACAAACACCTCCATCCATAGCTGTAATCATGTCCAGGACATATCTATTCTGAAGCGTCATCAGTCGTATGGCTTCATCTCTTCTCTGATAGCATTGAATCCCTTTATGGCAGTGTTGATTGTCTGCAGTAACTCCTATCTGCAGCCATTTAGTATTTGTTCCAACCTAGATACTCGGCATAAAGATCAACATGAATATTGCCCAAATCTGGCTGAACAGTCTGTGCTCATATGGGATGGAGTCAAATGCTTCTATTGACTTGGCTGAGAAATAATTCTCTCTCTTCATTCGATTAATCAGCTCCACAGATCTTTTCTTCCTTGGATGAGCATCTGCTTTAGGAAAGCTGTCAAGGCTTAAGTCACTTTCAGGAATCACCAACGCTGGAGCACGGACATGTACTAGTGAGCATCTTCCTCCCCAATACTTGGGAAGTTTCACATAAGCTCTGGATCCACAAGCCCAGTAATGATCCATGATTACTGCTGTCCCAATTATCATTCCTGGTACATCAAAGATTCAACCACAGTTCTGGTTCTATCCGGCTTTTCTTGTGCCATTGTTTCTGAAGCGCAGTTTTCCACTTTCCACAGGTACTATCTGCAAAAGTCCTTCTCTATCTTCAACCTAGGTCAGTAGTTTAGCAAGTCTTGGCCTTAGAGGCTTACATCCCTTCTGCACTATGTCAATGGCTGTCTGCTAACAACCAATGACTACCCAGCCTCTGCATATGACTGCTCCTTCTTCCCATCCATCTGGTGATAACACTGATCCCCAAATCTGCATCTGGTCTCTGTTCTTCCGTCTACAAATTTCTTCTGCAGATTTTACTGGACTCTCATGTCTTCTGTTTACTTCCCATCTGATTTCAGCTCCCTTTACTCCACGCTTTTCATATCGGATCACATGATTCTTGGTGTGCACCCTGTGTCTTGTCTTCATGTCTTGGACATAATCATCTTCGTCTGGATCTGTCCATTCAGTTGCCCATTTCAGATATGCTGTTCGACCCATGAACTGGCCTCTTGTACGCAGAGTGCTATGTGTGATAGACAATGTGCTGTATGGACTTTTATTTCAATAGCTATGAAGATCTTAGACTTTCCCATGCTATAAGGCAGGAGTGCACATACAAAGCATTCCTCCTTTGAGGTCCTCCTTCCCACTGCTTTCATATGCAGATAGCATATGTTATTCCCCAAGTGTGTTGCACTATCCAGGTAATCATGTATCTCATGATAACCCTCTCTAGCACTTTGCCTAGGTCTCATTCTTTTCTTTTGAGCTTCTATAATCATCTCATGAAGTATGTCAGCATAATTCCTTCTTACTGGACCAACCTCATGATAACCCTCTCTAGCACTTTGCCTAGGTCTCATTCTTTTCTTTTGAGCTTATATAATCATCTCATGAAGTATGTCAGCATAATTCCTTCTTACTGGACCAACCATAGAAACATTTGTCAGAGGACCTGGTGTTTTTATGTGTGCTACCTGTGTAGGTTTGCTCATAGACAATCTCTTTGTCTTTCCTTTCGAGTCTGTTTCTGATGTACAGGGAACATTTCTATAATACCCTTTTCTAAAGAAAGATGTCTGTTGACATTTGTCATAAATCCAGGCATTCCTACACAGACTATCGGAGTAGGGACAATCACATAAGGTGTCGGCTGCTTTGTAGTTGCCACATCAGTACCTTCCTTCTGCATAGGAATATTCACAGGAATCCTAGCTTTTTTGGATCAAAATACTAAGCAGTGCACACTGTAAGTGAAAGAAGTATCACTTTGAACAAAATGCATGTGTAAATAACATATAGGTATCCCCACTTCTTACAACAATAGCTTCTTGCATATTGTGAACGTCTCTCGTTGTCTGCCATTACATTGTTGCTATTGACGCTGCCCATTGTAAATCTTTTTTAAGGAAGGAAAAAACTTTTTTCAACAACATCATGCAGTACTCCGGTAATATGTTAATCTTCTCAATAAGTTCTTCAAGCAGCAGGCTGATCTCAGGACAATTAACAGGATGATTAACAGGATGATTAACAGGTTTCCTGATGTATAGAAAAGAGTTGTTCTTTCGCCAGATGAAATGCGGATGCCTCTCCAGCAAGAAGTAAAGATTACAGCAAGTAGACTCTGGATCTCTTCCTCAAAAAGCCTCATTCAGGATGTCCTCAGTGTTCTCTCAGAATAGAGGTTGACTTGTTCAATAATGTCTCGTAACAATTCATTAAGTGCCATGTTATTCCTCAGATCTCTCAAGAACATGCCGACATCAGTTTGTTTTCAAACAAGATGTGGGCATTCCTCAATTAAGTAATAGAATACCATGCCAATCAGTCTATGCACATTCTCAACCGATAGGGGCATTTGTTTTTTCCCCACTGTACAAACGAACCCGAAGAACTTGCTCTATGATGGCTGGGAGCAATCTCCTCACGATTGGACTAGACTTAGGATCTTGCAAGAAATGATGAACGTCATAAGTTCTCCCCACCAGCGCAGGGCAAGAACAAAGAATGTAGATATAAACAGCAAGGATAATCCGATGAACGTTGTCATTGGGGACCACCATGGGCACCTCCATAAAGAAACTCAGTGAGAAAGGAATCAGGGAACTGTTCCCTCTTCAAGTCATCGAAAAGGAACTCCAAATCTGCATGCTTTCCTTCTCGATCAAGACTTAAACATGTCTCAGTCCAAAGTCACTAAAACTCCTGTGGCTCAAGAACAGATAGCTTCTCTTAACTCTTTTTTTAGTAACTTAAAAGAGTGTCCCAAAACAAGCCACAGTCGAATATACTTTTTATTTGTCTACTCCAGCTTCCGTGTCCTTCTTCCTTGTCATGGACCTAGTCTGCATGTGTTGAGGTTCTTCCCCGATGCTTGCTTTCGACTGGGTGGGGGTGAAGGGGATTCTCCAGCGTAGACCTTTACGTCTCCAAGAAATATCCACATACGTCTGCCTTGCACCTTCACCGCTGAAGGCGTGACGTCTTCTACGATGAATGGGCCATTAAATTGTGGCTCGTGCCATCTCCTAGTGAAATTCTTCATCAGGATTTGATCACCAGGAAAAAGTATGGGAAGGTGTAATTCTTCAACTCCGGTTGTTGTAACATCTCCTTCTGTATCTGTGCCCCACACTCCTTTCACTTGAGCTGATCTGAAATGACAGAGATACTTGTAGTCATACATATTAAGTAATCACTGAACTCCTTTCCTAATAATTCTGCTGTTGTCTGGGCTTCACTTCTAGTTTTAGATGGAGGTATGAGGGGTGTCCTCATCTGCCTCCCTGTCAATATTTCATTGAGGGTAAGATGGCGGTGGGAACCTGGCTGATTTCTTAACGCATACAATGCCAGTGGTAGGAAATGCAAACATCCTTTCTCCAAGGTAAGCTTTAATTTGGCTATTCTTTCTTTAAGCAGGCCACTGAGTCTCTCACAGAATCCCTTCACTTGCAGGTGATAAGCCGATGAAAACTTGTGCTTTATAGTGAGCAGCAAGCTTATCTGTTCAAAGATTTCATTAACAAAATGAGGGCCATTATCTGATCTCAATACTTCACATATTCCCCATCTAGGAAACATTTCTCGTACTAGAAATTTTGCTGCAGAGGTGGAATTCGGATGTGTACATCGACTAGCCTCAATCCACCTTGAAAAGGGACATACCACTACAATCATATATCTGTATCCATTACAGACTTGCAGCATGTCGACAGAGTTGACATGTAAATGCTGAAAGAACCATTAGGTCATGGGATAACTCCTCTAACAGTACCCAGTTTGTGCCCAGCAGTAAACCTTTGACATACAATACAATTTACTACATAAAATGTGTTCTACCAAATTTGAACAAACCATTCCTCCGCAATTGTTGCGCCAAGGCTCTCTCTAGTGACATGTGCAGATTAGTGTATCTGTTCTAACGCCATCCTTAATAAGGCTAGAGGCATCATTGGTTTACCAGTGCTGTCTTGTCACCACAGTGCTTTGGAAGGGCTAAAGAACATCCCCTCCGTGACCACAGGTCTTTCTCATCCTGAGGCAATTCCCCTTGAATTTCTACTAACTGAGTCTTAAACAAGTTGCTATAACTTTCAGACACACTCGTAATCACCACAATGCTTTCATTTACATCAGGCGTGTCAAACTTCATGATGTTCTCTGAATATGCCACACATTTCGCTTCCTCGTCTGCTGCTTGATTGCCATGTAAGATAAAATCTGCCTTTTTTGTGTGTACTGCGCACTTAATGACTGCGATGGCTACTGAGAGTTAGAGTGCTTTAATAGATCTGTCCAATAAGGTGGCATGCTGCACTGGAGTGCCGTCCGATCGGAGGTAGCCCCTCCTTTTCCAATGTGCTAGCCCTGCGTGTACTGTCGACATCACATAGGCGGAGTCACTGTACACAGTTACTTCCTGGTCTGCATGATTCTCGAGCGCGACAATCAGCATCACTAATTCTGCAGCCTGTGCTGAAAAGTGAGACATTAGTCATGGAATTATTAACACTTCAAAATCCCCATTAGCAGTGTGCTTCACCACAGCGTCACCTGTATATCTTTGTCCATCATCTTGATCAATTCTTGAAGAACCGTCAATAAAAATAATCTGCCCAGCTGCCAAATCATTTCCTTCACCCTCGGGAGTTCATCATAGAATTCCTCATAGTCCGAACAATCATGTGCATGCTCGTCTTCTGCCAGTGGTTCTGCTATAAACATGGCAGGGTTCACTATTCTGCATCAAACTATTTTAATCACTGGATTTGATATAACTACCTCATGGCAGAAGCCCTTTGAGAAGTAAACGTGCCTATGCGCTTTACCAAAATGGCAAACAATGCATGTTCAACAAATAACGTCATGGAACACCCCATTACTATGCTTGCAGCCTTCTCAATGGAGAACGCAACGGCTGCCAAAGATTGTTCACAAGGAAAGTGACCCCTCATTACTGGGTCTAAAATCCCACCGTAATATGCAAGGGGCTTGTACCCCAACATGGTTCTCTGCATGGGCACTGCTGTCATAACAGTGCCATTCGTGTGTGAAAGCAAAAATAATTCCTCAGCATAATTGGAAATCCCTAAAACTGGAGCTGTGCAAATTGCCTTTTTCAACTCATCAAACCCTTCTTCCATTTTCTCAGTCCAGACAATGTTTTCCTGAGTTGCCTGTGCTTTCTTCAGAGTTTGCAACAAGGGCCTTATGCATGTAGTCAAAGACCAATGCTCTCACATAATTACATAGTCCCAAAATCTTTGCATGTGCTTTATAGTGTGTGGCTTTACTGTTTTCAAAATAGCCTCAGCTTTCTATTAAGTAACCTTTTTTCCTTCATGCAAAATTAACTGACCTATGTATAACACTTCCTCTTGACAATACTGCAATTTCTCCTTGTCCACTTTATATCCTTTCTCTGCAAGAACAATCATCAGTTGAACTGAATTGCGTCTGCACTCTTCTTCTGAGGTGCTACAGACCAATATATCATCCACATATTGAAACGCAACACTTTCCAAATCAATATTGCTTAAGTCCATCTTCAGGACTCTATTGAAATTCGATGAAGACTCACAGTACCCCTGAGGTAACCTTGTGCTTTTCAACTTAGTCTGATGAAACGTAAATGACATCAGATCTTGAGAATCTTTATGTAACGAGATTGAGAAAAAAAACATTTTTCAAGTCAATCACTGTGAAATATCATGCCTCAACAGGAATACTACATAAGATTGTCCCAGGATTAGGAACTAGAGGGAACTCAGCCTCTACAATCTGATTAATTGGGTGTAAATCTTATATGAAATGCCACAAACACCCTTAACTTTATTTTTCAGATAGACTGACGTATTACACAGTGACTCTGGCATCACTAAGATACCCTGTTCCATCATGGCAGATATCGTCTTGAAAATACCTTCATCTGCCGCAGGAGACATGGGATACTGTCATGCTCGAGGTAAAATTGCTCCTGGCTTTAATTTAATCTTTACTTCTCCAGTCCCCTTTAGCAGGCCTACATCATAGGGGCCTGTTGTCCATAATACAACTGGCACTTTCACCATACCTTCATCAAAAAACTCAGGACGCTTCTGAGCTAACATCAGTTTCTGATGAACCTCACTTTTAACTGCTTGCACCCAATAATTAATACTCATTTAAAATACTACTTTGTCATCTGATGGATGGTCTCTAAATATATCCTCATCAGTGACGTCAGTCAATCTATAACCATCCCCAATAGCAATTACTGTGCACCATCGTCTGCCTTCATAATCAGTTCCATCAAGCAAAGCCATTTCTCCTCGCACTATGGCTGCTTGCAGTTCTAAAGGAAAGATTTGTCCTTCCTCTTCATCCATATGTATCTTTGGCCTGAATAAAAACTCATCAGGTATTCTCATAGTTCTTCCCACTAAACCTGGTAGCCATGTTAACAGAATGTGTACCCCATAGTGAAAAACATCTGGTTCTAGTGGTACTCCTCGTACGGTCACTTGTCCTGCAAATACCATGATAAATTCACTTACATTTAAATAATGCATTTCTGGTGTTGAACACACTATGCCTTCATCAGTGAACAAAATCGCCATGTTCAATTTTGTCATTAAATCTCGAACCAATATATTGACAGATATCTGTCTTAAATATACTAATGTCACAGACATATCACATTCTCCTATAGAGACCAGCAATTTTTCAGTAAAAAGAACTCTACTTTTAGTTCCTGTGAAACTGTAGAGGAAGTTCCAAATATAGCATGCACTCCAGTCACCCATTTTCAAGTACGTTCACACCAAGATATGTGACGTATGATGAGCAAATAAACCAGCAGAGAGCCGCAGTGGGGCTCTGCCCAGTACCTATTAGAAGAACAATACCTTTTGAAGTACCAATAACCAGACACCATGGGCTATTGAGAAAACCCTACCAGCAAATGAAACGAAATGAAGATTGTTTAAGTACTGTACAGGAAGAAACCAGAAAATCCATAATGGAGGGTGAATGGTGACGTCACGAGAGCCCGGACGAACTCACAGATAGAACAAATGATGAACTAAGAATGACACAAAGAGAGAAAACGCCCTGAGAAAAGAGATTGTGAGCTTAAAGTGATAGAAAGCTATCAAAGCGTAAGAGAGTTGAGCTGTAAGCAAAATAAAGACAGTCGAGCAGTTTACGCCTGTATATATGCTTGGAACCGCAAGAAGTTAAAGAGAACAGTGCGGCTTGCTATGCTACGTAGAAGAATAGAGCGGCAAGCACCATTGTGTATAATCTACCTCAAAATGAAGCACAATATTATAAGTGCAGGTCCACTTTGCATAAAAAGCAGAACCAACTGAGCTTATTACAGCCCAAACGCAAGAAGTTCCATATTCTAGCATCAAGAGGAAAAAGACTGAATCGAAACTCGGCAGAGGCAGCTCGTGCCAGGGAAGCCAAGGTCACATATATAGAAGCTGTAGACAGTAGCTACTTTAATTAAAGCAAAGAGCAGAATATCCTGCCTCTGAAGAATCGAAATAAGAAAGCGAAGGCAGGTGGCAGGGTGAAACGAAAATCAAATGCACAAATAGAGAGAAACGAGGCAAATCCATGGTGTACTAGCACGTGACCAGCCGAGCGAGAGGAGGCACGAGTTCACACCTATGCTTGGCATCCGTCCAGACAGAGATATCAAAACTTTCCAGACAGAAGATGTAGTTTCGAGGCCAACCACAGTAACATAATTGACAAATAGTTGTTGAAGCGATGATTGATTGTAACCTTAATTGGAGGAAGGCCAGGTAGCTGAGGGGGCACCCTGCACCTGGTTGACCATTCTGCGTGCTGCTAGGCAAAGTGGAGAGTTATGCATGGGGTTGATGCCAACCCAATCACAGTGGACCAAATAATCTAGGGTCCTATAGTTAGTAGAACCAATGAGACGTCGTACTTTTAGTGACGTTTACAGTAGTCACTTATGAAGGAAATGTTTAGATGCCCACCTGACAGTATTTACCCAATCCCCTCATTTCGCTACCATATACAGATATAGCACCTATATTAAAGTTACCTTTTACCAACCAATACAATTGCATGTTAACTTTTGAATGTTACACGTCAGATTATGACGCGTTTTGAGTATAAAGTTATGTTTTGTATGAAATTCGAGGGAGTTGAAGTGAGACGGGCTGTCGCACTGCTGTCGATTTCCATGTTTCCCCATTTTTTGTACTTGTCATTAAACGGACTCCCCTTTGCCAAACCATTGAGTTGTCCTTATTGATTGGTGTTGGAGTAAGAGACCCTGCACCCCCATCCATCTTGAGGTGCAACTATCTCGTCTTGAAGTGCTGCAGAGCAAACCCCGACTCTATGGGCCGGCCAGGGGTCTCTCAGTACAATTGGTAGCAAAGATTGGATGGTTTATCGACTATCGATTATTGATTGAAGTAAGACACCTATTGACCGTCGACATAAAGTAACTCTAGGTCTTCGCCAATATCATGAGACCTTTGCCATTCGACCGAGTAGACAGTGAAGCTCCCCATAGACAATGGTAGTATAAATAGATTGCAGTCAGGGCCTGAAGGGACCCGTTTTCCCAACACATCCATTCCCATTCCCATGGGCTGCTGATCGGGCGAAAAGCTGAAGAAGGCGGCAGTGAAGGCAGTGATCCCGAGGGTCCAGAGACGAGCAATGCAAACGGTGAGTGAAACAAAAATGTAGTGCTTTGGCAAACAGTGCATGCCTTAGAACAAGTAAAGAGAAAAAGGAAATGGAGGTAGGAGGGAAAAACAATAAAATATGGTTAGAAGTAGAGAAGACTGTATACATATAAGGGGATAATGACTCTAGAATAATTAAATAAATAAAGGTTACCGGGGTAGACACCCAAGAAGAGAGAGGTTACCAGGGCAGACACCTGAGAAGTGAGAGGATTTGCCTTATTCCTGCGCTTAAATATAGCGGCTAGAAGCAACGTGTACCCAGAATCCCACATAATGGGGAACAAATAGACTACCACAACGTTTAAAAACGTCATGAAAGGGGTTTGTTTACACTCCATGAAGGGGTAATGATTAGAGGCTGAGATATCTGTGTCCAGCTGGTGTCTGTCTAGTCTGTTAAGAGTCTGTTTTACATGTTTTCTGTCGTGACGTCACAAGTGACATTTTTTAAGAGAACCGATTAAAAAAATTTGGCGCGATTCAATAGCTGAGACAGAATCGCATATCAATTGATGGTTTTTGAGCAAATTGGTAATATAAAATGTTTGTGAAAATTTGGATTGGAGCTTGCAGTGTTTGGTGCTCGCTCATATTGTCATTAAACGGACTCCCCTTTGCCAAACCATTGGGTTATCCTTATTGATAGGTGTTGCAGTAAGAGACCCTGCACCCCCATCCATCTCGAGGTGCAGCTATCTCGTCTTAAAGAGCTGCAGAGCAAACCCCGACTCTATGGGCTGGCCGGGGGTCTCTCAGTTCAAAACCTTGAGTAGTCATGGCATTTCTAGACATTGTACATTTCCCCTCTCGTAAACATGAGCATGTTGCACCCGTTGGTTGGAGTTAGCTGGGTCGGGACTCGTTACCCACTGCGCACCTTTTATTGGTGATTTTCAAAGTCAGCCTGCAGCCTGGATCATGGTTCGTCTTGGGACCAACTCCAGGGTTCCCAAGTGGTTGAATGTTTTGGAGGAATGACAAACCTGTGATGATTGTGGGCGCTGGATGGATTCTATAGTCCAAAAATTGGCAGTTGTGCCTTTGGTTTTAAATAATGGTCTGGTCACTAGCATTGTTGGTGCATGTGGTTTTTTATTATTATTTTTTCTGCCGGTTTGACAGAACAAAAAGTTCAACAGAGTGGCAATAGATGCCAGTTGGTCAACCTTAGTGAGTGCAAACAGCCGACGCACGTTTCGACCTAAGTCTTTTTAAAGGCTGTGATTTTGTGCAATGATTGTGTGGATAAGTGAATTACACGGCGCAGTGACATTATTTGAAACAGCAGGTGGGTGTTAAATGGTCAACGCATAGGCACAGTATTCCAAATTTGAACACACATTGGTATCAGGTTATGCATGAGTTACAGTCATGGTAAATAAACAGTAGCATGTAAATTGAATTGGTAAGTGGTGACAGTGAGTGGTGGCGGTAATGGTTGTAAATAGCAAGACATTTAAGTTCAGAAAATTGCACATATTGTTTGATTGCATGTGTGTTGGCTTCACTCAATTTTAGGTTCTTGGTAGTTGTGGCGAATTTACACATGGAGCACATTCCACACTTGTAAAATCCCACTAGTTTATTACTCGTGAGCCAGTTGTCATTTGTTTTTGGAATTGGTGCCATGAAGTATGTTCTTAAGATGGTCTTGAGTGTTCTGGCCTTGGTATAGGTCATACTGGGTTTGTCTGGTATCCATGCTCTGATGTCTTCATCTATTGACAGGATATGCGAATGTCTCATCAGGATCCTCTGTACTTGGTGACTGTCACTGCAGTATTGGGTGATATATCTTATTTTGTTGTCATTCACCGCAAGGTCTCTGGTATGCTCCTTTGGAATCAGTAAAGTGCTGTGTTCTCTTTTGTTTGCCATGGTTTTAGCTGCTTGTATTGCTTGTTCAGGGTATCCCCTTTCCGAGAAGCGTCTGGTGAGGACTGAGAATTCTTATCCATAGGCAGGAAGTGAGCTGCAGTTCCTTTTTGCTCATAGTAATTCTCCTTTTGGAATGTTGTTAATTACTGATCTCTTGTGGCAACTTGATGCATGTAATACCAAATTGACTTCAGTGAGTTTCCTGTAGGTTGTTGTCGTTAGTTCTGTTCCTACTGGCATGATGGTGATGTCCAGAAAGTCAATGTTGGTGCTGCTTGAGGTTCCAGTCAGTTCGATACCAAAATTATTGTCATTCAGATATTGGTTGAATGCGTCCAATGCGTCTAGAATCCATCCAGCGCCCGCAATCATCCAAAGGTTTGTCATCCCTCCAAAACATGTTGCACCCATGTCTACTAAAAAAGAAAAGAATTTGGCCCCTATATAGATGTCAACCCTTGGTTCTTCTTGAGGATTGGGCATCACAGATAGTATCAAACACATCAAGTGTCCCAGTGAGCTGTCCTATTGTGTATACATTCTCATCCCAGTACCTGCGAAAGGATTCTCTCCATCGACTTTGACACCACCTATCCCAGGAGTCATCAATTGTCCAGTGCTTGTGCCTTGCTGTATCTGCATCGGTGAATCCTGTGACTGCCCTTGTGGCGGATTCATTATCATCTGCTCCATTTGTAAATCTTGATGCACTCTCGGCGCTTGTGTTTGCTGCACTGTCTGATTTTGAGCAAATCCACCTTCATTCCGTTGAGTGTATGCAGGCGGGTATGCAGTCCCCACCTTGAGAATTGCCCCTGGCTCCTAAACATGCTTGCAAGGTGTCCTGACATTCCACATGTGCAACATACAGGAGGTTTCCTAATTTGCCCTTCCTGCATGCCTTGACTATCAATCTGCGTGTTTTGAAACCCGTCTTGGCTATTCTGGAAATTTCCCTGATTGTTCTGGAAGCCTCTACCTCGGAAGTTTCCTCTACCTCGTGGTACAAATCCACTATTTCCTTGATCATGCTGCTTTGGTTATTCACCTGTGGCATGCCTGCTGCTTGCTGCGAGCTTGACCCTTCTCCGCTAGTCAACATTGCCCCTTCAATGGCGTACTTTGATAATTTGTCTGCACTAATTTCGCCTCTTCATCTTTCCTAACATCGTCTTTCTTTCGATTGTTCTCTTGCAACAGTCTGCAATAATGCGCAATGGTCAACTAAATTTCTGACCATGGCTTTGCTTCCATGCCCACCAACTTACTTGAGCTTCTTCTGCACTGGCTCTGGGAGCCCTTTGCATAGTATATGATACAATACAGGCATAGATTTCCTCCAAGGCTCTCGTGTCTCCAAGCTCCATTCTCCTGAAAATTCTGAATGTAAACAAGAGGATCATCCCCTTCCTGCACCTTTTTCATCATTATAGCTCTCATATTTGAAGTGTCCGGATACAGCACTCTAAGCATTTTCCAGACTGCCGCCCTGCAGTTGTTAAACAGTGCTCCATCATGAGTGGTGCTCAATGCGGTAACACTTGAATATCCTGCTCTTGACCAAATGTCATCAGCTCTCTTGCCAAGGATAGCGACTAGGAGACCTTTAATTTCCCCCACAGCTAACATGTTTCCTACTGTCATTTTTTCAAACTCATGTATGAATTTGCCAGCGCCAGAAGTTAAACTCGGGAGTTTACCCCTTAAATTATCCTTTTCCATATGTGGCCAAGGTATCTACTGTGGTCTGGCTCCTCCTTTCTCTAACAAAGGAAACTGCGAAATCCCAAATCCACATTTGTCACCCGTTGTCTGTCTGTCCATAGCAGGGACAATGGTTCTGCATCGCCTTCTTCCTGGCAGCGACCTTAACCTGCTCACATAAGGTGGCAAGTCCCCCCTCTCACCATCGGATCGACCTTTGGGTTGATCTAGTCGTGTCGGAGACTCTGATGCCCGTGATTTGGGTAGATCTAGATCTGACCATCTTACTTCTCAATCCATTAGACAATATCCCTCAGGACCACATACGTTACCTCCCTCCTGCCCACAGAGGGTTTCACTGTCCTTGTCTGACATATCCTGTCCCAACTTGTGTGACTTCTCTCCTCTTCGTCTCTATTCAGAGTTAGTCCATCTAAAGACAGCTTTTTAGGCTCAAAACTACACAAGCCTCCCTCTCTGTCTCTGTCATATAGCTGCATACTCTCAAGTCTATCGTTTTTACCCTTGCCCTTCAGTTCTTTCTTAGTCCTCATATCATGATAGACTTTATCGATTGCGTCCCCAATACTTCTAGAGTCAAACTCGTCCCCTAGATTTGCTCTAGACGTACCTGCTATTGGTTCATGTGCTGGGAAGAATTCTTCTATGTTCTCCCATGCCACTACTGGATTGGGATCCATTAATTCTTTGTCTACAAACTCAAGTTCGCATGCTCTCTGCCTTCTCTTTCGTTCTATTTCATCAACAAGCTCTCTTTGCTTCCTTGCTTCTTCTCTCACCCTGTATTCTTCCTTTCTTTACATATGTCTTCTCTCATTTGCCCTTCATATTTCTTTGTCTCTTCGTCTTTGTATTCTATTATCCCTTCATTTCTGTTCATCCTCTTCCGCTCTTTTTTTCTAGTCTTTCCCATTCTTCGATTGCCCTTTCGACTTCCTTTGCTCCTCAGCTCTTTTCTGCTTTTTCAGTTGTTCATCTTGATACAACTGTTCCCGTCTTTGTCTATCTTTCCTTTTCACCCCATCTTCTTTCAATCATTACTCTCTCTCTCTATCCTTTTTGTCTCTTTCATCTCGGTCTTCCCTTTACCTTACATCCTCGATGCTCTTACCATTGAGTTTGAGCAAAATCTGACCACTCATCCATTTGTTCTGTATGAGCGCTACCTCATCAGCCTTATCCTTTTCTCCTTTCCATCTCTTTATCTCTCGTCTTATATCTAATGATGTACTTAGTCAATCACTTCTCTCCTCCTCCTGTCTTTCCTTGTCCCTCTGGACTTTAGAGATCACATCTTTCTCTGGAATTTTCTCTGCACCCTCATTGCTGCTTCACGCAGGCGACTCATGTGCCAGATTGCCGTACCCTGTCACTGCCTTAAGCTCTCTTAATGGGTACAATCCGTCCTCTTTCTTGCTCTCACTATTTACTTCAGACTAAGCGGGGGGAGCAGAAGGCTCCTCACCCCACTCTTTGCATATGTTAAGTATCCAGTGCTCAGGCGACGGCTCTTCCCTTTCCTCCTGGTAAATTTTCCATAGCTCTAAGCTTGCTAACCTTTTGTCTACCTTTTTTCCTGTGTATGCTGCATGCAAATATGTCGTCATATGCTGCAAAACTGCCTTCGATAGTGATCCCCCTTGTGGCCATGGCATGAACATCTTGTTTGCTGTGCCTTTAACCCATTCTGCACTGTACTGTTTATGCGTAGGTGTGTAGGTGCGTGTTTCGGCAACTGTTTGCAGAGATGTGTAAATGGAGTAATATCCTCCATTTTGACTCATCACACTTGACTGTCAATACTCACCTTTACACTTTGCACTTTTCAAAAATTACGTTTCAAGAAAAAAATACAATACAAGCGTGCACCAACTGTCGCTGCTCCAAACTCTCTATTTGTTTAAGCATCATCAATTCTATTTCAACAAATAAATAATGAATTCTTAAATCTCGCGTTTTCCTTTTCCCATCTCTTAATTCTTCTATTGTTTCTTCACCACATATATATCTATACACTCACATAGAACAAACGGACATACTCAACCGGACACATATATCTCAGTCTACGATCCTCAAGACTTATCCTCGCCCCTAAAAAATACCCCGATTGGGATGTGATTCGTTTTCTTTGGACTGTCTTTATACAAGTCTGTAGCCTACGTCATCCGCAAATGGGACTCTATATAGGGTTCCTTCTGTTATGTGCTTATGGCGCAGGACACTGGGTTTAATCTACTGTGAGGATCCTCATCTCACAATTTTCTCAATTGTTTGGCAACTCACCTCAAGTCAATTACTTAATAACTCAGTATTCATCGCCTCGAGTTGCTTTTACCCCAACCTCCCTCCATTACTTGCTTTCCCTTATCACACTCCCCACTTACTGCCCATTCACAATTTTGCCACCTCACTCAGTTTTTACTCAACATTTGCTTTTTCGACTTCCGGCTCTCGGATCGTCGCCTGTTTATCAGCCACTCCAACCTTCCGTTCGTTCAGCTTCCTGTAGACATCAGGAGGGGATTTTGTACAAACCGAGGGACCCATCTCACCTATGCTTGCAGGGCTTATCTTAAAAACTGGTTCCCATATCTACAAGGAGATTCATGTCCTTTCAGTTAAATGGTAGAGGACGCTTGATATTGCCCGGACCCCAAAGCTTACTATCTCGATGGATTTTTAACCATCATTACTCTGCTACCACGTGAACTGGGGGACTCGACCCAGCCCTTTAAGACGAGGAAGCAATACTACGAGATGAATGGGGATGCAGAAGTTACTCAAACTTCAATAATCAAAACAACTCAGGTAGTTGGCAAAAAGGTTGACTGTTTTAATATCAATTATCTAAAACAGAGAGTACAACGGACATCAACGGACGTCTCACTGCATGGTCTCTCAATTTGTTTCAGAAAAAAACATACTTATAGTAAAAACTCGTCATTGATGACATGAACCGATGTATTTACTAACGTCATCCTACGTGGCAAACGACAAAAACCTATTGAAGAGAGTGATTGGCTCTCAGGGAACATCTAAGTATACGTTCCATACTAGTCTAAGAAAGTGATAGGCTCCTTAACATCAGGTGGGGCAACTAAACCCTCCCCTCAGAAAGGTCACTATGAACCTCACTAAATAAACGACGTCCCATTGGCTACCCAAACTATAGGGGCCTTAATTACGTGGCCCCCTACAATTGGTTGGCACACCTACATTCGTCAGTACTTTTCCACCCACATTAGCAGCACGCAGGCTAGACTTCCAGGCGCTGGTGAGCTGGTCATAACCATAGCTTCCCACCAATTAGTATATCATCTATCATCACCTCAGTGGTATGCTGTGAATTAAGGCTTTGAACTTTTTGCTCTGGAGAATTCAGGGGACTGAAGGCACGCTCTTCCTTCATGCATAGGTGTGGTTCATCATGTTTGTCCAACTTCATCCTTCCATGTGACTGAAGACCACAAATTTGAGCTCTGCTGCATTTAAAATACTATTTTTTAATAGACCTTTGACGTATATTCCTTGTTTTCGTCCATGCCTTCTGAGCCGGAGTTTCGTTCTTTCGCACGTTTTGTAACTAATGTCTGCTCTTCTCAGTCCAATAAGACCTTGGCTTCTTGGGGCTCCTCCAGCCTCGACTTTCTGAGATCAGCTTCTGTAACTCAATTGCTTTTTCAACTGTGACACACTGGAAAGGCCTTCCTTCTCTGGTCTAGCACTGCTATAACACGTAGTGGAATCATCCATTCTTTACTTGCTCCTATATATGTATACATTGGCGCATGCCGCAATCTATTCACTACATAGCTAGCCTCAAGAATACTTTGTCTGCATGCATTTCTTTGCATCTGAACACGTGTAAAATGACTTGAAATCTTCGTTTCTGTGGCATAAGCCTCTTCATCTTGACCTCAAGATGTCATTTATCTTTGATACCTTGTAGAATATCTTCATTCTCTTGTCTCTGCATCTCTTCTTTGTATGTCAGTCCGGCTTCGTGTGGCGTCACCATTCTGTTCTTCCACCGGGATCTGATTCAAATGGCCATCATACTGTCGTGTATGCAGGTATGGCTTTCTGAAAGGGAACCTTTCTTCCAGGAGTCTCCTCAGTATTGGTATTTTCACTGGTACTGCACATGTCTCACACTCTGGTTCCCAACGTATAGGTAATATGGGCGAGATGGTTGAGGTGGGGGTACTTGGCTCCTTCTCTACATATTCATTGAGACCATTGGCTTCTTCATCTCATAAGTCAGGTATGTCATCACATTTTTTTTGCCAGGAGTTCCGAGGCAGTGCATTAAGAGCGATTTCTTCCTCTCCACACTGAAATGTGTCCCACACACAGCTGAAGCATGATGTTCAAAAGATTTCTTCCATCCTTTCCAGGGCACTGGAGTATCTCCTGGATTTGGAAAAAATGCAAGTGGAGGGACAATTATTTGCATCATTTCTATGCCAGTTGTGTGGTCTCCTGCTGCAAAGCTGACACCTTCTGTATAGATGCTGATATTTCCCTCCATTATGTTTTTTTTAAGCAGAGGCTGGTGGAGCACTGCAAAGGAACTGGGGCAGCTGCAACATCAGCAGTGTGCGGCCTCTGTGCACGTAATGTGTAAGGCTATGGGCGGTTGCTGTGAGATCCAGAATGACACGGCGTAGTAACGCCAGTGGGTCCTTTTCTCCAGTGTGCTCACCATTGCGCTCGCGATTGTGGGAAGCCAACAAATGTTTTCCTTAACTTTAGCAATTTAAAGGAGGGTGCTTATTCAAGAACGTTGCTCCCACTCCTTACCAGCATGTACAAGGATGACGAAACATGGGAATCTTTGTAGTAACTCAGGACAATGTAGCAAGGCCCAAGACTTACATGCTATGTGGGTTCTTGCTAATGGGTGCTCGCCGCCAAAGTGAAGTAGGGACCGGGAGGCAGCAAATTGTAGGTTGCAGTACAGCTGGAGCAGCCATTTCCATCCATCCACTCCATCCCTCTCCCTCACCTGCCCGCTTCCATTCTAGAAGACACTCAAACACATACATTCCACTCATGCCACATGCACCACTAAGCACACTGCATTCATCTCTCCAGCTATTCTCCTTGTTCAATTCCTTTACTTGTAATTTCTCTTTTAAAATGTTCTTGCGGTCACATTTAACACATTTGACTAGAATAGAAATGTAATGTAATGTAACATGGCATTTGTATAGCGCCTATTCCCATAAGTATGGTGCCAAAGTTCTGTAGGTGAACGCAGTCGATGGTCTAATGTGAAAGGTATGGGAGATTCATCAAAGGAGTTAGAATCCGTGTGTGCATTTTAGCCAATATGAAGGTTGGTAGGGTGGCCAAGTCCCTGCTAGCGACCCATGTCGAGCTGGCTTGCGGATGGGTGCTGTGAGGTTGTCGGGAGAGTATGCAAGTCTAGGAGACTGATTATGTGTCCAGCTAGACCAAATTCTTGTTGTGGGACTTCGCTGCATTTTAATGGCAGAGGTGTTGTGCGATGTGTCTTCAAGTAGTGCATGATTGTGAGTGGTTGACCATGCCTATGGCTATCTTCCATTGACATGGAATGTTATCCGTAGCCGTGTGTCCTGGCTGGTTTCTTGTTGCATTGATGTGTTGCTGATTCTGCCCTACTTTCTGCTGGGGTCCTATCGCTGCATCGCTCAGTACATTCTTTGAGGGACTCATTGCTGCCCCAGACTATCTGACCAGCGATTAAATTAACATGAGAGGCCGAATGGGTTCGACAGGACACAGAGGGGGGAAGCTAGGTCTTGAGGGCCTTCCGGATGGCAAGGTAGTCCTCTAAGCAACATATGCTAAAGCAGATCTCATTCCAGAATGTGGATGCTTGGGCGGAAAAGGTGGACCTCCCCCTATTTTGGTCAATGAGTGATGTTGGATGAAATGAGGAACACAATCTGAGGTCTTTGCCCAATAGTCAGAAACATAAAGGAACATTCGTTGGTGGGTTTCCCAGTCATTCAGCACCATGCACATATGATACAGAGTCAGAGATGTAGTTATGGTTAAGTTCTACTCCCCATTGGGAGAACCCCTTTTTTAGATGCTTATAATGATGGCTCCATTCAATGAAACTGCTCTGTAAAGTTCTGCCCCAGTGGGATTTGGAGGGGGAAAGAGGAGCTGAGGAAGAGAGCAACATTTTAAGGGGAGGCAACCCTTAAAACTTGCATGCCCCCATAGTTGTTTTTTGTGGGCCCAGAGCCTCCAGACTTCATTAACTATCAACCAAATAAAACCCTTCTGATTGGTTGCAACAATCTAAACATTTTTCCAATGGTAACCGATGAGTCTGCGGGTTCCATGGTGCGTCCAAAAATTAACCCTACAACATATTTTAAAATGGGATCATTGCAGCCCTCTAGTGGTGACCCCGACAATTGGAATATTAACTATTAAGATTTACTGGAAAATCCTGAGAACCCGATTCCTGCCATGGGTGCCCAGGCCCAGCATCAGATTTTACCTTGCTTGTGGAGCAGGTGCTGAGTACGCAGAACCTGTGCCAGTTCCACAGGTCAAGTATTG
The DNA here is from genome assembly GCF_040938575.1 of Ambystoma mexicanum. Taxonomy (NCBI): domain Eukaryota; kingdom Metazoa; phylum Chordata; class Amphibia; order Caudata; family Ambystomatidae; genus Ambystoma; species Ambystoma mexicanum. Next base: position 126,780,873 of record NC_090929.1, on the reverse strand, counting down.
CATCTCCTGACTCTGCACCACAATTCACCTTGCTTGAGACTGTACATGCATTGGTACCAGGTCCCTGTACCCAGCATCAGGTCTCTAGAGCCCACTGCTGGTGCCCACACAAAAAGACAGATGTTGCAGTACTCACAGAACCCAGAAGACATAGTGCTGGTTCCTGTAGGATGCTGAAAATCGATACACAAGAGTAGGGTCAGATATGAAAGATGTATTGAGGGATTTGATAAAACAGGGTCAGGATGGACAAACACTTAAACCGCCTATGGCTTATGTTCAATAATCATAAAGCATGATTTTAAAAAAGGTGTAGAGCGTGGATAACATAAAAGTGAGGTTTGGTAGGTGCTGTCCTCAACCCCGTAGATTATCTTCTTGGTATTAACCCAAGGGACAAAACCTGTTCTTAATGAGGCTCTATCATTCCCCACCACCCGGTGAACTCTAATCCAGTCCGACCCAAGAGTCCAATGATGGCCAAGAAAAGAGTTCCGACCTAGGTTCATCAAGTCTCTTCGCCTTGAAGATCACCCTGTTATAAAACTCAAAGTCCACATCCTTTGGCCAACACAAAAGCCCCAGAACAAATTTATGAAATTCCAGCACCTATCTATGAGAAAAGTAATATGCAGTTCATCCGGCACAAAACGGCCCTGCAAATACAGTGCATCTGGTACAAAATGGCCCTGGTAGTACGTTCTATAATCATTCATCGGCTGGTTTTTTTTGGCTGCACTTTTTGTCTATAGCATTTTGCTGAACATTTCTTATTTTTAAATGTGTGCCCCCAAACTCCCCTATTATTTATTCCCTCTACACCACCCTACCCTCCTCCTTATATGCCCCCTCCCACCCTTATATTTTATAAAGATTTTTTCAACAAACATTTTTTTGGCAAAAAGTGCCACAAAATAAGTGGGGGATGAATGAACGTCGTACCAATAGTACGCCTTGTATCCATGGTTTTTCTGGCTTCAGATTTGAGGAACTCTGCTTGAAAAGAATGCGCTGTTCCCCACACATTAGCTAAGGGCATTTCCTCACTGTGTATAATGTAAAGTTGGGCTATCTCCCTGCCCAACAACTGGGTTTGTTGCTTGGTAAGCATTTTCTTCTCCCTGCCCAGAGAGTCCATATAAGGCAGCCTATTTCCCCTTCCTGTCATGGGTCTTGATTGATCCTGGCTTATCCCAAGTTTCATTGCTCATGCAGTTCAGTGCTTTCTTCACCTGGTCTTTTTACTTCAAATAATGATGGCGGTGTTATGCACAGTAGAGCACGGGGATGCCTATTCTCCCTGTTGTGGCCTAATTCAAGTTGGGCTTCCTCCCCACCCAACTAAGGGGCTGATGGATAGAAAAGTATTCTCTCCCCCCTCATGGGATGTACTTGTCAGGCAGTTGATTTTACCCTCTTTTCATGGTTCCTGCCTCATTCTATCGTTCTGTCCTTTGGCATTTTCTGGTGGAAAGCTAAGGCGTTAGACTACCAAAGAGTTGGTAGTTTGTAGGTTGATTCCAGCAACCGATCTCTCCCTTATCAGTTTATGCCTTGATGGGCGAAGTGCTTCTCTTGCCCCAGTCTCTCAAAGCACCTCAAAGTAGGGGACTCTTCAGCTGTCAAGGGAGTAAAGTGGGGTTGCCGCCCACCCAACACTGGGATTTGTGGATTGGTGAGTATTATCTCCTCCTCACCTCGGGGACTTGTCATGCAGCCAATTTCACCCGCCTGCTACTGCCTTTGCCTTTTCCTCTTTCTCTTCCTTTGCTTGATATTGCAAAGCCCCAGGCTTCAAACTCTTCATTTCCCTCCAGGGTGTTTCTAGTTATCTGTGGTGAGTCCAAGCAGCCACTCTCACCCTTAACAGTCTACCTCTCAGTGGAGCCAAGTGTTGCACTCACACTCTCTTCAGACTCTCTCTGCAGAGTCTCCAGCCATCCAATTCCTGTGTCCACTTAATTGTATCCTTTCCTACTAAGGAACGTTGACGAACACGTATGCTTCCTTGAGGCCTGTGAGACTTACTGACTTTTCCCAATCCCTTTTATACCCATGGACTGGTGGAATTTATTGCAATCTCTCTTGGGATTGGTACTTCCCTAATGATTTCTGCTTCAAGCAATCAGATTGGTCAGGCAAATTGGTTTCTTAAATTCATCTATTAAATAATTAGCCATTTCCTGTTATTGGTTTGCTTTTGAATTAGGTGCCTTTTCTTCACTCTTGGGATTGTTATCAGTGCACAGTGCTTTAGAGGCGACTGATGCAATTGGCCCCAACTTGGAATCTGGGACGTGCAGGATTGATCTGGCATGTCCCTGCAGTCACTAGAAGACCAAAGGCAAACAAATGAGACCTTTCCATCCAGCTGGGGCTCTTTCTGTGCAGCTCTCTCTTTTACTGATCCATGCTTCTGCTGGTGGGTGCACTGTCTTGGTCAATGGATCTACTCTGCAGTCTGATGCCTGCAGCACCGAGGCCCTTCTGGGAAATGTAGTCTTGGGTGGAGGTAGCGTTGTTACATGTATGAGGGGATGAATACACCAGAGAGTCCTGCTCCATCCACACTCTGGAGGGGCACTTTGGGTAGCGACTTGGTTGCCCTGATGCTCTGGAGCAAGGCCCCCTTACACAACTTGATGGGGAGTTTCTCCAACTCACCGCAGTTCCTGGTCACGGCACCATGTCCCCAGATCCAAAACTCGGTCAAGCCATATAGTCCAGAATGTCGCTTTGTGTGAGAGCCGTGGACCCAGTACAAGGCACATGGGCCATGCATATTGGACACTGTGAGTCGCTTGAAAGTGCAAAGCCATTATCACCCATAAAGCGAATCCTTACAATGCTCGGATTAGCAATGCTGTATCAGAGTCAAAAGAATTATTCTCAATACTAAAAGAACTGGAAAATCTAGCACCAGCCACCAATTCCACCATCACTTGCAAAGAGTGGTGTACCACTATGCAAGGTGCCCTAGCTGCCAAAATCAATTTACTGCAAAACAAAATTACAACCAAAAAACAACTTACCTGCTACCGACAAGCACCTACCTACCTTCATTGAGAATAACAACCTACTTCACTCCTGTCTCACAATATCTAGTGCTCAATACTATATTTAAGCTCAAAGCCTCTAACTGCAAAGGACTGCAAAGGAGACTCTGTCCCAGAACAAATTGTCAAATCCTGCGCCCACACACTAACACCCATCATAACTAAATTCATAAACGCATCCTTTAATGCCAAACTGGTTCCAGCCAGTATCAAGGAATCCTTGGTTACCCCTCTCCTAAAGAAAAAACACCCTCGACCCCACGGTCTGCCACCAATTACAGGCCAATAACAACAGTCCCGTTTGTACTCAAAATCCTTGATAAAATAGCATACAACCAAGTCCAAGCCCATTTGGAACAGAATCAACTCCTTGGCACCAGACAATCCGGCATCCGCCCTAACCACAGCACAGAAACAGCCCTCCTGGATCTCAAAATCCAAATGGATTCCATCAGAGACTCGGGAAAACTCTGTATCCTCCTCTTACTGGACTTATCCACAGCGTTCGATCTTGTGGATCATAATAAACTCTGCGCCACCCTAGCTAGAGATTTTAACTTCTGCTCGGACACCACCACATGGATCAAATCCTTCCTTGCAGAATGGACATCCAGGGTGTCCATAGGCAAAGAAGCTGCAGATCCCATACCAGTCCCTATTGGCATCCCTCAAGGGTCCTGCCTCTCACCCACACTCTACAACGCATATACGAAGCTCCTCTTCTCAGCACTGGACGATATGGGTGTCATCTACACCAGTTTTGCAGATGACACCCAGATCCTTATCCCACTCTCAGGGAATTACACCCAAGACACCCTGACTATCAACAATATCTATGGCATTATCCAAAACTGGATGGCCTTAAATAGTCTCTGCCTCAAAGATGAGAAAACAGAGATTCTCATTGTTGGCCCCCAATCTAAAATAAGCGCTTTGCATCCAGACTACACTGCCATCAACAAAGACGGCATCACAATACCGGTATTGAAACATGTCAAAACGTTAGGAGTCTACCTGGACTCTAAACTTTCTATGATGACGCACATCAACGACCTCTCATCCTCCACTTCCTACACCTCCAAACTCATTTCCCTCAGTCACCAATTCCTGACCCCCACCAATTGCATCACTCTAGCCAGGGCCCTGATTTTATCACGGCTCGACTATTCCAATGTATTATTACTGGGCACCTCTAACCCAAACCTCAACAAATTACAACTCATACAAAACAAAGCCCTTCGAGCTGCACTCGGAATCAGAAAAACTGATCATATCTCCAAAATCAGAAGAGAACAACACTGGCTACTCATCAAAGCCAGAATAATTTTCAAAATTCTGTGTATCACCTTCAAATGCCTCCACAAAAATGCTCCCATCTACCTAAACAATGCGATTGCCAAAAAAGAAGTTATATCCAAAAACCAGTCACTATTAGCAATACCCTGGTCCAGAAACACCAGAGCAGGGGGTAGCAGCTTCCAATACCTAGCGCCTAAACACTGGAACTCTCTACCACTATCCCTTAAACATTAGGAAACATTTATGGGATTTAAAAAACTGCTAAAAACCCGATTATTCAACTTGTACTAATAACAACCACAATCAGAACTTATGTAATTTATTCTGTACCTGTATATACCCCTATGCTCTGTAAATATACAACTCATTCTGTACCTGTAGATACCCCTTTGCCTTGTAAATAACTGTGCCCTTCATTTTATACCCAGTTTCATTGCCCTACCCTTTGTTAATTTAATTGCGTCATAATGGCCTTTGTATTGTATGCTATATCAAGATGTTTGTAACTTCGCCGTGATGCCCAAGGGTATGGGTGTGTAACACATGCAATAAATAAATAAATAAATAAATAAATAAATAAATAGATGAATAAAGATCTAGTGCCTTGGGGACACTCTCCTACACCTTCTGTCCTCTCATTTTCAACCTTGCTCTCCTTAAGTAGCACCCTGCCGTTCCAGCACATGCGCAGATCCACCCATCCCAGGCTCACCTTTGTCAAACAGTGTGGTCTTCTACACCTTCTTCTCCCCTCCATCTCAACTACATCAACCTTTCCTGGTTGTACCCTTGAGTGGGTCTACTGTGCTGGAATGACATTTCAATGCCATAGCCTGTATAACACCACTCCGTCCCACATTTCTTTATGGCCTTCAGAATTTGGGCTTGACCTCTTTTCTGTGGATTCCATTCCATTTTCCCCTTGTCATTTTACCTATCTGTGCCTATTTTCTTATTTGTTTTCTCACCTCACTTTTCTCTCCATTGAGTTTTCTCCGAATTCCTGTTGCGGTTTACACTCTTTTTCTCTTTGTGTGTGGTTCCCCACTTTCTCAAATCTCTGCTTCTTTTCCTTATTTTATTTGGGGTCACACACAATAACAATACTCCAAAATCATGGTTATTTAAAGATAGAGCAATGTTGACCATATTGTAAGTTATGTTAGTGTTAAGGTTACTTTTATTTATTATTCTGTTTAGGGTATAATTATATGTAAACACTTATTAATGGCATTCCCAACCTTAATAGACCTTAAGTTTTTATAGATTGTAATCTTAACTTTTTTCAAGAGCTCAGTCTTGTATCAATTGTGAATTATGTTTACAAATTGACTTGCTGTCCCACAGGTATAATTATGAGCAGGTTAATTCAATTTTATTTTATTGTTATAGTTGTCTTTAGTTCCAAACAAACTTTACAACTATTACAATTATTTTTTTTACATAAAAACATCATATCAAAATTCATACAGTTCATCTTAAACTATCAACACATCTTATATTCCACTAACATACAAACATTTACTAATAGACCCTTATCAAAGTCAAATTCACACTTGTTATTATCTACAAAAGCAATTTACAATATTACCACTCAATTTTGCCAAACAGCAGGATTTACAGATAGATGCTCACATGTTGAAAAATCGTTTAAAATGATCTGTTTCAAAATTACATTACCATCATATGGTTTACATTTTCTTCGCCTTTATATGATTCGAAAACAGCTACAGCTTTAAGATAAACACTATAAAGTGCAATGTGCATGGATTCCTTGGGTGTATTAAGACAATAATGCAGAAATTGCTCAGTTTGGATAGTGGCATATTGATGAACATATCACCCATATGTGGACATATATAGTGATGCAAATACTGGACACCCAGTCAGAATGTGTCTTACTGTCTCAGGATTTTCAGCTAATTTACAAATACGACAATAACGATGGATTTTGGCCAATTGCCATTGGGCACCATATATTGCTCTAACAGGCAAATGGTTAGTCTTCATTAATAGGCAAAATCTACAGACATTTGGATTAGGGCAGCGTATTAGGTACTTTTGTGGGTGGAGATACATATACACAATTCCCTCTAATTGATGGTAGTTATGAAGTAAGTTCATATGTGTGAAGTTCTTTTCCCAAACATGTTTCTCCAGTTTTTTCTTAAATGCAAATTTGACAGCTCTATACTAGCCACAACAAGATCGATTGGTTGACCAGGTTAATTGAGAGAATAATTCTCTACATAATTCATCATATATGTTGGAGCAATTTGTCTTCTTCAATTGAATTACATTTTTTCCCAAGATTCGGAGCATGCGACTCTCAGGATGACAAATAGCCTTCAAAGGAAGGAGCCCTCTTTGTTGAAGAACAGTGGCTTTTAATGATAGTAATCCGAATTCTACTCTAATATATTGAATAGAGTAGGAAGGTGGCAGACCGAGGATAGTTCGCCAGAAAAATCCTTCTATTTTATCTAGCCAATATACATTTTTTACCCGTAGGCAATCACCCATATCAACCACTGCGTATAGACCATCATAATACCATTTAAGGAATAGCCAAGATAATTTGAAACAAAACTACGTACAGCATAGTTGTCTGTTTAGCTCATCGTATTTAATTTTCGAATAGTGAGCGATATCCGAATCCACTGTTCATAATCACACCCAGGTATTTATAGGTTTCGGTATACTCGATAGTCCCCCAGTTTAGTTCCATTTTAGGCCTATTCACTTTTCTTTAAGGAGAACAGCATTATCTGTGTTTTTTTTAAGTTAATGCTCAGAGAATGTTCCGCAGCAAATCGCCCAAGTAGGTTAATGCCGATAGACAGATGAATACGTCATCTACAGCGTCTGCCTCTCCTGCGCCTCCATATTGAAGGGACGACGGCAGAGAACCATTCATGGTGCCTTTCTCCTCCCCCCCCACTGTATCATCGAAGTAAAAGGCGGTATTCACTCAAACAGGTACCAGTCTTATCCTGAAGTAATGGGAGAAGGGGTTAACATGCAGAATCAAGAAGTGAACCTGGTGTGACAGGGTGCAAATGACATCCCTGTTGGAGCTGACACAAGTAGACGCATTAGACACAAAGCAGATACGCATCCACCATGAAGCTATGCAAACAACAGATCAAACTGCACTTAGAAATGAAGGCTATGGTTTCTCCCAATAGGTTGGAAAACATATACACTCTATATGCTGAAACACAAGACGTATGAGAAGTACACATAAAAGCCATCTTAACTTCAAAAGGAGAAATAGGAATCAGTGGCCATGTAAAACAAGATGGATGGCGAAGCCACAGTCAAGTGAATGGGAGGCACCAGGGGAGACGCGGAGCCCACAAGTAGAACAAACCTGCTGAATTAGCTAAAATCACTCGGCAGAGCAACACATAAGTCAGCTGCTCAACCCCTGCCATGGTTACAGTAGAAAGAGGAGTCTTGGCCCGGCACTGAAGAGAAAGGAAGATAATGCCAAAGGGCGAAACATTTCTCTTAGATTAAGTATAGGAACAAAATAATTCATTGAAGAGCCAATGCTCATTAATTAGGAGACAATAGTGAAGGAAAGTAGCTCGACCTAGTCTCTAGGGGCAGAAAAGGTAAAGACAACTCTAGCCAAATAGATGGAAATCCCAGCAAAAGACAAGCAGAGTGATTCAAAACGTGGTCTCGGCACACGTGACCTAGAGTTGAAAACAGTGCCTATTTATTAAGGTGAGATACAGGAATGCACTTGCCAGCAACTCCTTAAAAGTTCTCCAAACTATGATATGGTACAAGGTTAAATTCAAAGCTACAGCCCTGGCTCATGGCCTAGAGATTTAGAGATGGTATATTTTAATTGGGAAAAGTGGCCGCTAAATGTATTCTCCCCTACCAGCATGTGTCGATGACCTGCCAAATAATCAAGTTTGGTGAAGTGAACGCCAACCAATCGCTAGCCTCAAATTCCAATATATCTTAATTAATACACCAGCCAATCCAGAGGTAGAGAAATTACAAGTAATCAGTATTATCAATTAAGAGGTGGTTTGGGTGGAGCTATCAGTTATGGCATGACCAATAAGGGTACTCATCCCTCTATATTGTATATGTAGACAACTTGACCAGCCTAGGCACCGCATCACCCACCCTCACAGAGCCCAGCACCACAATCATGCTTAGCCTACTCGCTCCCCCATGCCTTTCGGACAGGCTGACCAGATTACGATCCAGACTTCCAAAAATACACGAGCCTAGAGCCAGGGACTCCTCACAATCCATACTCACACACCGAACCTCCATCAGCTCCTGCGCTAACCTTACGCTAAAAAAACCCGAACCTAAACCCGTCAACTCCACTACAACCAACAATAGAGCGCTCATCACAGCTACCACCCCCACCCCTGCCAAAGCCAAAACCCTACCTATAAAAGGTGCCCTCATCAACGCACGCTCCATGATTGCCCATGCCACGGACATCGCTGATCTCATTTTAGCTGAAGATCTAGACTTCCTAGCCATAACAGAGTCCTGGCTTCATGCAGCCGCAGGCCCAGCCCTTTCGCTAGCCATCCCCACTGACTACACCATCATCCGAGCGGACAGAACTGAAGCTAAAGGCGGTGGTTTGGCCATCATTGCCAAGACCCACCTTAACATCAGACTCAACTCCGCCACACACCACCCATCATGTGAATCACTTACAGCCAAACTACCCATCGCTAACTCCCAAACAATATCCATTCACTTACTATACAGACCTCCCGGACCCCCGGGATCTTTCGAGGAAGACCTCAATGCCATCCTTACCGACAACCTAAAAAACTCCTCACAATGCCTTCTCTTAGGAGACTTCAATTTAGGCTACAAAGACCCCAAAGACAATCAAGCCACTCTCATCAGCAACACCCTGTCTGAACTAGGCTTCACACAAAAAGTAACCAGCCCCACCCATAACAAAGGGAGAACCCTTGATTGGATAGCAGACTATAACTGTGCCGTATCGATCACTAACAACACTCCCCAATCCTGGACCGACCACCACCTCCTCTCCTTCTCACTTGAGGCCTCAAGCCCTACAACCAACATGGCACTAGCCCCAGCCATCCACACGAGAAGCAAAAAAAATATCACAGTAGAAAAACTGATCCCACTCATTCTTCCTACACTAAGCCAACTCCAAGACTCTAATCCCTATGACCTCGTAGAAGGCTATAACAACACCATGCGCATAGCCTTAGACGCCATTGCACCATTGAAACTTAGAAAATCCAAACCAAAAAAGCACCTCAACCAATGGTTCTCCAGCCATCTTAAAACCCTTAGATTGGAAAAGAGTAAACTGGAACAAGTCTGGAGACAATCTCCGACTGACCACAACAAATTATTGCTTAACAAAATAACGGCCAACTATAAAAAAGAAATCATAGCGGCCAAACAAGAATCCTATAACCTGAGAATCTCCCAATCCAACTCCAGCTCCAGAGAATTATTTACTATCCTGAAAGAATTGGAAACCCCGGTAACAATCCCAGATACTTGCGTTAAAAACAAACAATGGTGCACCAGTGTCCAAAATGCACTAAACAACAAAGTCACTGGCCTTCAAACAAAAATTAAAAATAAGAAAGACTCCCTTACCAATCTTACCAACCCCATCAACGCCCACTCGAGCCCTCCACCCTCACACCACACACCTAACTCTGCTCGCTTCAGCTTTTCCAAAGTCTCTTCCCTCGAAGTAGAAAAAATCATTCTTGGCCTTAAACCCTCCAACTGCAAAGGTGACCTCTGCCCCCCACAAATCATTAAAGACGCGGCACGAGACCTCTCGCCATTCATCACCAGACTCATCAATGCCTCCTTTTCCTCAGGAACAGTCCCCAGTAACCTTAAAGAGTCCTGGGTCCTCCCTCTCCTCAAAAAACCCTCCCTTGACCCGTCCATCCCAACCAACTACAGACCGATTACCACCGTCCCATTCCTGCTCAAGATACTAGACAAGACAGCATACCTACAAATTCAAAAGTATCTTGAAACAAACCACCTTCTAGGAATAAGACAATCCGGCTTCAGACCCCAACATGGAACTGAAACAGCCCTGATAGATCTGAAAGCCCAAATAGACGACCTTAGAGATAACGGGAAAACTGCATTACTACTCCTGCTAGACCTCTCTGCGGCGTTTGACCTAGTTGACCATAAAATCCTATGTAATCATTTAGACTCAGCTGCCCACTTTTCACAAGAAGCCATCAGTTGGATTGAGTCATTCCTCAACAACAGATCCATGCGAGTCTTCTCCTCCTCTGCCGCCGCCGAACCCATCCCCATTACATGTGGAGTCCCACAGGGCTCGTGCGTCTCCCCCACTCTGTACAACGTGTTCACAAAGCCCCTGTTTGATGATCTAGACGGCCTGGGTATCACCTACACTAACTACGCCGATGATACACAGATCCTCATCCCGTTGACGGGAGATTACAACCAGGATTTGGCCTTGGTGAACAGGGTGTATCTCATCATCCAGGCATGGATGGCTTCGCACAGTCTATGCCTGAATGATGACAAAACTGAACTCATCATCCTTGGTTCTACGTCCAACCTAACCAAACTCGACCACAATTATGCCAACTTCATCATAGATGGGAACCTAATCAAGGTTTCGAAAGAAGTAAAAACCCTAGGAATATACCTCGACTCCTCCCTAACCTTCCACAAACAGGTTAGCTCGATGGCATCCTCGACGGCCTACACATGTAAGCTCATAAGAGCAGCCAAACCCTTCCTCTCCACCCACAGCTGCACTACACTTGCCAGAGCATTGGTATTATCCAAACTGGACTATTGTAACGCCCTCTACATAGGAGCCACCAAACAAATCACCAACAAAATTCAGACGCTACAAAACAACGCCCTTAGGGCAGCACTCAATATTCCCAGGAGGGAACACATTTCCAATATCAGGAAATCCCATAACTGGCTCAGCACAACAGACAAAATCTTGCTTAAAGTAGCATCGCTCACCCACAAATGCCTGAATAATGCTGCCCCACGCTATCTGGCAGACAGAATATGCAAACACAGCCCCATCAGACCCACCAGAACCTCCAATGCTAATCTGCTCACCGTCCCCAGGTTTAAACGCACTAAAATGGGTGGCAACAGCTTCCAGGTGAAAGCACCCCAACACTGGAACTCCCTACCACCATCGCTCAGAACTCCCCAACCTTACTCACTTTTTAGACGCAACTACATCCATTGGTTAAAGATCACGAACCACTAACACCTCTAACACCACACGGCTGCTCTACGCGTTGCATGCTTTAAGAGAATCTGTAAATTTGTAATACTAAACTTGTATATATTTGTAATTCTTTAAATACATCTACTGCATTCTCTCCTGCCAAACTGTACACATGTTCCTTCATCGTCACACTGTAATTATGTAATGTAATGTATAATTATGTAATGTAAAGTATAAGCATCCTGTAACCAAGCTTTGAATCACCTTGCTGCTCATGCGCCCTCATACCCTCGGGTCTGGTGCGCAATACAAATGAATAAACTAAACTAAACTAAACTTCTGCTAACCAATCCCTTGCCCTCCTATGTTTTGTAACTAAGTTTGCCTACTATTCAGGGAACTACTCAAAACCTGGCTCTTCACGTCATAACTAGAAAGACCAGGCCACAGGGGCATGCACACAACTAAAACATTGATGAACGTAGAGAGAGACCCAGATCCACGGCAAGCAATCAATGGGAAAAACCCTCAGAAAAATATCCCACAACATATTAAACGACTAACCGGGAGACAGCCGCAATACGACCAAAGACTGTACACATAGCAAAACAAAGACAGAAACACTTGGATGAATCATCAAGAGGACCATGACCTTAAACTATTGCCATTCCAAACAGACCTAAGGACAACAGATAGAGAGGGAAAGGAAGCACCGCACCACGAGCCCCAGTCCAGTGGGTGAGAAACAGAATGTTTCATCATTACACACTGTCCACCTACTACACAGCGGGAAGCCCAATGCCCCATCACACAAAAACTACAACTAAACAGCCCCAAGGATGTTTACCCCACAGAAACCAAAGACCCAACAGAAAGACAGTAATGACAGGAGGAAACAAATGACTGAATACACAGGCTCACCAAGACGAAAGCACTAGAACGCCACATCAACACCATTCTGACCCTGAACCACTCAAACCTCAACTGACCAGTGTCACACTAGATGACAAGAGAGTAGATATTACCAACCCAGTCCCACACCCGAACAAAAGGTTCAGACGCACCTATCAATCCAAACAATACTCACTTTGATACAGCGGGATCAGCACAGCACCAACAAAGCGAGTCGGCCCACGAGGAACCAGCATCAACCCAACTCACAGGGATACAACTCTAACAGAATCTGAAGTACCTGAATCAGGATACAGACCCCACTAACCTAACCCTCAATCTTCTGCATACTTAAACCAAACAAAGCCACTCAACCACCTCTCTCCCAGCAATCCGCACGCACTTTATCACACCGCATCAACAACACATAAACATCACCTACAGCACTCGAGGTCTCGTCTGATCCGATACTAGCACCAAAGCCCAGCACTTGGTGTATACCGAGCTGAAGCTGCCAACAGCACATCACTTCTCCCACTCTCCTGCTCCCCTCCTCCCGATTAACCCTACCCGTCCGTACCTTTAACATAACATAACATAACATAACATAACATAACATAACATAACATAACATAACATAACATAACATACCATACCATAACATAACATAAACTATCATGCTGATGATTTGACATTTATAAATCAGGCCGTTGTCATTTACTTTGACTCTTCCGTTTATTGGGTCTACCTGGCCTGCTCAAGGGCTTGGATGTACTGCCCTCACATTACATATGGTAGCAGAACCAGAGGTTGGCCAGAACCCTGGAATTATTGTAACTGAAGACTGCATAGGTGACACGTGTAGATCGGAAAAAAGAACAGTCATCAGGATCCCCATTGGAGAAACTTCTGCTCTAGCACCTTGAAGTGTCGTTTGTGCTGGATGGAATTACAAATAAAGATCACAAACCAAATAACCAGACAGACTCAATATATGTGGCAAAACACTTCTTTATGTTCAGTTAATAAAGTAGGGAGACCTGACAAACATCGGACTGTTGCATGCACACTCACAAGATTACACATAGGTCTTTATTCTCCAATGTGCGTCATCTATGATGTCATTCTACGTGTCAAAATACAAAACCTATCGAGGGAAAGGATTGGTTAAGGGAACCTATCTACTTATAAAACATGGATTGGTCTATGCAACATTGTAAATTAGGCTGTCCCTCAAACACACTGATTGGTCGGCATACTATCCCAACCTTGGACTTTTGACTTTTTTAGCAGTATGTAAGCAAAACGAAATTTAGGTGTTTGATTTCCATCAGACTATGCCCCATTTTCCCAATTAGTGCATCACCTCTCATCGGCAGGCCATAAGCCAAAGTCTTCCTTTTGTAGTTGACCTTGTTGACTGCTCATTGGCATCGAACGTCAAGGGAGTGTGAGCACACCACTATTTTCGTCTGAGGCTTAATGAATAGCCCATGAATAGATGTTTACTTATTCTTCAATCTATGAGGAATGTCCCACATTCAGAGATTATCCATGTGACCCTCTTTGTGCTCTGTGCTTATTCCTTGAAATAGCATCCTTTGTTCTGGTCCAACCTTGACTCATCATCGGTTCTGCACACAGGACTGTTCTTCTGCGCCTCCTGATCAGGCAGCTATAGTTTGTGTTTGAGGTAGCTTAGTTGTATCAGACACAAATTGGTGACCATTTTCCTACTATGGCGTCATAGCCATGTTATAAATAGCTTTGTAGCAAGCTTTTATATGTTTCCTTTCTACCTTGTGTTACTGCTTATTTATAGTTATTGATCAGTAAGTGACTTCATCTTCTTTGTAATCTTTATTATATTAGCTTTGGGTACATGTTTCTCTTTGTGCTTCAGTTACATTGTCACTCTTAAGTATTTTCATATCGTTTCAGCATAGGTTCATATATCTTCTTTATGACATCACTCTGCCCTCATTAGATTTCACATAATGCTCCATGATGTCCATAGGTGAGCGCTGACATCCTTCCATGCAGCATCCTTCCATTGGCTCAACGTCAGGATACTTTCTGTATGGCTGTCTGAGTGTATAACGTCTCTCGTACACTCAATGTGGTATGGGAACGACACAGGGGGGTTCCATTTACTGCTCTTCTCTGACAATTCCAGTATGACAGTATAACGGTGGTGCGGGGGCGGCAACTAGTGAGAAAGCAGCTATTGCTCCTCTACATTTCCCCCTCTGGTTGAATATTTGACCAAATTCTCTTCTTCCATTGTCTTCATCTTCTCTTCATCATTTGCCTTCATCTTCTCTTCATACTTTTTTCATTCTCACTCTCGGAACAAAGCTGAGTCTTTAGATTAAAAATAGATACCCAAGGCCTGAATGACAATATTCCCTTGCAATATTTGTCAATACTCGAGTAGTTCAAAGTTTGAATGAACACCTGTTGATAGTGAGGTGGCTACATTAGATATAAGACATGCAATCTAACTTTTTGTGGGAATTACACTGTTTTGCATTTTTTAGCATATCAGGAGCGTCATATTTATGTTGCAATAAAATAGAATACATTTATGCTGATGGTTTCTTGAAAGGGTAATGGTGACTCGACATGGTTGAGTTAAACATGAATAGACATATGTGGATGGGTTTCCAACGTAAGATAGTGAACCACATTATTGGAAACATTATGGGTTCCTCTTGGAACTAAATGCGGTAGATCCCATTGTAAGGTAAAAAGAGAAGGGGGTTTCTCCTGGATATCTTGCTTTTGTGCTTCAAAGAAAAAGTTTTTCCACGCGGGTTGCTGTATTTTTTGTCGCTTTTATTTGTGAAAATGGTTTGTTGTTCTTGAATTTGTGGTACACATTACAGTACATCTGGGGCTCTTATATCCCCATGTTGTCAGCCGACACGTGTTTCGACCCATAGGTCTTTATCAAAGCTGATTCATATTCAAAACCATGTAAGGTGACAATTGGGACATTAATGTGACATGAATTATTTAAGATAAGTGCAGAGTGCATGGTGTTGGGTGATAGTAGTGTGTTTGGAATTACATCATATATTTTGTACATAATACAATGAATGTAAACATCATTGGCCATTGTGCAGGCAGGGGGAGAGAGAAGGAAGGAGAGAAAAGGTTAGCAAGAGGGTTGGGTGAGTTCAGGCTCAGTCATGTGTGTGTTTTTAGGCCTCTTACCTATCGGTTCTGCTACGGTGCCCCATGTGGGGTCCTGGTAGAGAGTTATGGATCGGCTTGTCCTGTACATACAGTGGCTCGTGTTGGGCCCTGTAAAAGGGGGGATAGAGGGTTGCAATGAGTCAGGTTATGCTAATTGGTACAAGGTACATTGTAGAACCAGGCCTCATGGAGGTGGAGCGTGGTGCTAGTTCCTTTTAGTTAAGTGTGGGCCATTGTCTCGATAGCATGGCGTGATGTGTGTTGGGACACAGTTTGGGTGCGCGGTCCCTGGAAATTCTGTGCCTGGTTGCATAATTGTGCAGTGTGCAATGGTGCACGTGTGGCTAGGCGCGTTTGGTTAGGCTGTCAGGCTGCACCCCACCATGGAACCTCTTATCACTACACAGTCACAACCAGGGCACCAGCCCAAAAGAGGGCACCAGCCTGACAGGCTCAGCACCGCCTAACCCAAACGTGCCTAGCCACACGTGCACCACTGTACACTGCACAATTATGCAACCAGGCACTGCGCAACCGGAATTTCCAGGGGCTGCGCACCCAAACTCATGCTGAACCTTCCCCCTTCCCGTGTGGCATACCGCAAGGGTCCTTTGTCTCGCCCACACTTTACATTTTGATATTCTTGACTATCTGGGTGTCACCTATACCAACTACGCTGATGACACCCATATACTCATCACTATCACTGGTGACTATGCGACTGACTCAAAAGCCCTTAATGACGTTTACTCAGTTATCCAGGCTTGAATGGCGCATCATGGGCTGTGCCTAAATGATGAAAAAATGGAGTTACTCATCCTTGCTCCCACAGCAAACTCAATAAATTGGACCTGGCCTTCAAAGCATTCATTATTGACGGCAATACCATCAAGGTGTCCAAAGACACTAAAACTTTAGGAATTTACCTTGACTCGAGTTTATCCCTCACGAGACAAACCCGTGCAGTGGCCTCAGCATCGGCGTACACATGCAAACTTATCACTGCATGCAGGTCCTTCCTGACTACTGCCAATTGTATTATCCTGGCGAGAACGCTGATTATGGCCAAAATTGACTACTGCAATGCCCTATATCTTGGGACCAGCCAAAGAAACATTAACAAGTTGCAGGTAATGCAGAATAACGCGATAAGAGCTGCCCTTAACACTCCCAGGAAGGTCCACATCTCTGACACTAGGCGCAGTTTACACTTGCTCCCTGTAACTCACAGAATATTCCTCAAAACTTTGGCACTGACACACAAGTGCCAGTCGAATTCGGCCCCTGCTTACTTAGCTAACTGCTTTACCTCTCATTCCTTGTCCCGCCCACTGAGGTCAGCCTATGCTCACAACCTATCCATGCCCAGATTCAAGCTGCAAAAATCAGGCGGATCCAGTTTCCCAGTCCTCACGGCTAAACTCTGGAACATACTGCCTAATGCACTCAGAGCCGAACCCTCTTACCACTCATTCAAGAGTAAAGCCAAAACCTGCCTTTTTGTCCGGGACCATGCCCCTAAACTAGCCTAACTATTACCACCACAATCCACTGCACCCTGAACACCCCACCTGTATTTAACCTTATGAGACTGTGTCCTCTGTAACCTTATGAGACTGTATCCTCTGTAACTTCCTCCATGTATTCTGCCTACTGTAACCTTTGCATATTGCTGCCTTCATGCTGACATTCGTCACATTGCATTTCCTGTATTGTCTGCTATTGTAACCATGTACACTGTGAAGATATGCGCCCAGATGCCCTCGGGCCAGGTGCGCAATACAAATAAAAGAAATACAAATAAATACAAATAGCAGTGAAGATCTCGATTTTCTCGTGATGTCAGCAGTAAAGATCCTTCATTACCTCGTTCCAGTGACCTTATAGTAATCCCTAGCATTAACCCCACATCCCTCTTCATTATCCCTGTACCTAAATAATAATTCATGTCATCACGCCTACGCCCCTCTTCCCTGTCCCAGTACCACAATAGTAATCCATGTCATTATCCGCACCAGACACTTCTTCATCAAAGTCCCCCATTACCCAAACTCACTCTTCCACATCACATTCCCCACTACTACCACCTCACACTTCCTCATCACAGTCCCCCACTACCACCACCTCACTCTTCCTCGTCACAGTATCCCACTACCCCACCTCACTCTTCCTCATCACAGTCCCCCACTACCACCACCTCACTCTTCCTCGTCACAGTATCCCACTACCCCACCTCACTCTTCCTCATCATAGCCCCCCACTCCTACCACATCACATTTCCTCATCACAGTGCCCCAATATTCTCCCCTCCCTCTTCAGTCTCAGAGAGCCCCCACTACTCCACCTCACGCTTCTTCATCACAGTCCCCTGCAACCACCAACTCACTCTTCCTCTTAACAGGCCCCTGCTTCCACCAACTCACTCTTCCTCTTCACAGTCCCCTGTTATCCCTGCCTCACTCTTCCTTATCACAGTTCCCCACTACACATACCTCACTCTTGCTCATCACAGCCCCCCACTAACAACACCTCACTATTTCTTGTCACAGTTCCCCACTACCACCACATTACTGTTCCTCATCACAGTATCCCATTACCCGCCTCATTCTTCCTCATCACAGTCCTCCACTCCAACCATGTCACATTTCCTCATCACAGTCCCACTCCCTCTTCACTGTTACAGACCCTCACTACTCCACCTCACTTGTCACAATGCCCAAGTACCCTCACAACACTAGTCTTCTACACAGTAACCCACTACCACCCACTCATGCTTCCTCATCACAGTCCCCCACTACACACACCTCACTCTTCCTCATCAAAGTCCTCCACTAACACCACATCACTCTTCTTCTTCACCATGCCCCACTATTCCTACTACTCTCTCCTCATAACAGTCCCCGGCTACTCCACCTAACCCTTCCTCATTACAGTCTCCCACTACCCCACCTTACACTTCTTCATCACAGTCCCCCACTACCACCAACTCACTCTTCCTCTCCACAGTCCCATATTATCTCCACCTCACTCTTCCTCATCACAGTCCCCTCATCCCCACCTCACTCTTCCTCATGACAGTTCCAGGCTATCCCACCTCATTCTTCCTCTTCAAATACTACAGCTACTCTCTCCTCACTTTTCCTTGGCACAGTCCCACCCACCTCATGCATTCTTGTCACAGTCCTCCAATACCCCACCTTATTATTCCTATTCACATATTCCAACTACCCCACCTCACTCTTCTTCATCACAGCGCTCACTACCCCACCTCACTCTTTATCATCAGACTCCACAGCTACTCCATCTCACTCTTCCTCTTCATATCTTCACAGTCCTCTGCTACCCCACCTCACTCTTCCTTATAACAGTTCCAGGCTATCCTACCTCACTCATCCTCTTCACAGTCCCCCGCTACTCTCACCTCAATTTTCCTTGACACAGTCCCCTAAGACCCTGACCTCATGCTTCCTATTCACAGTCTCCCACTACTCTACCTCCCGCATCCATGACACAGTTCCCCACTACCTCCACCTCACTCTTTCTTGTCACAGACCCCCATATGGAATGTAACAATTTGCCCCCCACACCTTCCAGCCAGACTGAGTGATCTGTGAAGACCTGTGAAGGCATCATAAAGTAAGACACAGACAACAGATTCACTTTTCTAAAATAATTGGTTTATTTCTTCAATGTCAGAATCAAATGGTTCTATTATTGTAGAAACCAGGATTATAGTGCTTTTTTTTAAGGTAAAAAGTACACAAGGCACTGCTCATATTTGGGTTAAAAGGACCCAGGTGTCATGACCCATAGAACTTGCCCTTTCTGGACTTCCTGGTCCTTATCGCGACGGGGCTTGTATTCCTTGTTACTCCCAACATGGCCGTGCCAACTGACTTGCCTCGCACCAGCCTTCACGTTGCACACGGCACATTCTATAAATTGGCCACACCCCTGCGGCCCTGCGCGTCTCAACGGTATCATTAGGTAGTGACTTGACGTGTGTGTGCTGTTCGGCGAATCCACTATTTCTAGTTTCCTGGTTCCTTCTTCCTTCCTTCCACCCCTTCCCTCTAATTCTGCTCCCGGAATCCTCAACCCTAGCGACCGCTACTTTTTTCCTGGATATCCTGGAACTGCGACCTTCCCGGAACTCTGAACGCGCTCTGGAGCCGGACGAGACTCGAGCGAGCCTATACAAGACCCGATCCATCCACAAGAGGAATCCTCCCGTGGAACAGAGCAAGAAGCGATCCCAGGTGAGACGGGGGGAGATGTACGACAGTTTGAGATGCCAAATGACTGACACTGATACTGCTATGGAGAAAGCAGTCCAGGACCTTATGCGTGGCATGCAAGAACTCACAACTGAAGTACAGAACTTAAAAGCGGAGAATGCTACGTTAAAGCAGCTTGTTTTGTCTCACGACTCCACTAACAAGGACAGTGTGTTACTGGGTGGAGTGGTAGACAAATATGATGGCTCGGCGAAATCCTTACGTGGATTCCTGGATTCCTGCTTGGTGCATTTTACTATTAAGCCCTATTATTTTTCAACTTCCAGGGCGAAGGTGGGCTTCATAATCTCGCACCTCACAGGGAACGCGTTGACCTCGGCCACTCCCTTAGTCAACTCAGGAGATGCCCTCCTGGATGATTGTGATGGATTCATTCAGGCACTCAAGACTATGTTCGACCGCCCAGAACAGGTTTTTAGTGCTCAGGAACGGTTACTTGATTTCCGACAGGGATCTCAGGATATGCTAACGTATGTTACTAGATTCAAACAACTGGCCAAGGAAGCGGATTGGTCCTCAGAAGCAAGTTTCACTCTATTTTGCAGGGGTCTAAACTAGGATATTAAGGACAAATTAGCCAGGTTGGCTCGTCCTAACTCATTCCAGGCTCTTATGGATCTAGCCATGCAAATAGACTTCCGAATCCAGGAAAGAAAGGCTGAAAGAAGAAAGACCAAGATACCCTTTCAAAAGAATTCCCTTGAGACTTCTGTAAAAAACGATCCTGCCCCAACTTCTGACATAGATCCGGAACCCATGCAAATAGGAGCCTTCCGTGGACCTATTTCCCCACAAGAAAGGATGAGAAGGATCCACACAGGCCTGTGCATGTATTGTGCCTCGGATAAACACCTTGTTAGGGAATGTCCTCTAGCCCCTCCACGGCGTTCGGGAAATGCCAGCTCCCAATCCTAGATGGAGCGAGGTGTCGGGAGAGAGATGTTTGCTCCACATCAATTTCATCCTTGAACTCTCCTGGACAAAACAATTTGGTGATACTACAGGCCTTCCTGTCGCCCTCCAAAAACAAGACCTGTCCCATTCTGGCCTTGATGGACTGTGGAGCTATGGGAATTTTCATTGATCAAGACTGGGTTGTTAGTCATCATATTCCGTACGAGACACGAAACACCATGCAGCCGGTGAAAGCAATTGACGGAAGACCCCTCTCTTCAGGACCCATAAGCCTGCAGACTAAAGAGATCCAACTTTCCATAAACCATCATCAAGAGCGGATTACATTCGACATCATTAAGTCAGCCCATTACCCCATGGTATTGGGTATGCCCTGGTTACAAAAGCACAATCTGTATATCAATTGGACAGCAGGATCATTATTCCTGGGCTCAGAGTTCTGTATGTCCCACTGTCTATCCCTGGATCCCTCCTCGACACCTCCTAAAGAACCACCAAGAGACCAAAAAACACCACTCATGGTTTCCAATATCATACAAGTTCCAGAGGCCTATCAGGGATATGCTGATGTATTTTCTACTGCCATAGTCCAGGCCTTACCCCCACACAGGCCCGAAGACTGTGCCATAGATACAGATCCCTCAGCAGAATGTTCATTCTTTCCGAACCTGAGAAAAAGGCTCTTCGGGAATACTTAGACACCAATCTTGAAAACGGCACCATAAGACCCTCGAAATCTCCAGCGGGTGCTTCGTTGTTCTTCGTTCCCTAGAAGGATACCAAGGAACTCAGACCTTGCCTCGACTATCAAGGCTTAAATCAATGCACCCTCAAAGATCGGTACCCACTGCCCCTGATCTCGGATATCCTGGAAGCTGTGAGAGGTGCCGTAATATTCACGAAGTTGGATCTCCGGGGTGCCTACCACTTAATCCGTGTCCGGGAAGGAGACAAATGGAAAACAGCCTTTAGAACACCCTTTGGTCACTATGAATATCTAGTCATGCCCTTTGGAGTAGCTAATACTCCGGCAGTCTTTCAGTGTTTTATGGATAGGGTGTTCTCTGACATGTTGTTCCTCTTCGTCATTGTCTATCTGGATGACATATTGATTTTTTCCAAGGATCCTCTAAAGCATGAAGGACATGTAAAGGCAGTATTACAACGACTTTGTGAACACAAACATTTAGCCAAACCCGAAAAATGCTTGTTTCACGTTACTTCTGTTCACTACCTAGGATTCATCCTTAGCCCAGAAGGAATTGGTATGGACCCTTTAAAGGTAAAGGCCATACTGGCCTGGCCCGCTCCCACATCTGTGAAACAAGTCCAATCCTTCCTGGGGCTCGCCAACTTCTACCAGAAGTTTATTTCTACCTTTTCCGAGATCGTTCAGCCGATCGTTGCTCTCTTGAAGAAAGACACCCCCTTTATCTGGTCTACACCGCAAGATGAAGCATTGCGACGATTGAAGACAGAGTTCACGCAAGCCCCCATCCTGGGCCAACCCGACATAAATCGCCCATTCCTAGTGGAAACGGATGCCTCTAACTACTTTTTTTAAAAAAAATGTTTTAATTGTGACTTTTTAGTTTAACTCAAACTTTTTTCACAACAATTTTTCACATTTCATTAGAAAAACAAACAAACATACAACCATCTTCCGTTACAATTTACAATCCATAATTGAAATTTGCTTTCGATAATTCATCTCAGTTTTCAAGTGTCCGTCTCCCGATATATGATTCTTATTGCTAGCCATTTGTTTGTTGTTCCAAAATATTATCCAGGAAATTTATTACAGAGCATGTTAAGTGTACTGAGCTTCCACCTAAAATCCTAAGCCACCATGCGTCCAAGTTTCCATCAACTGGCGCAAACTGTTTTAGGTGAGTTGATCTTTGGATCTTTAGCACTGTGCATTCTGTTGTTAAGTGTTTTACTGATTCTATTTCAGCCATACAGAATCTACAACTGTTGTCATTAGATGTTTGTATATGGCGTGCCACTAGCATTTGCTTCGTTTTTAGCGCATTTACCCACAGTTTTTGGAATACATTGCGATGGTGTCTAGATGGAATCTCTGCAAATATTTTGGCATGTTATCTAGCTGGTTCATTACTGGTCCAAAATCAAGTGCTGTTGAAAGATTTTTATATTTTAGCAAGTTTTGAATCCAGACCATTGTTTTATTTTTTTCTTTGCAATTTGAGGCTGATATAACAGCTTTGCCATCTCGGTGTCAGTCGCATTCAGGACTGCCACCAACTTTTGCATCCAGATCTTAAGTAGTCCAGTGTATCCAATATTGTCTCTTGGCGCTAGTATTTTGTATGCAGGTTCTGGATTAGCGATTGACATTTTACGTAAGATCACTAGCGATTTCGAGACAACAAAGCCATATAATTCTTCAAGTGCAAGTTCATGCCGAATTATAATGATGGATATATATTTGGGTAATTTTAGTACTCGCCGCCAGAAAATTCCCTCTAGTTGTGCCCAGATTTTGTGATCTAAGTTCCAGCCTGTTTCTGCTCCAAATGTAATTCCTGGGACTACTTTTTGTACGTAAAACCGTCGAACAGGGATTAGGTTAAACTTTACAAACAGGGAGTGGATGCGTGCACTTTGTAAGGATAATGTTTTCATTCATAGGAACAAATTTGATACCCAGTTTCTTTCTCTGATAGACCTGTTTCGGGATTCCCAGATAATGTATTTCATCTACTGCTTCAATTTCCTCATTATCGATCTTCCATTTGAAGTTTTGATTTAATTTTCCTTTAGTCAGGCCAAATTTCATGATTTTGGTATTTTTTACATTAATTTTCAGGTAATTTTCCACCCTGTATTTTTGTAATCCCGAAAAGAAGTCGCTGTAGCCCTATTTGGGTTTTATCGATCAGAACCAGATCATCGGCCTAGGTAACGCACCAAATTTGATGGCCATTTATTTTCGGCGAGAAGCGTTGTATACTAGTTAGGTCGTTTGGAATGTCAACGATGAATATCTTAAACAGAACTGCAGCTAGGGAGCAACCTTGTTTTACTCCTTTGTTTGTGACTATTCGATCAGTTAACTCACCATTTCCATTTATCCTTACACAAATCGATGTTTTGCAGTGGAAGGCCATTATAGGATGTAGAATTTTTCTGGGCATCGCCAATTTCTAAGTTTCCTACATAATAATTCTCGATTTACTGTGTCGAAAGCCTGTTGCATGTCCACAAATGCGAGGAATAAATTTGAGCTCTTCATTAGGGAATCCAATTTCAACAAATTCATTATCATCAAGTTAATTTCCGTCCCCACACCTTTCGTGAAGCCCGTCTGCCGGGAGTCGGGAATTCCTTTGTTGATTGCCCATTTTGTTAATTTTTGTTGAAGAAAGGTCGCCATTATCTTTCCGATAGTGTCAAGAAGGGCGATCGGCCTGTAGTTGGCAGGGTCAGCACGATCGCCCGTTTTGAAGACTGGCACAACAATCGCCTCAGTCCAGGATTTTGGTAGTGATTTTTGTTTGGTGATTCTGTCAAATAGCAAAGCTATGAAAATTGACCATTCATTTTTATGTGTTTTTGGCATCACATTTGTAATTCCATCAGGCCCTGCGGCCCTGGAATTTTTTAATTTTGAAATTACTTTTTGAATATCGTCCTCGGTTTCCGATACGTCCCATCGCTTTTTCTCTGTGATCGGATCTTCTGTTAACCCGGGGTGAGTTTGTTCAAATACTCCTTCAAAATGATTTTGCCAGGCTCCCTCTGAAACTCTGTTTGCTAACATATCTGTTTGATTGGCATTGTCGTTATTTAGAATGCGCCATATCTCTCTTGAGTTATTCGTTTTTATTAAGGATAGCATCATCTCTCCGCGTTCTTGATCTCTCATGCAGGAAAATGATTTGTGCCAATTATGGCATTTTTGTCGCCGTTGTTTGATATATAGTGCAGCGTTCTCTCCCAGATTTCGTTTTATCTCTCTTATGTCTTTATTGAGCAGTTTCTTCTGGTCTTTTACTAGTCGGCTCCATTCGTGCCGATGTATTTTCCTGTTGTTTGAAGTCCTTGGATCGCACATATTTTGATAAGGCAATAAGGCGACATAATTTATCAGGTTTGGTGTTTTGTCAGATAAGAATCGATACTCCTCTGTTAGGCCTGTTATTTGTGTCTCTTTTAGGCGTAACCGATTTCGCCCTTGATTTACTTCCACTGCTTGATTACAAATCGATACCACTGGCTTTTGACTTAATGGCCATAATATTTCCAAGACATCATGATCACTTCGTTCTGTCTGGACAATTCGTAGCTTTTTGATCTTATTCCATACATTTTTTGATTTCCAGATATAGTCGAGGATCTTTTCATGGCCAAAATTTCGCCAGGTAAACTTAGGTGGCATGTCCCCAGTTACTTGGCCGTTAACCATGTCACAATCCCTTGCGTCCATTTCGTTAGCCCATCAAACTCTCCTATCAATGGTGTTCTGTGTTTCCTTTGATGTTGATAATATGAGCTTCATCTCGTCGTCGAACCATGTTAAATTCATGTCTCCACATATGATTGTTGATAGGTCTTCATGTTTCTTTTGGTTTTTATCAATTATGTTTGTTATTGCTTGAATGAACTTCTCAGTTGTGATCTTTGCTGGATTCCAGTACACGTTAATTAATAATAAGTATTGGCTTTTCAACAATTTTCCATTTAATTTTTGGATTAGGGTTGCCTGAACAAAGCTATTTGGATTTTCATTTCCACATACTTCCCACGTGGTTCCATTTTTCACCATGGTGATTAGACCTGAGTAAGGGCGGCCCAGGACATTTTTCTCCGCTGGATTGAGCAATGTTAAGTACCAATCCTTTACCTGTGGAGTCCGGAGCCATGTCTCTTGTAATCAAATTAGGAAGTTTTCAGTCAGGTCTACTGGGAAGTCATCAAATAGGTGTTGAAACCCTCTCGTATTCCAGGATATTAGTGTAACGAGTCCTTCATGGTTAAGATTGCCTGGCTAATGTTTTCTCTTTTTTGTTTCCATGGTGCTTGTTACTAATGGAGTGGACCTACCAGCTTTTAGCTGATTCCTTCAAGTCTCTCAGCGCTGTTCAAGAGATTCTTTATCATCTGAGTTCTTGTTTTGGCCTCTAGGACTTTTTGTGATCAGTTGTTCTTCTTCCGAAATCTCGAAACCCAAGAACAGAAGTTCATCTTTTGCGACCATGATGGTTTTTCGTACTGCATTTGAGTTTATTTGCAGTAATACTTGGTCTGCGCATTCTTCTGAGACATATTCCACTATTCCAATGTCTCGTGTTGTCACTGTTCTTAGTATAGGCACTGAATGCAGTAGTCGAATTACGTTGCCTCTGTTTAAGTTTATGTCATTTTCCTCGTGGAATATGTTTTCAATCCGTATTTTTCCTTGCTGTGTTTTTGTGTTAATCAAATTGCTCTTTTACGCAGCAAGAATTTTTTTCTGGGATTGTGCTCCAGTGAGTTTTGGATTTAATGTCACATGCTGTTTCATCGCTGTTTCCCTCTTGGAATCCTTCTCGGTCATCAGACTCGTTTCATCCATCTTTAGGGATTCGGACGACTTTTCTTCTCCAAAATCATCGGAGTACGTTGACAGATCACAAAGATCTACCGAAGATATTTCTGTTTGGATGGAGTTGTTGTCCGAGTCTAATCTCATTCTTTTTTTGGGATTTTTTATGCCTGTTTTGATTTTTCTTTTTCTCCGTTTTTTTCTTGCTGTGCACTGCTTGTCTGTTTTTTCTGGACCCATATCGGTCTCACTTACAATGTTTTTTGTTGCGCCTCCAAAAATTCCATAGGTCAATTTGTCAGTCAAGCATTGTGGTTTTTCCAATGATTTTTCGACGTTTTCTACGCCAGTTGTTGCATTTTTTGGTAGACTTGGGTTAGGAGCCGCCTCAGGATGATTTATGTCGGCATGAGGCGTAGCACTGTCCGCTACCTGCCCCATCAAATTTACCCCAGTAGACTGAGTTTGAACTGTGGCCTTGAGTCTCAGGGAGGTAGCTTGAGTGTACTGTGACTTTGTCTCTTTCAAGTGTTTTTGCCATTGTTTCACCTTTGTTTCCTTCCACAACCTGTATATTAGCATTTTTATTAAGTCCCTGCATGGACAAATAGTTTAATGACGTGCTGGTTAGCTCCAATCGCCCTTGCGTCGAACTTTCCCTCAGAAATTCTAAAAAGGAATTTTTATCAAGGAGATCTTTTTTGATGTAGTCTCTTAGCTCAATTTGCCAGCACGCAGTGTTGGAGGCTTTGTTTTCGTATTGTTGTTTATATAATGTATTAGCACATTCCATTTTGTTGATTTTTTCGATTAAGTGACTGATTTGTGCGCTGTTGTTTTGCAGTATGAAGTTATTCATACAGTTTAACGAATGGAATCAATGCTAAGGACGTGGCGGCCAATACATTATTATGAATCTGCATTGCAGCCGCAGTTGACAAATTGGATTTAAAAGATTGCTCATTTTCCAAGTCATTGTATTTTGTGTCACTGATCTCTATCGCCAAGTCTCTTCCGTCTAGCTTAGGCACTCCTTTTGCCTTCTGCTACGGTGGACTAACGACAACTGAAGCGATTTCCGGGACTGGGGTTGAACAGCTTACCATCTGCTGCGTTAATTTCCATGAGCTGTGTCTTTCTACTAGGAATTCAAACGTTTTGTCTTTTGGCATGTTACTAGGAGTGACCTGACTTAGGTTTCTACGCACTTGATTATCCATGTTAGGTGCATGAAACCCTAAACTTCCGTATAATTCAGGACTTGTTTGTAAGTTTGGAGGAACATTATTCTTCGCGTTATTTCACAGGAGATCGTCCCGTGGATGTCTATTTTTAGACTTGTTGGATGTTGTAAAGCTTTCCGCTAATTTGTTCTTCATAGCTTCAAAGTCAGCTTTTAAGCATTCTGTTAGTTGCGCCTCACGGGCCTGCATAATCAAAGCCGCTAGTGGGCGTGCAAACAGTTGGTGCTAGACGTGCACTGTTGTTTTGACCATCATAACTTTTCCTTGAGCTTTGACGTTCATTCACCAACTTTGATCCTGTGTTTGCCGCATTTTTGTTTGTTTCGTCTGTCAGATCTTTGTTTATTGATGCACCAAAATTTATCTTGCTTTTTTGTCCATGGGTTTCGTTTGTTTTTTTCAAATTCTTACCCATATTCAAATCAGTTATTTTCCCTACTTCAGGCAGAAATGTAAATCTCAATGAACTTTCTTCACACAATAGAGTCAGAACTTTTACTTGCAAAAGCTCGATGTCTGTTACGTCAAAAGGCGAGTCAAAGACCGCAGTGTTTATTTCGATCCCTTTGCCACTTGTTCCGTCATTGGTGTTTTCGTTTGAATTTATAAGTAAGCAACAAGCACTGATTTTTTTAGACCGTTCATTGCATGGTGCGATTTTCGATTCGCTCTCAAACTCAGTCACTGCTTTATCCAATTTTCCCTTGCCGCTGGCAAGGCTTCGTTTTTCTCCTATTGGTGCATATACAAACATACTTTTTTCCTGGACTCCGATGTAAGGCTTTGGAGCAGTAGCTGTCGTCAGTCCAGCAAGATATTTGCTTACAAGTAGTGACAAAGAAGGAAAAGTAACTAAATCGTTGCTGACTGGTTGCAATGGTTGCGCCGTGAGGCCAGTTTGACTCTTGTCATCTATCAGGTTCTTTTGCTTGAGACTCGACCAGTTATAACCCTCAAGGTCACACTTGCCAGTATGCAAGTTTCCCTCGTTAGAAATAGTTTTGTCTAATGCCTGAGTACAGAACTTAAGTTTTGAACGAGTCAGAGGGCCAGCCTCCGCCATAGCCATACTTCTTACCTGCTGCGCTGTTGGGCTGTCCAAGGCTCAGTAGACTCGCCACACGCCAAAGCCGCCAAACAGCTAAACAGAATCACACAGCCCTTCTGCCTCAGGGCTTACGCCGCAAGGGCGGATCGGGTACGCTGTTAAGCCTGGCAGAGGGTCACGTGACTAGCGCGTCACTGCAGGGGAAATCCTCGTAGTCTCAAAGCGAGTTAAATCGACGGCGTCCTTTTCACCGTTCGCTTTTCGCTTTTTCCTTCAGTCAGTCGGCTGGATGCGGAGGGGAAAAGAAGTTCAGCTTCTCCTCAAATCAGCCAAAACAATCCACGAGAGAACAGTTGCCTGTCCAGCCACCACAGCTAAACAGAATCACACAGCCCTTCTGCCTCAGGGCTTATACCGCAAGGGCGGATCGGGTACGCTGTTAAGCCCGGAAGACGGTCACATGACTAGCGCGTCACTGCAGGGGGAATCCTCGTAGTCTCAAAGTGAATTAAAGCGACGGCGTCCTTTTCACCGTTCGCTTTTTGCTTTTTCCTTCAGTCAGTCGGCTGGATGCAGAGGGGAAAAGAAGTTCAGATTCTCCTCAAATCAGTCAAAACAATCCACGAGAGAACAGTTGCCTGTCCAGCCGCCACAGCTAAACAGAATCACACAGCCCTTCTGCCTCAGGGCTTACGCCGCAAGGGTGGATCGGGTAGGCTGTTAAGCCCGGCAGAGGGTCACGTGACTAGCGCATCACTGCAGGGGGAATCCTCGTGGTCTCAAAGCGAATTAAAGCGACGGCGTCCTTTTTACCGTTCGCTTTTCGCTTTTTCCTTCAGTCAGTCGGCTGGATGCAGAGGGGAAAAGAAGTTCAGCTTCTCCTCAAATCAGCCAAAACAATCCACGAGAGAACAGTTGCCTGTCCAGCCGCCACAGCTAAACAGAATCACACAGCCCTTCTGCCTCAGGGCTTACGCCGCAGGGGCGGATCGGGTACACTGTTAAGCCCAGCAGAGGGTCACGTGACTAGCGCATCACTGCAGGGGGAATCCTCGTAGTTTCAAAGCGAATTAAAGCGACGGCATCCGTTTCACCGTTCGCTTTTTGCTTTTTCCTTCAGTCAGTCGGCTGGATGTGGAGGGGAAAAGAAGTTCAGCTTCTCCTCAAATCAGCCAAAACAATCCACGAGAGAACAGTTGCCTGTCCAGCCGCCACAGCTAAACAGAATCCCACAGCCCTTTTCTAACCCACCCATATGCATACCACAATGTACTCTACTATGCATATCCTATGTGCTACCTGAGGCACATGTCTATCTATGTAAATATGTCTCTCATGTCATGTTGAATTAAACTTTTTCTTTATGATATTTTCCATCTCACAGTGATCTCTCTTGAGCTAGCAACCATCTAGCTCCATTGCCAGTACACAGGTGACCTCCCTTTACGTCCATGACTAGGGTAGCCTTTGGGCCTCATCACGAGTTGGGCGGTAACACCGGCGCTAATAGCCCTACCGCCAAACCCCCCAGCGCTATTAGCGCCAGATCACAGGTTTGGCGGAAGGGTTATTGCCCGTTCCCCATTCGGGAATTCCTCATTCCCCTCATTCCCCAATGGGGAAAATTTGCACTATTACCGCCGGCGGAAATCAGCAATTTTGCAGCGGATTTTCCCCCAGTTCAGAGCTAGGGGGAAATTCGCCAAAGCCATGATCTGCTGGACCCTTAAATGCGGCGGTAATAGTGCTACTGCTGCATTTAAGGGTTACCGCCAGACTTGTGATGAGGCCCTTTGACTCTAACTCTCCTCTGACATTCCTCTCTAACCCTCTAGAGTCAGGCCCCCTCACAAAGAAGAGGGTTTCGGCCCAAATTTTCTCATGCTTTAAATATCACACACATTCATAATAAGTATATAAAGATATATTATGAATATGGGATACAAAGTAAGACATTCTTAAATAAATAAATAAATAATGGCTCGCTGAAGGATTAATACAGTGGCATATAGAGATATATTTATAAATGGATACCTCAAGCACAAAATGGTGTCTAGTTTTAAGGCCAAGTATGAAAAACCTGACTCGTACTGATAAGCAACAGAGGCTGGTACATTTGAAATAGTCTTGGCGGCATCTTGTGGTGAGATAATTGAGTTTTAATAATGATACATGAAAGACCAGATGTATCCGCAAGGTGGCAGGCAAGTCTAACTTAACTGCAACAGGATTTTTGATGGAAATAATGGGGTATGTGCCAATGTATTTTGGATGGAATCTTCTTGGACCCTTCAACTGGATGTGCTTTCTTGCTAACCACACCTTATCCCCTATGTGGTAAGTGGGTGCCACTATTCTTCCTTTGTCCGCAAAGTGCTTGTGAGTTGTTTTTGTGTCATGCAATGTCCTGGTGTTTTTTTTCAGTGTTTCTCTGATGCTCGTGTGCAGGGAGGTATAGGCATTTCTAAAGGTGTAGATGGATCGAAAGTAGTGGTGTGTGGATCCCTCCCATGCAGGAAAAAAAAAGGTGAAAAGCCAGTCGAACTATAGATGGTATTATTATATGCATATTCTGCGGCCCAGAGAAGGTCAACCCAACTTTTATCCGTTTGAATAAACATACAACACAGATATTGTTTGAGGGTTTGATATGTCCTTCCAATTTGGCCATCAGTCTGTGGGTGGTGGCTGGTCGACAGGCAGATTTTAATCTGGGCATTGGTACTGCAATTCCT
Source organism: Ambystoma mexicanum (assembly GCF_040938575.1). NCBI lineage: Eukaryota > Metazoa > Chordata > Amphibia > Caudata > Ambystomatidae > Ambystoma > Ambystoma mexicanum. The sequence continues at coordinate 126,749,386 of NC_090929.1, read as the reverse complement.
CCAAAACTTGGAAATAAATTGGCTTCCTCGATAAGATATAACAACGGACGGAAAGCCATGCATGTTTGCCAGGAACACTTGCGCCAGGGTCCCTGCGTTCGGCAATCCCTTCAGTGTGATGAAATGCACCCTCTTGGTCATGAGATCGACAACCACTAAAATAGTGTTGTAACCATTACATGGAGGGAATTCTGTGATAAAATCCAAAGATACCGTGTGCCACGGGGCAGGTGGTATGGGTAATGGTCGGAGTAGGCCCTGCGGCTTGGTTATTGATGTCTTGTTTCTTGGGCAGATGTCACAGGATTTGACATACTCTTTAATGTCTTTTTGCCATGTAGGGCACCAGATATACTGTCAAATCTTGGCCATAGTTTTTGTGATAGCCGGGTGACCCGCTGTGAGTGTTTCATGATAGGGTTGGAGGAGCTTGTGTTGTATAGTGAACTCGGTAAGTACAAGCGCTGCTAGAAGTAAGGTAGTCCACTGTGTTCTATCTGTTGAGGATCCTGGGAGACCCAAGTTTATAGTTGGTCGAAATTTCATGGATTGTTTGATCTCATCTTGCAATGGGTCCAGAGATGAAGCAGTGCTTGTGGCCCCTAACAACTTTTCGCCTGGAATTATTGCAACTGGTGCAGGGGCTGCATAAACATCTTCACCTTCTGCATCCCAGCCTACACGAGAAAGTGCTGGCCTTCCTGTTTCTCACTCGGGGTGGTATGTCACAGTGAAGTCATATTCCGTGAATAACTGAGCCAATCTTAACTGGCGGGCAGAATGTGCCTTGGCAGTCCATAGATATTGAAGGTTATGGTGCTCAGTAAATACTGTGATGGGATGACGTGCTCCAAGAAGTTCATGTGGCCATTCCTTAAAGACTGCCTTAATGGCGAGTAGTTCCTTGTCTGTCACAGTGTAATTTAACTTGGCGGGTGTAAAGTTCTTGTACCAAAACACCACTGGATGCAATTGGCTAGTTCCTGGATCTCATTGAGACAGTACGGAACCTGTCGCTATACTAGAGGCATCGGTCTCTACCAGGCAGGGAAGTTCTGGATCTGGGTGTCAAAGTACTGGTGCGGTGGTGAACTGATGTTTGAGCTGAGTGAAGGCTTGTTCGGCTTGAGTGGTCCATGAAAAGGTCGTGTTTTTACAAACCAATGAAGTGATTGGATGCACTATGTCCAAATAGTCAGAAATTAATCACTGGTAGAAATTGGTGAACCCCAGGAAGCTCTGGACTGCTTTAACCGAGGTGGGTGAGGGACATTGGAGTATTTCTTCCACCTTACGATTGTCCATTTGGATTCCTTGTGGAGTAAAGTTCAAACCTAGGAACATCACTTCAGTTACATGGAAGGCACATTTTTCCAACTTGGCATACAACCGATGTTGCAGCTTTTCCAGCTCTGCCTTCACATGCTGCACATGTTCTTCCAGTGTTGTAGAGTAAATCAGAATATCGTCTATGTACACTATGGCACACGCATCCAGAAGATCCCTCAAGACATCGTTCATAAAACATTGAAATGCTGCTGGCGCGTTAAAAAGGGCAAAGGGCATGACGGTGTACTCGAACAGCCCAAACGTCATACGGAAGGCCGTCTTCCACTCGTCACCGGCTTTGACGGGCACCAGATGATACACTCCCCTGAGGTCAAGCATGGTATAGATATTGGCACGTCTCACTGGGTCTAAGAATACTGGGATTATTGGTAGAGGGTACCTGTTCTTGATTGTGATCTTGTTGAGACCCCTATAGTCTATATAGGTCCTAAGGTCCCCCTCCTTCTTGGGGACGAAGAAGAGGGGTGAGGAAGCAGGCGATTTTGAAGGTCGTATGAACCCTGTTTTGCCAGGTACTGGTCCAGATAATTGTGCAGGTTTTGATTCTCCTTCTCTGTGAGCATGTAGATGCAGCTGCATAGACACCGTAATCAGATCTATTTGGCAGTCATAGGGCCTGTGCAGTGGTGAGTTTTGATTTGTTGGCTTTTTGTGCATGGCGCACAGATTGCATGATTATAATGTCTTTGTCTTTCTCTCCTTCTGCAGATGTTGTTTCCTCCGGAATGTAGCAGATGCTAAATGGCTGCGGTAACTGTCCAGATCGCTATCAAGAGGAATAGAGTGGATCGATGTAGGTAAGCAGGTTTCTTGGGGAAAGGCTTAGGGCGTGATCTAAATAAACACTCTTACATGTGTCTTTTCATTTCTGGTGTCTGGCGGCGGTGCAGCAAGTCAGCGGGTGACTCTGGTGAGTCTGTTGAGCTGACCGTAATGAGCAATGAATTAAAAAGGTAATTATCAGCTGGCTGGAGGTCCGATAGGATGTCTGGAGTTGCAGAAGTCTTGCTGGAATTGCCACGCTTGAGCGGATGGTAAGTGCTGCACTACTTCAGTGTCAGCAGGAGAAACGCTAAGCACGGGGTGCGGCCCAGGGCATGGCTTTATAGCCCTGGGATGCACCTTTGCACCACTAGGGATACTTAAGGCGTGGGCTGCTTGGGGGCTACCTTGAGTAAATCCTGAGTCTCAGCCTGGTGGCCATTTTGGTGCAGGCTATCAGTATCTGCAAAGTGATGCCTATGCCAGCCAGCGACCCACAAAGTCCATACCTTGCTAGTGTTGCTATTGGGTGGGCGCGTGCCCAATACTCTGACTACCTTTCCAGTGTTGCTGTTGTGGGGGAATGCACCCTGTACACTGCTGGGTATCATAACAAGATGTTACTCCATTGGTCCTTCCATGTCAGAGGGCTGGACTGGCTTGTCCCCAATTATCTAGTTCATACAATGTTGCAGTGCAAGGGTCTTCTCATTGGTTAGTGCCCATATCTACCCACCCCTAGGGTCTTGAACTGTGATTGGTTTGAGCTGGTGCCCCCAGGCCTGGGACAGAATCTGTTCTCAGCTCGAAGAGTACCTTTTCAAGGTAAAAAGAATAACTATGTCTCTGAATCATAACCGTGTGTAAAAACACCAATGCCTCTTAGTGCACTCGTTCTCATCATTCAACATGCGGGCTCTTCTGTTATATTTTGTTTCGAGCCACGTCAGGTCTGCAAGACTGTCCTTCGCTCCCAGCTGCTGGTCTTGGATCCCTGTCAGCTCTGCTGGACCACTTGTTATGCAACCATGCTCTGGGCCTTTACAACTCTGGATTAGCCATATTTTATGAAAAACTAATAATGCTGTCTGTGCCAGGGTTTACTGCGGCTCAGAGAAAGGAATGTTATCTGATGCACAAGTCCTCGGCAGTGAAACTGGCTTTCGAGGTGCGCTCCTGTTTTTCGCGCTGATCCCAGCACCACTTTGCTTCACTGAGAGCTGGCTGTGAACTCTTGAAGATAGTTACAACAAAGGGGGCCCTGAAAGTACAGTGAAGCCCTGACAGGCTGGTTTATTAACACAAAGCGGGTGGGGGGGCAACACACAACAGTATGCGGTTTGCAAAGGAGCAGTGAGGATTTGCTAGACCACAGGGTCTAATAGACATAAACAGTGACCGAGGAAATACAGGGTCAGTGTAGAAGACAGAAGGCTAGATGGCAAAAACTCACTATCCCTGCCTAATCCCTAGTGGAAAACTTTCCTTAGAGAGCGCTGGTGTAACGCTTACAGAAGAGGGATAGGAAAAGAGGGCAAAGAGAAATCATTTTTGAAGAAAAATGTAACAATTTAAGAATTGATATACTCCTGTATGTCCCAATTCACTGATATCCACCTGGATCGTTATGGGCAAATAAATGTTTAAAAAGAGTAAACACCTAAGGCAAAAAGGAAAAGGGTCAACCTTTTACTTTGGGTACACACTACTTTAATATCCCATAGCCAGGTTGAACCATCCTAGGGTAGCTCTAATTAAGAACTGAAAGCTCAAAAGTCCTGCAAGTTGCCAAAACAGTGTTATAGCTGGCACTCCCTATCTGGGTGAGCTTTTTTTGAGATGAAGATAAACAGCCCACAACACCCGTCCAAAAAGGTACTGCGTGTTAGACAGAGTGTAGGACAGTTAAAAAACATGTACAAGGTTGTTCATGGTATGGGTAGGAGTGGTTTTGGCCTCCACCATGTCACAACCACTGTCTACCGGTTTCAGTAGTGTATATTCTAGTGAGAACACTTTCATCAGGACAGTCTTCTTAAAAAGAATATTGGTGATGTTCAGCAATCGATCACCATTTTCTGCCACAGGGTGTATACTTTACCCTGCTTCTCATCGCCATTGCAGGGAAGTTCGGGAGGAGAACCTATGGACAGATTAAATAATCCATATTCCATAGTCACTCCCCAATCACTGCTACAGGCTCAAATGCTCAGAGACTATGGTATCGATTTACGTGTCTCTATACAGTTCAGTGAAATTGAGACATATCCACTTGTCACACATTCAGTAAAAAAAGGTTAGATTTAGCACCAAAGACCAAAGTCCCTCTGCGCAGCTATCAATCAATAAGGTTTTGTTTCTATTGCATGGCTTCCATATTGCTATTTTATAGTGCGTGGGTTAGTCAGCTATAGAGCTTCTGCATTTCCATAGGGTCATTTGCATGTAAGCATCTGCAAGCTTTAAACAAGAACTCTTGCATCTTGCGGTTTCTCTGTTGCTGTAGTCAGACTAATGAACATATCTATTCTGGAGCGCCACCAACCTCGGAGCTCTTCTTATATGGTGTTGAACCCATTTACTGTCGAATTTATGGTTACCATTAACTCCCAGTGGGTAATCTGGAACCATTTGGCATTTGTGTATGTTTGTATTCCGGGTATTAGTGATGCAAAGGACATCTGTGTCCTGCTGATCAGTCTATAGTACCCTGGGACGTCATCCAGTGCTGCTTCTGATTTGCCTGAGAAGCACTTCCCTCGTCCTCTTTTCACTCTGCTCATTTCTCCTTCGTTCTCCATTCTCCGACTTGGGGCTGGTGGCACTGCTTCAATAGACCTCTTTTTCCTTCTGTCGTTGTCCATCTTGGGGAACTCATCGAGCTTCACATCTTTCTTTGGTACCACCAGCGAAGAATGTTGATATACACCAATGAACATACTCCTCCCCAATTCGGTGGCAGTTTCTCATATGCTTTAGACCAACATGCTCAACAGTGATCCATGAGTACTGCTGTTCCTGCTCCCATCGCCAGAATGATCTCAACTGTCTTGCATCCTACGTTTTCACCAACTTCCTCATCACCATTGTGCTGGTTACACAGGGAAAATTATTGGAGAAATTATTCAGAGTCTTCGGAGACATTATTGGCATTGGTCCAGCTTCATTAGTCACTAACTTTGCACTCCTGTCCCATTCCTTCAGGCACTTTCTTCTTGTACCTTGCACACTGGAGAATTGGCTAAGGTTAGCGCTTTGCTTCCCACCACTCCGTCCTCCCAGCCATCATTAGTGTATACACGTCCATAGATCAATATCTGTGGTCTTTCCCAACATTCAGGTTCTCCTCTTCTCTTCTTTACTCTTGTCCATAGTCATGGCAATTTCTTCAGTGTGGAAGTCTTTGTGTCTCCTTTCTCTGGCCCCTCTGTTATGTACTTCAACCCCTCACTGAGCTGCCAGTAATTGTTTATCATGGCTAATGTCTTGATGTAACTGTCTTCATAGGGGAATGTCCTTTTGGACATCCACCTTAATGTTGCTGTCTTTGCTTGCAATCTTCCTCTTGTTTGCAACATTGCGAGATACATCAAGCATTGTGCTTTTGCTGCGGGGTTTTCCGTTGCAATGAATGTTCTCGAGACACTCATGGCGTACGGGATGAGGGGGCAGACATAAAAGCTCTCCCTGGTGGTATTCCTCCAACATTATGCATGTTTTTGTACCACATATTGTTAGATACTCGTGCTGTGTCTGTGAGGTACATGTTTACTCCCTTCATGTCTGCATCAACACTGCCCTTACATCTCCTTACCTTGGCAGCAGTGTCTCCCCTTCCATTTGGCATGGTAGTTCCTGCTGCTAGGGTCAGGGTAATGTTAGTAGAGGGTACAGCAGTAATACTCACCATTACATATAAATGCCATAGGACCACCCCCATTATTCCACTGCTAATTAATAGGCCCACCATGATGATAACAGTCTTTATTAACCCACTGTGTATAGGCGCGTTACAAATGCCATATCATATCATATCATATCATACCCATAACCACTTACAATGCTAGATCCTTGCAGCTGATGAGATGATAAAGTTGCCCGCCTGAAAATCGCAAGAAGTGCGTTAATAGGTTAGTACTTGTCAGTTACTTCAAGCTCTGTGAACTAAATAGTCACTAACAACAAAAATAAAGATCTCCTCCCGGCCCTTTCTTATTGAGGAGTCTTTCGACATGGGTAGAACAGGAAAAAACTGCATTGAAGTTCGGGAAACATATGGGCTAGGTATTCAATGAAAGCAAGGAAGTATACTTCAGGGGATCGGGCTCTGAACCGTCTGGGCTTTCTTATGGAATGAATAAATTGATCAGAGAAGGGTTCTGGGTGGTCAATGGGAGGTAACATTAGAATAACTCTCCAAACAGTTCTAAGAACAGTCGCATCAACCTGCATGTGTGGGGAAAAAATAGAGAGCATGTGTGAGGAAAAAATAGAGAGCAAACAAAACAGTGTTACAGCTATCGGGTGCACAAAATATCAGTTACTGCTTCATAACCTGCACGTGTGGAAAAAGGGCTAAGTGACGTAAAATGTGTTTCAGCTGTCTATGCCGACGAGTAAGTCCATTCCTACTCTTGCTGCTTGGGAGCATCGGACCATAGGATAGCCATTTGTCTGTAACTCGGTTGAATTTGCACGCTCTTGTGGTCTGTCAATATTTGTTGCGTTGGGCCTGTGGATCGCTGCTCCATCGTTGCCAGGGGTGGCCACTGCTTTGTAGGGCTTGACGTCTTAAGCACCTACCAAAGTATTTTAGGAGAACCGAGTATCTCACTTGTATTAAGAGTCTCATTTTTTGGTCTCTATTTCTGTGTCATTGGAATTTGCTTGTCTGTTGTCTTAAGGCCTGCCCTGGGTCCGTTGTATATGGCGAGATGTAAAACAAGAGCCTGAGACATGAGAATTGATATAATCATGCAACTCTTGACCAAGTATCTCTGCACTACTCTCATAATCTTTGAGCTCCCTAGTGGGAGGAGCCAAAGGAAGATGCATCCGCCATCATGTCACCACCTTGTGGGGCGTTAAATGGTGGTCGGACCCTGGCTTGGCGCACAATTCAAAATCCACCTGGAAAATGGGCAGACAACCACTATCATGTAGCGGTATCCTTGACACACTTAGATCATATCCACGTAGTCTACGTGGAGATGTAGAAATGGGCCTTTGGGTCTTGGTATGGCTCCTCTCACAACTCTCAGGGTGTGCCCAGCAGTGATTTGCTGGTATGTTAGGTAGGTACTAATGAAATTTGCTACATGTTCATTCAAATTCGGACAGAACCATGATTCTCCAATTCGTGCAACAATGACCTCTTTCCCTGTGTGTGTTGGATAATGTAGCTGTGCCAGTGCTGTTTTCAGTAGGACCAATGGCATGACCACTTTCCATGTGTTATTCTGTTGCCACAAGGTGTCTGTAGGGGACATGGAACATCCTCTCTTTACCCAGAGTTCTCTCTCCTCCTGTGGTGCAGCAACCCGCAATTTCATGATTTGTTTCTCTGGTAGATTGTTGTACCCTTCCCTCATCACCATGTTTCTTACTCCTCCCTGGCTTTGTGTCTCTCCTTCAGTTGTCTACGCTGTGCTCTAGTGCCAGTATAAGGGCCACTAGTTCTGCTGCTTGTTCTGAATAATGAGATGGCAATCGTGCACTCACAACCACCTCACTTGCCCCATCTTCCCTCAGTCTCACAACAGCAGTTAATGTCCTCCTGACCCCATCAGTCCGATCAATAGTCAGTGAGCCATCAATGTAAAGCACATCTCCTCCTCAAGTGAATCTTTCTACACCTTGCGTGTCTCACTGAAGTGCTCTATGTTCCTTGCACAGTCATGGGCATAGTCTCCTGGTTGGTAGACGTCTGCCAAGAATAGTGCTGGTTTAACTTTCTTGCATCTTACTATCTTCAGTCCTATTAAGGGTACAACAACAATCAATTTCCTGTGAAAGGGTTGTTCCCCACCATGGTGACCTCTCTCAGTCGTCTCATTGGTACTGTCACCACTGTGTCCATGGGCTCTGTTGTGTCACCGTCCTGTATTTGTGCTAGTTGTTGCATGCTCCCTTTGATTTGAGCTGTTTATATGTACTTTGGTGGTGGTGCTGCCATTTGCGGTGCTTGCATCTGGGCCTGTGGTGGTGACGGTGCTTGAGTTTGTGCTTGTGGTGTCTGCTGAAATGAGCCCTGCATTTGTCCTTGGTGCTGCTGGTTCTGAGAATAGTAGTCTCCTTGTCCTCCTGTGTACTGCTGCTGTTCCTGATCATCCCAATTCTGTTGAAATCCCCCAAACCGGCAAGTCCTTGAAGTATGTCCTAGCTGCCCACAGGCCCAACACTATGGTGGATCCCATCCCTGTCCTTGGAGACCCCCCCAAAAATCTCCTGCATTCTGTGGTCGCTGCTGTCCCTACCCCCGAAAACCTCCCTGATTGTGGTGCATCTGTGGTCCAAAGCCGCACCCCCTTTGCAATCCTCCCCTTCCCCGAAATCCATGCTGGAACCTGCCCCTCCCCATGTATCCTCCCATGGGCAGTGCATACTGTGATGGTTGCTGATACTGCTGTTGTGGTGCTTGTGCTTGTGGGGTGGGGCTGGTTATCACTGCCCCTTCCATTGCATACTTGGATATTCTTTTTTGCACTAACTTGTCCTCATCTGCCTTTCTCTCGTTTGCCTTTTGTTTAACCTTCTCCTGCCACAATCTACAGTGCTCTACAGGTTCAAGGAGGCCCTGGAAGAAGATGTGATAAAAGATTGCTATCGTTTTGTCCCACGGCTCTCGAGTTTCAAGGCGCCAAAGCTCTTGAATCTCCTGAATGTATCGAATCGAGTCTTCATCCTCACGCATTTTGTGTGACGTTATTGCCCTCATGTCTGATGTGTCTGGGTATTGTGTCCTTAATGCTTGCCCAATAGTGGTCCATCAATACTGCTGTCCCCGCACCCCCCTCAGGAATCTTTATCATTGTTTTACACCCTTCATTCACTCCAATGTCGACTTCCCCCTCGTGCTGGTAACATAGCGTGGGGGCTGCAATGGGAAGTATCATTATGGGTTCCTCTTCTTGGTCCAGCCATGTTAGTAGGGCTGCACTCTTTTGCCCACTCTTTGTAGGTAGCATTTGTCGTTTTCTTCTTGTACAGTCATCACTGTAGATTTTGCCAACATCAGTATCGGGCTTCCCACAACTCCATCCGCCCATCCGTTATTCATATACACCTTACCATAGATCAGTATCAGGGGTCTCCCCCAGCATCCTGGTTCACCTCCAATTTCTCTTGCGCTCCATTTACACGGCAATTAGTTTAGTGTTACTTCTTTTGTTTCCCCTTTGTCTGGTCCGTCAGTTACGTATTGTAACCCTTCTGTTAACTGCCAATAGTTGTCAAACATTGGTAGAGTTTTGATGAAGTTGTTTTCGTATGGGTATGTTGACCTTGATTTCCATCCTAATGTTGCAGTTTTTCCCTGGAATCGTCCCCGTGTTTGGAACAGGGCTAACTATACGAGACATTCTGCTGTGGTTGCAGGTACTTCAGTTGCCACAAATGTTCTGGAGGGGCTCATGGCGTACGGAATCAATGAGCACATGTAGCAGTTGTCATTTGTTTTGTCCTTAGCAATTTTGAACATGTGCTTATACCACATGTTATTAGAGACTTGTGCTGATTTAGTGAGATATGTGTCCACCCCATCTGCATCAATAGAAACACTATGTTTACCTCTTTTTATGTTTGACCCCGTGCTGCTCATACCACCTGGTGCAGTGCTCTTGGCAGCTATGGTAGGGGAGATGTTAGTGTTGGGTTTTGCAGTCACACGTAAAGCATAGTAGGCCTGCCAGACAGCGGCAGTTATCAGCCCAGTGGTCAAAAACATCCCCAACATCTTTATTACAGTCGCTGTAACCACTTGCATGTTTACCCTTACCTGTGCTGCCGTCCTGCAGCTGTTTTACTTTTAGATGATATAGGTGCCCGCCTGAACATGTCTAAGATTCTGCATTAATTTCGTTAGTATTTGCTATTCAAGCCCTGTGTATCAAGTGATCATTCAATGCCCAAGCAAAAAGCTCCTCCAATGCCTTCCTTACCGTTCTATCTCTCAGGGCAGGTAAGGATGCGTGAAGATGTGGAAATGAGCTTAATATTAGTAGGAGAAACACGCTGTAGTAAATGCGTATCCTTCTGGGCCTTAAGTATTTTGGTCTTTGGATTAGATATATGAATTGGTGTGATAATACTTCTGGGATGTCATCGGTGGCTAGCATTTGAGCCTGGGCAGTGGCTGATATTCTTTATCAGATATTTACATACAATTATTACATATACCTGCATGTGTGAGCCAAAAAATAAAAGAGAGCATGCACGTGTTGACACAGTGTTGTGCATATTGCTGTTATCCTTGTTGGTGTCTTCCTTAGCCGCTGCTGTTAAGTACCCTTAATTTCAACTTAATCTCCTCAGCCCAAATCTATTGTGACATCTAAATGTTGACTAATATTCCTGTGGGGACATTTTGTGCCTGGGACCTTGTTATCATAGGGTGGGCTGTGGGTTGCTGTTCGTTTATGTCCTCGGGTGACTCTGGTGTTTGTGCTGTGTTCTCATCATCGTTTATTGTTGCTGAAGCGTTAGCCCTGTCGCTGCAATGGTGGGGCTCAGTCTGTGCTTTTTAGGGCTTGATGTCATGGGTATGTGTCCAAACGTCCTTGTCTACAAACTTGATGGCCCTAGGGGCCACTTATTCAACAACGTGTCGCCCTGTAAATCTAGGGGCCTTCCACTTTCTTCGATAGTTCCGAAGAAGAACTGTGTCTCCTTTTACTGTCCACTGACCGGTCTGTTCCTCGCTGTCGGTTGTTTCCTGCTGTTTGTTCTCTGACCGGCCCTGTGCCCGTTGAATCTGTTGAGAGATAAAAAAGCACTAGTAACCAAGGAAGAGACATATTCATACATTTCTTCACCAAAAACAGTACTTGCTCCTTCACAATTATACATGGCTCTCGTGGGTGGGGTGAGCGGGAGCTGCATCTGGTGTCCAGTCACCACCTCATGTGGTGTGAGGTGGTGATCTGAACCGGGCTTGTTTCTCAACTCAAACAGAGCGAGAGGAAGGCAATAGAGCCAACCCTTTTTGGTTGCTTGCTGGGTTTTGGCTATTGATTCTTTCAAGAGGCTGTTGAGACGTTCACATATGCCGTTGGCTTGTGGATGATAAGCACAGGCAAACTGCTTAATCCCGAGCAGTGCAGTTATGTGCTGAAATTGTTCATTCGCAAAATGGGGTCCGTTATCTGATCTCAATACTTCTCAAACCCCCCACCTCGGGAAGACCTCCCTTACTAAGAATTTAGCTGCCCTGAATGCATCTGCATGGGAGCACGGGTCAGCCTCAATCCACTGTGATAAAGGGCATATTACTACAATCATGTATCTTTATCATTGACATACGTTGATCATGTCGACATAGTCAATGTGTAGGTGTACGAAGGGTCCTTCAGGCTGGGGTATTGTACCTTTGATCACTTGCAGCGTGTGACCAGCCGTAAATTGTTGTCAGGTGAGACAGCTGCTGATGAAATTTGCGACGTATGAATTTAGCTCGGGACAGAACCAGGACTGTTTTATTCGTGCTGCAATTACTTCCTTTCCTTTATGAGTGGGATGATGCAGTTGGGCCAGCACTGTTTTGAGTAGGGCCAGGGGCATTACAGCTTTTCATGTGTTATTCTGTCTCAATAGCGCGTCTGTGGGGGCATGGTGCATCCTCTTTTAACTCACAGTTCATTTTCTGCAATTGGAGCTGCTGCCTGCAATTCCATAATCTGTGTCTCAGGAATGTGTGTGTACCCATCTTTCATTATCATCTGTCTTGCCCTTCCCTTATCTTTTTCTTTTTCTGGGACATCCCACATTTCACCAAAGTACGCAGCATATTTTGCATGTGCGTCTGCTGTTTCGTTACCTCTCGGTATTGGGTCTTCCTCATTGGTATTTGCTTGTTACTTCACTATCCCACCTCTAGTGGGTATGTTATTGATTCTATTAGTTCACCCAGAAGGAGAGCATGTTGCACTGGGGTACCATCTGCTCCCCTGAGTCCCCTTCTGAGCCATCTAATTAGTCCAGAATGTACCATAGAGGTGACGTATTCACTGTCAGAATATTTGGTTATTCTTTTGCCGTTGCTTTCTTCTTAAGCCAAAATGAGAGCTACTAATTCTGCTGCTTCCGCTGAATACTGTTGGGGTAGTTTAACACATTTCACTGGTGCATATGTCCAATCCTCCCTTAATCGCACTACAGCTGCTCCTGTCCTCCTCACCCCATCAATTTGATCGATTGTTGATGACCCATCAATGTATAGTACCTCACCCCCCTCTAGAGCATTTTATTCTCCATTTCGGGTGGATTAAAATTATTCAATTGCATGTGCACAGTCGTGTGTATATCCTCCTTCTTCCACTCCCTCTGCTATGAACTGCTCTGGATTGACATTACTGCATCTTACTATCTTCAACTCAGGCCTGGACAAAATAATTTTATGCCCTGTTGCTCTCTGGGTAGTCAGTGTGGACTTTGGCTTGTGCAGGATCGCGAAGAGAGCATGTTCCATGTATAGTGTGGTGGAGCAGCCCATAGTGATTGAAGAGGATTTTTCAACTGTGAAAGCTGCAGCAGCCAAGTGTTGTTCCCACGGGAAGTGTCCCATCATCACTGGGTCTAAGTAAAATGCTATTGGTTTGTGTCCCATGCTTGTTTTCTGTGTCAGTACTGCCTTCATTACTGTGCCATCGCAATGTGAGAGTATATATAATTCACTTTCATAGTTAGGGATACCCAGAACTGGTGCTGTTGAAATGGTCTCTTTCAGTTCATTGAATGCATCAGTCATTTCTCTTGTCCACTCCAACTTTCTCGCCCCCCTTTGTGTCTCACTGAGAGCTGCCAGTAGGGGCCCTATGCATGTGCTGTAGTCAAAGACCCATGCTCTGCAGTAGTTGCACAAGCCAAGAAATTATTGCAATTCCCTGATCGTTTGTGGCTGTGGAGTGTACCATATTGCTTGTGCCCGTTGTGGTATGATATTCCTTTCTTTTTGTGAGATGATCCGCCCTATGTATAGGACCTGTTCCTGACAATACTGCAGTTTTCCCTTGTCAACCTTGTACCCTTTCTCAGCCAGGATTGTGAGCATTTTTACAGAGTCCCTACTGCACTTTTCTTCAGTGGTGCTGCAGATGAGAATATTGTCTACATACTGCACCACTGTGCTTTCAATGGCGACATTCCCAAGTTCCATCTGTATAACTCCGTTAAAGATGGATTGTGACTCGCAGTACCTTTCGGGTAGCCTAGTGTGTTTCCATTTTGTGTTGCGGTTTGTGAAACTTGTCAAATCTTGTGAATCAGGGTGCAATGGTATTGAGAAGAATGCATTTGTGCGGTCTATCACAGTGAACCATGATGCCTCTGCTGGTATTCCACACAATATGGTGGCAGGGTTAGCTGCTACTGGGTACTCTGCCTCTACAATGTGATTAAGTAGCCTCTAATCCTGTATGTAACACAAAGACCCTCCCTTAGACTTGCATACTGGGTACCCGCAGTGTTCCATGGTGACTCTGATGGTACTAACATTCCTCTCTCTCCGGCACTAGGGCACTTATTGTCTCATAAATCCGCCATCAGCTTCCTTGGATAATGGGTACTGTTTCACCCTGGGTAGCATTGCTCCCTTCTTTAGTTTGATTTTTACCCATCCAATGCTCTTTATGCATCCCACATCATAGGGGGGCTAGTAGTCCATAGTGAGGCGGGTACAGCGGCCAGGTCTTCCTCGCGTCAGTTTGATTGCGTGGGTGCAGGTGCTTCTAGTGCTATTGCAATTTTCTGAGCCACTTCCTGTTATGTTACCATTAAACCACACATAGACGTTCATCTGGAACACCATCGCTCCATCTCCTGCTTCGTCTGAGAACAGTTCCTCGTCTGATACCTGTGTCAGCCTGCATCTTTCTGCCAGTGCTATCACCACCCTCCATGCCGTTCCTCCCCCGTCCTGGGCGTGTACTGCAATCCAATCTTCATGTGCTACAATGCCTTCAATGTCTGCCGATATTATTGACCCTTCCTTTTTACTCGTGGGAGTTTCTGGCCTGAATAGGTATGCTGCTGGCCTCCTCCATACCTTTCCCTCAATCCCCGGTAGCTACGCTAGTGCCATGTCTATCCCATATTGGAACACCTTCCCATCCACCGGTTCTGCCCTTGCCACTGTCTTGCCACAGTAAGCCTGAAGGATGTGCCGTGCTGTGAGCATGTGTATTCCTGGTGTTGAACATACTATCCCCTTGTCAGTAAACAAAATGGTCATATACAATCTGCTCATAATGTCTTGCCCTATTATATTTACTGTTGATTGCTTCGAGTACAACAAGGGCAGGGATAGACTGTGATCTCCGACACATAAGGAGATCTTATCAGTACAAGGAACCACCCCTTTAGCCCCAGAGAATCATTGAGTGTGCATGGCATCACCTGACAACTTGAATTTCTCTTCCCTGTTACAGTATCGAGTAGCCCCTGTGCCAACTAGGAAAGAAAAGGTTTTGTCACCTACCGCCACATTTATGCATGGTTCCTCCACAGGGTTAGGTGTTACCGACAGGATGGGACACAACAAGGAAGTCTGTGGGCTGTCCTATTGGGGGTATAGAGATAGTCTATTCCCTGTGTAGGGGTTATGTGCGAGTATTGTCACCTTTCCCAGTTGTGTCTGTGATATTGGTGCATCCATGGGTTGTTGTGTGCTGTCTTGTACTTGGGTGAGCTGTTGTACAATATGGATATGTTGTTGCTGTGCCACTACCAATTGCTGCTATGCTTGGTGCTAGGCTGGTTGGTGTGGTACCTGCTGTGCGGTGGTTGTTGTGTAAGGTTGCTGTTGTGTCTGTGGTTGTGTCAGTCCACCTTGCAGTTCCACATGCATTTCATTCGTCTGTGGAAGTTGTGGTTGGTGGTAGTTGTTTGGTCCTCTGTTATAGCCCTGTAGCCCTTGTTCTCCCCATCCTGCTTGTGTTGTCCTTGCCCCGCATGTGTGAGATACGTGTCCTACTAATCCACAAGTCCAGCACGTGGGTGGTTCCCGAGTCTGCCATGGGTACCCTCCTGGGCTATCCAAATACCGCTGCTGTCCATATTGGTAATACCCTCGGAACCCTCCCCCTTGCTGGTGTGCTGCAGGACTAAACCCCCTCCCTCTCGTTAGCCCTCCTCTACCTCTGTAGTTGTTTGTGTATCCATTACCCATTTGCGTGTATACTCCCCCATTGGTGTTTCATCGATGTGTTGCGCCATGTATGGTGGCGGTGGTGGTAATTGTTGTGTCTTAATTGGTGCTTGCTGTGGTGGGGTTGTTGGTGGTTGTTGTTGCTGTGTAGGGGCTGGTGCTGGAGGGGTAGGTCTTGTTATGAGTGCTCCTTCTAGGGCATATTTTGACAGCTTCTTTTGGACCAATTTTGCCTAGTCTGCCTTCCTATCCTCTTCTTTCTGTTTCATCTTTTCCTGCCACAACCTGCAATGGTGTACTATCATTAGTTGTATCTCTGGCCACGCTTTTGCTTCAATCCCCACCAATTTTTTCAGCTGCCTCTGCACTGGCTCTGGGAGTCCCTGGATCATTATGTGGTAAAATATAGCTAATGTTTTATCCCATGGCTCCCCCGTTTCCAGGCGCCACTTCTCCTAAATCTCCTGGATGTAACTAACAGGATCCTCGTTCTCTCGTATTTTATGTGATGTGATCGCCCCTATGTCTGATGTATCTGGGTATTGAACCCTCAGTGCTTGCCATAGCGTGTGTCTGCAGTTCGCAAAGGGTGCCCTTTCGTGTGATGTGTCACTGATGGTCACCCCTGGAAATCCCACCCGCTTTCAAATGTCGTCTGCAGCATCACCCAAAATTGAAATTAATAGCCCTTTAACATCCCCAACCACTAACTTGTGCCCTGCAGCCAATTTCTCCATTTTGTATATCCATTTTCCAGCTCCTCCACTTCAGGATGGCAGTCTACATTTAATGTTGTCCTTGCCTGCGTGATTCCATGGGACATATTGTGGTCTGGCCCCCCTCTCTCCAGGAGTGGCATCTGTGTATATTCTGCCATTTCCTCAGGCGTGCGTCTGCATGGTGTGGTCTGTATGCTGTCGCTCTCCTCCTCCATATCAGATAATTAATTGATAAAGTCTGTAATGTGTTGTGCATGCTGTGTGCACCCTTTGTCTTTATGGACCCCACTCTGCCTGCCCGGCCCTTGTTGTGTGCTATGGTTGTCCCTTCCGTTGTGCACCCCAGGAGGGCTCTAAGTCTGTTAACATATGGTGTGTACTGGGCTGGAGGTGTTACTGTGTGTGGTGTCACTTCCTCCTGTGTGCTTTTGCCCTCCCGTCCAGTTGTTTCATCTCCTTTTGTACTACATTCCCATGACAATCCCGCGCCTGTGCGTGTGATATACAGTTTGCTAAGCCCCCCTCTCTCCCATCACTCTGTCCTCCGCACGATCCTTCCTCCTCCTCATCACTACAAAATCCTTCCGTAAATGACAATTTCACGTGCGGGCACGTATATCCTACGGTTACTGTTTCTAATTCTATGTCTGTGAACTTACCTGTATCCTCTGTGCCTGCCCTCACTTGGGGTGTTGCGGCTGCTTCGCCGCTGTGTGTGTTCACCTTACTTCTGGTTGCCTCGTTAGCTTCTCTTAGGTCGTGGGTGCTTAGTTGGTCATCCTCACTCCCTAACCCTGTTCTTGTTCTGCAGAGCTCCTTCATTATTGCGTCACTAACTTGTTCTAACACCCTTGCATCTCCCCGTATGGCGTCACTTACCTGTCCTTATACCCTTGCATCTCTATCCTTGTCACTCCTTCTCCCACCCTCTTTTGCCAGTATGATCTCTATTATCCTCCCTTCCTCGTACTTACGTGCATTCTCTGACAGGATCTTTATCTTCCAGAGCGTCATTTCTCTGTCGTTTTCTTCCCGTTCCTCTTCATTTCTCCTAATTTCCCGCTGTTCCATACGCGCTACTCTTTCTGCAATTCCCTGGTGCTCCTCCTCCTTTCTTCTTTCTTCCTCCTGCTGCTTTAATTCTACTCCCGCTCCCCTGCCTCCTGGCAACTTCTCCTCCCTCCTCAGTTCCTTTAGCTTGAGTTGTTTAATGAGTACGCTTTGCACCTCCCTCAATTCGACTAGTTCTGCCTCCAGTACTGCCACTTCTTCCTCTGTCATGTTCCCTGCTTCCCTGGGACTCACCTCACTCTCCCTCTGAGTGTGTCCTATCTCTGCCTTGTCTACTTTCTGCGTCACCTCCTCCTCTTTTCCTGTCACCGTCCCCATAGTTTCAATAACACCTGTGCTGCTATCCATTCGTCTGTTTCTATGCCCGCTAGGTCTAGCTGATCTTTTTTGTGCCATAGGAACTCATCTGTGCTTGCTTGGTGTCCACCATACTCCCTGCACCCAGCCCTCTTTGGTAATGGTCTTCTTGTGCGTACGGCTGTGGACTGTATGCTGGATTAGAATATCCCTCAGCTGCTGTTAACTGAGGTTGTGCGGCTTCTCTCAATTCTCCCATTGGGTACAGACCTTCCATCTCTTTCTTTTTACCTCTCTGATTGCGTGTGCTCCCCTGCTTCTCCCTCGCTCTCCTCTTTTACTTCCTTTACTGGGTAGGATCCCTCTGCCTCTTCGTCACTCTCCTCAGTGTAGCTGGGAGGAGGGGGAGCCTGTGGCGCACTACACCTCTCCCCTTTGCAAACCTCCTCCTTCTTTACCTCCTGCATGCTCATCATCCCCGACGTATACCCCTGAAACATTTTCCAGAGGCCGAAAACCTCTAAGTGGCTTGCAAATTTCTTCCCCTTGTATGTGTTGTGTAGATACGCTAGTAGTGAATGTTGAGTTTCCTTGTTAAAGCTGCCGTTGGGCGGCCACGGTATCCTGATTCTTTCATCTGTCCCTTTAGTCCATTCAATACTGTATTTTACAATTTTGTCCCTGTGCGGTGGTAGTGTTGCGCAAAGATGCTGGAGTAGTGTTGTTAATGTGCGAAAACCGTTGTCGGTCCCTAACCCATAATACAATGATATTTTTGAATATGCAGGATTATATAGCACCGTTACCTGGCCCCTTATTTTGGGTACTTACGAGTCTCCACTGTAAAGGAAATAAGTATTAGTGTTACAATACTCTCGGGCTGTTCACTGCCACTCCCTTGCCCTTCACCGTGCTATTGCCCCATAACACATTTCCCTTCGGAGCTAGGGTCCCCTTCGACCCGTGGCGCGCGAGTTCTCCTGTGTCCTCGCGCCCAGCATTGTGTGCGCTTAAGCCACCCCACCTGTTCCGTGCTGCTGCTACTTGGCACACCTATATTATCCTCCTGGCCCCTCCTCCTCTCTGCTCTCCCGCTGCATGTGCAGTCTTACGCCTGTGCCTTTCCCCTTCCGCAGGTCGCAGTGCTGTTCAGCGCAATCCCTTTGATCGAGGACATGCAAGTGTTCTCTGTGCACGGCCGCCTGTCCCCCTTCACCCTGCCTTAGCCTCAAGCCGCTATTCCAATTTCGCTGAAAAGAACCACAATATCCTATGCAAACCCTATGGGTGAAATCACCATCTAGTACAATTTATTATCGGGACACTCAGTTGCAACATACAATGCGCACCAATTTCGACAAATAGCATTCCCCACAATCCCCACAGCTGTCTTCCCACCACACCAGGAGTGGAGTGTCCATCAACCACTTGTTATTATAATCGAGCTGCACCTGCTGCCTCACCTAGTGTGTGATACGCCCCCTCGCCAGGGGAGCTTAACCAGCCAACTATCTTCCGCACTGAGAAACAATCTAGCTACCTCCTGCGGGAATACGTCATCTTTTCAAAGAGCTAAAACACTCAATTAATAGGGATCCTCATCTACTCATCGAACTACAATGCCGATTCATAGGAATACCACACCCCCATACATGTGTTCGTGATTTAGACCAACCAGCGTGACCCTCAGTACAACACGTGGGAGCTCGGCCCCACCCAACACGCTTGACAACACAAGAAGGGACGGCCCTCATTCCGTTCCCTTCTATACTTCACTTATCGGTCACTGCTGGTTGGCCAAATTTTTGCAACACTGTAAAACCACCCGTCACCCTATTCACAAATCCAACCACCATCCGCACAACATTGTGTTGCTAGTTGCATGTGCCATTCTCACATCGGGCTCTCGCCTGCCGTTGCCGCTCGGCTGCGGGCACCCCTCTCAAATGGCTCGCCGCCTCCCTTCGTCTGGAACGCGTCTGGACACTCGCCAACCGCGGGCAGGACACTTCTGAAGTCGGCTCCCAACGGCCACTCTCTGGATTACGCTGTCCGGTCATCTCACAGTGTCCTGCAGTCCTCCAAAGGGGGCAACGGCAGAGGGGGCACGTTGCCGGGCCACCTTGACGCAAATGGTCTCGCTGTGGTGACCTCACCAATATCTAGCTCAGCAGTGCCTCCAACTTGTCGGGGTGATTTCCTGGAGGTTGGCAGAACCGTCCGCAGACCCCCAGGGGGTAGGGAGGCCCCAACTCCTCCGGCGTCCCAAAGGAGTATGAGGCACAGAAAAGAGCAAAGAGTTACTGCTGTTTATTGCATAGAAACAGACAGGGACAGGTACATGGAGCGTAGGTACCCAGGAACGTCTCACCCGAAATGGGCTTGCAGGCCCTTTTTCTAGCTGGATGACGCCACAATGTGCATCATCTGTGACAACTCACCCCCCAAACCTAATGCTACCCCGGGTCTGTTCCCCGAGTGGTAGGGTCAGTATAGATCAGTATAGAAGGAAACATTATTGGTAGAGAAGAGACCAGGTGGTACGCTTGGGACGTCCCTAAGAATTGTTACATGAAAATACTTACATGAAGAAAGTTAGTGATTAGTTGTGTCAAGGTGTTGTCAGTGGTTAGCCCCCTGTGCCCTGATTGGCCTATCCGCAAGGCCCTAAGCCTGGGGCCATCGTTGTTCCCTGCTCGCGTTGTACCTGGTGCTGGAAACAATGTGTGACTATGTGTCAGGGGGCGACAATGGACAGGTTTGACTACTGGCTGTCAGAGCGCTCCATTCCCATCGCTGCTGGTGCCTAACTTGTTACTTCTTTGTTGCAGGCTGGGTCCCAGATGTGAGACCCCAGAGCTTCTTCAGTCCTTGGAGCTTGGCACCGTATCAGGTCGGCCTGGTCACGTGCTGGGAGACCGTGGCTGAGGCATAATTACGGGGATTTAATTTGTATTTCGGCTCCGAGGAGCGCGGCATGTTGGTTGCCACTTCGCAGCCTTGGCTGTGGGGCTCCAGTCTGGGTTGTGCTGCATGATCAGCATCTTGTTGCTCTGTTCGAGCTGCTCCAGATCTGGGGACTCTGGGTTGTGTCCTACCTTGGCCTAGTCATGGGTGGCGGTGCAAAGTCCATAAGGCAAGGGTTGCAAGGGTGCGGATTAGGTCCTTATATATTAGTCCATCTACAGGGTGTTATCTTCAGGGTTTTAGTAGCATGTTGTGTCTGCAAGCATGTACACAATCTCTTCTGGTGTCTTGCGTTTCTGCGATGCAGTAGTTGCCTATGTGAAAAATAATAACGATGCATGTCTGTTAGTATGCACGGTCCTCTATGTTATAGCACTGAGTGTGTTCTTCGTGTAGATTGGTGTGTGTCTGATCGGGTGCCTGGCAGCACGTGTGCTTCAGTCCATCGTGGCTAGGTCGTCATGTCATCTCTAACGATGGTGGTAGTCGTTGGTGACGTTTAGTCAAGCTGATCCATGTTGTCAGCCTCAGCTCCGGCTGGTTTCCCACCTCGTGCTCTTGATGGGGTGCGGCTAGCTTGTGATGGTGGAGCGTGACCACGGTGGATCTTGACATCTGGGGCGGCGGACAGGGGGTCAAACAAAATCCTCCCGCTGCGGGTGCTTGGGTTGTGAAGTCCTCGGCCATAGTTTGTATGGTGGTCGGGGGAAGGGACCGTCCCATTTTCCCTCTTCACTGCCCTCTCCTCGGGCGTCCTCCGATACTGTCTTATCTGAATAGGCCCCCTCTCATCCTCCATGTCTGCGTATGCCCACAGGTTCTAGTGCAGGCACTTGTTTGTTCCCTTCATGAGCTCTAGACAACCATCCCGTAGAATGTGCCAGTGCTGTCTCTTCTCTCCTGTGCCCTGAGAGATCCCTGAGTCTCCTGACATATGTGTTATGTGGTGTGCACCTGTCTGTTTCCTGTTGTGTTGGTTCTTCTATATTGACCCCTCCTTCTCTGCCCATGGGATCTACACTCCCATGATGCTTCCTCTCCTGTCCTTATGAGGTAGATTCTGCTGTGCCCCCATCTCATCACTGCTATGTCTGTCGTCATTGTCAGATCCTACATCCATGTTACTACAGAAGCCATCAGAGAAACTCAATTTCCATGATGTCGAGTTGGTGTCAGGGTTTAACTGAAGATCAATGTCCACCAGTTTATACTTGTTGTCTCCCTTCCATAACACCATACGTGCTGCACCACTCCCTACTGAGCCTCTTTCATGTTTGTCTGTGCTGTCTGGTTCTGCTGGCCTCTCCTCCTCCCGTCTCTTCCTTTCCCATTCCAGTGCAACTCGCTCGCTGACCGCTTTTATAGCCTATTCATCTTCTCCTGCTTTTGTGCCTGCTCCCTTGCCAGTATAGTTAGTTGCAACTTTCTCTGTTCCTGTTCTGCGAATTTGCATTTCTCTTGCTCTGCTATCTCCTCCTCTCTGTCTCCTCTAGTTCCCATTCCCTCTTCTCTCTCAGCTCCCTCTCTACCCTCTTCCTTTCCTTCAATTCCCTCTCTACCCTTTCTTTGTGCTCCTTTTCCATCAGTTCGCTCTCCTCCTTCCTTCTCTGTCCCTGTCCTCCCGCTCCAGTTCCTCTGCTATCCTCCTGTCCCTCTCCTCGTGCTGCAATTTCATTTCCAGATTCTTCTCCCTTCTTTCCTCCTCTTCCATTTGTTCTGCCCAAGCAAGCTTTTTGCGCTCCTTCTTCCAACTCTCTATTGCTTTGGTTGCCCTTTTTTTCCTCCATCGTGGTCTTTCCTTTGAGTTTCAAAAGTATTTGTGCCACTATCCATTCCTCTGTACCTATGCCTTCAAAGTCTGTCTTTGCACTCCATAGCCCTTCCTCGCTTGCTCCTATGCTGCTAGTGGGTTGTTCTGCACCTTTCTGATTGTCCTCTGTAGTTTATGGTGGTGGCTTGTACATTGGGTTTGAATATCCCTCTGCTGCCCTTAGTTCTCTTATTGGGTTCTTGAAAATGTTATTTGGGTCTTATTTCTGATCCCTTTTTCCCTTGTGACATTCCATATAATGCATAGGGTTGCAGTTTTTTGTTCTTTGGGTTGCTTACAGGTCTTACAATTTATGGATAGATGGGAACTCTTGGATCTCCTGGCTTCATATGTCAGATTGGCATGAAATCTCTGCTTCAGTATTCACAGTCAAGGACATTTTGGTACATAATGAGCTGATATAATGGTCCACTCGAGGTCTTTTCCTGATGTTCTTGTCCTCCATGTTGATGTCAATTACCTTTTTTACTGTAAGGGCACAGACCTTCTGCTGCAATTTAGGGCTGACCTTGGCATGTTTCTTTGTAGTTTCCATCAGGCCACCTTTTTTTTTTCAAGTTTGGGCTGCATGTAAATCATTGTTTACAGATATAGTGGGACACCAAAAGATTGTCACAACTTGAAGGAGCATGAACAAACACATGTGTGCCTTCATACGTGATCACAGATTGCTGCACATTTGCCATTTCAATAACTTCAGATGGATGTCTTGTCTGTTCTGTTGTAGGATACTCTTTTCCTTCTTTTTAGTATATTATGTGCTGTCCTGTATTTTGTATATTCCTTATTTAGTGGCATACTGTCAATGCATTTTCTATAGGACCATTTATTTATGTCATTTGTAATGGTAGCAGGTAGCTGGTGGTTGAAGTCAGATGAGTGGTGTGCATGCTGGATGCTCTGGATGACTGCAAAGGTGTGCCTTATATCCCTTACTTGCGTTTGTTCCTTCGACCTTCATGTGCATGTGTTCCAGATTAGGGGTGCTACTTGGAAGTGGCTTTGTGTCCTGAGCGCAGGTTTTTTTCTGGGCTGGCCGATTTACACGTCATTTTATTGACCCCTCCCACCCACTGCACATCTCTGGAAATAGCAATACTTCTTATTCCTTAAAAAGGGATTGTCTCGAGATTGGATGATGTGACATATTTAGTGTGTCAAAAATCGTAAAAATCAAAATAGACCATTTTTAGATTTTGTGGGCTAAATATTGCACGTTCAGGCTCTATTGAAGTCCTGCTGTGAAAAACTGTTTTTAAGTGAGCATTTCTATTGAAATGAAAAAGTTGACAAAACTTTGCCAAATTTGGAATGAGGTTTTGGATTTGGCCAGGTCAGTTCCAAGACAAATTGGGTGATCTTTCATTGCTAATAACAAAAGTTTTAGAGGAATGCTTTTTTGCATCTTTCAATGTAAATTTTGATTTAAGCTTAACTATACTTCTGTGGCAGCATTATACATATATATACATGTCCTCATTTAGAGTATGGCAGATTTTAAATCTGCTGGTTTTCCACCACCAAAAAGGAATGTATTGAAAGCTTGCACATTCTTGGCTTTGCACTGAGAATCTAAAGGCGGAAGCTGACGGAAAATCACCCTGTCCCAATCGCCATACATGGCGGCCAGCAGATTTTCTGCCAGCTTTCTGTTGATGGATTCCTGGTATAAATCGCAGACTGTACACCCATTAATTACAGTCATATCCACCAGTGAATAACTGGCAAAAAAGCTCCTATAGGTCTAAATGAGGCCCATACACGTTCATTGAAGAACTGAGCATGTGCGCCGCCATCATTACCCTGAGACCGGCTAAAGCCTTGCAAATAAAGAGCTGTTGCATTGAATTGAATGTACAATGTGCCAGTGGGCGATTCTTTCACTCTGTTAATCAGGGAGGTGAATAGGTAAAAAGCCACTCGAACAGTTATCCAAAGTGGCAGTTCATGGTAGGGTTTCATGTGGGGGAGAGGTGGTTTTTGAAGAACTCCTGCATTTCACCCTCTCCATCCCCCCTTCTCCCCTATCACATTGCTTGATCTCCATTTGCTAGAAGCACCACAGCTGTTGTTGACCACAGAGCAGCCATATATAAAACGCAGATATTTTGAAGGGGGGGCAGTGCTATGTTTTATATGGTTAAAAGAAATGTGGGAGCAGAAGAGAAAGAGGCATCCTCCAAAGTAGGGACCAGTCTGATATTTGGGGGCATACATTGGCACTTATTACAAGTTTCCAATAACGATGAGAGTGATTCTGCCAATCCAGTAGCACCCTTACCAGCTTCTGGTGTGGTGGAATCACTGGCATTTTACAACTCTGCGGGTGTGCGCATTCGGCAAACGTGTAAACGGTAACACCAGCAGTACGGTAGTAGCGGGAAAACCGAAAAATGACGGTGCCACTGTAGACAAAAATGCTGGTAACAGTGGATCTGTCCCCATAATGTCTGAAAACACAGGCACCGGAAATAGCGTCATCGCAGGAATTGGAAGTTGGCCGGTGGCCATTTTGGAAAAACCAATCCAATTGAAATTAGGCATTTCCTGTTGCCATCCACATCCGGTAACACTGCCAGGATGTCTGGAAGCAACACAAGTAGGCTGTCTGAAGGCCGGTTCCGGAAGCCCTGCTTTTTGGAGGCAGAATTGACTGCACTGACCGACCACATCATGGACAACCCTGAGATGCTGTTTGACCAGGACAACTTCCGTACCAGCCAGCACCTCAAGTAAGTCATATGGCTGGAGGTGTCCAATAAAGTCACACCAGTGGCGTTCGTCCCCAGAGCCTCAAAAAAGAACTGCCTCAAGAGGTGAGTTGATTTTTAGCTGGGAGTGTGCAATCAGCTGGCAGCCTACTGATGTGAGACAATGGCAACAGGAGGCGGGACGTTCTCCCCTTCATACTCATATCCTGGGAAGAGTGATGCAGCTATATAATGTATCTTGAGGGCATCAAGGGCGTTGGAGGTGCAGAGACCGGAGCATGGACCCAAGGGGACCCAAGGGGATGGCAGTGAATACAATAAGCCACACCATAATGCCCTACACCACACAAAGAGTGCACAAACAATAGTCCAGGGAAATGTGCCCAAGAAAAGGGGTATTAGGTGTGACACCAACATCTAAAGTCCCCATGCGCACATAGATGACAGGGGTCAGGCGCAATGTAAGCCATGCATCGTACCCTACAGGCCTCCATGAACATGTGCACTTGTCATGTGTCCATGGCCTGACTGGACAACAACAAGCCACTGCGCCATGAGTCCAACCAAAATGGACATCAGTGCACAATCCACCTACACACATTTTGACCAGGCCAGGGAACAAGCAATGTTCAACCTGCGTAATGTAAGTGCATCAATGCCACACATAGGCATCTTACTGCATTGTTCTCTTACCCTAACTGGCTCATCCACTGACAGCAACAGCACCTGTCCATCATCAGGCCACCCAAGCCCCAGCCTGCTGCCCAATGGCTCACACGTACCACATCTGTGTCCACCCAGGCTCCACAGGCCCAGCCAGCTGCCCAGGAAGAGCAGCCATCTCCTAAAACCCAGCCAGCTGCCCAGGAACAGCATCCTGCACCTCAAGGCCAGTCAGCTGCCCAGGAAGAGCAGCCATCTCCTAAAGCCCTGCCAGCTGCCCGGGAACAGAAGCCTTCTCCCCAAGCCCAGCCAGTTGGCCAGGAACAGCAGCCTGCTTCACAGGCCCAGGCAGTGGCACATCCTTGGCGGCCATCTATAGTGCCCATCAACCATCAGGCCCCCACATACCACGGCACCACCTCCGATGAGGCTGAGGCAGCAGATGGAGGGCAAGATACTGATGTCACAACCACAGCGCTCCACCTATCCCTCTTCCACCTTCAGCACCTCCACAGCCCACCACAACCAGCAATGTCGTACATCAGAGAGATGGACGAGCGCATTTGCCAGATGGAGGCCCGCCATGAAGAGATGTTTGGAACTCAACAGCAGCAGCTGGCAGAGGCCCAGCTAATTCGGGAGGCAATACTGTCAACTGGCCAGTGCTGTGCCCGTGCTATTTTGCTGTACCACTTCTGGCTCACAGGGTCTGTGAGGGCAATGAGGATGTCTCCTCATTTGTGGAGTCAGTGGCACTATCCCTGCGGGCAAACCAGGAGGGTATGGGTGTTCAGGGCTCAGACCATACCTCCATCCCAGCTACCCCTGCAGACTCAGTGCAGAGCAGCCATAGACGCCGCTCACAAAGACATACAGGTACGCCTGACCGTGGCAAGGGCCCTTCTATGAAAAGGCACAGAGAGTGAGACTGTGGTGGTGGCATATCAAGGTCCGGGGGGTCAGTGGTATTTTTCTTCTAATGCAGATATTAAGCAACATTTCACAGGCCAGGACTATCTGCATCCACTTTCCCTGGCCTATTCGTAAGTGCACCCCCTGACCGGTGTAGACACCTGAAACGTGCTTTAAGAGTCTAAATGTCTGCTCGATGTTTGCCCTTATTCGCACATGGGCACGATTGCATGCCATGCCTTCCGGCGACTGTGGATCCATCAGTGGGGTTATTAGCCAGGGCAATAGTGGATATCCAGATTCACCTACAATGGGGTAGGAGGGACACAAGGTGAGCCATGGCTAGCATGTGGCAGGACTGACGTTCTAAAGCACATAATTCTATACACTTCATGCATCCCAGACCATGGTAAGTATGTGAGTCATGCACTGTGAGGCACCCTGTGATGGCAAATGTGTGCCATCCATATCGAGATGTGTTGTACTCCCAGGGGTGCCTTGATGTGAGTGGTATTGCACTAGCCACCAACAGGAACATGCAGTGGAGTAACTGTACTGAAAATGTTGGAGGGGACATGACATCTGTAGAAAAGGTGCCCCAGCCAAATGAATGGGGACAAAATGGTGAGCCATGAAAGTTGGGGAGGACAAACACCCCTCTCCCCCGCTAAAATTACGCCCATGGGAACATGAGGGTTCCTGGGTGCTTTGCCTCAAATCAAAGAACATTTGGGTACACTGTGCTTCATGTTCATTTCTTTATTCACAACACTCACCCTAACTTTAATTTATTTGCAACCATGAACCATAAATACTAATTTGGATGGGCGCAGTGTTTGGATGTGAGGACAACATGGCTGCCATCTACTTTTTGGACGTATTTCCTCTCTGCAAAACGAGAGTCATGCTGAAATGTAGCAGAGGAGGGAATGCCAGGTTACTGGGTAAGTGTATCTGTGAGCACGCACATCCCCCAAAGCACAGACGGTCTTAGAGAATTAAGTACAGGTCAATAAAGGGGACCCTCTACTACTATTGCTATTACTATTATAAAACTGATTCTGATCTACCCAAGTTCCTGCTGTAAAACAAAGCGTACATTAAAGTGTTCATGTCAACACACTCAATGTACATCATGTATTACAGTCTACATCAAAGCTACTCCGTAACACAATATTTAGCAAGACCAATATCACAAAACATAGTTAATACATAGCTAACTGCATTAATCAACATAGAACATACATAATGCCATAAAACTGAGTATAGCCCATACAGACGTGGTATAAAGTGCGGACACTTAGACAATATGTGGTCTATAAATCTCATACTTTCATTTACCTTACATGTAGTTGATGTTTGAGAACAAGCAGAGAGCAGTTTGATGCCTCTGTTACGATTTAATCAATCTTTTGTTCCGAAAATAATTCTATTACCAGAACTCATTGCGCATTCATCATAATTCCATGAATTCATTTGCAAACAGCACTTAATTCCTATTTAATATCCAACAGATTATAGTTGCTGCTAAACCCTTTGATGTGTGCAATATTATAAGACCAAAGCAGGTCGATGTTTTCCCAATGTTTCGACGTAAATTGTTTTGATCACCTTCTTCGGGACCATGCACATTAATCTAAGGACGGAATTTCTTGTGTGTTTATCAGAGGACTACAGAATAACAAAAATAAAAAAAGTCCTGTTACATAAAAAACGAAGACAATTTTCTAATTATTTTTAAAAGGTCTTAGACATTCATTTGAGACTTGCTTTGAAGTTATGTAAGCAACTCACCCTGAAAAACTATTGCAGCCTACGAGTATTGTCGCCCTTACAGCAAGGGAGAAAGGATTCAGTAGACCACAAATACTGTTCTTCTTAGAAGGGGTTGGAAATATATTCATGAGAAATTGTATTTTCCTCATATTTCATCGATTTAAGTATGGTATAGGATATCGTTTGATAAGTCACATCTTTGTTGTATTCTAAAGCACTGCATAACTTAATTTGTCAAACTCTAACACGAAACTTACCTACCGATCCCCTGGAGATACCAAAGAGTTCCTGAGAGTGGGCAGACTACATCAGCGAACTGTGATCCACTATATAGCCAAATCTAAGTATCTGGTTTGGTGATAAACCTAATAAAACAGTAGCAATGTAACTTGATTAATGCAATCCTCACTGCCAACTTTTCCCTTTCTGATCACAGTATCATCAACCCCCGCCCCCCATGGTTGCACAACCACCTCTTACTATTAAGTCTCACGTAAAATGTACCCAAAATCCAACAATGGCACTGCGCAATGAATTTATCAGAGTCCGCCGAATGAAAATGATTCCCACCAAAATGTCAATCTACCTTTCACTGCCTCCCTCCTGGATAACTCCTCCCCCCACAGTATGCAGAACACTATGGAGGAAGACATCATCTGAACTGCCCCCTCCTTTTTCAAAAAATTTAAATACAAGTTAAAAACAATCAGAAGTGGTATGACTATGAGCTCGCACCACTAAAGAGAAGGCAACCTGAATGCAAACGGCGCAAAACTAAGGACAAAGGTAACCGAGCCATCAGCACCAGACACATCAAAGGCTACAACAAGGCCATAATCAGAAAATAGGAGGTGGCTTCTCTCCACCAAGCATCATGACTGCCCACTGTAAGGCTGCTATAGTCTTAGAAATCAACTGGGTGCTCAGGAACCTGACGGAATGTGGTCCAACCCCTCCCACTCTCAGAAACTAGCTGACAACCCTGCGGCCTTCTTTCAAATCAAAGTCAAAGAAATCTCTCACAGTTTTAGTACCCAGGAAAGATCAAACTTTCCATTAAGCTGTCCTCCCATGTGCAAACTCGTTCTCATCTTTCCAACCCATTCCTCCAGAAGAATTCATTAAAACTGTGGCCAGAATGAATGCCTCCTCACTGCAAAGCCAACCTTGCACAGCTATCACATTGACCCCTGCCTTCACCATCCTCATCAGTGTTTCTTTACACATGGAACGTGCCAGAATACCTCAGAAAGCCATCATTGCACCTCTCCTGAAATAACGATCAGCAAATCCCATAGTGCTGGCCGGCCATCATCCAATCACCAACAACCCAGTCATTGGCAAGCCCATGGACAAAAATGGCCACTGAACAGCTCATTGAATACTGCAAAACATGTTTTGCCCAGCATCTCATGAGGTTTCTGTCCAGCAAAGAGCACAGAATGTTCACAACGGTCGGTGAAGGAGGTGCTCCTTTCAATGACAAGTGAAAACTCCCCTGCGTTCCTCTTTTTATTCAATTTGTCTGCTGCTTTCGACGCTGTCACTCACAATAACCTGCTGAAAAGGCTTCACCATTATCTAGGCATGGGACGGGGCTGGTGCTACATTGGCTCTCCGCCTATCTGCAAGACAGAGTTTCTGGCATGAAATTAAGCTGCATGTGTGCAACACAGTTCAGAACTTCTTCCAGTGTCCCCCCAGGGCTCTGTATCTACTCCTCTGCTGTTTACCTGTTGATAGAAACCTTTCTGCAGAACTTCAGTACTCCTTTCCATCTGCATGGTGTTGATATACAGACCATCTTCAAGTTACAAAAGTCAGTCAACTGATTGTATGACGCTATAAAGTGCCTCACCGCCCCTTAAGATGGGACTACTTATAGCCACCTTTGCTTCCTAAGCATGAAGACCCCTTAGCTTTGCTTGTCTTCCCTCCATGGGCTTGAGTCATATGCAGGCGGCTGAAACTAAAGTATAGCCTCATTTTTTAATAGCAACTTCCTTCAACAGGCAGGTCCGTGAGGTCCCTAAATTACGTCATTTCCACCGTCACATGTTTGTGCTGATTCTGATTTCTTGAACATCCACCACACAATGGGCCTCATTACGACCCAGGCGGATTTCGCGGTGCTAAATGCACCGCGAAGCATGGCGGAAAGCCGCCGATAGCGCCATGGGGGTTGGCGGATTTACCGCCCCATTCCGACCTTGGCGGGGCGGTAAATCCCCAATCCCCATTCTGCCCTTCCCCATTCCCATTTTTGCCCCATAGGGTATAATGGGAGTGGGGAAGGAGTTAATTACGCCACCGTAAAATACGGTGGCGTAATTAACAACGAGGTCCCGTAGCGCCATGGTTTTCTCCGCCTGGTAAAACCAGGCGGAAAAGGCCGCCATGGCGCTACGGGAACTCGTAGTATGGCGGAGAGGTACGCCATGCACTACGCTGGCGTAAAACCCTCTCCGCCAGGGTCGTAATGAGGCCCAATGTGGGTTAGCCGGTAACTGGTCTTGGCTAGGCTATACTTCTGTGGCATCTTATAGGTACACCTTCCCAAACACAATATCTGCATCCTTCAAATGCTGCAAAATAAAGCTGCCAGGCTCATCCTTAAACTTAAGCCATGCAACCGCTTGACACCCGCTCTGAAGGCCTCGCAATGGCTTTCAGAGGGAAAAAGAATTGATTGAATTATCCACAACACGTTGACCAAAAAGATCCAGAATACCTCTCTGCAAGCATCAACATATGCCACTCTTCAAGAACCTTGACAGTGCTAAATAACTGTCACCTACTACTTTCAGGAAAAGGACTGAGTCATAATTACAGCGTTTATGGAAGACATGATTTAAATATGAGGAATACCACATTGAAATGATTAGATTATGCATGTAAAGATTGTTTGAACCTGTGATCAGGGGATTTAGAGAGCGCTTGGGTGGTTCAGGGGGAACCTTGAACCTTATGTGTATATGTGATATCCTTGTGCCAAAGGTTTATTCTACCAAGGGGCTCCTTGAATATATTATGTACATTGAAAAGTTATTATACGTTTAGAGACTTTGGGCCTCATTCCGAGTACGGCGCTAACCAATGGCGCTATTAACGCCTTGGTTGACGCCGTACCCGGACCGGCAGCGCCTTGGTGGATGGCACAATTACCACCCCATTCCAAGGTTGGCGGGGCGGTAATTCCCCATTCACCAAGGCTCTTCCCCATTCCAAATGAGCCCCCATAGGGCTCAATGGGAATGGGGAAGATGCAAATAACGGTGACCGTTCATTACGGTCACCGTTATTGGCTTGGAGGTCCCTTTGCGCCCTCGACTTTAACACCTGCTCAAAGAAGGCGTTAAGGGCGAGGGCGCAAAGGGAACTCGGAGTATGGCGGTAAGGGATTACCGCCACCGGTCTCGTTACCGGTGGCCGCTATCCCTTACCGCCATACTCGGAATGAGGCCCTATAACACTTAAGCAACTGAGTGGTGCCCACCCTCTACCAATCTTTTGCTATTCTCATTTTAGGCACATCTGCAGGTGAAGCGCGCATCAAAATGTGTCTTTTGAAGATATTCAATCTTTAAGAGACATTAGAGTAGACACTTTAGGGTTTCTCTTCTGAAGTGGCAGATGCGATTGTAGGCTTAACTAGTTATACAGCGTTTACCACTACTACAACAGCTACTGTTGATACTTCTAGACATATTAAACAACTTGATTATATAGTAAGTAAGGAGATTAATCGGAAATTGCATACAATAAAACTTGGTTGGTACTATAAGAACCAATGGATACCGAGAGGACTAAGGGTACAATTAAGACTGACCCTGTGCAAAGAGGGCAAAGAATTTGTTAGGAAATGGGAAGCCATATTAAATAAGTGTTCACTAGATTTGATTTTTACTGACCATCCAGAAGTTCTCTAAAAATATAGGAACTATCACATACATACATACAGTGGGGATACAAGTGATTGAAAAAAAACTAAGGGACTTGTTAGGTCAAGAGAAATTAGACACTATACTGTCAGATATCAATCAGAATCTAGAATATTATAAAGCAGAATTGGAAGCTAAAAAGGTTAGAAAATTCAGACGGGACACCTATGACTATCTAAACGAAGAGGTTTACACATGGATGGACAAATTCATACCACCTCAGAGAAGACCACAACAAGGTAGATCCACAAAAGCAACAAGTTCAGATTCTGATACCACAAGTGCAAAAGCAGAAGACCTGGGGTGGATAAATCACCACACAAAGAAATTCCCACAAACATCTCACCCAAGAATAGCAAGTTTTCACACACTTCCCAAAATTCATAAATATCCCACTAACCCACCAGGGAGACCAATTGTGTCAGGAATGGAGAGCATTCACCAACCACTTGGGAAATATATCAATTTCTTTTTACAACCTATAGTTAAAAAAACAGTACTTACATTCGGGACACAACCCACTTTTTACAGCAATTGAGTCAAGTTCACTTTCCCAAGGATCCATCATGTTTACCGTAGACGTGAAGAGCCTACACACGTCTATCCCACATGATTTAGGCATGGAAGCCATTGAATGGTCTCTCCTCAATGAAGGAGACATAAAGGAATCCAAAGCATTTATTATCATGCTGTTACAGTTAATTTCTGAGAACTCATATTTGCAGTTTAAAGGCTGCTTCTATCTTCAAATGTCAGGCACTTCAATGGGGGCCACTATGGCCATGACATATGCTAATTGCTTCATGCATACATTTGAAAAGGAGCACCTGGGCCCTTCCCCAAATACCTATCCCCACTACTGATTGGGTGCTGAGAGTGGTAACCCATATAGCTATCCCCTATAGAGGTTATTCTACTGGCCCTCGTATGTCAGATGGCTCTCCTGCCCTGTCCCCTATTACATTGATGTCTCATGATTGGTTGGAGCTGGTCTCCCGAGGCCCCGGACCCAGTTCGGTTCTCAGCCCTCTGTGCACCTCTTAAAGGGGGTGTGAAGTGACTATGTGTCTGAATTGTATCTGGTAGTAGACCACCTTTGCCTATGAGAGTTTGCTCCCCGTTGCAATACTTGTTTCACTTGCCATCTGGGTTTGCTGGGAACATGCTGATCTTCCCACCACAGGTGGATGCCAATTGTTTAGTTCGGCTGTACCCATGGTTGTGGACAATAACATTGAGCTCTTGGGTCTGCATTTATGAGGATGTATTCAATTTTCCTGCAGCTGGTCCCTTGTCGTCTGGAGCTTGGAATGTGACTTTTTAGCTCTGATCTTGGCTGTGAGCTCGGTCTGCTCTTCGGACTTTTCCATCAAACCAGGCCGAAACTCAAGTCGACATGACAATAGTTTAAAATCCTTTCAGGAGTCTGAATGTTTTTTGGTTTACATAAAGGTAGGTGGTGATTGTATATATTCAGAATAACTTGACAATATATGCCAATATTATATTAAATAACCGATGCATCAATGGTCTATAGGTTAGACCTGTGGTCTTTCTTGAATGAACAGGTATTACTGTTTTTGCACAATTATGAATGGTTTGTTTGAATGAGGATGAAAGTGACTGATACGAATGTGGTTATACATGAGATCACATTATGGTGTGGTGTTTTGACACAATTAAATTTGTAAAAATGTGTAGTTTTTAGGGTATCTTTTTCATTAAGGTTTTAAATGATTGTTAATCAATGATTGTCATTTTTGTACACAGATTTATTGATGATGGTGATGTTTATAAAAGAAAAAAGAAAATAAGAATAAAATAATCAATAAAATAAGTAATGAAAAAATATAGTTCTTGAAATCAGTTTTTTCAAGAAGGTTTTGTATTCGATTGGTTTATAAATAATATAAATGCAAAGAGAGTCTGTACGTGTCTTCAGGCACTTGTACTTTTTGTGATCTTCGTGCAGCCTGAGCCTGCTCCTCTTGTCTGGTGTTCTGTGGCTTGAGGCCTTCTGTAATTTTCCTTAGACTGATAATGTGATTCCTACATACTTGTACTATGCTATGTTACCTATAGATTAGTCGTACGTAGTCCAACCAGGCTCCATATATACTCCTGTAGTCCCATAGGGTAATTGCTATAAGCATCTGCAAGCTTGCTCAGGATCTCTTGTTGCCTTGTATTTCTGCATTACTGCATTTGGCTAATGAGAAAAATAATAAAAGCTTTGACAGTATGTATATGTATCTGTTCTCTACCTACAGAACTGTGTAAGCATGTTCTTCATGTATGCAAATGTGTGTTTTTGTAACCTATGCAGGGCTGCAAGTATTCTTCGTGACTAATGCTGCTACATCATGGTGTCACTAATGACATCAGCACAGTGGCTTCTTGGTACTTAATCGAGACAGTGCATTATGGTGTTTGGGCCCGCAATCTCTGTTGGATTCTCTAGATCTGGAAAGATATGCACTGGATATGGTTGAAATGGCTGTCTGAGGGGATATCTCCCTGCATACGTGTCAGGCATAGGTGCACTTGGCCTTCATCCAAAATATGAGTGGCTATGAGTGTATTTTACTCTCCATCACATCAGGTTCATGGGGGTGAGGGAGGGCATTCCTGGGACCCTCTCTTCAGTCCCCTCTCTGGTCGACCTGTCGACCACTCCTCCATACTTCATCTCATTCATTCCTGGTAGCCAGATTTTGATCAGTCCTCCAAGGTGTCCATAGTCGTTTGCATGATCATAAAAATTCCAGGTCATATAGCTGCATTCTTCTTCTGAGTTGCACCATACCCATTTATCTCCATATCTCTTGTTCATTGGGTTATCAAACATTACTGTCTCATTAGGGAAGAGTGGACATTCCCTTATTCTTGTTCTCAGCTTATCTCTTTCTTCCACTATCTTGTCCTTTTCTCCTCCTATATTCACTTCCATCATCACCTTCATCCCTATTGATTTTTCTGTAGTCTTGCAGCATTGAATAATGCAGATCTTTATCACACATAGCCCTACTAGTACCAATATTAGTGCCCCTAGTAATATTTTCCATCTGTCTGTCAGTCATGACAGAATCCGTGAGCAGAGTTACGCTATCCAGCTATGGTATTTTCTGGTCCCTTTGGTTTCTTCCTCGATTTTGGCAAGCATATTCGACAGTCATGTCACTGCTTCCGTCAGTCTGCCTTTCTCTCCATCATTGGCAGGTACGAAAATGCAATAGGA
The DNA here is from genome assembly GCF_040938575.1 of Ambystoma mexicanum. NCBI lineage: Eukaryota > Metazoa > Chordata > Amphibia > Caudata > Ambystomatidae > Ambystoma > Ambystoma mexicanum. Next base: position 126,713,788 of record NC_090929.1, on the reverse strand, counting down.
ACTCCCAATTGTTGCACAAACTCTTCCTTCCATTCCTGCGAGAAGGTCCCAAACATATCTATTTTGGAGTGTCATCGGCCTTATTGCTCTGAGCTTTTCTTGTTTTGCCTTGAAGCCATTCACTGTAGAGTTTATCATCAGCATTAACTCCCACCTGGTTATTTGTAATGATTTTGCATTTATATATATCTGAACTGCTGGAACCACTGATGCGAAAAACATTTCTGTTCAGCTGAATAACCTATATTCAGGTGGCACATCATCTAGGGATGCTTCTGACTCTAATGAGAAATAGTTCTCTCTCTTAACTCTACTCACTTCCATGGATCGTTTCTTTCTTCCCTTGTCTTCTACTCCCACAGACCTCATCTTTCTTGTGCTGGTGTCCATCTTTTTGTCCTTCTGGGGCACTACCATTGATGACATATTGATGTGCACCAACAAGCAAACTCCTCCCTAGTTGAGTGGCAGCTTCTCGTACGCCTTGGACCCACATGCCCAGTAATGATCCACCAGTACGGCTGTGCCCACTTTCATTGCTGGATGTTTTTTTGTGTACCGACATCCTGTGTTAGCCCCAACTCTCACAGCTCCTTTATTCTTGTAGCACAATGATGGCTTCTTCAGAGGTATTAAGGGCATTGGTCCAGCTTCATTGTCTAGTCAGGTGAGCAGTTTGGCACTTGCATCCCATTCCTTCAGGCACCTGTCATTCTCTCCTTGTACTAGGGTATGGGCTTCGCTTCCTACTACTCCATCTTTCATCCTTCCTCTGTGTATACTTGGCCATACATGAGCATCTGTGGTCTTTCCCAACATGCTGGTTCTCCACCTATTTCCTTCTCCCCATCTTCGGGCAGGGCAGCTTTTTTATTGTTATTGTGTTCGTGTCGCCTTTCTGCGGCCCATCGGTTATATATTGTATAGCTTGGTCTCACTGCCAGTAATTGCCCATCATGTCAAGAGTCTTTATGTAACTGTCCCTCGAGCAGTGTCAGTGAGATAAAGGTCCACCCCTCCCATACCAGTGCCAGCACTGTGCTTAACTCTTCTTACCATGCTTACTGTGCTCCCTTGCCCACCTGACATGGTCGTTCCACCATCTGCGGTTGGATTGATGTTAGTAGAGGATACAGCAGTGTCACTGGAGACACGCGATATTCGGCCAAAAATAAATGCAACAATCCCACTTGGGAATAAAAGACACAACAAAATAAGCATATTTTTAATTATTTCCCCCATTTACCTGTGATGCTGGATCCTTGTGCAGCTTGAAGATATCAGTTACCTGCTTGAAATGCGCCAAAACTCTGTGTTAATGAGTTAGTGTTGTATGAGCCTTTTGCTCTGTGGATCATATTGTCCGACATGGTGAACACAAATAGCTGTTCCCACACAGGTCTAATTCTAGGATCTCTAAGTACTGCAAGGACAGATTGGTTTCCTTGTTCAAGTTGTGGCTAAGCTTAGGATAAATATGGTATGAAAATGTGGTATATACACTAGGAGGATGTGCTCGGAATCTATTGGACCTTCTAATGAAGTGGACAAATTAGCCCGGAAAATTATCAGGTTGTGCAACAGTTATAAAATATGACAGTTGCACATTCTCAACGAATGTGTGTAGAGAGAAAAACAACAAACAGTCAGTGTACCGTCTGGATGTGTAGCAAGTCCTTACCCTAACTCTACTGCCTGTGAGCGAGTAACCATTGGGCATCCTCCGGTGGGCAATGCTGGTTCCAAATGACCTTGTTGTTCCTCTTGCTGACGATCATTGGCTCTGTCAGTCTCGTTGCCAGGAGAGGTCACAGCTTGGTAGGGCTTGATATTTTGTTATGTAATTCCAGACTGGCTTTCCCACGAGCTTAATCGCTCTCTCTGTCACTGCTTATACAATGTTGGGGCCTGTGAATCTAGGTACATCCTAGCGCTGTACAAAGTTCAGAAGGAGGACACTATGCTCCGGAAATGTAGGCGGTTGCTTACGTAAGTCCTCTGTGGCATTGGCACTGTCGTTTTATCCTTTGGCTTCGGGGCTTCCCTGGTGTCTTCGTATCTGGTGAGAGATAAAAGAAGCACTAGCAAGTGCTTACACTTCAAGGAAGTAACATTATCGTACATTTCCTGACCCAAAACCTTCACATTACTCTGTCCATCTTGAGCGTTCTTAGTGGGAGGAGCCAGGGGAAGTTATATGCGCCGTCCTGTCACCACTTCATATGGTGTTAAATGATGCTCGGACTCAGGCTTGTTGCACAAGCCAAACAGGGCTAGAGGCAGGCAAAGAAGCCAGTTCTTATTCATACTCTTTTTAGTTTTGGTGATAGACTCTTTCAGGAGGCCATTGAGACATTCACAAATCCCGTTTGCTTGAGGGTGATAAGCACAGGAGAATTTGTGTTGGATGCCCAGCAACATTGTGATATGCTTGAACATCTTGTTGGCGAAGTGAGGGCCATTGTCAGACCGTAGGACCACACACACGCCCCATCGTGGGAATACTTCCCGGACCAGAAGTTTCGGTGCTCTGAAGGCATCAGGATGAGAACAGGGACCTGCCTTAATCCATTGAGAGAATGGGCATACAACCACTATCATGTAGTGGTATCCTTGGCAGACTTGGATCATGTCAACATAGTTGACATGGAGGTGCTGAAATGGACCAACTGGGCGAGGTATGGGAAATCTCACAGCACTCAATGTATGTCCTGCAGTAAACTACTTACAGGTCAAGCAATTATTCGCACATTCGGCCATGTGTTCTGCCAAATTAGGACAGAACCATGTTTCTCCAATATGGGTGGCAAGCACTTTGTTCCCTGTGTGTGTTGGATCATGTAACTGTGTCAGTGCTGTGTGCAACAATGCAATTGGCATAACAAACTTCCCAGTGTTATTCTGTCGCCATAGGGTGTCTGTTGGAGATACTGTACATCTCCTCCTTGTCCACAGGTCCTTTTCCTCCCTGGGTGAAGCTCCCTGAAGCTCCATAATTTGTGTTGCTGGCAATACATCGTACCCCTCTTTTAGTATCATCATCCTTGCATAGAGACAGGCATGTGATGAGGCCTCTATTTCCAGGAGTTCTCCAAAATATGCAGCACACTTTGCTTCCACATCTGCTGATTCATTTCCCCTTGAGACAGGGTCCTCCCCTTGTGTGTGTGTTTGGCATTTCTCTATTGCTGGTTCTCAGGATAATGTATGACAACCACTAATCTGCCCAATAGGAGTAGATGCTGTACTGGTGATCCGTCAGCCCACCTAAAACCCCTGGTCATCCATTGTGACAGTCCTGAGTGTACTGTGGATGTCACGTAGGCTGAATCTGAGTAAATCGTCACCTCCCTCTTTCTGCTGCGCTCTAATGTCAATATTAAGGCCACTACTTCTGCTGCCTCTGCTGAATAATGTGACTGCAATTGTGCACTGACCACTACCTCACTGGTTCCATCCTACCTGTGTCTCACCACTGCTGTCCTCGTATGTATGACGCCATCTGTCTGGTCAATTGTTAATGAACCGTCAATGTAAAGCATGGTTCCCCCCTCAAGTGCGTCCTCCTGTTAATTTGCGAGCGTCACTAAATTCCTGAACATTTTCAGCGCATTCATGTGCATAGTCACCTTCTTGTAAGACGTCAGCGATAAAGGTCGCCGGATTGACAAGTCTGCACCTCACTACCTTAAGTGATGGGTTTGATGGTAACACTTCATACTCTGATGCTCTTTGCGTTGTCAATGTGCTCTTTGGTCTTTCCAGTATTACAAAGAGGGCATGCTAAAGAGTGGTGCTGCACCCCGTAATAATACTCACTGATTTGTCCACTGCGAATGCGGCTGCAGCCAAAGCTTGTTCACACTGATAATGTCCTCTCATTACTGGATCTACCTTCCCACTGTAGTATGCTAGTGGCTTGTGCCCCAAGCTTGTCTTCTGGGTCAGTACTGTTGTCATCACTATCCCATCGGAGTGTGAGAAAAAAAGAATTACTTTTTGTAGTCTGGGATCCCTAACACTGGAGCTGTACATATCTCTTAGTTCAGTTAATTGAATGCCTCAGTCATTTCTGTTGTCCATCGTATTATCTTACCCCCGTTTTGTGTTTCCTTCAGTGTACTCATTAGAGGCTTGGTGTAAATTCTGTAGTGAAAGACCGATGCCCTACAATAATTGCATAGTTCCAAGAATTGCTGCATCTCTCTCACTGTCATGGGTTTTGCCGTCCTGCGTATTACCTCTGCCCTTTCTGGAGTCACCTGTCGGCCAATTTGGGAGATCATCTGTCCAATGTATAGCACTTCTTTCTGACAGTACTGTAATCTGGCTTTGTTTATCTTGTATCCCTTGTCAGCTAACACTGTCAGCATGTGCACTGAGTCATTTCTACAATGTTCTTCGGTTGTGCTACAAATCGATATGTCATCTACATACTGTATGACTGTGCTCTCCACCTGTACGTTGCCTAGGTCCATCTGGACGACCCTATTGAATATGAGGGTTACTCATAGTACCCTTGAGGAAGTCTTGTATGTTTCTATGCAGAAAAGAAGTCAAGTCTTGTGAGTCTGGGTGTAGTGGTATGGGAAGAGGGCATTCTTCAAGTCTATGACCGTGAAACAGGCAGCTTCTACTGGAATGATGCACAACATTTTCACTGGATTTGGAACTAAAGGATATTCTGCTTCTACAATATGATTAAGAGGGTGCAAGCACTGTTTAAAATGCAATGACCCCCCATTTGCTTTCTTAATGGGGTGCACAGCCATGTTGCATGGTGGTTCTGATGGTACCAGGGTGCCCTGCTTCACTAATGCTGCAATTGTCTCATAAATGCCCTTGTCTGCCTCCCTTGAGATTGGGTATTGTTTGACTCAGGGTAAAATGCTCCTGGCTTCAGCTTGATCTTCAACCCTCCCACCCCCTTCAGAAGCCCCACATCATAGGGACTAGTGGTCCATAACATGCGGGCACCTTGGCCAGATCCTCCTTGCAGAAGGTTGGTGGTGCTTCCAGCGCCATCAGCATCCTATGTGGTACCTCTCTGTAATGTATCTTTATCCAATATGTGATGCTCATTTCAAATCCCATCTCATTGTCTGATCTGTTGTCCCTGAATAGTTCTTCGTCTGTCACTGTTGTCAACCTGTATCCCTCAGTCATGGCGATCACTGCTTTCCATGATCATCCTGTGCTGTCCATCCTGTGTACTGCTATCCACACATCTCCCACAATCCTGACTCCAATTCTAGTGGCACTATTGTCCCTTCTGCTTCATCCAATGGTATCTCTGGTCTGAACAAATACTCTTTTGGAATGCTCCACATCTTCCCTTGAATCCCTGGGAGCCATGCTATTGCAATCACAGTTCCGTTTTGGAACAGCTCCTCGTCCACTGGCAGCCCCCTCTGCACCTTCCGTCCACAATACGCTTGAATGATTTGTCTTGCATTGAGAAAATGTATCCTTGGTGTGGAGCACACTATTCCCTTGTCCATGAATGAAATGTTGTTAAGTTTGCTGGGTCTGTCCCCATTATGTTTACAGGTGTCTGTTGAGAGTAAAGTAAGGGTAAGGATAAGGATAAGTCATGTTCCCCTATAAGAAAAGGGAAATATTGTCTGTGATATTTGAGTATTCATGGCATTGCCTGACATGGTATTCATTGCATTGCCTGACAACCTATAGCTTCCCTCCCGGATGCAGGATGTAGTCACTCCTGTGTCTACAAGACAGGAAAAAGATTTGTCACCTATCGACAACCCTAGGCATGGTTCTGCTGCAGGGTTGGGTGTAATCGACAGAATGAAACACACCAAGTCTGTCTTTGGGCTGTCCTATTGAGGGTATAAGGACATCCCATTTCCAGAAAAGGGATTGTTCCACACCTTTGTGACCTCTCCCAGATTCCTAACGCGGGCTGCTGCTATGGAGTCCGTGCGTGCTACTGTCCCTATGTTTGGTTGCATGCTGTTCTGTATCTGCAGTGCCTGCTGTGCCGTGTACGTGTGCTATGTGTTACCCTGAGTGGTGACTGCAAATGCTGCGGGATAGGTGCTTGCATCTGTGGTACCTGTGTCATGGGCTGGTGTTGCTGCAGGTATGTGCTCAGCGCCGGTCCTTGTTGTTGTGCTTCGTCCTGTGTGTAGTACTCGTCCTGTTCCTCTTGGTATGCTAACTGGTATTGCATCCACCCATTCTGTGGCACCCACCTGCTTCTGCACACTCTTGAAATGTGCCCTATCTGCCTGCACACCCAGCCCTGTGGTGGCTTCCTCCCTTGCCCTTGGAAACCAACAGAATACTCCCCTGGGCCCTGCTGCACCTGTTGCTAATACCCTTGAAACCCTCCTGGAAACCCCCCTTGGTTGTGATGTATCTGTAGCCCATACCCACGCCCCCTGGGTTTGCCCCCTCTTCCTCGAAACCCATGCTGCATGTTTCCCGCCCCATGAATCCTCCCCCCGTGGGTGGCGGTGCGTACTGTTGTTGTGGTGTCCACTGTCCTCCTGCACGTGTCAGTACCACCCCATCCATGTCTTTTTTTGATTAACATCTTTTGCACTAACTTTGCTTCCTCTTGATTCCTTTCCTCGTGCTTCTTCCTCATTTTTTCTTGCAATAGCCTACAATGGCGTACTTTAGTAAGCTGTATTTCTGGCCAAGGTTTTGCCTCCATGCCTACAAATTTCTGCAGCTTCAGTACCGGCTCTGGTAGCCCTTGGCATAATCTGTGGTAAAATAGCACTACTGTTTTGTCCCATGGTTTGATGGTGTCAAAGCTTTTGAATCACCTAAATATAGTGTAAGGGGTTTTCGTCTTCCCCCATCTTGCAGGCCATAATCGCACTAATGTCTGATGTGTCTGGGTATTGTGTCATTAGACCTCGACATACTGCAGCTCGGCAGTTTGCAAACGGCGAATAATCATGGGCCGTGTCCTGAATGGTCACTCCTGGGAACCCCGCCCTTTTCCATACATCATCATCCGCCTCCCCGAGGATCGCCACTAATAGTCCCTTTATTTCCCCCACTGCTAATCTCTGTCCCGCTGTCATTCTTTCCATTTTATCTATCCATTTCCCTGTACCCGCTGCTAATGAGGGTAGCCTACATCTCACGTTTTCCTTGTCAATGTGTTTCCATGGTATATATTGAGGTCAGCCCTCCTTTTTCCAACAGGGGCAGCTGTGTAAACCCTATCTCCCATTTGCTCCTTGAGTCAGCCTGATCTGCTTGTCGGCATCGCTAATGTCAACGTATGTGTCTATTGGTGCTCCTCGAGTCCACCTAATCTGCTTGTCTGCGTCTCTAATGTCAGCATACACATCTAATGGCTCCCTTTGATGTCGCCCTGGGAGATCTCAAAGCCTTTGTACATATGGCACCAGGTCATCTATGTGAAATAAGTCATCCACTGACCGCAGTGTTCGATCGCCCATGTCTCCCTTAGATCCCCCATTACCTTTCCCCAGGTCTCTGGTCACACTCTTGCCTGCACTTTTCCCCATGGACTGGTGCTTGAGTTGGCCGCTTCCCTTGTGCCCACTTCCCCTTGCATCATTGTCTCAGTCAGAGCCCATATTATTGCAAAAATCATTCATGAAGCTCAATCTCCTAGAAGTTGTGTCTGTGTTGGTCTTCAGGGTAAAGTCGGTGTCGGAAAGTGGTGCCTGTCTCCTTCCCCGTAGGACTCCATGCCTGTTCTGTCTGTTCCGGTGATAGTCCTATCCTGTGTGCCCATGCGGTCTGGCTGCGCTCGCCTACCTCCTCCTACACTGTCATTTCCCGTGTTCATTGTCCATCGTGTTTTTATGTCTCTAATCATGTACTCCTCCTCCTTGCATGCATGCTCTTTTGCTATTCACTCTATCTGCCACCTTCTTCAATTCCTATCATCTGACACTTGATTTACCTTCTCATTTTCTTACCTTAATTTCTCCTTCTCTGCTAACTCCTTTCTCCTTTCCCGCTGCTCAAGCTCGTTCTCTTCCTCTTTTTCCCTTTCTCTGTGTGCTCTCTCATGCATATTTTCTGCTTCCCTCTCTCTTCTGTCTGCGTCCTCCATTATTTCCGCCCATTCCCTTGCTTCCCTGCTCCCCTTAAGGCCCCCGCTGCCTCTACCGTTGTCTTTCCTTCTAGCTTTAGGAGTATCCGTCCCCCTACCCACTTGTTCATGGCTATGTACTCTAGCCCCTCATTAGGGCTTGCCTGTGCCTCACTGCACACTCCCCCTCCCACTGGCTGTCTGTCCGATGCCTTTCAGCCCCTTGGTATATGGTGGCAGTTGGAATACAGCATTTGAATACCCCTCGGCTGCCTTCAACTCTCGTAATGGGTAAATCCCTTGTTCATTGTCTGGGTCCTCAGCATTCTCGCTTGCAGAAGTAGGTGGTGGTGCAGAGGGTGGGGGCGCTGGCCCCTTTGCCTGCTGTTGGTTCAGCATCCATTACCGCCTTGCTGTCTCTCCCTCGCCCTCCTGGAACATCTGTCACAGATTGAATATTGCCATGTGTTTGCTAACTTCTTCCCCTTAAAGTCTTAAAGTGCCCTGTATGTGTGTCAGTAGTGATTGTTGCACATCCTTGGACAAACTTCCACATTGTGGCCATGGCTTAGTCAATTTACCCTGTGCTTTTTGTCCATTGCGCGCTATATTTACAAATTGTGTCCTTATAGGGTTGAAGAGTCTTACATAAGTGCTGTAGGGTCATGTCACCCCTGCACTTCCCTTGATACACTGCGTTTATTCTTACTTGACCTCACGCCAGGCTTTCGACACTCCGCTGTTAGGGGAAAAACACCGCCCTCGCACAAATCTCCCCCTCCTCAGGCACACCCACAAATCTTGTGCATGCGCCTTCCACACAAAGCTACTGGACAATCTCCTCTATCAATTTCAAGTTTCTCACACCGTGTTCACAACACCTCGTGTTTTCCAAGTACAATGCACAAACCTACGGGTGACATCACCAATTCACTAAGCAAGGTAGTGCTAAAAATCACTTACAGCACGCACAATGCTAATATCCAATTGCCTCAAAAATACACACAGCGCCAACGCAAACCCCACAGCTGTCTTCCTGCCTCCTTAGCAGAGTATACACATATTTTCTTGTGAAAAAGTGAGGAAGGCAAGGAGCGCACTCCAGTTCCCAGTCAAAATATACCTGATGCAAAAAGTAACTGGGTTAAATCCCAAGAATGTCCAAGTATTAACTTTTTTTACAGTGTTTCAAGAGTCCCGGGCTCAAGAGGCAGAAGCACCAGGGTCATCATGCCTTACTATGGAGAGCCATAAACATGTTTTGTCCCCTCCCTCTATTAAGGGTAAGATTTGTGCTTTGGAGGAGTGTTGGTTCCTAGTCACCTGCATTGACATTGAAAAAAGTGTGCGACTACATGTACCAAAATCCTTAGAGACTTTAATCAATATTAACCAGACACACTGAAAAGGAAAAGGAAAACAGCCTCCCTGATGATTGATAGAGTCAAGAAAACGTTTGGAGGAGAAGACTAACTGTTGCTTTAGCAGGGACATCTGACTGGGAACCAGAGTGCGCACCTCATCACCATTTTTTACTGTGTTTCAAGAGGCCCGGGCTCAAGAGGCAGCAGCACCAGGGTCATCATGCCTTACTATGGCTAGCCATAAACATGGTTTTCCCCCTCGCCCTATTAAGGGTAAGATTTGTGCTTTGGTGGAGAGTTGGTTCCTAGTCACCTGCATTGAAAAAAGTGTGCGACTACATGTACCAGAATCCTTAGAGACTTTAATGAGAATTAACCAGACACACCTGAAAAGGAAAAGGAAAACAGCCTCACTAATGATTGATAGAGTCAATAAAACGTTTGGAGGAGAAGACTAACTGTTGCTTTAGCAGGTAAATCTGACTGGGAACCAGAGTGCATGCCTCATCTCCATTTTTTACAGTGTTTCAAGAGTCCCGGGCTCAAGAGGCAGTAGCACCAGGGTCATCATGGCTTACTATGGAGAGCCATAAAAATGGTTTTCACCCTCCCCCTATTAAGGGTAAGATTTGTGCTTTGGAGGAGAGTTGGTTCCTAGTCACCTCCATTGTAAAAAGTGTGCGACTACATGTACCAGAATCCTTAAAGACTTTAATGAGAATTAACCAGACACACCTGAAAAGGAAAAGGAAAAGGAAAACAGCCTCCCTGATGATTGATAGAGTCAAGAAAACGTTTGGAGGAGAAGACTAACTGTTGCTTTAGCAGGTAAATCTGACTGGGAACCAGAGTGCATGCCTCATCTCCATTTTTAAAAATAATTTCTTGTGTTCTTTCTGTACCTACAGCGTCGCCTTGTAGATAACGGCCCCCGCGAGACTTAACCAGACAAATCACCTTCCGCAATCTATGCCAGCTCCCTTTGCTAAACCTTACAGGGATACCATCATCTATGATCCCAACTACAATGCCCAAACCACAGGAAATCCACTATTTATATAACTTCTGTCATCTGTGCCCTCGAGTCAATAGTCTAGGTTGTTCACCAGAACCTTTTACCTCAAAACCGAATGTGCCCTAACCAAAATAAAATGACATCTATCTTCGCTACTATCCCTACTAAACTTGACAATGCAAGACAATACTTGACAATACTCTATAATACTCAACAATGCTCAATGCCACCCTCGCTCCCCCAGTTACTTTCCCTCTCCCCTTAGTTTCTGTGTGGCTGGGTCAATACTTAGACTCCATGATCAGTTGACACTGCTTGGCTGCCATGTCTCCCAAAGCTGCCACCCCATCCGTCTGGTCTGCTGGACTCATCACGGACCGCGGGTAGGATATTTCCCAGGCTGGGTACTGACAGTCTTTGCATGGGGCTCACTTTCCCCCTTTGTCTCGAAACCCGCCAGCCATCCGCAGCCCTCCAGGCTTTGCGGCGGGAGAGTCGGCTTAGTGTCGGACTAGCGTAGCTGAACCATCCCCTTTGCTACCAACTTGTTGGGATAAATACCAGGTATGCCAGAGGTCATCTGGGGATTCGTCTGACTCCCAAGGGCTCAACAACCCTTTCCCCAGAATAAACAGAGGACTTAGCCAATGGCAAGTTAGAACTGTGGTTTATTTACAAAAACCAGCACAGATCATAAAAGACAATCAAGATTCTTCAGTACATCTCAACTTTACAAATGTAGCTCCCCGGTTTTGATGCTACATGTCATCATCAACTAGGCCCTTCCCCAAAAACCTATCCCCACTACTAATTGGGTGCTGAGAGCGGTAACCCATATAGCTATCCCCTATAGAGGTTATTCTACTGGCCCTCGCATGTCAGGTGGCTGACCTGCCCCGTCCCCAAGAAACAATCGACTACATTGTTGTAGAGTAGTGGACTTACCATTGGCCCTTGCCCTTTGCCATCCACCCCTGGATTTCTGTCTCATGATTGGCTGGAGCTGGTCTCCCAAGGCCCGGGTCTCAGCCCTCTGTGCACCTCTTCAAGGTGGTGTCAAGTGACTATGTGTCTGAATTGTATCTGGTAGTAGATCACCTTTGCCTATGAGACTGCGCTCTCCGTTGCAACACTTGTTTCACTTCTCAGCTGGGTTTACTGAGAACGTATAGTTAGGCTGCATCATGTGTTTGTCGACCACAAAATTAAGCTCTTTTGTCTGAATTTATGAGGATTTATTCAATTTTCCTGCAGCTGGTCTCTTGTTGTCTCGAGCTTGGAATGGGACTTTTTATCTCTGACCTTGGCTCTGGCTCTGTCTGCTCTTCATGCAGCCTGAGCCTGCTCCTCTTGTCTGGTGTTCTGTGGCTTGAGGCCTTCTGTAATTTTCCTTAGATTTATAATGCAATTTCTACATGCTCGTACTATGTTATGTTTTCTATAGATTAGTCGTACGTGGTCCTACCAGGCTCTATATATACTCCTGTAGTCCCATCGGGTTAATTGCCATAAGCATCTACAAGTTTGCTCAGGATCTCTTGTTGCCTTGCGTTTCTGCATTACTGCATTTGGCTAATGAGAAAAATAATAAAAGCTTTGACAGTATGTACATGTATCTGTCCTCTACCTACAGAACTGTGTAAGCATGTTCTTCGTGTATGCGAGTGTGTATTTGTGTAAGCTGTGCAGGGCTGTGAGTATTCTTTGTGACTAACGCTGCTACGTCATGGTGTCACTAATGACATCAGCACAGTGGCTTCTTGGTACTTAATCGAGACAGTAAATTATGATGTTCGGGTCCGCGATCTCTGTCGGATTCTCTGGATCTGGAAGAATATGCAGTGGAAATGGTTGAAATGGCTGTCTGAGGGGATATCTCCCTGCATACGTGTCAGGCAGGGGTGCACCTGGGGTTCGTCTGAAATATGATGAGTGGCTTAGAGTGTATTTTACTCTCTATCCCGTCAAGTTCATGGGCGTGAGGAGGGTCATTCCTGGCACCATCTCTTCACTGTGGACTTTACAGTGGAACGTGACCATTAACCACTAGTAGGTTACAAGAAGACTCAGGTACCATATACAATATTCAAAAATTGTGGATGGTATTATAATATAAACAGAAAACACATCTATTGTTCTTTTTCTCATTTCAATCATGCACACAACCTAATGATATATGCAGGCAAACTGGCTAATTCTCCAAACACTTACCAACATGTTTAAAATGGGAAGTCCTGAACTAATAACATGCTAATAGATTTTTTGATGTTTCTTCTATTTGTTTTTTCTTTCTGTTTGGCTAAAGATTTGCACATTAACCTTTTCATGGCATCTTGACCTGTTTGCACATATATTCTTGTCTGAATAGTGTTTCGTCCTGAAGACAGATCAATATCTGAAATGCATTAGCTTCAGGACACTTCGTGTGACTTTAACATTTTTATTTTATTTTAACACCAATAGGTAACAGCATGTATGCATACAAAAACAATACAAGCATAATGTGTCAACAATTTAACTATGCAATCTTATTGGACATTCTATTCGTGTCAGGAAACTCTTGATGGTCACAAAGTGAAAAGAAAAAGAGATAGAAAAAAACCCCTCAGACACATAACAACTTGCATCAATGTCACGCCCACTATCCTCCCAACAGGATACTATTGTAGAAACAGCAATGCAACCAGATCGTATGGCAATACACTTGGGAGACCTTCAAATTATACATGTTTCTTGAAGCAACAAAATAACATCTCACTTAGCCATTGGTCTCCAGGAAAAGGCCGCAGAGATCATTTTATTTATCAGATTTACCTCTGTATTTAAAAATCACCTTCTCATACATGGACACAGTCAGCAGTTTCTCCACCCAATTATCAATGGTGAAGCAGTTGGGGGATTTCCACGCACACAGAATAATTTCTTTGGCAAGCATGCAGCCTCTTAATACCTACATTATCCTTTGAAATGATCGGCCTTTTAATAGGGTGACATCCCCAAGAATCAGAAGTGAAGCCTTTCTCAGGATTGAACACTGCAACACTAGGTCCACCCTCTCACACACACCCTCCTAGAAATGCCTGGTTTTGACGCAAAAACAAAGCAAGTGAGTGAAAGGGCCTACTGATCGATTACACTTCCACCATTGATCATTATCTGAGCGACTTCTTTTAAACATTCTGTCCGGTGACCAATGTGCCCTAAAAAGGAGTTTAGTCTGTGAGGCCCTCCGTCCCCAATCCATGCTTGAGAAGCGGATATTATTACAGCACCTCTGCCAACATTCAGGCCTAATGTCCTCTCCCAGTTCAACAGCCCAGATGCTTGCAAGATCAGAGGCCGGCTCTTGTTTGGATGCGAGGACATTGTTCACGGTGGCCGCAGGGTGACTTGCTCGGACGCAGAGTTCCAACGTTGACCAGGCATCACTTTGCCTGCCATTCTGTGGTGCGGACTCAAACCTAGCAGATATTAGACCTCTTAGTTGCCTATATTCGGCATAGCTGCAGTCTTTCAAACCAAACTACCTCCATAAACGTGTAAATGGTATCCAAGCTCAATTTTCAAGAAGGTCTTTGATGTATCGGATTCCACCCAGGTACCAGGATGGCCAGGACAACACTTTCTCTTGTTTGGTTATTGATGGATTTAGCCAGTTAAATGCTTCAGGGAAAAGAAATGGGTTGCATTTCATGCGTTTGGATAAGGCGTGCCAGCATTCACGCAAAAAGACAGTAAAATGGATCAGCTGCCAGGATCTCTTTTCTGTCGTAGATATCAAGGCTCGGGGTTCCAGTTTAAACACACAATTGGATTCGAATTCGGTCCACTTGTCCGGCTCAGTCTCCACCATACGACACAAATGTCTCATTGTGACTGCTAGATGGTATTCATAAAAAGGTGGTCAATTCATACCACCCGTCTTCAATGGTAGCTGCATCTTCCTCAATGCAAGCCTAGAATGCTTGCCATTCCACAGAAATGTCTGCATTAGTGCATCAAGCTCCTTAAATATCTGTTTTGGTGTTTTCAGTGGGAGCATGGATAGGACATAATTGACTCTTGGTGCCATGTTCATCTTAATGCAATTAACCTTGCCCTAAAGCAGTGGTCCTCAAATATATTTGGCCTGGGCCCCCCTGAGCAAAACTTGTGCAGGCCGGGCTGCCCCAAATGTGCCAGATTAACATTTGCGCGTCGTCACCGCACCCTACTCCAAGTACAGACCCTGGCCTCTCCCCACCCTGCTCCCACCACTATCCCAGTGCTCCCACCCATCCTGCTCCCACCACAGTCCCATAACACAATCATACACGTATCCATACACATATTTAAATAAAAAATAAATCACCATAAACGTACCTTCTGCAGCGGCCTGCGCGTGGTTGCGTAAATGCCCCGCTCAAGCATGCTCTGCCCGTATGTTCGAGGAGGCGCAGGAGCACCATCTCGCACATACATACATGCAGTGCCCCAGCCAACATTTCCAATGAGCTATGCAAGGCTGGCGAAGCAAAACGTCCCCAGCATTGCATGGCTCAGTGATCATGTGCGGCTGGGGAACTGAACTGTCAAAGGCAAACAGTGTTTCCCTTTGACAGTTCAGCCAGCCCAGGAGCACTCCCTCAGCTGGAAATAGCAGCTGAGGGGGTGCTCAGTGTTTCACTGGGCTGGCTCCTTGGCTCCTCCATAATGGGTGAGGGGGTCAATGGGTGAACGACCCCTCACCCATTATGGATGAGCCGCCAGACTTGGGGAGTCACTCTGAGATTGGTGGCAGCCATGGTGCTACTAGAACCATGGCTGCCTCCAATACCGGGTCCGGGTCCGGTCTGGCTGAATGGGGACTTACCGGGTCATTCCGACCCTGGAGGACCCGGTAGGTCCCCATTCAGTAAACCATCCCCCATTCCCATTGAGCCCCGATAGGGCTCAATGGGATTGGGGAAGGTGCTAATAACGGTACCGCAAATTGCAGTACCGTTATTAGCTCCAAGGTCCCTTAACGGGAACCACAGAGAACGTGTGGGCAGACCACCCGTTCCTGCTGGGACCCGCTAAGGGACCTCGGAGTAGGGCGGTAAGGGTTTACCGGCACCGGCATCCTTACCGGTGCCTGTTAACACTTACCACCCAACTCGGAATGACCCCCTTGGACTGGCCTATAGGGCAATAGGGCGATGACTGTACCAAAAATGCAAAATGCTTGTGTAGGCCAGTCAAAATGGGCCACTTTTTTGGGTCAATGTGGGCCAGTTTGAGGAGTTACTTCACTATGCAGCGACTAATTTTGACCATTATTGCTGAATAAACATTCTTTAAATATCACAATTTGTTTACATTTGAACAATAAACACCCCCTTGGGTACTATTCAAACAGTCAGTGACTAAAGGACTGAATATCCATTTGCAACTGCTGGCCACTTTTTCATTGGTGCCCAAGGCCGTTTTATGGTCCAGTCTGACCATGTGAGCTGCCCGTGGCCATGTCCTCCAATCTAAAAAACGTTACACATTTCATGCTGGGCTCTCGCGCCCCCCTGGGGTGGCGCGCCCCACAGTTTGAAGACCTCTTCCCTAAAGTGATGGTTTCAGTAGTGACCATCGAACAATATCCACCCTGAGTTTCGATATTAGGCAATCAAAGTTGATCCTGGGCAATGATTTCACCTCAGGGCTAATCCAAACTCCTAAGTACTTGATTAGTTCTGCGCACCAAATAAATTCCATATTGTCAAACATATGATGCATGCATGACCCGGAGATTGGAAGAATCTCTGACTTGCTCCAATTAACCTTGTATCCGGAAACTTCAGAGAATACTCGCATGTCCTCCATCAGATAGGCCATGCACAAATCAGGGTCATGCACAACCACCAACAGATCATCTGCATAAAGCCAGAGCTTGGCGTACTGCTCACACTGCCTTCTATGAAGCAACAAAAGGACTAAGTCATAACTACAACGTTTATGAAAGACTTGATTTAAATATGAGGAATAAAATATTGAAATGATTAGAATATGTGTATAAAAATGGACTGAACCTGTGATCAGGGGATTTAGAGGGTGCTTGGTTGGTTCCGTGGCGACCTTGAACCTATGTGCATCAATAAGAAGAATAACATTTTTGCATTCCTGCAGTACCTAATAATAACATTCTTGCTCACTGTTTATAAAACAGAGTATTCATACTTTTTTCAAAAACTTCAGTCCAGCAAAATGTTTTTCTTGTTCAGGCCTCTTAAAAAGAAAAAAAGAAGGAAAAAAAGAACAGGGGTTTCACAAGTCTAACACTTTCAGCAGTGACCCTAAATAAGAAAGAATAGGAATCTATACAATAATTGCTAGACTCATTAAAGGTTTATTTCAGGCACATTTCAGGGGCTGAGTCACTGATTTAGGGCCTTATTACACGGTAGGCAGTGACCATGGCGCTATTAGTGCCATGGTTGCGCCGGTATTTTACCGTGTCCGCCTTAGTGGATGGTGGAATTACCGCCCTACTCCAAGGTGAGCGTGGGCAGTAATTCCCCATTCACCAAGGCACTTCCCCATTCCCATTTTTGCCCCCATAGGGCTCAATGGAAATGGGGAAGGCGCTAATTACGGTACCGCAAATTGCGGTACCGTAATTAGCACCAAGGTCCCTTTGCGGGCCCGTTCCTTAACGGCTGATATAACCAGCCGTTAAGGTTGGGTACCGCAAAGGGACCTCGTAGTAAGGCGGTAAGGGTTTACCGGTACCGGTTCCCTTTACCGGTACCAGTAAACCCTTACCGCCTACCGTGTAATGAGGCTCTTAATCTGTTCTTAAACACTCAGGGCCTCATAACGACCTCGGCGGTAGCCATGCTGCTATTGGCAGCATGGCTTCCGCCAAAATCGCGCCGGGTCCGGGTCCACAGAATGAGGAATTACCGGGCCATTCCGAGTTCGGAAGGCCCGGTAATTCCTCCCTCCAAGGACTCGGACCCAGACCTTCCCCATTCCCATTCAGCCCCTATAGGGCTGAATGGGAATGGGAGAGGGAACAAACAACGGGCCATTACGAGTTGGCCCATTGTTCGCTCCCTCTTCCCCTCGCTGGACCCGGTAAGCACGCATGGTTTGACCAGGCGTTACTTCCTGGGTCCCGCGAGGGGACCTCGTAATGAGGCGGTACGGGGTAAACGGCACCAGCACCTTTTACGGCGCCGTTAACCCCGTACCGCCAGGGTCGTAATGAGGCCGTCAGTCTTTCATCCTTCTGAGGTCGATAAAGGAGTACCAACAAAGGTTGGGTGATATTGTATGTATATTTGTTCTATATTAAGCGTAAGTGCTATACAATAACACATCATTATCATTTAGCCATGGACGTCTGCTTGCATTCACAGTAATTTGGTAGTATGGGCCTATGCACACTGATCTTAAAGATACATATGGTGATCATTCTTGTTTGAAATGTATATCACATTATACTGATATTGTTACCATATATTTCGTAGTGTACTTAGGAACAATGCTATGTGATGCCACTTCCTGTTTTGTCAAGGAGTGAAAGGTCGTGTTCCATTGCTTCCCATGATACCACTTCGGGGTCGTGTGATGCCACTTCCGCAACCCCTTTCACGTCCCTGCATATAACATTTAGCGCGTGTCATGCTATCTAGTTTTGACAGTCAGCCTAGAGAAGATGCAGTCTCATCTGCTGGTAAAGATGGTGTTTTTCGCTAATGTATCCAGGGTGTTATTCCTGGCTGCTTCTCTGAGCTAGATTGGGTTTTCTTGGGCAAATTGCTTCCTCTCCATTCTCCGCCTTCCCAAATCAGAGACAATCACAAGCATTTAGAAACAGCCCAAATGCAGTTCTTTCACATTTTCAAACCTGTACATCAACAGCAATGATCCAGAACATATTCCCATCCTTGAATAGTATCTCTTGCAAAGTGAATTCATTGTTAACATTCTTAAAATATCAGACTATTTGGATTTACCACAAAATTGCACATTATGTGTGAAAAATGCATGTTTTTGTGTGTGACAGCTGATAAACCATGTGATGTTTACTTTGCTTCTTTTATAAAAGAAAACTATGAAAAACACCAATTACAGAACATATTAGGATGGCTAATAGGAAGGGTGTTGCATATGCCGGTGGGTGAGCATTCCACATTTACAGACAGAGCAGGCAACTCTGGGTAGCTTCCCATTTTATGTCGAGAGCACGAAACTCACAAGAGATACACTGTTTCCCTGCTCACGTGCCTCTAGTCTGGCAAAGTCAATGGCATTGGTTCAGTAAACACAATAACAACACACGATTTTAGCATTCCAAACACAGCTGTACAGCAAGCCCACCCGGAATCGAGTAACAACGACTGCTAACGCTGGTTTTTACTCTCATAGAAAGCATCAGAGAAGCATCTGTTAGCCCAAACATGATCAAGGCATCCAGAACACATTTTGGTTTATTCTGACACCTGGAGTGAACCATAAGCAATGCAAAGAAGAAGAATGGGCTTAAGGAATACCCCATGTTAAGAGGAGAGCATTCCAAATGAAATACAAGAAGATAACAACACTCCATTTTGTCCACTCAAGTGTCTGCATCCAGGACACGCTTTGCATGCAGGATTAGTAAAAGAGCATGAATGCTGGGGAATATAATTGGGCCTCATTACGAGTATCCCGGGGACCCATCTGTGATACGTGTGGGTAACTGGCAAACCGTGGCCTGACCATTACCGCACCCGATAACCCGGTGTTACTGTGTTGCTGCCGGCGGTAACTTCCTGTAGGACTCCATGGGATGGGAACTACTGAATCACTGGCACCATTGTTAACAGTGATGGTGATTCAGTTATATCTCTGCCAGTAGGGGCCTGAACTCCCGGTAGGTCAGGCCTGCCGGTATTTCACTGCCCCTACCTACAGACATGTGTGTGAGCCAGTCCATTAAAAATGGCAGAGCCAGCAGTACCAGCATTTTCTCTGCCATTTTTACTTGACCAAGCCTGATTTGCATATGGTCTTTCCCCTTCTGTAATGGCTTGGCAGGCGAAGAACGATGGTCTGGAGGGTTGCCCAGAGCAATGCCATAGGTTGAGATTTATTCGAAACCTTCCAACCATCACCTCTTTTGTTTTGCTTTTGTCACGCCGAGTGGGACGGGTATGCCCAGACGTGGGTCCCGTGCTTGCTGGGCCTAGAGACCCAAGCTACTTCTCACTGATGATGCCCAACAAGGTTGAAACATGTCTGGGGATGCTTGTGGTCTCGTGCAAAAGGGATGTGACCTAGCAGTTCGGGCTGGCCTACCCCTTTGGGGGTGGGACCACGCCTGATTTGCATATGGTCTTTCCCCTTTTGTAATGGCTTGGCAGGCGAAGAACGATGGTCTGCAGGGTTGCCCAGAGCAATGACAGAGGTTGAGATGTATTCTAAACCTTCCAACCATCACCTCTTTTGTTTTGATTTTGACTTGACCGGCTCACCCGTAATGAGGCGTATGCCAAGTAATGTATTTAGAAGTATATGATGGACACGCTTGACTAACATTGGACTTGTTCAACAGCTCATAAAAGTGCCAGCACAGCTATTGGGGTCCACCATTTTGACTTGTTAAACCCAATTATACTTAATGTGCATTGTATGACTAGAATTGCGGCAAATTTCTATTTTTGGTTTTGTATTTATTAAGGAGGATGTTTGTTTGTTTGTTTGTTTGCTTATTTTATTTGTAATGCGTGCCAGACCCAAGGGTATCAGGGTGCAAAGGATACATGAATATTTTCAGCTTAGAGTTACAGAGTTATCATACAGTGGATGAGTCAATTGCAGGTACATACATACAGTAAGCATAATCAGGATAACATTATATAATTTACAGAAAGAGGTTCAACATCAGATTGACATAATGGAGTCTATTTACAGTGCAGGTGAGTATAGATAGTAGGACAGTGACTAAGGTGTACTAGTGGTCATTTTCTTTGAGCCAATTAATGATGTTATATCTGAAGTTCAGATACGTGTGGTACGCCCTCTGGGAGAGGGGCAAGAGTTCCGGAGCTGATAAGGTTGGCTCTGTTTACATCAGAGGGTAGCTGCCTCCAAATGCCTTCGCATTTTCTTTTTTCCATTCTTAGAGTTTTCAGGTGTGGGGTGAACCAAGAGTTCAGGTGTGCTATAGGTTAGCTTTTTCTCATTTTTAGAGGGGCAATGGTGTCTAAGGCTTCAGTCATGGTTCTGTTGTATTCATTAACTAAGGTAGTGGGATCAGTGGTATCTGGTAGTGAGTTGAGGGTCGGTAATATTAGGAGTAAGAGTTTATCTGCAGTGATGTTCTTTTTAATCCTTGTTAGGGTGGGAAGATCGAGTGGGTTATTTTTGGTTGAGAAAATGTTAGCTGCTAATGTAAATGCTACCAGATGGTGGTCTGTCCATAACTGTGGAGTTATGGCTGTGATGGAGGCATCTGCTGTAATCTGCCACCCAATCAAGTGTTCTGCCTTTGTCGTGAGTGGGAAGTGTCACTTTTTGGGTAAGGCCGAGTTCAGTAAGGACATTGGCGATTATTGCTGCTTCCTGGTCTTTGGGGTCGTTGAATCCCAGATTGAGATCCCTAAGCAAGAGTACTTGCGGCGTGTTTTTTAACTTGTCCGAAAGAATAGTAGAGATGTCCTCCTCAAATGCGCCGATGGGACCTGGAGGTCTGTATATAAGGTAAATAGTGAGCGTTTGGGAGTCAGAGATGGGTAGTTTGGCAGTGAGGGACTAACAGGACCTAACATCAGGAGAAGGGACTAGTCTCATGGCTAGATTAGATTTATCTATGAGAGCTATGTGATGTATCTGAGTCAGGAATGACATGGAGCAGGAACCAGGCTGACTCAGGTAAGTGTAAAAGGAAACAGGCTTTATTCTTCTTGGTTACATAGCATAGTCATGAAATGTAGGAGAGTAAGTGCTAAGCCTCTGCCCTGGTTCCCAGTCTATCTCCAAGTCCCAGCCAACACTCTGTGGAACCCCCATGCCTCCAACACTCTCAGCTCCACTTTAACATTCTCAGAGGCCCCTTCATACACAAGCACTAACTACAATCATACAAGGATACCACACTATGCCTCCTCCACGGGCCTCGATTATGTCTGCTCTAAGAATGGTATAATTGTCAGGTACTGCGTGCATGAGGGCAGGGTCTGCTGCATGTAGCCATGACTCAGTAATGTCTAGAAAGTCATAGTTTTCTGCCTGAATTAAATCCGCTACCTCTGTAGCAACAGCTACTAAGGATCTGGAATTTATCAGGGCCCCCTTGAGGTCTGGAACAAGGTTGCCTGTTAATGAATGGATTGGGAGAAGCACGGTTATTTGCTTTTTCCGTCGGTATAGCAATGTGGTGTTTATTCTGCTGGTGTTTTTTGTGGGTGAGACTGTCGGTCTTGGGCATGGATAGAGTAGTGGCATAGCTATTTTTGGTTATGATGATTTGTTTGTTGTGAAGGCATTTTATCCTAAGACCTATATTGGTCATTGAGCTGGAATGTGGTTCGAATAGTTTAGTCAGTCTAGAGAGGAGTCTGATGTTTCTAGAAGAAATGTGGCAGGGTATATTAGTTATGGGTAGGCCCTGAGTGAGATTAACGTGAGGTGGCAGTTGTCATAGTCCCAGATTACTGGGTGACAGAGAGGTAGGTGCAGTACCCATTATGGCTGCCATGTTATTTGTTGTGGTACAGTCTGGAACAGGTATGGTAGATGGGCCTATAATACTGGGCACTAGAACTAGTGCCAGCATGGCCCACAGTAAGACTGGCTGTAAGGCAGTAGCATACATAGTGCACTTAAGGCCAGTTAGTGTGTGGTAATTCACAAGCAGGGGATTCAGTTTAGCACATGAATGGTGGGTAGCGTGCGTAGTTGGAGTACGTAGAGCGCTCAGTCTGACAGGATATGCTATTTCAGTTAATCACACTAGGTACAAAAGTATACAGTCTGACAGGAGGGGCTGGAGCAAATTGCTGGCAATGAGTCAAAGTGCGCAGACTGGATCGGTTTGATAACAGTAGGGCAAAATATACTATAGTAAAATAAGCTAGTTCAGTTTGCTAACAGTAAGGTCAATACACTCTGGTAGGACAGGTTTATTCAGTTTGCTAACAGTAGGATTAGATACACTCTCTGGTAGACTAGGCTACTTGCTAACAATAGGGCTAAATAGACTCTGGTAGACTACTTCAGTTTTAGCAGAGCAATGTGCAAACATGCATCGTCTGTTGAAATAGGCTAGTTCAATTACTAATAGGAGGGCAAAATATACAGATAAGTGCAGTTTCCTTAAGCGTGGGTTTAGATGCAATCAGGAGGAGTAGGCTAGTTCGGTATTGGCAGGGCAGTGTATACTAGGGCACAGTCTAGCCGGATAGGCTGGCACATTTTCTAATACTGTGAGGCATACATACAGAAAGTGCAAGAGGAGATGTACAGTGCGACCTGATACCAGTTTAGGTGCTACACGTCAAGTTTGGAGATTTTAACTAATGGGGCGGCATTACCTTGAACAGCGTATCGAGAGCAAGCCGCAGTGTGGCGGGTATACAGTGACCGCAACTCGTGGATGAAGGCAGAGGCTCCTGGCTCCTCATGGTGAACAGGGGCAAACACAGCCTTTATCTGGCCTTCGTCGTGGCCAGATAAACACATTGCCTAGCAACGAAAGGAAGCAGAGCCTCGATCTGGTGCTGCGTTGCGCTCGACATCTTGGATTAGTCGAATTCAGCGTACAATGCGGCTCTGGATACGGATCTGCTTAACGCCAGGCGTATGCACATGGCTTAAGTACTCTGCCAGGCACACAGGGGGCTTCAGTTGAAGCTTGGCAGAGCATTGCGGCTCACCAGGTAAGATGATGGGTAGCTGCTGGGGGGCCCCAGGAGGTAATATTCAGGGTGCTGCGTTCGTCACGCTCGGTCCGATGTTGTGGCTGAAGTGGCTGATGTCTCAGGGGGCTGGTGAGGGCTTCTGCCCTCTCCACCTCTCGAGGGACTTCTATGATGATAAGGGGCAAACATGGCCTTTATATGGCCTTCGTTGTGGCCGCTGGTTCCTTCCGACTGGCAGATGTTGTTGGCAATAAATTCAAACACGTTGCCTAGCAACGAAAGGGAGCAGAGCCTCGATCTGGCGCCGTGATGCGTGTGCCATCGTGGATTAGGCGAATTCAGAGTGCACTGGGGCTCCGGACACTGATCCGCTTAACACAAGGCATGTGTCTTGAACAGAAGCACTAAAAGAGTATTAAGCCATTGGTTGGACGATGTTGCCATCAGTGCCTTAGAGAAGATTGAGCAGGCATTGGATATGCAGAATATGGCCTAGTGGAGATGGGGGTTGGAGATATACAGAGTAGACCATCCACTCACTGATTCATCCATTCAGGTGACATTAAGTCCAGTAGTGCTAAGCAGGGAGGATTTGTGCCTGAGAGTCAGTGCTCCTGCAGGGTGCAGGAAGTGGAGCTTGAGTGCTGTTTTGACTGAGTGAATACTGGCGTGTTTTTGATGATGCCAGAGAGAAGGGAGCTCCAGTGCTGTAGATAAGGTGGGGGAAGGAGAGGAAGCAAGAGGTTGATCAGGATAGGCGAGGGATAGACACAGACCTTTGAGATCGAGGAGGAGAGTAGTGAGAGAAGGAGGATATTGGCACACACCTATCAATCATGGCCAGCATGCCAGTCATCTAGAGACATGAATGGTAGTACACTCAGGAATATGGCAAGAGGAACAATAACACAAGCTGGCATTGTCATTAAAAGAGAGCTGACTTGCTTCCATGGAATTGCAGAGGTCAGGTGTGGGCAACTCTTCATATTTTCAGATGCATACCGGATTATATGGTTACCATTTGTGATTAAATGTAGCCCTGGGATTTAAGTGGGGCTGGGTTAGCCGGAGGAGAGCCGCAACAGTCTCCAAAAGTGTATCTGAGATCGGGCTCTCCAGGGGCTCGCGAAAGTCCCCCGGTAGCCTGAGTCGATCAGTCTGATAGAAGCCAAGGGCTTTTTTCCAAGTGTAAGGGAGCTTCAGACTTTAGAAAAAAGAGGGCTTGGCTTGTGCATGCCGACCCCCACCAGACATTCCTTTAACTAAGAGATACAGGGATCATCACCCTCCACCGCAGGGGAGAGGGCGATAATCGCTGCGAAGGGATGCCTGTTGGGGTCTGGTACCACAATTAAGGAGCAAATGTAGAAGCGGGAGACTGCACTTACCTAAGCAGCATGGCACACCTGCTTTAGATCATGGCCCTGTATGAGCCCCCCATCATTTTAGAATGGCACTTAAATTACTGAAGTAACCATAACTTAGCTTCTAGAGTTAAGCAACACCAGGCTTCCATATATCGTGCCACCTCTTGGGGAAACAAGGTGTGTCCTAAAACAGTCAAGTTTTCCTGTGCCAAGAAAAAGGTGCATAGATGGTCACTTTGCCTACCATGGTGACAGGCCTTTGGAAGTGCCATCACCTCGTCTAATGATACATTTTCAACATTCATAATTCGAAAGAGTGGATTTTCAGCGCTTTCAGAATTGTAAAACAGTTTTCTCAATGGTAAACATGAAAAGAGAATTCTATGACCCACCAAGATTTGGAGAAAGGGCAGATCATCTAGCTTCCTTCATCTTTCCGACTCCCAGTCTATTTAGCTAAGGAAGGACAGAATTCCAGATGGAATATCCTTGACATAGCAAATGGAATGAGAGATGCCATGTGAATGCTTGCAGGCGTGATTCGTGGGTGGAGTCAATCTGCCAGTAGGGCCAGAAGACTGGTAGTGAAGGATGTAAATAAGCACGCTTCCTTTTGTACACATCTGGCTTCTGCTTGATCACTGTGGAGCCGCCATCTTCACCCCTGCAGTGGCTACTGAGATGGGACCGCCTTTAAGCTTATACCCACTACCTCCATAGATTTCCTGAAATCATGTACTCCTTATAAAAGTAGGTGGCCTTCTAGATCCCGCATCTAGCATGTACCATGCATGCCACCCTGTGGTGCCACTCCTTCAGGAGTTCCAGAGAAGATCTGATTTTCAGGTGAACTAATAATCTTTCACTTTTTGTCCCTGCAGGGGTGACGAGCTGCGGGCTGCATCTATTGGGGGTACATGAATGGAAGCCTGCAAAAGTGGGTGTCTGGGGTACTGTTTTGACAGATCCATGGGAGGCCCTGCTTGTAGGGTGCTGTGAATGGGGCGTCTGGCCACGGTTAGTTGGGGTGTACCTGCAGGGGTGATTTGGCTCTGTGATGGACGAGCCCCTGACCATACACAACACCTAAACACTGGCCCTTCTGTGGCATCACAAACGGCTGTGGCCTGCATCTGAGGAATACCTGGACATGGTGTAGGGATCAGGAAGTGGTTGGTAGTGCTTTTTGTAAAGCTTATGTGGGTCTTTGGAACCCAGACCCACGCCGAACAGACTAGAATAATTGACCTCTGCTTCGAGAAAATACGTATTGAAAGGCACGCATGTTGCAAAACCTCCTCTGGCTGGTGTGTCTGCAACATGACCCTGGTAGCTGCCAATGGCCTTGATGCCCAGTTCTTCGGTCATCCTGGAAACAGATGCCATCCATCGAACTATAAATGCATCACATTCACTCAACATTCCCTGAGCTGTCATTCATCCGCATGCACCAACATTCGCCCAGTAGCCGGCAAGGAGGACCAGTGACAAGCACCAGATGTAACACACTCCCTTTTAAGGGAAAGCATGATTGCAAAGTTTGACAAGGCACTGAGATGAGCTGATGGAAGGCCCTTATGAGGGCAAAGGACTTGGCTTTGGGCATTGGGAGTGTATTGATCAGTCCTTTCTGGTTCTTGTGGTCTGAGCGAGCCAACAGTAAACTCAGGAGAACTATTTGGCAAACTACCAGAGATCTTCCCATGTGGAGGACTGCCATCTCTCCTCTGCAAAAGTAACTGGTCCCCCATTATTGCAATAGGCTCTGAGCTCAGTTGCTCATTGCAAGCCTCTTGGTCTTCATCGTGGCCATTCTGGTGATATTCTCCTTTGTGGGGTTCTAGTGTCATTTATTGTCCAAAGCCTTGTGTTGCAAGCCATCTAGCTCCAGAGGAGTACGTTCATATTATGTGGTTGTGTGTTTGTGTTGTGTGCGTGTTTATGCGCACCTCGCAGCATATATCAGGGTCACTGTTATATTGTACACTGTTTCTTTCAAGCCTCTTGTATGCACCATTTACAGTTCTCCTTTTCACACTGTGTGCAGTTGTGTAAGTTCTTTGTCAAAGTACTGTAGCGTTGCCTGTGTTGCTTAATATTCACAGTGTTGTGGTGCATGAGACAGTGCATGCTTTCTGGTGCATGCTTTCTAGTGTATGCTATCTGCTGCATGATTTCCGCTGCATACTTTCTGGTGCATGCCTTCTGGTGCATGCTTTCTGTTATTTTAACTGGAGGGAGCATGCATTTTTTAATGCTTTATTGTGGCTTTTTGTTGAGTGTGGACCTAGCCTTAGGATGCAAATGAGTGCTTTACATCAGTACTCTATTAATGGCGTGCAGTACATTGTTGCAGGGGGAACACTGGTGCACATGTTTGCTGTGTAATGTCTTGTTATTCCCTGTTTACTGAGTTTTTGCTGTTTTCTGCATAGCACTTCTTGTAGTTTGGGCCATGAGGAACTATTGGTATAACCGTTTGGGGCATGATTTACAAAAATGTTTTAACATGGGAAAGTTCCATTGAAAACGTGTGTAAATCAGTCCGTTGGCGTATAATGGCTCGCACTTCTTTGCCTACTAGTTGTTCGCTGACACAACAACTTGTAGTTATTTGAAGTTTTGGAAGAGCCTGGTTCCGGCTTTTTGGCATGTAATACGCTTAGCAGGTGCTTTCTACTGCTTGCCGCTTGGGGTTTTGGGAGACCCTAGTGTCACCATAACACCTTGTACTTCACCTGACTACCTGGTGTGCACTGGCAGAACTGCTAGTCATTGCATGGAGTTTTGGGAGAGCCTGGTGCCGGCCTTTTGGCGCGCTCTGCCATGCACTTCTCTGCAGAGCGTAGCGTCATTTGTGATGTTCTTGGATACTCTGTTGTCATCATTTGATGTTTAATCTGGTAGTTGGTGGACTTGACTTGTTGTTTATCTTGCAGAACACAGTGTACTTTTGTCTGAATTGGGCCTCATTACAAGTTTGGCGGTGCAGTAAAAGAGTGGTGCTAATTTAATTACGACCTCTTTTTTGGTGTTAACGGAATTACTGCCATTTCTACTGCGCTGCTAAACCACGAGTTTAATAATGCCGGAGGACAGTCCTCCACTCTAACACCATATATTGGCGGATTTATTACTGTGGAATTATGGACTCCAAAAATGGGGATTAATATCACACACCATGACTCAATCACATGGTAAGTCCATGGGACCGAGGGGTGGTAATGGCAACCACCTTTGGTGGTAATTTGGTGGATTTACCACCAGAATACTGTCAAACTCAGAATGAAGCAGATTATTTTCTGTCCTACCCGTGTTGTGGGCACGCGTGCTTGGACATTTAAAGCTGTTGACGGGGGGCCCTTACAGTGGATGGTGGGGTGACCGTGGTGAAAATGGTTGGGGATGTTCAGGCTCTGGGTGACTGGTGGGAGTGTGTTGCTGTGCAATGGTTCAAAGTGCACTATTGACAAGAAAATCCCTACGCGTATTGCCCAACTGTAAAAGCATGAAGAGGTACAACCTCCAATTGTCTTCTGGTTGGACTTGTTTGGTCAGTTGCTGTTTCTAGTCTGTGGCCAGACATTTGGCAGGCACTGGCTGTCTGTGCCTTGGGGTTTAGGCCTCTTTGAGATGCTCTGTCTGTTTACAGTTTAGCCTGAGTGATGTACAATAGTCCAAGTTGATGTGTTCGACGTCTGCTACATTCACAGTTATTTGGTAATATGGGCCTATACACACTGATCTTAACGATGCATATGATGATCCTTTCTCGTATGAAATGTATATCATATTACAGTGATATTGTAACCATATTTTCCTTAGTATACTGTGGAACAATGCTATGTGATGCCACTTCCTGCTTTGCCAAGGAGTGAAAGGTTGCGCGCCATCACTTCCTGTGATGTCACTTGGGGGCGGGTTACAATGACACCACTTCCTGTGATGTCATCAGATGTCAAGGGTCGTGTGATATCTCTTCCGCTTCCCCTGGCCTTTTGATGAAATGACGTCCCTGGATAGGAGCTTGCATGCTTTCGCTGTATGTGTAGTTTACTCGCAGATCAAATCAAGCCTAACTCAACAATCAGATTTTGGCCTCTTATTTTTAATACACCAATCCTATCACCCAATAAACTCTATTTCATATTCAATGACACGCAACCATGGCCACTAGTACGAGAACCTCACACTGTACTTTTACTGAATGCTAGAAATGGGAGTGTTACATCTACCAAGAAATCACGCGGCATTTAGAAAACACAATCTACAGCCAGCAAAAAATAATAGTTGGAAATACTTTGCATTTTGCAAATGTTTTTTTTTTTTTATAGGACTGTTGACATCATCGTGGTGTGGCGTTTCTGTTCTGCAACCGAGTGGCCTTGACAACAGCCTCTCAGTTCTTCCAGACTGCAATCACTGGTTAGATATCAGAAACCTATGCAAAATAAATGAACTTGTTTTCTTGTTTTTCAATTTTCGCTGCTCGTGCAGAATGGAATATGCATACATAGCACAGATTCCATTTTTTATGCAACGTGTCTTTTTGAGTTTTACTGCTTGCGATAGGGACCAGAAGAAAGGATTGAAATATGACATTCTGGTGAACACATAAACGTGCAATTAACAACCAGGGGCAACGTGGGCAGAGACAGCACGCGTTTCTTCACACTGCTCGTCTCCGGGTCATGCCCTGGAAGGACCAAGGAAATTAAAAGGGACATTTTTACATCTCCTCCTAATTAGCTGTGGCCTCAAGGTCAGAGTACCCTGAAAATGTGTGAGTTTGTGCCAAAGTGTGATTTATTTTATGCAAAGGTGGTTTTCATCTGCAGACCTGCAGATGGCTTTTTTTCCCCTGCTTTTCATTTTCCGATTACTTTGGCTATATCCGCAGCTATCTCTCGCATTGAGCAAAAACAAAGATGGCGGCTGTTTCATTAAAAAAAAAAAACGGTTTTGGCAATTTACCCGAGATATAGCTATATATTTTGGAAACTACTGCACGGAATAATCCCAAACTACAAAAACTCCTCCAGTAAAAGTTAAAGCCCAAGTTGTTTTGGATCTGGTCCAAATACCTGCAGCGGTTTGGGCTGTGCAGTCCGGCAAAACTGAATCTTGTTTGTGTAATGGAAAATGAACGGCAACTTTGATTTTGTTTTTTCGTTTTTGTTATATACATATATATAGAGATGGTAGGGTGGCATTTGTCACCCTTTAGTGAGGATAAAACCTATTTGCATTGACTTTTCCCAAAATTCTATTACAAAAAATGTTTGACTTGCTCAAGGAATTTTGATGACATTTTTCCCGCACAATGCACAGGCCATCCGGACTGGACACTTTGGGGGAAATGTGTTAAATGGTTCAAAAGGTATTTAGAAAACAACAAAAAACTGTTTTCAGCCTACTCCCATTCATTTTCCCATCGAGAACATTTTGCTTCCATTGAACACACGTAGCGTAAAATCCACTGCACCGATTTGCACCAGATAAAAACAACTTGGGCACAAAGCGGTGTAGCTGTGCCTTTTGTTGGTTTGGGATAAAACCATGGAGTCGTTTTGAAATAATTAGACATAGAAAGGGGTGAACCCGGTCAAAAACATTATTTAGATGTCTGCCATGGTGCATTGCATCAGGGGGGCTTTTTTTCTGAAAGAACTAGTCACAATTTTTGGGTCCTTGATGCGAGTGATTGCCGTGGTAATCACGAGGAAAGCCAAAAAAATAGAAAAGTGTTCAAAATGATATTTATGATATCAGGGTAGAGATGGGGAGGGGTGAAAGAGGACCACAATAGTACTGGGAGATTTAGAGGTGGTCTAGGGAGCTCATTTGTTCAGTGCTGTTTTCGTCTTACCCGGGGAACCCTGTGGGATTTCTACTGGAATTCTAGGGAAATGTTGCAAGAAGCGATCAAGAAGATGCCGCACAGGAATTGGCAAGTGAAGGGGGAGAATCAGGGAGGAATTGCACAAGAGGGGGATACGGAACCGACGAGGGGGCACAGGGGGAGTTACAGTGGGGATTGGGAAAACCTTTAAATTGTGAAATGTTTTTCCATTTCTGCAGTAACCCGCCATCTTTTTTTTCTCCATCGAGAACCATTTTCGCAGTAAAATTGTGGTAATTTTGTGCTCGTTTCGTTTCATGGTAACTTCACAGTCATTTCATGGTAATTTTTCAGAAAATGTACGCGGGAACTGTCTGCAACAACTATTTGCAAAATGTATGTATAAACTTGCAGGAGACAACCAATATTAGTGAAGGGCTCATGACTGGTATATGGAACTCCGCTTTAAGTCTGGCCACCCATTTACCTATACTGTAGGCCTGGCCCAATGGGCATGGCCAAATCTTCTAGCCTATTGTGTGCAGTTGGGACAGTGGACACAGATGAAGTCCAGTGGCCAATGTTCGTTTTGGCTAATTGTTGCAATGTTCACAGTGAACACAGCGGAAGGCCCTAGCCACTGGCCAGGGCCGTTGCGATCTGGTGAGTTACTAGGCAGGGGGATGTGGGCCATGGCGAAACTGAGGGGAATATGTGTCTCAGCAGGAGTACTGGCATACTGGCAGTGGGCAGGGCGATATGGAATATGGCCGCAGGCCACGGGCTGCAGTCTTTTTACCTTATTGTTGCTACATGGACCTTGAACACAGCTGAAGGACAGGGCTGAAGGGCCTGGCTTGTGATATCTGTTAACTTTCTAGACAATGGGTGTGGACAATGGCCAGTACGCTTCAGCATTTTATTTTATTGGTGCCAAAAAGACAGAGGCCACAGCCTTACCTCGCTACAGCATAAGGCCATGGTAAATCAGCCCTAGGGAAGATATAGCATTAAAAAAACTTGAAATTCAGCAAAAACCTTCATTAATACAGTTAAGATGATCCGATTTATTGCAACAAACCTGTGGAATGTCATGACCATCTTACCTCCGAGAACCCTCCATTACTCGGTCCATGAGCACATACATGACATCAGAGCAGGGATTAAGAATGAGATTACAAAAATTACATAATGCTGGAAATCTATGGGGGTATTCTCCAAGTTAAGTCATATATGTTTATGCAGTTGAAGTTTGAAGTCTACATGATATGGACCCGATGGCGGTCACAGTAAATATATAGCCTGAGGGCATAAGGCTATATGCCTCATTACGAGGTTGGAGGTAGCCTTGCCGATTTTACCAACAAGGCTACCTTCATACCGGCATAAAAATCCAGCACCCGCGAATCGGAAATTACTGGGGTTTTCCGGCCCCGCCGGACCCGGTATTTGCCCTTTCACGGGTGCCGGTGCGGGTATATCCCCATTCCCATTTCAGCCCCATTGGGCTCAATGGGAATGGGGATGCCTGTAGCACATAACAGTGCCGGTGCTACAGGCTTACTGTGCTCGCGGGCGCCTTCCATTCCGGCAGGGCAGACCTGGTGGAATGAAAGGCATCCGCGAGCACAACTCGGAGTTTGCTGGTCCGGTAACAACGGTACCTGTAAGCATATCGGTACCGTTGTTACCGGACCTGCAACCTCGTAATGAGGCCCACTGTGAACCTCTTCTTTGTTCTTGGACAATGGATGGGCATCAGGACAGGAACGGGACTTTACTCATTGCTTTCACATTGCATTGTCAATCCCTAATGCTACTACATCAGGGAATGTTTGTCACTGTATTTGTCCCCTTTAATTTTACAGTATAAAAGAAGCCGTCTTCGGTGGAGTGCTATAGGGACCCTTTGAGGACCTTTAACTTTTCTTTAACCAACACCCCCAGACCATTTGTGATGTGTATTGAACAGGCTGATGGCAGTGAACCCTGTTTTACGTACACTTTTTGTTTCTTTAGTGATGATACCTTTTTGAGTGCTATATATTCAAAATGGCTGCTTTTCATAGTACAAGCCTTGTTCGTTGTGACGTCTTTTTTGGTGCCATCTTCATTCTTCTTTAAGTCAGAAATAGCGATAAAAGGGCATGCTCTTTCTCAGCAAAGCAGACCTGGACTCCCGGCAGTGCTGTGTGTGTCAACTAGTTGAAACTGGATTTTGTAACTGTCTTGTCCCAATCCACCATGTCAAGTTGCTGCACAGACTCTGTGGTAGCAGACTGTCCATGAATGGTGGACTGCTGTTATCTTTTTCAATGATGTAGGCCCCTTCCCTAGGTGGGCTGGGGCAGACCCCTACCCGAAATCTGGATAAAAGGAGAACATCTGGAGCAACTTGAGATCATTGACCAGATCCATTTATCTTTTGCCGAAGGACCACCAGAGACCCTTTGGAGGACTTCTGCTTCAATCAGCAATGTGCAAACAATTACCGGGTACAGAACATCTGACTTAAAATTGACTAAGAAGACCAGAACCAGGTAGTTTCCTCCTCGATACTGGTGGGACCAACCGGTCTAAAGCATTGCTCTGCAATCATTGCATCCCCAAGTCCAGAGTCCTCACAGAGTCTGCATTTGTCCTACGTCTGCTTACAACTGAGCTGAACCATTGCATGAGCACCTTACTGCTTGGCCAATGGAAGCTCGCAAAGCCCTGCTTGGAAATCACCAACCTGCTGCTGCCATCTCTCACCATGAGAAAGGGACTGTTGGAGCCCAAACACTGACTCCTGTGACTATGCTGAGCGTGTCCTGGTTTACATCAAAGTCTGCTCCTGTCTGCTGCTTCTGAAGTGTCAAAAAATGCTGTGGTGACTAAAATCAAGAAGTGTTCACCTTTCCAGGGGTGTCTGTATGAGCGTGGCCTATCTTTCAATGGAAGCCTTGAACTTACAGCATATGAACCTCCTTTATCCAAGCCTATTTAATTTAATTTAATTTTGTAATTTGTACAGCACCTTTCACCATGGGCATGCTACGAACACACTGTAGGCTGAATGCCCTCGGAGGCACCGGAGTCCGAACTATGGAAAAGTTAGGAGGTGCTAGTATGCATGCGCCCATAATGGCCATTAAAGGTTATGAGGGCTTAGCCGAGTCCTGCTAGCCACCCATGTCTAATTGGCATGTGCATGGGTGAAGAGAGGTGCACTAGGGAAAATAAGCTGGAGGGGTGTGTGTAAAAGGATAGTCAATTATGATGTGTATAGCTACAGTTTGACATGTTTGTCTTGAAAGGTAGCTACATTCTTATGGCAGAACTGTTGTGCAGAGTGTCATTCGAGTTGTATGTGAAAGCAGATGCGTGAGGGCGAGTGGAAAATATGCATTGGTTATAATCAAGTAAAAGCCTAGAACTGGTACATTCGGCACAATTCTAATGCATCTGGGTTGATAAATTATGGTGAGAGCATTCTGCCTGCATCCAAATATCATTAGTTGGCTACATTCAAGACCCCACTTAAACATAAAAGCAGCATTCTGCCAACACCTGCGTTATTATGATGATCCATGTTGTCAACCTCCAATTTCCTGTCCCATGCTCTCTGTAGTTTGACAAGTTAGAGTTTGCGGGACATGATCCAGCAGCAGTACCTCCACTGACTTGCATTGGGCATGAAGTCTTTATTGGAAAAGCATCTGCCTTTCCAGGCCATAGGCAGTGCCACATAGGTCAAGAGTCCTATTTACAGTCACCCAGGGCCCGGGGATAAGCATTCTACCATCGAAACAGCTGCAGGACTAACTTGAATCTGTCTTCGGTTCATTTTGTTTATAAACCCTGCTAGATAAGATCACCTACCTGTAACAGACTGAAATCTGAAAACTGTAGGGCTGGAATTCTAAATAATTGTTTTTATGTGTTACGTATACCGGTCACTGTCAGTCTTCTGAAAGCTTTTTTTCTCCACTTTAGCTGATTTACAATGTATATGCCCATGACTAATGTTACATCCTCTCTCCCTCCCTCGCTCCCTCCATCCCTATGGTTTGGCTGTCCATGTAAACCTGTGAAGCTGTGATGTCATGGAATGTATTGCATGTGCATATGCAGGAGCACAGAATGTTGTGATTTGGTTTGGGTTCTACCCAGGGCAGTTGAAGGAGAGATGTAGCCTTGGTGGTGGGAGTCAGTGGGCTCTCCTCCCTGTATGTCCTAAGATCCTGCCATCTATCTTCTCTGCCTGATGTCCTAGACGTATCCTGTGGGGGTGCAATCTAATGAAGAAATGCAAGGACTCACTATAATGACTTCTCATCCTACTTTGTATCAACTAAAGGTAGAATTCTAGAGTGGTATGTAACCAATGTTGGTGTTACCCAACACTGGATGCACACCTGGTTCATAGTGTTTTTACTTACACCTTGATGCTTTCATGTGTTTGATAAATAGTATATGTTTGTACTTTCCTATATGTTCCTCTTTTCCTCAACAGACTTTTTTCTTGCCAACTGCACTTTACTCCAGGGCTACCACCTCCCAAGTCCAAGCCTGACTGCTCAGCTACAGTACCATTGACATTTCGATCAAATACTTCATTGTACTCTGGTTGAACCACTACATTGGCTTCTCACCAGAGTAGGTTCCCAGAAACCCTCTTAAACAGGTATGTATGGGCCTCAGGATAAGGATTGTCCTTTTAGGCTTTGATGGACCTCAGCACATTGATGGGTTTTGGAAAGCAATGATCCTTTGAAGCAGGGGTTTACCTCTGAAGCATCTTGGTGCATGGGTGGACCTTGAGGAAGCAATGGGCCTCTCAGCAGGGATGGGTCCCAGAGCTAGCTCTGATGGGAAATTAAATAAGAATGGGCCTCTGATAAGTACTGGACCTTGAGGCAGGATTGGACCTCAGAACTGGGATTGGGATTGGGGCAGTGATGTGTCCCAGAGCAGGGATGGGTCTCAGACAGGGACGACCATCAGAGCTGGTTTAGTTCATGAGTGAGAAATTCCAGATTTAAAACATATGCACTACAGTGTAGTGGTTCTTCATGTTGTTAAATTACTGGACCCATGAATAGGAGAAGTTCGCTCTTCTTCAATGCGCTTTATCGCCACGCTCAGCATGTATTAGAATATTTGCAAAATATTTTTCTTTGCATTTTATATCTTCCGTAGCTCTGCTCTAAACCTGTTTAATAACACATGTGGGGTTTGTGAGGGTGCAGAAGTAAGGCTCTGAGACAATGGTGGTATGTTTTTGGGCAGAACATTTTACTATATGAAAAGGGGTTGGAAAAATGCACCCCTGTCCCTAAAATGAAGAGGGTTTTCCCTGCCTCTAAAAAAATGAAGGAAATTGTCAGAATGAGCCTCATTACGAGTTTGGTGGTCTAGAACTAAAGGTGCTGGTAGCAACCTACAGGCACCCTTTCTGAACCGACAAACTAGAAGTATCCCGGTTGGGGTCACTGAACTACCGGCAGGCCTGACCTGCCAGGAGTTTAGGACCCCACTGGCATGGTTTTCACTGAAGCAACAGTACCATTACTAACGGTGCCGGTGCTACAGTGTCCCCATTGGGATTGGAAAATAACTCTACCACTGCCCCCTTGTGATATTGTAAAACCAAAGTCTGGTAACTGTACTGCAAATAAGATAAGACCAACAGACACATAGATAAGTATAACAACAGAGTTTATTCGCTTCAAGCAGACCCAAGTTCAACACAACAATAGCTGTGGAGAAGTGAGCAATTTACAGAAAGGAAATCAAGTCTTTTATGCACCTCCATTTACATGAGTTCTGCTGCTAGTGCCATGTCATAGATAGTTTGCAGCTCCCTGCTACGTATAGAAAACATACATTCATCAGTGATTTCATGCATGTACCTTCTAACATTCTGACCTTAAAAGACAATGGACTGTTCTCACTGAAAGCACATTCTTACCAATATTATCTTACTTTTCATGACCAAGGGTTTCTGTGCATTGGTGTGTCTTACAGTTTATTTAGAGT
Organism: Ambystoma mexicanum; assembly: GCF_040938575.1. Lineage (NCBI taxonomy): Eukaryota > Metazoa > Chordata > Amphibia > Caudata > Ambystomatidae > Ambystoma > Ambystoma mexicanum. The sequence continues at coordinate 126,677,263 of NC_090929.1, read as the reverse complement.
AACCCTTTCCTGGTACACAGAAAATCTCCTGTGTCATAAATTATTAGTAGGTGCATTTGTGAGACCCACACAATTAAATAGCTGCAGACGAGAAGACACCACCGAATATCTTATCATGCTGGGTCCTGGCTGTATAAACAATGAGCTCATTGTTCTTTGCAACAACGTTTCTCTGTGGCTCAGCATGTCTGTCTGGCGAACATATTCCTTCCATCTCAAAATAGGAGATTGCAAAATGGAGTGAGTGCATGAAACAAAAAATAGAGGAGCTTAAGGCTAACCTGAATAAATGCATTTTTACAAACCCTTCTTTTAGCCTAAGCTAACCCATTTTTTATACATCACCAAATGTATGTACATCGATATTTCTACATTTCTGAATTTCCATATCCTGCATAATTAGTGCATTTGTCACATTCCCAGGGGATAAGCGTTCAGGTTGTAAGTGTTCCAGAGCACTAGAACACCACTGGCATAGCATGGAGCCTAAAGTAGGTAAGCATTGTATGCAGCAACAGCAACAAAGAATGACAACAGCGATGATAGCAAGAACAGAAAGTATTTTTCAACCCCATGCGGTAAACAAATTCCAAGCCCAAGTAATGATGTCCAATCTACCTTTCTTAACATGAATTTCCGACCCCAATGTGTGTAACTACTTAATAGTCAGAAACACAGAAGGGGAGGAGTCTCCTACGTAAACACAGCGATATGACCCTACCATTTTACAAACCCCTCCTCTTTCGTTTAGCATTGTGCCCAGTACCATCCTATTTTGAAGTGCAATCAGCCGAATAGCTCTCTGTTCTAATGTCATATTGAATAGTACATCGGTTGTCTTATCATTCTTCCTAATACTCGTGCAAACCTTCTAATAACTCAGGAGTTTATTGCCGGGCCCCAAAAAGGAATTATTGATTTTGACACATCCCCTAATATTTGGCCAGCTGTATCATCATCGATATCCCTCCTAGGATGGTGTTTCGATATTTCTAAGGTTGATGTCAAATAAACCCCTGGTAACAGTATTTCTAAGTAACATGTTCCCTTCCAATCTTTGGGTAACCATTGAAATGCTTGCTTCCCACAGACAAAATAAATTGATCCCCCAATGTGCAAGTGCCTTGTTTCATTCACCAAAACTGCAGTATTCATATATTTGTCATATGAATCCATGTACCTAGATCCTTCCTTACTCAGACAAAAGGGTACCGTGGTAGGATTATTGTTGATTGTGAATGTTGGAGGAGTCACTTCCCTATTCCCTACCAGTGCCATTCAAAATGATATAATTGATTGGTATGGCCTAGAATTCCTGTCTGAGCACTTGGTAGAGGCAGTGTTTGTAGTGCTCCTGTTAGCAAACACTGAGCATCCCAACGATAGTAGTACCTGCTGATCAAAAGTATTTATATTTGTCCCATCAAAGTTACATGTGGTACTGTCATTTCACCTACCAAACAACATCGCCCTAAAAGATGCATAGCAAGCAGACGACAATGGGAGAGGGTATATTACCACCCTAACCCGTTTCCCCTTGTTATGGAAGGTGGGAACATACCCAACAGTTGGTTTTGTTCAGTCTCGCATGAGTATCATTCATTATTCTTATGAAGGTGTTATTGAGATATCCCTCTCGGTGTTCATGATCAAGGGGACAAAGTGTGTATGTGTGTACATAGAAAGGAGACATAGGAGTGGAGCTGGCCGTGGGCAATAGTGGGCAGAGGGGTTGTGAGCTCTCCAGAAACCAGAAAACAGGCCTTAATATAAGTAGGATACAAGTCATATTAACTATAACTACATATTTAACTCTAGTCCACCACATTCCCCTAGTGTGAGAAACCTGAGGGAAATCTCCCGAGAGAACCCTGAGAATCCCTTATTTAGGTGGCCTGGGAAGGACCGTGGGGCTCAGACCCAACCATAGAAGTGGACGAGCGAGAGAGGACCACCTGGATTGGGAGGCACAGGGTTGTGCTCAGGGAAATACCCCAAGTGAGACGCAGTGTTATACCAAAGAAGAAGGTAAGACGGAGTCCCTGATGTTTTTGTAGGGTATACCACATCTGCCTCTCCTCCACACATCGCATCTCTCTTGCCCAAATCTAACAACCCTTTTTCATTCGGAAACCACATCTCCCAGAATCTGCGTGTTCTGTATCCTTCCGGAATGCTCCCGGTCATTCTTCTTCCCATTCTGTTGATTATTCTTTCTTGAAACCCCAGTATACTGCATCAACAACACACTAATATTCCCACAACTCCCCCTGTTCAGGTCACAATAAAAACTCTGGTTATTCCTGTTTTCACAAACCCTACCAACCTCACCCCTCTGAATCTACAAACCCTCCTGGGATCAGGAATATAATTCTTTATGACAAAACCCCTTTCTCTGACACTAACACTTTCACACACCACGGAAAATCACGGTCTGACACTTGGACCGTTTACCTGATATGTCCCAATACAAGGGTCAAGCAAAGTCAGGCAATTGACCAGAATCACTCACACCTGATGGGCCTTTCCCTCACCCATTGGGATAAAAGGTGGAGCAAGACAGCACACTATGAGCAAGGTAAACCACATGACGAGAGAGCTAACTCAGAATGGCAGTTCATGAGGAGGAGAAAGACGGCGCGAAGCAAGACAGTTACAAGGAGGGACACAACCTTGCCCTTTCCCACCAAGGCCTGTGAAACATTTGCGGAAGGAATCGTAAGACCGCAAACAATAGCCAGCGTGTATTGCAGCAGATGCCAACGGTACATGAGACCATTCTCCACTGATAACCAAGCCAGGGAGAGAAGCTTGTCTTAGTGCTACCAACCTTGACTCCAAAGAGAAGGAAAGCCAAGCAGTACATCACAGCTGGTGAGTCAAGGGGAGAGCCGATAACAAACCAAACTGTGTTAAACGAAAATAGCAAACAGCTAATTGAACTGTGAAAGTACAAAGAACCGTTGATACCAAAAGGGGGAAAACCAGCAACGAAGGAGTACGGCACCACGTGAGTGCTCACTCAGGAAACTCGCTGCGATTACCCGCATCATGAGAACTGATTGAGAAAATATGTGATTGACAAGGTTTGCAAGAGTGAACCCGAAAGAGGGATGCTGATAAAAGGGGGAAAAGTCTAAAGTCCTGAAATACATTGTGTCAACAAGAGTGAACCCGTCAAAGGGTTGTCCACAGTAGGAAGTTGTGTAAAAAGACATTAAGGCCTATGAATACAAAAGACAAGAATATATTTTAATACAAGCCACAGTGATCCTGACAAAGGGAATTTAAGAAGGGCCTGAACCCACAAGAGGGGGATACAGGGGTTAAAAGCCATCGCCCATCAACACGGAAAAATACCAGAGAACATTGTTTAGTAAAGATATTTGGCTAGTGCAAGCTGCATTGGAAAGGCTGTAGTGAACCTGGCCGAAGGAGGCTTAAAGCACGAAGGATCCAAACCTGGCAAAGGGAGATCCAAGGGGCAAAGAGCAGTCGCCCAGCGGGCAAGATCACCAAAGGAACTTTTTGTCTGTTTCTTGTTTTGGTGCAGCAGGCCTTCTAAGGCAAGAGACTTTGTTGGAACGAGACTTGGCCCCAGTAGGTCCCAAAATCAATAAGAACTGTTTGCGGATCTGAGACCAGAAGAGGGGTATCCAGGAGTAAAAAGACATTGCCCTACGTATAAGACAAAAGTAACTTTTGTTTAGTATTTGGAAAAATGTCAGGTCCTCGGAGGCAAGATACGTTTTGGAGAAAAGAGACTTAACCAATGAAGGCCCTGATTGCTTAGAGTGGAAGTGTCAGCTTGTGCTGGGAAAGCTTGAGTGTGTGCTGTGCTCCAGAAACCTATCTTGTCCCATTCTCAAAATGTGGGGAAGGGAGACCCTGACTACCGCATCCTGACTTATTATTTGTGAACACTTCCCTCTTTCTTGAGAAAATTATCCCACACTTCTTTTGTATTTAGTGTAAGGTTTGGCAATAGGTTTTTCTAAGTAAAGGCCCTTTTATTTGACAGAGACACCACTAGGACTGCCTTATTATTGCTTGATGGTCGAAGCTTGCTCCAATCTTAGATTTAGGTTTAGATTAGGCATTTATCTCACCCATTTGCAAAGTTCAATAAACACCCTTGAACTGTGATCACTTGTGTCTGTCTTTACTGTTTCCACCATGAGCTCCTTACACTGGTCATTTCAGCGGTAAAACCTTCAAATTCGTTACTTAGTTTAGTTTAGTTTATTATTTGTATAGCGCCGCCTGGCCCTAGGGCATCCAGGCGCTTGCGATGAATACAACAAGAATAATACAACAGAAATGTACAAACCGATTACATATTTACAAATTTACAGTCTTGGTGCATGCTAGTAAGGTAGGGCTAGGCAGTTTACGTTTCTTTGGATAGAAGCCAAATTTTGGTGTTGTGTCTAAATCTGTGAAAGGAAGGTTCTGATCTCAGCTCGAGTGGAAGTGAATTCCAAAGTTTGGAGGCAAGCACGGGGAAGCTGGAGCCACCTGCTTTTTGGAGCTTAAATCTTGGGATATTTAAGCAATGTGTTTGAGCTGATCTGGTAGGGCGCGCTGGGGTGTGGTGATTGAGATTGTCGGATAGGTATCTGGGTGCTTGGTTAGCTAGGCATTTGTGTGTGAGTGAGATGGTTTTATATTCAATTCTTTGTGGTATGGATAGCCAATGGCAGGTGCGTCTGGCGTCCGAAATGTGTTCATGTTTGGGTATGTTCAGGGCTGCTCGCAAGGCGTTGTTTTGTATGACTTGTAGTTTGTTGATGTTTTTCTGACTGGTTCCCAAGTATAACGCATTGCAGTAGTCAACTTTGGAAAGGACTAGCGCTCTGGCTAAGGTGATGCAGTTGGATGGTGAGAGGTAAGGTCTGCTGGCATTGATGAGTTTACAGGTGTAAGCAGTGGCTGATGATATGGAATTGATCTGTCTTGTCAGTGTGAGGGAGGAGTCGAGGTAGATTCCTAGGGTTTTGACGCTGTTAGAGACGATGATGTTATTGCCGTCTATAGTGAATGCTTGATAGAGTTTGTCGAGTTTATTAAGTCTGGGTTGGGAACCTAGGAGAAGAAGTTCGGTCTTGTCGTCATTGAGGCATAGGCCATGCTTGGCCATCCATTCTTGGATAATGGAATAAATGTTGTTGAGAGCAGTGAGGTCGGTGGAGTAGTCGCCTGTTAAAGGGATCAGTATTTGGGTGTCATCTGCGTAGTTGGTGTAGATGACACCCAAGCGGTCCAATATGTCAAAGAGGGGTTTCGTGAACACATTATATAGAGTGGGGGAGACGCAGGAGCCCTGGGGGACACCGCAAGTGACTGGGGCTGGGATGGCAGAGGCTGTGGGTGCGTAGACTCTCATGGATCACTTAGTCTATCAGTGTCCGTTACGAAGCCTCACTGATATAGGCTTTATAAGTTCATCCGTGGTTGGAACCTGACCACGTGGCCTATCTTGCTTGGAGTCTTCTTTTCCCTGCCACCCATCTACCTCCAGGCATCTTTGGGGGTATGGAGGGTATATCATTGGTTTCTTGTGGGTGCAGAACTAAAAATACCACACTTTCCTACCTTCAAGAAGTCCTTCCCTAGCTATTTCCATGGTCGAAGATTGTATCTGGAGACCCTGAGCACGGAGTGATCCTCGAACAGTGTGTCAGCGATTGGCAAAGGTGCAACGTCTGGCTGCTTAAAATCTGAGTCACTGTATTCTCCGTCACTGAAAGGTGCGTGCTGAGAAACGCATTCATGTTCAGAATCACCCTCCCCCTCCTTTACCCATCTGTCATAGGGAAAAGGCAAAGGTACTCGTTTCAGATGTGCTTCATGTATCCAATGTTCCTTGCCTTCCACTCGCAAAGCAGTCTGGGTGGTCAATAGTACTTGTAGTGGCCCCTTCTAACGCGACTCAAGGCTGGAGTTACGCTGGAAGTCTTACACCAAAACGTTGTAGTCAGGGCGAATGGTGTGGTCAGTGCCCATGTCTCGACCAGGCAACGTTTCTCACACCTGTTGGTGAATCAAACACAAGTTTTGAGTTAACTAGTTACTATAGTCTAGCAATAATGGATACTCAATCTCTGACAGTTTTCTTGGCCTGGGTACATTGCACACATTAGCAGGTCTTCCCATCACAATCTTATATTGGGACAGACCTATTTTTGCTTGGGCTGCCATTCTCATTGACATTAAGGCTAACGGTAGGGCATCAGGCCATTTTAGCAGCCTGTGTGCACATATTTTGGCTAACATGCTCTTCAGGGTACAGTTATGTCTCTTAACTAATCCGCCCAATTGGGGATGGTTCGTGGACTGAAATGTCTTTCTTATCTGAACGTTAGCATGTGCCACACTTAGATAGAATTTGAATGTTAGTATGTCCAACACTTAGATGGAATTGTGAACACTGTCCTGCACCACATGTAAACAGGATTGTGAATGTTAGCATATGCCACACATAGATGGAATTATTAAGGTTAGCAAGTGCTACACTTAGAATTGTGAACACTGGCCTGCGCCGCATCTAGACAGGATTGCGAAGGTTAGTATGTGCTACACATAGATGGAATTCTGAAGGTGAGCAAGTGCCACACTTAGAATTGTGAACATTAGCTTGCGTCGCATCTAGATAGGAAGATAGGATTGTGAATGTTAGCATGCTGCCACACTTATATGGAATTATGAAGATTACCAAGTGCAACACTTAAATGGAATTGGGAATCTTAGCATGTCCCACACTTGGATAGAATTCTGAACCTTAGCCTGAGTCGCTTCTTGATGGGATTGTGAAGGTTAGCAAGTGCCACACTTAAACAGAGTTCTGAATGTTAGCATGTTAAATATCATATAACCCACTAACCAAAAAAAAGCAAATTTCTCGCCTTACTTATCTCACTCAAAAAACTCACACAACCATCTCTCGCACAACAACCCGCACACACTTCACAACACCGCAACAACACATAAGCAGCACACGAGGACTGATATTAATCCGATACTCGCACCAAAGCTCAGCACCCGGTGTATTCCGAGTTGAAGCTGCCAACAGAACACCACTCCTCTCACTATCCTACTCCTCCTCACCTTACTAACCCACCACATCCTCTCATTTGCAGGTCCGCCAGAGTGCCTGGGGACCAACTTTGTTGGTGACGGTGCACGGTACAAATACCTTTAACATTTAACATCTGTAATTCCTCAATCATGTGCTTGGTGACCGATGCTATGAAGTGGGAACCATTGTCTGACCAGATCACCCTTGGTAAACCAAAACGAGGGAAAGTACTCTTTTAGCATTACTTTTGCACTTGCCATTGCAGTGTTATCCTTCAGAGGGAAAGCATTGAACCTCTTTGCTAAATGCACAAACTACCACTAGAACGTATTTACCATTCTGACATCTTTCCATGTCAATTAAATGAATGTTTATTACCTCGAAGGGCATGGAAGGCGGACCAAAGCTGCCCTTAGGTACTGGTGTTCCGTTCCCAATGTTATGCTACAAACAGATCATGCAATTCTTGACAAGAGGTCCGCTATTTTGGGGATGTTGGAGCTCCTCCATACCGGGTCTAGGTGTTTACAGATGCCTTTTACGCTTATGTGGGCTAGGCCATGGGCCATGGTCACTATAGCTTGTACATATGCATGAGGTAGCATCCATCTCTGTTTGTCATAGTCAACCCAACAACCTTCCTCATCTAGCGGGCTGGTCCTGATCCCCACTCTTTGATCTCTTCAGCTGTGGCCTCGGCCAGAATCTCTTTTACACTGCTAATGCCCTCTTCCACCATCCCAGTCTCGGCGACCCATCCAGCAGGTCCGAAAATGTACATTGCAGACTGTAAATCTTGCTATTTTTTTGGCAATTTGGTCTGCGGAAGCATTGCCTTTCCCAATACTGTCAGTGATTTTCTGGTGAGCTGCGCATTTCATTATTACTAGTTGGTTAGGTAATGCTATTGCTGATAAAAGCGGTACTATCAAGGGACCATGCTGAATCTTGGTACCATGGGATGTTAGAAATCCCCTTTCAGACCATAGTTTCCCGAATTGTGAGCTACACCAAAGCATACTGACTGTCCGTATAAATATTTACTTTCAACCCTTGAGATACCTCACAAGCTCGAGTCAAGGTAATTATTTCTGCTGCTTTGGCAGAGTTGTAAGGAATCCTCCAAGTTTCTACCACTGTATCTAGTGTGGTGATTGCAGAGGCAGCAGTAGAAGTGCCGTCGGAAGTTTAAAGCAAGAACCCTGACAAAATATAAGAGGGGTGTCAGTCAAATCGATTCTCCCTTTTCTTTCATTTTCAGTGATAAAGATGCATTTATGATTGGTATCAGGAATGCTACTGTCCTCAAGGAAAGTAACAGTTCAGCTGGGTTCAACATTTTACATAGTTTAATTTTGATGTGAGTTGAAAATAAAATGAGCTTGTATCTAGCAGATATGAGATTCTGGGCTTACATTCTGTTCAATAGTACATCTAATGAGTGAGGCACAATGACAGTAAAAGAGTGACCCAAAACCATGCCTTTGCTCTGTTTTACTGATGCAGCAGCAGCATCCGCAGCTTTAATACATTTTGGCAAAGCACATGCAACAGGGTCCAACGTGGAGGAAAAATAGCTGCATGGCATGTTCTTTCCCCCATGTTCCTGCGTTAAAACAGCCAAAGCACAACCATCTCTTTCATGCACAAATAACACAAACTCCTTAGTGTAGTTTGGTGTGCCCAATACTGGCGCGGAACACAAAGGAGTTCTGAGCATATCAAAAGCATCTTGACAAGCTGCATCCCAGGGTAGAGGTAGAGCTATATATTTTTTCATTAGTGCTATCAATGGCTTAATTAAAAGGGAAACCTTCGGAATGAATTGCCTGCAATTGGAAGTCACCTCGATAAAAGTTCTAACATCAGTTTGTGTGTTTAGAAACTCCATGTCAGAGATAGCCTGTATTTTTTCTGGAGCAAGGCGCCTACCCTCCTTCGACAGGAGGTATCCTAAGTAGGCAACCTCCTGTTGACAATATTGGAATTTCTTCAACAAAGCCTTGTGGTCATTGTTAGCCAAGTGTGTTACCAACAATACAGTGCCCTCTTGCAAGCATCCTCAGAAACTGCGGCAATAAGTAGGTTGTCAAAGTACTGTATCAATGTGCAAGATGAAGATAATTCTAAAGTGTCCTGTTGTTCCTTGAGGGCCCTACCATAAATGGTAGGGCTTTCAGTGTATCCTTGGGGTATTCTAGTGAATGTAAACAACAACCCCCTCAGAGTAAAGGCAAACAAGGACCTACTGTCGTCATGTATCGGTATGCTGAAGAATGTGTTTTTTAAATCTACCACAGAAAAATGGATGACCTGGGCCGGAATCAAAGTCAAAATAGTTGTGTTGTCAGTCACAATGTGAAATTGGGGCCAAACTATTTTATTGATGGCCCGTAAATCAAGTACAAAACGGTAAGGCAGTGCGTTGTCACCCTTCTTGTAAACAGGAAGTATGGGACTGTTACAAGTGCTACCTGTAATCCGTTCAATGACACCCAGATGTACAAGATCTGAAATGTTCACTGTCAGTGTGGCTTCTCCATCCACTGAAACCTTGTATTGTGGTACATCCATTAATGTGACATTTTGCTTTAACTGGATGTGTACTGGTTCAACATTGAGCATTCCCACTTCATTATCACTAAGGGCCCATAAATGAGTGGGTACACTTTGCAATTCACTGGATAGTGGGAGTGCTAACAATTGAGATGTAGAAGTGCGCTGCAATGAAATAGACAAATATAGACCATCGGGTGAGCAGTAAATAACAGCATATCATTTCTTCAGTAAATTCAAACCTAACAAGTTTTCACCACAGTTAGTTGTCAATAGAAAAAGACATGCATCAGTGAATGGTCCCAGAGAAATAGGTACCGGTTTGGAGACCGGACTTATCACAGGTGTGCCAGCGAACCCTACAGAAACATTTTGTTGCCCTGACAGAGGAATATCTGGTATCGATAGGTGATAAATGGAGCACTTCTGTGCACCAGTATCAACTAGAAATGTGTGTGGCTTATCCCAAACTTGCATTGTCACGTAGGGTCCTTTTTGATTGACAGGGGTAGGGACAGGCTCCAGTCCGTCATTCAGGCTGTCCTAGCCAAAAAATCTGTCATCAGATGTGTAGTCCTCGTAAAATATTATTGTGAGGGAGTACTATCGAAAATAAATGTGCGGGCTTAGTCGGGTGTTGTGTGTCTCTATTTGCTATATTATTGCTGAATTGTGGAGGCTGGAAAAACTGGCTTCTATTTGGTCCCTGCATGCCATTACTACGTCCCCTTCCTCATCTTGCGTACATACTGTTTCCCTTCTGCTGGAGTATTGAGCACTGCACCCTCCACTGGTCTTCTGGCTTACAGTAAGCACACTGGTTCTCATTCACTATGCCAGTGTGTTGCATAACCTTTCCCCTATTTTGGGCATATCCTCACGGTCCCCTAGCTACCTGCTGTAACAACACCCTAGTCTTCAGATCCACTTTCTTCTTTTTTATCTTTTCCTTCTCATTGTTAACTCTGTTATCATAATACTGAGCCATCAGCAGTATTTCTGAAGGTGTCTTTATCTGCAAGGAACTCTCCGAAGCCATGATTTGAGACTGAATTTCGGGCAAGAGAGAACATACAAATTTGTCAACAAACAATTTCTTTCCCGATTCAATACTCAAATGTAGTCAGAAAGCACCTGCTCAAATCTATTGAAATACTATGTTGCCCCTTTAGATTTCCCTTGCATGTAGGCTGTTAATTTGTCCCCTATAATCATTTTCTCTGGTACTAAAGTCTTACATTTAGCAAGGATGGCGTTAGGTAATGCTAATTTCTTCTCTGGAGGTTTCTCACCTGCTTTTCTCTGTATGTCGGCAGCCATGAGTTCTGCCCATGTTCCCCACAATACCCCGTTATCATCTATGATCCTGATTTCCTTCCATAAATTGGAAGGTAAAATGACAGGAAATAATGTCTTTTAAGGTAAAAACGGATAAAGCCAAGACCAACTGTACTTCCTTATAGAACCCGGTGGGGTTCTTTCTTATGTCCCGGATGGATAGCTTAATCGTGTTAACTTCTTGTCTGGAAAAGGGGTCATATACAAATTGTTCAATATAGTGTGCGGAAACTGTTGTAGCAGGCCCGTCACCATTGGCTGGCTCCTCTATTTGTAGGATGAGTGTCAGAGGCACCTCTCTCATGGGTATGTGAGCGGTAGCCTTTTCAATCCTATTGTTGGGCAGTAGAGCAAAGACAAGGGAAAGCAAAAGGAGTGTAGTGTCATCTGTAAAGGTGTGCTTATATATTTTCATAACATCTGCTGCACAACACAATTTCCTTTTAATGTATTCGTCTTGTAGGTATTCAGCCAATATTTGTAATACTTGTTTCTGAATGGATGGGGAGTATTGTTAAAATGTGTCATGGATCTCCATACGGGAAAGGGATGTATTAGAAATCCATTTAAGAGCTTCTCTAGTGATGATGCGCCTTTCTGCAGTATTTTTACAGTGTTTGGGGGGAGTGCTCTTCTGAAAGAACATCTTGTTTATTAAAGGATGAGATATTCCTAAAGCATCTAGCTTTGCTATATGCAGTTCTTCTTATATGAGAACAGCTCAGATAGGTGCTGATGTGCTTCTTCTAGTTTATTAATGGTGCATGCTGAATGATTTAAATGTTGCAATTCTCTGGGTACTGCGGTATCAGCGAGTTTGCACCATTCTCGGGCAAGTGTTTTTCCCATGTGTTCTAACAAAATATTTTCGTTCAGGGGTATGGTAGTCAGTCAAAATATGTGAGACAGTTAATTCAGTCCCTTCCAGTATATAGTCTTCTGCTGATACTTCTAATTTTGCCTTCTTCTTCTCTGTCACAGTGCTACTAATCCATGCTCTCTGATCACTAAGCAGGTGTGAATATTGCAATAGAAGAGTTTCGGGTTTGGAAGGGGCAGGGGAGCTGGGTGCATAGCTTTAAGGAGCTCCGGTGTGGGAGGTGAGGGGGCCAAGAGTCAGTGTCGGGTACATGCAGCACTGGTCAAGGCAGCGCTGGTGTGGAAGGTACATAGGGAGATGGTGCAGTCGGATGTTCTCGTCTTTCACTCAATAGTGCATCCGTTAATTTATCAGCTGTGTGCAGCTCTTTGGATGGGTATATTTTGCATATGTATAACTGTATTGCTCTATCTGTCACCCCATTACAGTCTTCCTGTTGCTTTCGGTCATGCACTAAAGCCTTTTCTGCTTGGGTCATATGTTTGCGAGCTTGCTTCTGCCTACATTTGATGTGCTGGGTTGCCTCTTTGCGCCAATCCTTAACTGCATCAAAAGCAGTTAGCCTAGCCTTTTTTTTGCAATAAAACAGTCTCCAAATGCTGTATCCTTCCCAGTTCAAATGAGCCATGATCAGGCCATGATCAGGCCATTGTAAGTCAGGTATATGTCTGATCTGGTGATGCCAAAGACTATTAAAAACAATTGCTCCTAACTCATATTTAATATACATGTCATAAGAGGGAGAACCTTCAGGTGGAGCAGGCTGTTCACATTCTAACCCAGTGGGTTGTGTTTGACAACAGCACATGATTGGCCAACAAGTGCACATTTGACTGAAACCAGGCATTTTTACACAAGACAGTATCTCACCTGGCAAATATTTTGCAAAATATTTTTGGACAACCAACTCGAATGAAACTCACCTGATTTCAATCAAAATTAAACTTCCCCCATCAAACGAAAACCGTGGCTGGTGGTCTTCAAAAGGGCAAAAACTCAGTTGCAAATCTACAGTCTGGAACCCTTGTCGGGATGATTGCTGGGTGCAAATGGCGATGTGGATCGCTAGTAGCAGCTGTGAGAAACTTCATCTCAGATTTGGCAAGGATCCCTGGTACTCAGTGGTCCCAACGCTTGGTCCCCATCCTTGATATATGATGGATCATCCTCGAAAGGGCCCCTTATTGGGCACCAATTGTAAAACCAAAATCTGGTAACTGTACTGCAAATAAGATAAGACCAACAGACACAGAGATAAGTATAACAACAGAGGTTATTCACTTCAAGCAGGCCCAAGTTCAATACAGCTGCGGAGAAGTGAGCAATTTACAGAAAGAAAATCACATCTTTTATGCTCCCCAGTTTACATGCGTTCTGCTGTGAGTGCATGTCATAGATATTTTACAGCTCCCTGCTACATATAGGATTTTCTGTGCCAACATACATTTGTCAGTGATTTCCTGCTTGTACATTCTAACTTTCTGACCTTAGAAGACAAAAGACTGTTCTCACTGAAAGGAGATATTCCTACTACTATTATCTTTGTTTTCATGAAGGAGGGTTGCTGTGCATTGGTGTGTCTTACAGTTTATTTAGAGTAACCCTTTCCCGAACATACAGAACATATCTCCTGTGTCATAAACTATTAGTACATGCATTTGTGAGACCCACATAATTAAATAGCTTCAGACAAGAAGGCACCCCTGTATATCTTATCGTGCTGGGTCTTGGCTGTTCAAGGCCCAAGTCTGTATAAATAATGAGCTCATCGTTCTTTGCAACAACATTTGTGTGTGGCTCAGTATTTCTGTGCAGCAGACATATTCCTTCCAACTCAAATTAGGAGATCGCAAAATGGAGCATAAAATTAAAAATGGAGGAGCTAACGGCTAATCTGAATAAATGCATTTTTACAATATAGTGGTGGCACCGGGATGTCAGGCAGCGGCAACAGTGTTATTTATTTTTTATTTATTAGCATTTATAAAGCGCACAGCAGCCATTAGGCATCCTGGTGCTGTTACAAGGAAACGTGCCGGTGACAGATGAAAAAAGGTTAGTGGTTACATAGGATGCAGAAAACTTAGTTACATGTTATGCTGAGTAACCAGATGGAGCTATTTGAACAGAGTGGTTTTGAAGGTTTTGCGAAAGGTGGATGGTTCAGCTCTGAGTGTGTTGGGTAGTGCATTCCACAGTTTGGGAGCTATGTGAGGGAAACCTATACCTCCGGCGTTTGCTCTTTTGATGTGGGGAACGCTGAGTTGGTTGGCGTGGTGACTTCTTTTGGGGCGTGTAGAGGTGACTCTTGTGATGGTGTCAGATAAGTAGGATGGGACAGAGAGATTGATGCATTTGTGCGTGAGGGTGAGGATCTTGAAGTTGACCCTTTCCTTGACTGGGCGCCAATGTGCGGCTCGCCTGTCCTGTGTGATGTAGTCTCTTTTGGGGATGCTAAGCGCTGCGCGGAGCGCATTGTTTTGCACTATTTGGAGCCTGTTAAGATTTTTGGCTGAGGAGCCTGTTATGGGGTTGACGGCAACCTGCAGGTAGCCCCAGCGGGTTACCGCCAATCTCGTAATGAGGCCCAAATGAAAATCCATCCCTGTCGTGTCTCAAGAAGCCTACTTCGAACCCTAACAGCCTAAACCAACTGTGCAAGGATGATTTCTACCTAAAGTTAAGTGTTCTTTGTAGATCCAACCAACAGAAAGGCTCCCAGTTATTCTGGTATTAACAAGTGGCAAAAATAAAAAAAAAATTCAAAACTGTAGGACTCCTGGGTTAGGGTTGTAATCCTTTCCCCTAAATTCCATCTTATAGAGTTTCTCGATTTTGGGGCCTCCTGGGCCTGTACAAGCTCATACAAATGTCAATAGGCAGTTCACAAGAATGTACTCTTTATGCTTCTCCTATGTGTCCCACCAACTTGGCACACTCCTTTTGCCAAGTGTAGGAGTTGGTTCAGTTTGTACTCTTCACTTATTTTAAGTGCGGGTCCCAGACTTGCATTATTCAGAATGGCTTTGTTTGCTTCCCTGACAAACAATTGTCCACAAATGGACTGTCTCTCTTTTAGGTGTGGGTCCCAGAGGTGCAATATAACTCCATGGTTCACTTTCCTGCCAATCAGCTATCCTTTCATGAACTTCTCATTTGGGTGCTGGTGCTCGACTCGCAATATTCAAATCGGCTTGGTATACTCTCCTGCCAAGCCTTTGTTCTGTCATGGACAGTCCCTCTTTGGGTGCGAGTCCCAGACTCGTAATATTCACCATTGCTCGGTTCACTCTCCTGCCAAGTAGTAGTCCCAGTATGACCTGTCTCACTTTGGGTGCCGGTCCAGACTCGCAATCTTGAGATTGGCTTTGTTTCATTTCACATGGGTGCGGGTTCCAAACTTGCAATATTCGGATTGGCTTTTCTTTCTGCCTTTCATATGGGTGTGTGTCCCAGACTCACACTTTGTTCCCAGGATCCCAGACCCTCTTGCTATGGCTCCTGCCTTTGCCTCCTTGGTACCGCAGACCTCCTGCACCACTCGGTTAACCCAGATACCCGTTTGCTTCCCTCTGGTGCCTCCGGTCACATTCGGGGCTTCGTCATGGTCAGCAGTGGCTTTCCTGATGTTAGCTTCTTCCCGGTAGTGCATCCTCTCTTCGGGGCACTTTGCTGGTACTCTAGATGCCCAGAGGTTCCACATGGCAGTAACGTGAGAAGTCCTTGCTTCTCATACCTTTCTCGCGTTTTCTACTGCGCTCTCGGCTTCCCTCCTGCTTGCTCTCATCCTTTTCAACCCTGCACAGCTTGCCAGTTTCCTCCTTGGAGGATCCTTTTCCCATTGCATCTCAGCAGTGGAGTGTTTAAACTCCTGTTTTGGAAAATGGAAGTGCTTTGGGCCAGTCACATTCACTGAGAAGCTAGAACGCTCACTCTGCTTCTCCAGCATGATCTTTGGACTCCTGATCATCTTCTTCTTCTCAGTTGTTGAGAAGCTAGAGTGCGCATTCTGTTTCTCCATAGTGACCCTTGGACTCATGGTCATCTTCTTCTTCTCAGTACATGACATAGGGCCACATTACGAGGTTGGCGGTAAGCCGCCGATGCCACCGGAGGTTTGCCGCCAACCCCATAACACTGTTTCCACAGCCCGAGATCCTGATGCCACCGGGACATTACAAGTCCCGGCGGCCCAGGATCTCAGGCTGTGGAAAATGTTGATCCCCAGTGCTTCCCTGACAACTTTGCCTACCGGGACTGATGTGCCCGGCAGGTCAGACCTGCTGTGCACAGAGGATCCAGTAGGCACAGTTGTAGTCTGCCGGTCTGAAATGGATGCCGGTACGTTGCTACCTGCACCCTTCATTCCAGACCGGCAGACTTGTAATGAGGTCAATAGAGTCAGATGTAATATACTTTGCACTCTCTGAAGTTGGAATCTTATCAAGTATACTAGTTTGACTAACTTGATAATAACAGATGCTGGCCCTATCAAAAGGAAGGAGGGGAGAATTAAACATTCTTCCATTTCGTCAAAGCTGACGCCCGAACCTGAACGTTAAACCGGACCTGCGGACCTTTGAGTGGTGTCCTGAGTAGCCTCGATAAGACAAAATACAGTTCGCCATGGCACATCGATTTTGTAAAAAACCCAAATTGGGTTAATAAACAAAAAACAAAAAAAAACAAAAAAACATTGGAGAAGGGCTTAGGTGTACTACTGCAGGGGAGTACTGTGTTCTCTGAACATGGTTGTCGCTAATCCCATGAGGGGGTCGCTCCCCCATGTGATCCTCGCTTGGTGCACCACCTCGTGGGGGACTATTGTACAGTCAATGCACCGCCCTGTCCTTATGGGAAAGGACTCCCCCAGGAGAAAAGGGTACGACATCCTTAGGTTTGTCACATACCTTTCCCCTTGCACTGCTGGTTTCTTCATCTGCAAGTGTAAAACGAGACATAAAGACAATATTACTGTGTTCTTTACCTTTTCTGTGTTCGACAGAAAAGCAATAAGGTTGGAGATCAAGAAACCATTGCATAATTCTGGGGTTAGCCTTATCCAGGTAAGGGTTGCGTGGCCAGTAACCCGTCAAAACTTTCTACCGGTAAGGTCATTGTGGTATTCTGCTTGTCTGGATTTGTGTAAGAGTTAGTGGAATGTTTGGTGCTAGTGCAGGAATGTGGAACATTAGCTGGGAAGTGTTCCATAGGATGGCAGTTGGATCTGAGCTGGCTGAGTGCTGGATATCCAGTTGTGTCTCTCTAGTACTACACCTAACTGTACTGGGCAATAAAGCGCAATTAACATACCCACTTGTGCTGCGTGGTACCTTCGAGCTGGCGGAAGAACCTACAACAATTTGGTGACGAGCTGGAGCTGTGAGGGGGAGCAGCGTTACGAGTCACCACTGTCCCCCGAAGGTCCATCTCATCTGAGCCAGCCAGCTATGTGGGGGCCTTTTCAGCACTCAGACCCAGGAAGGACTGTGCAGGGAACTGAGAGTGATGCTGGTTGATTGGAGACGGGAGCAAGGAGCCCAACAGGAGTGCCCCGAAGCTTTGCGGTTGCTGGCTTTTCCTGGCAGCTCATGGGGTAAGGACCAGCAACGGAGCTATGCAGCCCCAGAGTGTGTTTGCGGCCCGCTGCAACATGTGCGCCGGAGGCCTTTCACAGCTGCAAGAGTTGAGAGTCTTCTCCACTGGGAGATAGTGGCCTGGCGAGGATGGCCGCATGGATCCAGGGACAGGCTGGATGTTTTCCTGTTGCTGGCCCAACTCGGAATGATGATGCCAGCTGCCAGTGTCGTTGGGCTGGCAGATGCAGGCGTTCCAATACAACAGATGCAGGAGGGTGTCATCCTGCGGGGAGGAGGCACTGGCATGCCATCGGTTGTTGGCCCGATGTCAGACAAGCGAGTGAGGGGTAACGTCCTGTGAGGCGAAGCAGAAATAGTTGCTGACATCAAGTTCCCGGAAGTTGTGTCCTGTCGAGGAACTTCACAGGTACAGGGGCCACAGGAACAAGTATGTGAGTTACTGCCCAAGGGTAAACAGAACATTCATGGTGTGGACATGGGTGATCACGGCAAGAAAGCTTGTGTCAGTGAAATCAGCAGTGATGTTTCACAAGTCTCTACGTGTATGTGAAAAGGAAGAGTGAAGGTTACGTTTGGACTGTGGTAGGTGTTGTCTGGAGACCTGTTCCGTTGTTGTACTGCCTTTTGTTTGTGGTCTCCTTTAGTGTTGGGTGTTAGCATTGCACAGCGTGTAGGGGAAGGTTTGTATTATGTTTTGAGGCCTGTTATTACTGTCTGCTGTTTGGTTTGGGCATGCTTGGTGTGGCTGTGCTCGTTTTTTGTTCTGGCCTTACATACAGGACATTACAGATATTCCTGGGCTTTTGGTTCCCATCTTAACTTGGCTATGAGGGTGTTTTTGGGGTTTCAGGTCTGGGTGGATTATAAGTGGACTCGTGGGTGCTAGGTGGTTATGTATGTTTTTGCACTTTTATGCTCACAATGTTTAGTTACTTGGGTTGGTCTTGTCGGTGCAGGGTTTCCAAATGGCACCTTTTGGGGACTCGTAGTGCTCTGTTTTGGATAAAATGTTCTTACATGTTTATTTTCAGGAACTTTGAGAAAATGGGAGATGTTTTTGGTGGGGTGTTCTTTTTGTGTTTGTATGTTGTGTTCATCTTCTGGGGTGCAGTGAGGCGTTTTGGTTTTCGCGGTGGTCAATTAGTGGTGATCAAGTGTATGGCATTTTGCAGATGGTGCTGTGGGACATTGCAGTTTATGCTGCAGGGTGGTGTGCAGTGAGTTTTGCGGGGTATAGCTGTTCATCTACAGGGTGGTGTTTATGCAGCTAGTGCTGCAGGATTTCACGGTTTCAGCTGCAGGGCAATGTTTATGCAGCTAGTGCTGCAGGTTTTTACAGTTTATCTGCAGGGTGGTGTTTGTGCAGCCTGTGCTGCAGGGTTTTGCAGTTCATTCTGCAGGGTGGCATTTATACAGTTGGTGCTGTAGGGTAGTGCAGGGTAGTGCAGTATCATTCTGCAGTGTGGTGTTGTGCAGCGAAGTGCATGCGTCCATGCAGTTTGGTGGGGTTGTGTGTATTGGTGATGCGTGGTCAGCGGGGGTTTTTTGGTCAACAGGTGTATTCTAGAACAGTCCTCTTCCGGTTTTGGTGCTGTTTTACTGCCTGGGCGTTTGTCTAGTCTGTTTTGTGGGGTTGGTTGCCTTATTCTGCAGGTGAGGCCATCAACGGTGGGTACTATATCTAGGCAATGTTTATTTTTTGGTTGTCTGGGAAAGTTTTTTGGTTTATTTGGTGGATAGATTTCATTCTGGTGGTGTTTTGTTGTGCAGTTGGGGTTCAGGTGTTGTTTGGCCATTTTGTTCCTTGCTGAGGGGATGTGCGTGTCACCAGTCTAGGTTCAGGGACGGTTCTTTGTGTAGTTTGGGTACTAAGGTGGTTTTGTTTTGGTGTATTTGTCTGGCAGGTTGGTGTTTGTCGTATTTGCTTGCTCATGGATGAGGGCGTTTAGGGTTTGTGCCTGGGTGTGGCCAACCAAGGACCCCATGGGGGCAGCCTGAGGTATAAGGAGTTTTGTTCTTTAGGTGGTTTCGGAGTGTTGGGTGTTTTTGCTCAGGGGAGAGCAGTTGGTGAATGGGTGTGGCAGACCTAGGATCCCAGGGCTGCTGGTTCTCTGGAGGCTCCGGTCGCGTACAAAGCTTTGTCATGGTCGGCAGCGGCTTTCCAGATGTCAGCTTCTTCTCACTGGTGCGTCCTCTCTCTGGGGCTCTTCGCCGTTGCTTTGGATGGCCGGAGGTTCCACATGGCATTAACATGAACAGTCCTTGCTTCTGGGACCTTGCTTGCGTTCTCCTGCTGCGCTATCGGCTTCCCTCCTGCTGGCTCTCGTCCATTCACCCTTGCACGGCTTGCTGGTTTCCTATTTGAATGATCACTCTTCCTTTGCATCTCAGCGCCTGGAGTGTCTAAACTTCCACATTGGAAAATGACAGTGCTTTGGGCCAATCGCATTCGCTGAGAAGCTAGACGGCTCACTCTGCTTTGCCAGCGTGATCTTAAGACTCCTGATCATCTACTTCTTCTCAGTACATGACATAGAGTCAGTTGTAATATACTTTTCACTCTCTGAGTTTGGAACCTGATCAAGTATATTTGTTTGACTAACTTAATAACAGATACTGGCCCTATCAAAAGTAGGGCAGGGAGAATTAAACATTGGAGAAGGGTTTAGGTGTACTACTGCAGGGAAGTACTGCATCCTCTGAACATGGTTGTCCCTAATTCCCTAAGGGGGTTCCTCCCCCATGTCATCCTCTCTCGATTCATGACACCCATTGGGACTCTAGTACTGTGGATGCACTGCCCTGGCCTCATGGAAAAGCTCTCCCCATAGAGTAGAGCAGTGGTCTTCAAACTTTTTTGGCCGGGGCCCCCTTGAGCAAAATTTGGGCAGGTCGGGACCCCCTAGAAATGCCAAATGGACAGTATATATTGCGCTCCGTCACCTGCTCCCATCACAGTCGCGGGGCTCCCTCATCCCACTCCTACCCAGTTCCTGGTCTCTCCCCACCCCATCACACACCCTGGGCTCTCCCCACTCTGCTCCCACCACTATCCCATGTTTCCCGCCCATTGTGCTCCCACCATAGTCCCTGGGTTCCCCCCATCCTGTTCCCAACACAGTCTGAGGGCCAGTGGCGGCTGGTGATTTTTTTTAAGTGGAGAGGCATAACTATTTCCCCCAGAAATGCCATAGCGACCGAGCATAGTGAGGGAGCCCGAACCAATAAAGGGGAGTTCGGGGGGTTTCCCCCTGTGAATTTCTTTTCAATAATGGGTTAAAATGTTGCATTGTAGAGCATACTTTTAACAAAAAAATGGGTAAATAGCCAAACAGTTTGCAATTGGTGCTGCGGGGCCCAGGGGGAAGGCATGCCATTTGTTACTGGACATCTATGATAGTTGTCCAGTAAAAAGATACCATCCCTGTCCCCTGGGCCCCACTGGCCCTAACGCAATCAACATGATTATGTGTGTATGCAAGGCGCTGCACATTCATACAGCAATCACTGTATCATTCACATGAGCATCCATCACCATACACTCACTCATAACATAAAAACAATGAACATAAACGTACCTTCTGCATTGGCCTGCGTGTGGGTGCTGAAACGCCCTGCTCCAGGCTGTTCTGTCCGTTTGTGCGAGGAGGTGCAGGAGCTCCCCCTCAGACATACAGACATGCAGTGCCCCAGCCAGCATTTCCAATGAGCTATGCAATGCTGGCGAAGCAAAACACCCCAGCACTTGCATGGCTCAGTGAGCATGTGCGGCTGGGGACCTAAACTGAACTGTCAAAGGGAAACAGTGTTTCCCTTTGACAGTTCAGCCAGCCCAGGAGCACTCCATCAGCTGGAAAAAGCAGCTGAGGGAGTGCTCACTGTTTCACTGGGCTGGCTCCTTAGCGCCTCCATAATGGGTGAGGGGCCACTGGGTGGGCGCCCCCTCGCCATTATGCATGAGTGGCCTATAGGGCAATGCCTGTACCAAAAATGTAAAATGCTAGTGTGGGCCAGTCAAAATGGGCCACCATTTTGGCCAATGTGGACCAGTTTGATGAGTTACTTAACTATGCAGTTAGTAATTTTGACCATTGTTGCTGAATTTATCACAATTTACTTAACACAAAGTGCCCCCTTGGGTACTATTGAAACAGTGGGCCTCATTACAACCCTGGCGGTAGCTGTGCCGGAGTTGCATCTGGGTCCGGCACCCGCGTATGGGCAATTACTGGGTCATGCCGAGTTAGGCAGACCTGATAATTGCCCTTTCGCGGGTGCCGGTACCGGTAAATCCCCATTCCCATTGAGCCCTATAGGGCTCAATGGGAATGGGGAGCTTGGATGCACCGGCACCGTTAATAATGGTGCCGGTGCATCCGACGAGCTGTGCTCGCGGGTGCCGCACGCCTGCCTGGTCAGACCTGGTGGGCTGTCAGGCACCCGCAAGCACATCTCTTACTATGGCGGTACGGTAGCAACGGTGCTGGTAGCTTACCGGCACCGTTGTTACCGTACCGCCATAGTTGTAATGAGGCCCAGTCTGTGACTAAAGGAATGAATATCCATTTACAACTGCAGGCCACTTTTTAATTGTTGCCTGAGGCAGTTTCATGCTACAGCCTGACCATGTGAGCCACCCCTGCATATTTCTTCCAATCTAAAAAACAAACAAAAAAAATGTGTTTACATTTTTCTTTTTATATTTCATGCTGAGCTCTCGAGGGGTCGCCCAGGGATGCACCTGCGGACCCCTGGGGGGTCGCGACCCACAGTTTGAATACTGCTAGATTAGAGGGAGAGGAAGAGCGTAGGAGAGCAAGGAGAGGGAGAGAGCAGAAACAAGTGGGCGCACAGGAGGCTCATGTAGTGTCAAGGAAGTGAGCCGAGGATGATCGTAATGAGCAAGGGGGAGAACAGTGAGTGAGTTGATGACCAATAGGTTGGGTGGGGCAAGTCCATGGATAGTTTTAAAGGTAATGAAAAGCTTATTTTTAGCTCTTTGTTCCATAGATAGCCAACCAATCTGATGACGGGCAGAGGCGGTGGAGGTAAAACGATAAAGATTGAAAAGTCTGCAGAGTGCAAATTTGAGGACTTTCTCCAGAGTTGAAAATGCATAGAGGAGATGGGCACAATAGTCATATCTAGAAAGGACTAAGGAGGACATTAACTGTTTAGCATTATTGAAAGGAAGAAGATGACAGATATTTCTGACATTGCCAAGGTTTAGTCTGGCTGCAGTGGCATATATGAATATGAAAAGTGAGAAGTTGTGAGATGGTTTGAAGATGACACCACAGTTTTCAGAGGATGCAGAGTAAGGAAGCTATTCAGGCTAGAAGAGAAGAAGAGAGGGAGATGAAGTGAGAGTCTGATTGGCTAGGAAGTAGAGAACTTTAGTCTTAGTGGAGTTGAGCATGAGCAAGTCAGACGCTGTCCAATTTTTGATGGCAGAGAGAGACAGTTTGACATTTTTGACAACAGCTCATCGGATAAGGAGCAAAACGGGGAGAACATATGAGTGTCATCAGTGAAGAGTTGATAGGAGAAGTTGCACAAGGAGATCACTGTGCCAAGAGCTGAAGTATAGAGAATGAAGAGAAGTGGTTCAAGGACAGAACTTTGGGGAACTCCAACATTACAGGGGTGAGTGCAGAGGTAAGACTGCTCCAGGGCACCTGGAAAGTGTCTAGGGGTCAAGGTATGAAGCAAACCAAGCAGGGGTCTTATCTCTATTGATGCCAATGAGAGATAATGTATAGAGAAGATCCAAACGGTCGACAGTATCAAAGGCAGCAGAGTGGTTGAGAAGAATAAGAATAAATGAATGGTTCATTTTACATGCAGAGGAGATGAAATTGCTGACATTGAGGGGATCTGTCTCAGCAGAATGCAGAGGTTGCAAGCCAGATTGAAGAGGATTTCGGAGGTTGTGAGTATCAAGGAACTATAAAGTAGATTGAATATTACTCGCTCTAATATTTTTGCAATAGTGTGGTAGAAGATAGAAAGTATGAAACTTGGCAGGACAGTTGGGATTAAGATAAGGTTTATTAAGGATTGGGATGACAGTAACTGATTTATAGGATGAGGGAAAAGTAGCAAGAGATTAGTTGAAGCGGGAAGTAAGTTGTGGAGCAACACTAGGAGCTATGTGCTTCACAATGTTTGAGGACGGTGGTTCAGTGGGGGCACATGAAGGGTTAGCCATGAGGAGTAAGGTAAGGCTATCATCAGGGTCGTTGGGCACAAAGGAAGCCATAGTAGCGAGAAAGCAGGGTAGAAATGGTGTAGAAAAGTGAGTAGGATGAGGGGATAGAAGAAACATAGTGAGGGTAGTGTGAATGGTAGAAATTGTGGAGGCAAAGTAGAGAGAAAAATCATTCAAATCAAATCAAAGACCAGAAACAAGCCCATGAACCTCAGACAGAACCTACCACCCAACACTGCATTCGCTCAATTTCTGCTCGTGCAAAGTCTGAGAAGCAAGCTCTAGCAGGGCATAGGCAGATGAAAGGCGTGTAAAAGAGTCAAGGGTGATAAGAGGATGCCTCAAAATCCAGCCAGTTTCAATAAGTAAAAAGAAGAGACAGTTTGGGACCAGAGCAGAGCTGAGGAGAAGTTGGGACTTCTGCTTCAAGTCAAAATGTTCACTGGCTATTTCATGATCTCAGCCCAACACTGGCCACGAAGAGATGAACACTTTTTTCCTATTTCTCTAATCATGACAGGTCTTACAGAAAGACACCCCATTGAAACAATCACTAAGAAACAAAGTACATGAGAACAAAGGTATGGCCTCTCAAAGTGAGCCAAGAGCAGTAGTTTAAAAAGTAGTATTTGTGAGAGAAGATATGGAAGCAGGAGAGCCATAAAGAGTAGGGAGTATCGATACCAGGTACCTGAGGCAGACTAGATGAACATAGTCGCCAAAGCCCTTCAGGAGTGCTGTGAACAGAGTGTTGGAGCTAATAAGTGACCAAGTGTGGAGAACACTATGGGCCTCATTCCGACCCAGGCGGTAAGGGGTTTACGGCAGCATAAACAGCGCCGACCCTTACCGCCTGATTCCGAGGTCCCTTAGCGCCATGGAGGATTTAACACCTGCTTTTAGCAGGTGTTAAAATCCATGGCGCTAAGGGACCTTGTTGTTAATTACGTCACCGTAATTTACGGTGGCGTAATTAACCCCTTCCCCACTCCCATTATGCCCTACGGGGCAAAAATGGGAATGGGGAAGGGTAAATGGGCATTGGGGACTTACCGCCCCGCCAACCTCGGAATGGGGCGGTAAGTCCGCCAACCACCATGGCGTAAACGTAGTTTACGCCATGGTGGTAAAGGTACGACCCAGGCGGTAACTTACCGCCTGGGTCGGAATGAGGCCCTATAACCCTTAAGGGGGCACCTATGGAAATAAGGAGTCAGATTCCTGGTGTGACACGCACCACATTACCCCTGAGTGGAAAGGGCACTATAGCCAATGACGGGGCGCCTATGGAAATCCGACATCAGATTACTGGTGTGACATGCACCACCTTTCTCATCCTATTTCATCAGAGCAGGCTGACTTCACCAAAATCTGGGGCATCGGGAGCTGCTCGAACAGCGCAAAACAGCAGTTTTTGGAGAGGGTATGCCCTGTGGGGCTTAGTTGCTTGCTTAGGAAAGACATTTAGCAATTGTTGCATTTTTTCAGGCCGAGCGTGCATCATGCTCTAAATTACTTTAGAGGATGTGTTACTGGCCATAAGGATGGTGCTTTCAATATGAGGCAATTTCTGAAATTATGAACCTTTTTACCCGTGTACCCAACACTAGACCCTTTAAGACGAGGTAGCAATACTTTGAGATGGATGGAGATGCAGAATATACTCAAACATCAATAAACAGACTGACTCAGGTCATTGACAAAGTACGTCTGTTTTAATATCAATTATCTAAAACGGGGAGTTGCAACGAACATCAACGAATATCTGCTTGATCTTCTCACTTAACAAATTTCATTGAAAAATACAACATTTATAGTAAAAACTCATCATCATTGACGTCAATCTACGTGGCAAACTACAAAAATCTACTTGGGAAACTGATTGGCTTAACAGGAACATCTAGGTATACGTTCCATACTTGTTGTGAAGGTGATTGGGTCTCTAACTTCCAGTGGGCCAAATAAGCCCTCATCTAGTGCAAGTCACTATAAATGTCATCAAATACACACCGTCCCATTGGTTATACAAACTATAGGGCTCTCTATTATGTGTTCCTCTACAATTGGTTGGCACCTTTGCACCCCTCTGTACTATTCCACACATGCTAGCAACACGCAGGCTGGCACCAAGGTGCTGGTGGGCTGGTCATAACCATAGATTCCCACCTCATTAGCCTGTCATCTATCATCACTCTTGCGGTCTGCCAGTCAATTAGCCCTTTGATCATTGGCCTTGGAAATGTTCTCTGTGCCTGAGAATAAAAGGGAGTAGAGGCATACTCTGTCTCTTGGTTTCGATACAGCTCAACTCAGTATCTATTTTCATCAATCCACGTGACTAGAGAATGTGTTTCAGAGCTTTTCGGTATTTGAAATACTATTAATGATGAACCTCTGACGTCTTCAATGTTCTTGCTCCACACCTCAAACAGGAGTTTGTTCTTTTCTCTTGTTTTGTAGCTATTGAATGAACATCCAAGCTCACAGTGGCCTTTACTGTTTGGTACTGAGCGAGCCAAGTTCTTCTTGAATCTACCTACCTCTGGTATTAAATTATTTTCCAACTGCGCCACACTGAAAAAGCCTGTCTAGTTACTATGGCCAAACTCTGCTAAAGTGTGTTGTGTAAAATCCATAGTCTATACATTCTTATGCATATACATTGGCGCATTGCCACAATCTATTTACTACGTAGCCAGCCTTTAAGAATACTTTGTCTGCTTGCGTAACTGCACCTGTACTATTGTAAAATGACTTGATGTTTTCTTCATTGTTTCTGTAGCATGAGCATCTTTATCTCAAGCATGAAATGTTGCTCATCTTTAACACCTCCTCCTTAGATCTTCATAGAAAGCTTACATTCATCAGCATGTCATCAATCTTCTCTTTTGCTCGTTTTTCACACTTCTGGGATTTCATTCAAATGGTCATCATGTTATCGGAGTGCATATACGGCTTTCTCAATAGGTATCTTACTTCCAGGATTCTTTTCGGTGTAGGTACTCTCACTGGTACTGCACGTGTCTCACACTCTGGCTCTCAACATATAGGCATCATGGGGGTGTAGCTTTCAGTGGGGGTACTTGGCTCCACCTCTACACCTTCCTTGGGGTTTATTTCAAAATCGACCAGCATCATCCTTGTATTTCCAAAGCACTTCTAAGATGGCTGCCCCACACATGACCCTGTAGCCTTTGTCTGCCTGGTTGCTGCCCCCACTGTGATTGGCTGCCTCCTACTACCAGCCAGTGAGAGGTGCCGGCAGGCGAAAGCTGGCCCCTCCTGCCAAGGCCCACAGCCAAGGCCATGTCTGAGCCAGTCCAGGCCGGTGAGGGCCCCCACACTTTCACCACCACAAATTATGCTGCTGCCTGCTGGGTAAATCCTGCTCTCCCATGAACTTGGGGCCCCAGCACCCCTACGAACTTTTGAGCATCCAGTGAGTGATGGTTGAACTTTGCTTCCTCCACTAGCAGCCTGATCTATATCTTTGCACATCTCACGTTGCTTATCCTCTTCTCCTTCTCGTCTCTCTCTGGTGTGTGCTCTGCTCAAAATCATTTTTAGCTGTGTGCATTTACATCCTGCATCCTTTCATGAAAATCGTTTTTAGTGTGTGTATTTACATGCAGCACCCTTTCATGGAAATCGTTTTTAGCTGTGTGAATTTACATGCAGCACCCTTTCATGGAAATCGTTTTTAGCTGTGTGTATTTACATGCAGCACCCTTTCATGAAAATAGTTTTTAGCTGTGTGTATTTACATCCTCATGCACTGCATGTATGGACTTTCATTGAAATTTGCTTTTAACTGTGTGTATTTACATTCTGATTCACTGCATTTGAGGCCTTTCATTGAAATTCACTTTTAGCTGTGTGTATTTACATCCTGCACTCTAACTTCATTGCATTGTGTTCTTTTCTACTGATAGGCCACCTTTGAGATTAGGTCAGAACTATGCAGTGCAGTCACCCTTCTCCTTTCAACTTCTCTCTGTAACCCTAATGGCACTCACCATCTCTCCTAGCTTCTCTAATTGCTACTCTATCTATTATCCCCCTCTCTCACTAAGTCTGGGATGAATAATCACAAAAAAGACATCTTGCGTGCAAACCCTGGCCTCTCCATCCAGACACTTACACCAGCGCTACCTCCAGAGAGGTCTTCACGGACATCCTCTTCTCTGTCCCCTCTCCAGATCTTTGGACTCCTCATCTCATCTCTACTCACTTCCTCTCCCATTAACGGTGGGACCAAGTGGGAAGTTCTCTTGGCTGGCTTCTCATCCTCACGCTGCATTGTTAATGTCTACCACACTGGCACTATCCTTGTTCAGGGTCCTCAACCCAATCTCCTACTTTTTGACCGGGTCCTACCTTCTCTCATTAACTTCCTTCCTTCTGCAGCCTCTCCCCTCACCATTCTCACTGTCCCTCTTCCCCTGACCTGCTTGCATCCCCAGGTGTCTTCATTCTACTTGATCTCTCTTCTGCCTTTGACACTGTAAACCATTCCATCCTCATACAAAGGCTCCACAATTCCCTTGGTATCTTGGAACGGGCACTGGAATGGCTGACTTCTTTCCTAACTGACCGCTCTTCCCATGTCATCCTGGGCACCTTTTCCTCTCCTACTTCCTTCTCCACCTGTTGTGTCTCCCAGGGATCTATCTTCTCCCACTGACTCTTTAACATCTACATTGCTCAGTTGACATAGCTCATCTCATCCTTCTCCCCCCAACTTCCAGTGTTATGCAGATAACACACAACTCTTTTTCAGACTTCCTGCTGACTCACTGTCACCTTCCTTCATCCCTGACTGCCTGTCTGCCATCCAGG
Source organism: Ambystoma mexicanum (assembly GCF_040938575.1). NCBI lineage: Eukaryota > Metazoa > Chordata > Amphibia > Caudata > Ambystomatidae > Ambystoma > Ambystoma mexicanum. Next base: position 126,648,761 of record NC_090929.1, on the reverse strand, counting down.
CTTGGTGCTCTTCCAATGACCTCTGCCTCAATGTCAGCAAACTGAGATCCTTCCTATTGGGACCCCTGCTCCCTCCTTCTTCCCTTCTCTCTGGCCTCCGACCTTGGGCTCTCCCCCTGATCCTTCCTCTGAAACCAGAAACCTTGGAGTCATCTTTGACTTCTCTTTGTCCATCCTCCTTGACACGCAGGACATTGCCAAGAAGTCCCACTTCCAACTCTTCCTTTTCAAATGAATTATCCCATTTCTCACTTTCCCCCAGAAGCTCAATGTTTCCCAAGCCCTGGTTCTCTCTAGGCTTGACTATTGCAACAGCCTCCTCCTAAATCTACCTTGTTCCACTCAGCCACCCCTTCAGCAAATCCAGAATAGAGTAGCAAGACTTATCCTTGCCCTTAAACCAAGGGACCACATCTCTCTTGCCTTAAAAAGCCTCCACTGGCTCCCGGTTGCTGCACGGATCAAATTCAAATTCGTCCGCATCATCCACAAGGCAGTCTGGGGCCGGGGACCACACGACCGGCAACTCTTTCCTACCAAATACTCTCCTTCTAGACCACTATGCTCCTCTGGCACCAACTCTCTGTGTGTAAAGTGTTTCGCTAAACAGAGAGCAGGAGGTTGCTCGCTTTCCTCTGCTGGATCTCTCCTCTGGAACAGCCTCCCAATCCCTCTGCATCTTGAGCAGGACCTTCTGAAGGTCCCAAAGCACCTCAAGACTCTCCTTTTTTGCTTCTTCTTCCCTTCTTCCTTCCTCTGCTAATCCCACAGTTGCTATGATTGGTGTCTTGGACCCTTATGCATCCTCTGGGCCTCTGACTATTCACACCCAATCTCCCCAGCATCTGTCTTCCTCAGCACTTGCCTCAGCACACCCTCCTCACTGGAGATTCACACTTTCCTCCCAACGCGGCTCCTGGCCGCATAGCACTTACCATACCTTGCACTTCATCTGTGGCTCACCTTCGAGCACGGACATCACAGCCCCTACCTCACTGTCCTCTTCCTTCCTCCACTTGCACAATATGAATACTCACAAGGCATAGCAGGTTCTGCCGTCCCTTCCCCCTCCGTCTTTTTTGTATTTAATTGTACTAACATCCCATGTTCCCTCCCTGCTGCTCTGTGGGTGCTTTGCAACAGAATGTATTACCTGTGTAAGCGTCTAACAAGCAAACAATAAATGAATAAATAAATAAATAAATACATAAATAAATACATTACCTGTGAGTGAGAAGGGCACTATAAAACTTATGGGGATACCTCTGGAAATTAGGAATCAGATTCCTGGTGTGACATGCACCACATCACCCCTGAATGGGAAGCGCAATATAACCCTTTAGGCGACACCTGTAGAAATTAGGAGTCAGATTCCTGGTGTGACGTGCACCACATTCCCCCTGTGTGAGAAGGTTACTATAACCCTTAAGAGGGAGCCTCTGGAAATCAGGAGTCAGATTACTGGTGTGACGTGCAACACATCACCCCATAGTGGGTAGGGTATTATGTAAAAACCGGGCAAAGTAAGGCACCCTCTGAATTGGGCAGAGCAATATATCTCATATGTATATATTTGTATTTAATGTAATCTATATAGCGCTTTCGCCAGAGCGCTGAACAAGGACATTAAAATACAGTACAATAAGAAATGTAAATATGAAGCAAAAATAAACAGAAGAGCTCATTTTAAGTGGAAATAAGGAAGGAAATGATATGATATGATAGGTTATTTATAATGCGCTTAGCACCCAGAGGTTTCTAAGCGCGGACCCGGGGATCGAAACTGTGTTGCTCCGTGTTGCCTTGCTTCCAAGGTGAGCACGTTGCCGCTGAGCTATCCTCCCGAGATTTATTTATTTTTGTATTTTCTTGTGCATTTGTAAGGGCTTATACACCAAGTAAATTGTGCTGAAATGAGCTTTGAATTGCGTATGACAAATATCAAAGGAGGATTAAGAACTAATATCTAATGGCAAGGGATTCCAGTGCTTCTGGGCAAGAAGGGAGACGGAATGGAAACTAGATGTTGCACAAGGAGTTTTAAATACAGATAGAAGATGAATACATTGAGAGCAAGGAGATCAGGGAAGAGCTGGTGGTGTAGAGCAAGATCAGCTCAGCAAGAAAAAGGGGGGGGGGATAAGGCCATAAACACATTTACATACAATGCATAGAAAGTGGAAACGAAGACTACAGTCAAAAGGAAGAAGGGAGTTGGTAACAAGGGTCAGTGTAAAAGAGGATCAGGGAGGTAAGGAAGATGAGGAGACAAATAGCTAAATTTAAAGGAGCTCAGAGGAGAGTAAGGTGGGAAGCAGGAAGCCCAAAGAGGAGGGCAGCTGAGTAGTCAAGTCAAGAAAGTACAGAAGAAGTGATAAGAAAGAAGTTTAGTGGTGAATATTCAAAGGTTGATCACGACAGATTCGGGCAGTGGTAAAGATATGATTGCAAAGGAAAGGGAATGGTCAAGTGACTCCAAGATTACTTGCAGAGAAAGAGAATGAAAGAAAAGTAGGAGAAAAGGAAACACCTGAGACAGGGTGTGTGTGTGAATGCGAAGAGGAAGGAAAACATAGCAGTTTGGTAGCATATTATAGTGCGGTGCTCGCCACACTATATTTAAGGTGAGTATCAGGTTTCATAGGAAACGCAAAAATTGAATTGCTAATAACTTTTGGCTTGCATGACGGATTTGGCTAAAATTTGGCAAGCAACATGTACTCACGGCTCCCCTTCCCCCAAACTGGACATTTTGGTAAAGATCCATTAAAAGATAAAGAGATTATTAAGAAAGTAAAAAAATACAGTTTCGGCCTAGTCCCCCTTCCTTTTCCCATAGAGAAAAAGTCAAATGTTTTCTCAAGCGTACAGCGGAAACTGCGGGATGTATTTGAACCAGCTATGAAACAACTTGGACATGAAGCATTCACTCTATTTCTGGGGGTTAGAGGGTATCTGGGATTATTGCATCCAGTAGTTTAAAACATATTTGACAGAGAAGGGTGCTACCCCTTCTCCCAAAATTATAGTGATATCTCCCACGGTACTTTGCAGCAGAGAGGCTGACAGGCTTTTCAGAAATGAAAAAGCAGCCATTTTCTCTCAAAATTATATTGCTAATAACATTTGACTTGCTAGATGGATTTGTAGGAAATTCTAAAAACAATTTGTTTGGCAAAGCCCAACCCCCTGCCCCCAAACTGCAAATTCTGGGAACAATACGCTGTAAAATTAAAAAGTTATTAAGAAAACAAAACACCACAGTTTCACAGTTTTCAGCCCATTCATTTTCCCATAGAGAAAAAGTGCAGTTTTAGCAGAGCTATAGCACGGAAACTGCTTGGCAGAATTGGACCAAATAAGAAATAACATGGGCCCAAAGCATTGACTTGGCTTAAATGTCTTGACTGCTTTGGGGTAAATCCATCCAGTAGTTTTTAAAATATTTGATAGAGAAAGAGGTGCCCTCTGCTCCTTAAAACCTTTATGTCAGTGTTGGTGCGTTTTACTACAGAGAGGCTGAGCACCTGGGCAGGGAGAGACGGTATGAGTGGACCCCCCGCATAGAATTTGCATTAGGATTCATTGTCCCAGACACTACATTTCTGGTGTGGATTTAAAATAATGGCCAGGGCAATATAACCCTATGATGTGGGCCTGTGGCAAAATAGTGGCTGTCTTTGAGACTGTATACAGAGTAAAGAATCAGCTGTACTCTTCATCCCCAGAGAGTGCATGATGAGTATATACGTTGCTGGGAACTATATCCCTGAGATAGTATACAAAATAAAGAAGTAGCTTCGGGATTTTTCCCTGAGATGGTATTGTGAGGAAAAACGCTGCTAGGCACTATGGAGCTCATTATAAGTATGTCGATAAGTGTAGAAAGTAGCAGTAATTCCGTTACTGTCACATTCACCACCCTGCTGAATTAAGACATGCTGAAAATGGATGCTAATTCCGGCAGAATTTGCACTGGCTGAAATACCATTGTGTCTGAGTGGTAATTTCACCAGTGCTAATTCCACCTGTGGAATTAGAGTCAGAAATTAAAAAAAGGTAATTCCACTGCATTATAAGTGGAAATACCACTGAAATAACACTGAAAATGGGTGGTAATTCCACCAAAAAATCTACACCGTTACCTCCACCAAACAGGTGGCGGTAGATGCATTCAAGTAAAGAAAATGAAGCCAAAGGTGTACCCAATGGACTCAAACAGTGTATATAAAGAACACACCTTCCCCATATTCACTTGCAAGCATCATGCAGCCCATGTCAGTTGCCAACTATAAGATCCAGGGACTCCTACTATATATTGACCTACCGATGATAGCACACCGGCAGCAAAAAAGGAACCCACCAGGGACAAGCCAGAGGAGATACGTGAGAAGAAGGGCTCCTATTCCCAGAATTAGACCATTGATAACACTGTATTGCCTCAACCGCCAAACCATTGCAGACCTTCTCACCCTTATCCAGACTGACATTGGGAGTACCATCAATATACAAACAGCTGTACCATGGACGCTGAAGCTGGTATCAGTCCTGCACTTTTGTTCTACAGGCATATATCAACACACCAACTGCATGCTTCATAGCATGTCACAATCAACATTTTCAAAAGTGCTAGGACAAGTGCTGGATGAAATACTGAAACATGTGCACAGCACATCTCTCAGCCCAGCACCCGTGCAGAGGTGCATGCACAGAATGCCAGATTTTACACCACTTCCCACTTCAACAATGTAATAGCAGCTCTGGACTGTACGCATGTGGCACTGATGGAGGCCCAGGTATCAGAGCATGTGTTTCGAAACAGGAAGCAGTACCATTCACTGAATGTTCAATGTACATGCGACGCAGACCTCACTGTGACCCACTCCTGTGCCCGTTTCTCGGGTTGAAGTCATACCATGGTACTACGGAGCAGCACCGTGCCTGCATACATGGAGTCCCACGGAGGCCCGCATACTTGGGTCCTCGGTATGTGTCGACAAAGGTGAATGTGGAAGTGAAAGGGGGGTGGCAAAGATACACCATGCTCAAAGTATCCTGGGGCATGATCCACATGTTGTTGCAAATACCCCATGCCATACCTCCCCCACACTTATGGCAGTCAGGCTGAATGGACTAAAAGTCCAAGAATGCATAGAAAACCATAAATGAATATGCATTTCAGTGGTAGAGCAGCCCCTTACCTACCTCACCCATTTGATGCCGGGCCCAGGTGGCCACACATGGAAGCAGAAAGGAAAGTACCCCACCATTCTCAGTAGCACATAACTGTCCAAATACATACAAAATGCAAATCAAACACACTGCCACAGGCACACATCAACTACACCACAGTGCCCAGGAAAAAGGCAGCACAATTCACAACATGGAATGCAACCATTAGGATGTGCAGGGATGATTGGGGGAAGCAGGTGTGCTCTGAGACCCCAACTGGCCCATAGAGTCGGGGTTTGCTCAGAAGCATTTTAAGACAAGATAGTAGCAGCACCCGTGAGATGGATGGGGGTGCAGATTAATACTCCAACACCAAATCAATAATGAAATTTCGACGGTTTGGCAAAGGGAGGCCGTTTAATAACAAGCACAAAAAACGGGGAGTCTCATGAATATCAGCGGATGCGTGATCTTCCTTCTCGTTTTATAACCCCAACGAACTTCATAAAAAACACATCATTTATACTAAAAACTTATCATCACTGACGTTTAACGCTTAAAAGTTGGCATATAATTCTATTGGTTTGGAAAAGGTAACTTTACTATAGGTACTCTGGGCCTCATCACGAGTTTGGCGGTAACCCTTAAATCCGGCGGTAATGCTATTAGCGCCGCATTTAAGGGTCCACCAGATCATGAGTACAAATACCGCTGGCGCTATTACAGCTGGCGCAAGTACAGCCGGTTGTAAAAGCGCCAGCTGTAAAAGCACCAGTATCCATTTGCACTATTACAGAGCAATCACGAGTCCGGCGTATGCACTATTAGTGCCAGAAAAGCGGCGGGTAATCCCCCAAAAATACCTCTAGCCAAATGCTGGTGGTAAAGAAAACAGGACACAGCAATAAGGGCCCAGGTGAAACCAATGCAAATCAGAGGCGTACAAAGGACCCACCCATGCACAACACAGACTTTTAAACACCATGCTGCCATTTGGAGCCGGGAGCCTTGATGCAGACATCTACTTGCTGCACCTGGAGCTACTGAGGCCAGGCAACCAGACCAGCGCCCCGGGAGCGCAGGGGTTGGTGGGGATGAGGAGAAGGAGGAGAGCAGCACCAACACTGCAACATTCCCTGGCATGTACCTCGCACGAGAACCCTTGGACATGTTCAACATGGCAGAACACACCCAGTCTGAATGGCAAAGACATGTGCCAGCACAGTCACATATGGAACGCCAACTACCACAAAGCCTCCTGTGTGTCGCTGTTTTGCTTCTCACCTTGACACAGCAGAGACATCCCACCCTGGCTACCCGACAGTCATGCCAAAGGTGCGTGAAGGTAGGCACATCCACAAAAGCACTACACACAAGTAGTATGATTTGCGACAATGTACATCCCAGAAACACTGACCCCTGATTGTCCAATCACATGCCTGGAGAACTGTACATAATTATGCCAATCAGCAAACGCAACAGCAGCCAAAGGGATTGCCAATGACACAGGGGCTAACAACATGTCGCATTCACAAGCAGATGGAAGGGTCCCCTCCTCCAGTGACAAGAGACAGAGTACTCTTACGTTTGGCAACAGGGGTGTTGCAGTTAGTAAGTACTTCATTGAATCAATGCTGCCCCTAGCACTGCACACACTACAATGTAAGTGACCATGTGATAACTTGCCCACATGTAACACATGAGTGTTATGCACATATCAACTCACATATACATAGATACACAGCTGCATGGCAACCTCATACCATGCATGTCACTGAAGGCAAAGGGTGGATGCCAGCATTGCAATAGGATAGCATGACCTCTTCAACACAAACGCGATCCTGCTGCCAATGTCACTGATGACTGAGCCTTGTGCACCCACTGAACCAACCTTGTCCTCATACCTGCATTCTCTCCCCTGCAGGTGAATCTGGATATCCCCAGTACACATGGCCGATGACCCCTGTGCGTCATCCACACACTGCAGCTGAGTGGGCATACAACATTGCCCGTGGACGTACATGCATCTGCGTGGAGAGGGTATTTGGACTGCTGAAAGCACACTTCCAGTGCCTAGACCGTATGGGAGGGGCATTGATGTATGCCCCTGAAAATGTTGGCAAAATTGTACTTACATATGCCATGCTGCACAACATTTGCTGTTGCAGGAATGTGCCACTGCCCCCCGATGCTGATGTGCAGTCACCTGAGGGTGGGAGTGAAGATGATGATGTGCAAGAAGGTGTTGCACGTGCACACAGGAATGGGGTGTGACAGGGGAGGTTGGCCAGACAGGGCTTGATTGAGAATTATTCTTGATACAGGTGATGGCTACATTTTACATATATCACTTGAACATTAAAGAGCACCTTATCACAATCATGACTGTCCATGCTTTGTATGAATTATGAACATTTTTATTTAATGATTGACAAACCCCCTCCCCCGAGTGAACACCCAGCACACAATCCACCCTCCCCCCAGTGAACACCCAGCACACAATCCCCCCTCCCCCAGTGAATACCCAGCACACAATCCTCTCTCCCCCAGTGAATACCCAGCACACAATCCCCCCTCCCACAGTGAACACCCAGCACACAATCCCCCCTCCCCTCAGTTAACTCCCCACACCAGTGCATGTAGGTGCATATTCTCAGGGCACCCACAACAATGCCATGTCTATCTATGATGGTCGCGGACGCTTTCCATGTCCTGGCCCCTCTGGTGTGTGTGATCTCAGGTGATGCAATGAACGGCGCCTAGGTGAAGGCTCCAGGGATCCCTCCGTGGGTGTAGTGGAGGTTGATGGGACCCGGTGACCTGCAGCTGCTGGCGGAGAAGGTTGTTTGATTCCCTTGTCTGCTCTGCAAGTGCAGATACTGCCTCGCACAACTCCCGTACCCTTTGGCCAAAACCTGTCAGGGCTGCGGTATATTGCTCCACCACTTTCCGGGTGCTTGCGTTGTCTCAGGCCATGTACTTGCAGCCATGCCGTATGGATTCGCTGATGGCCTTGATGTGCCAGCTGTGCACTTTGGCCATGGACTCCACCTTTGTCTGTTTGGCCTCAATTATGTCCAGACGTCCCATCACAGCAGCTCCCGTGATGAAAGGTACCCCTGGTGCGGAGGGTACCGGCCTGGCAGCTGTGCGCTGCCGGGGGTGGGGGGCTGCATGGGGACATGTTGGCAGCTTGGATGGGGCTGCTGTGATCCGAGTGCCTGTCTTCTGGGGTGCCATATGATGGTGTGTCAAGATGAGGCTCTGGTGTGCGGGCAAGACGCACATGCACACGTGGGGTTTGTGCTACCTGTGTGACTGGATCTGGGCTCCCCTGTGGTGTGGCCATCTCTTTGGTGTCGCTGCATCTGGGGGAATGCAACAGTCCTGGCTGAGGCGCTGCTGGAGGTGTCTGTCCCTCATTGGGCTCTGACCCACAGGTGACTCCCTCTGCATCGAGAGTCTGCATGATGGGTTGGGGTGAGGTAGGCGCTGACACCCTGTGGCCATGTGGATGCTGCAGCCGTCTGGTTGGGCTGCGGTGTGGTGATGTGGGATGGGTCCAGCGTCGGTTTACTTCCGGGCAGCCCCTCTGCGGGGTGGTGGTGCTGGTCGAGGTGCGCTGCCTCGCACGCTGTGATGCAGTGGCCTCCTCACCGTCATCATCGTCCCGTGGTGATCGCCGTGTGCCTGTGGGGTACATAGGGTGTGGTTTGAGTTCAGGGCGGCCTACATTAGTATCATGCAGTTCATGGCATCAAGTGGGATTGTAGGCAGTAGCAATTATGCATAGCACTTGCGTTGTGTACAATCCCCATGTCGTGATTGGTGGAATGTGTCAGTGTGGAGGGACACTGCATGGAAATGTTTGTGTGTCATCATCACATGCGTGATGGGGATGCACCATAAACATGGTGCTGGGGGTTTATTCCTGCACACTCACACTCTACGTAGCTGTGCCATGGCAATGGATTTCTGTCACCTGGCCCTTGTATTGATGCAGTGCATGTACAGGGGAGTCTAGGGGGCGCTACGGTACAGTGGTACAAAGGCTCAGTTATGGGTGTCTGCAGTGCCTCACACACATTTCATGCACATTCATTCACTCAGGGTCTGCATGTGTAGTCCTTTCAGATTTATGCATTTGGGGGGGACTCACCTTGAGCCGGCTGGATACCAGTGCCCGCCTCACTCCACCAACTCCCTCTATGGTGGCCATGTCGATTAGCGCAGTCATCTTCTCCTCTCAGGGCGTGAGCTCGGGTGGTGGTGGTGGACCTCCTCCAGTGCCCCTGCTTGCACTCCTGTGCTGGGAGAGTATGCCACGTACTCTGACACGCAAGTCATTGAGGCGCTTGCGACAGTCCTCTCCATCCCGGGGCACGTGCCCCACTGCAGACACTCTCTGGCTGATGTCCCGCCAGATCTGTGCACGACGCTGCCCGCTTGTCTTGCGCTGCTGTGATTCATCATGGTGGGTCTCTGCCTCGTCCACAAGTATGGCCAGCTCCTGGTCACTGAATTTGGGTTTACTGACCCTGTCCAGGGCTGACTTGCCCCTAGTGCGCTCCAGTGACATTTTTCACTCTTCCCGGGGGTGGATGGCTTGCAGGGGCAGTGATATTCGACAGATTGTGATTTCCAAAATGGCCGCCGCTTTATTTCCTGTTCCGGCGTTGACGCGTTTCCTGCACAATATTGACACAGCGGAAGTGCACGGTGTGCTGGATTTATGGGTTCTTAAGCCATTTCTACGTCGAGCGCTATTTGCGCTAACGCCATGTTCCTGTGCGCGTGCACGCAAACTCATGATCTGGCAGACTATCCGCCGGGGGGTATGGCGTTAGTGCTAATACCACTCGACGGAAATTCTGCCGGATTGCCGCCAAACTCGTGATGAGGCATCTGTATATGGTAACGGAGTAAGGGGAATGGGTAAACACTGTCTGGTGGGGCATCTAAGCCCTACCTTCAAACTGGCTACTGTAGACGTCACTAAAAGTACGACGTCCCATTGGTTCTACTAACTATAGGACCCTAGATTATTTGGTCCATTGTGATTGGGTTGGCACCAACCCCACTCACACTTTTCCACTTTTTGCCCCTTAGCTCCCCCGCCTTCCTTCAATTATTGTTACAATCAATCATCACTTTAGTGGCCATGTGTCAATTATTTCACTGTGGTCGGCCTCGAGACTGCATCTCCTGTCTGGAAAAGTTCTGATATCTTCTTCTGGCCCACTGTCATGCACAGGTGTGAAAGCCTTGTTTCTTTTTGCTCAGCTGGTTACGTGATTCAGACACCATGGATTTGCCTCTTCTTCATATAATTAGTGTATTTGTTTTTCGTTCACCCACCACCTGCCTTCGGCTTCTTATCTTGACCTTTCAGAGTAGTATATTCTATTCTTTGCTTCAATTAATTGTAGCTACTGTTCGTCCACCTTGACAGATACGACCTTGGTTCTCCTGGCACGATTTGCCTCTGCTGAGTTTCATTTCTGCCGCTTTATTCTTGATTTTGCTAAATATGAAGCTCTTCTCGTGTGGCCTTTAGTAACCTTTTGTTTGATTCTGCTTTTTATGCAAAGTGGAAATATACTTATATAACATGATTCTTTTGAGGTAGATATGTATAGGTGGCGATTGCCGCACTATCCTTCTACTAAGCATAGCAAGCCGCACGATTTTCTTAGCTTTCTTGCGGTTTCAAGCATATGTACATATGTACATGTGTAAACTGCTCGACTATCTTCATCGTGCTCATAGCTTAAGCTTCTTACATTTGACATCACCCTTTCACTTTGGGTTCATGATATCTTGTATTCATGGCGTTTTGCCTCTTTTTATTATTCTCAGGTCGTTATATCTTCTATATGTGAGTCAGTCCAGGTTCTTGTGACATCACCATTCGTCTTCCATTAAGACCTTTTTGGTTTCTTCAGGTACTGTACTCAGACGATCTTCATTTCGTTTTATTTGTTGATATGGCTTTCTCAATGGATACCTTACTGTCCATGGTTTCCTTGGTATCGGTACTTCAACAGGTGCTGTTTTTCTGATAGGTACTGGACAGAGCTCCACTGCCACTCTCTGCTGGTTTATTTGCTCATCATACATCACATATTTTCGTGAACGTTCCTGGTACTTCAAAATGGATGCTTGGAGTGCGGGCTGTACTTGGGACCTCCTCTACACTCCCCCCTCTGGGCGATTCATCAACCACTTTCACCTCTTTCTTCAGTTCTTCCAGTTTCTCTTTTGCTTCATTGTTTGAGTCCATTCTTTCTTCTGGCTCTATACATGATGGTCTGAAGAAATGTCTCTTTGGGGTCCATATCTTTATTACTCCTTTCAAGCTTCCTGCTGTTCTTACGTGTTTGTCTTTGTTCCACGTCATCAGTTGACACTGTCCATTCGGGCTGCAGTAAACCCATCTTCCCACATAATTTCTATGTTTCTTGGGGTATAGGAACTTTGTTCCTTCTGGTGTATGAATGCTGGCTTTCACAAAGTCTCTTATTTCCTCATCAGTCAGGTCTTTGGGCTTCCATCCTGGCTCAACAGCAATCATGATCTTCATCCCTATGGCTTTTTTTGCAGTTTTCTGGCACTGAGAGTTTATTATCTTGATAACAAAGAATCCTAGCAGTACCATCACTAACAGGGCTCCTGGGAATTTGAATGCATCTGCCATCCAGTGAGGAATCCATTGGAATAGTGATCCAAACCAACTGTCATCATCTACTTCGTCAGTTTCATCAATCATTTGATTCTGTAGTTTCGTCAGCATACCTATGGCTTCTGTTAGAATTCCGTTTTCTTCATCGTGAGAAGGTATAAATGTGCAACATGATTCTCTGATTTTTGCACAAACACCTCCATCCATATCTGTGATCATGTCAAGGATATATCTGTTCTGGAGGGTCATCAATTGAACTGCCCTTAACTATTCCTTTATGGCGTTGAATCCTTTTATGGTTGTGTTAATAGTCTGTAGTAACTCCCATCTGGTTATCTGCAACCATTTAGTATTTGCTCCAACTTGAAATCTTGGCATGAAGATTGTCGTGAACACTGATGAGGTGAGGCTAAACAGCCTGTGTTCATATGGGATTGCATGAAAAGCTTCTTGTGATTTGGCAGAAAAGTAATTCTCTCTCTTCATTCGGGTTATTAGTTCCACAGATCTCTTCCTGTTCAGGTGAGCATCTGCTTTCGGAAAACTGTCAATATTCAGATCACTCTTCGGGATCACCAACGCTGGAACGTGGACATTGACTATTGTGCATATGCCTCGCCAGTTTTTTGGCAGTCTGATGTATGCCTTGGATCCACATGCCCAATAATGATACATAATTACTGCAGTTCCATGCACCATTCCTGGAGCATCAGAAACTCGTCCACAGTTCTGATTCTCTCCCATCCTTCTAGTGCCATTATTCATGAAGCAGAATTTTGGGCTTTCCAGTGGCACTATCTGCAAGGGTCCTCCTCTGTCTTCGACCCATGTCAATAGTTTTGCAAGCTTAGCCATAATGGCTTGCATCCATTTTGCACTATGTTGATGGTAGGTTCCTATTGACCAATGACCATCCAGGCTCTACAAATTACTACTCATTTCTCCCACCCGTCTGGTGAAAGCACTGTTCCCCAAATCTGCATTTGGCCTCTGTTTTCCAACTTCGAGCCTCTTCTGGAGTTTTCCCTTGGACATTTAGCTTCTTGTTCACTTCCCATCTGATTTCAGCTCCCATTATTCCAGGCTGCTTATACCTGATCACATGATTCTTAGTATGAGCTCTGTTTCTTGTCTTTATGTCTTGAACATAATCATCTTCATCAGGATCAGTTGCTTCAGTTGCCCATTTCAATGAGGCATCACTTCCATGAACTGGCCTCTGGTCTTGCACATTGCTATGTGCGAAAGCCAGTGTGCTGTCGGTACGTCAATTTCTACAGCTACGAATATCTCAGACTTCTCCATGCTATACAGTAGGAGTGCACAAACAAAGCATTCCCCTTCTGAACTCCGTCTTCCCACTTCTTTCATGTGCTGGTACCAGATGTTGTTTCCCAAATGTGCTGTGCTGTCCAAGTAATCGTTTAGTTCACTGTCATCTCTGTGTGTGCTTCTCTTAATCCTTAATGTTTTCTTGTAGTTCGCTAAATGCATCTGTATGGTTCCTTCTTGCTGGAGGATTCCCAGGTATCCCGGCCCATGATGCAGGTATCTACATCTGCGCTAGTCGAGTGGAGGAAAGTCTGGTGATTCTTTCTATTTCCTCTTGCCTTTTGGCTCTGGCTAATGCTGACCAAATCGATTCTGCTCTCAGCTGTGCTCATGACATTTTCTCTGAGCTTGTTTTTTCCTCCATCGGTGTCGCATCAGCGGTGTTCATTAATGTTAATTCGCTTGGTTTCTTCTCCAACTCCTCTTGCATTCCTTTTCTTTTGGTCGAAAGTGTCCATATCCACACTGTCATTGGGCTAGTATATGGCTGTATTGTAGAACTTGTACTTGTTCCCTTCACTGGAACATATGTGATTTGGCAATGTTGTCTCTGTTTGTTTCTTCTCCAGCTACTTTCGTCGCTTCAGGAGTTCAACTTTTTCCATTTGTCTTTCCACTTCACTTGTAGTGGAACTTCTCATAGTAGGCAGTCTCTTCTTATCTTTGGATTGTGGTTCTGCAGTTATTGACACTAGGCCTGGTGTGTGTGCATTCAATGTTTGCGTGCGTGTGGTTGTCAGTAACCTTTTTACATTCACACTCTGCCGACCCTGTCTCCGGCTTTTCGCTTTGCTTGTTACCACAAGTGTGCATGTGTCATTGCTAATTACATCCATTTCAAATTCACTCACTCCACCATCAGATTTCCTAGGGACTGGAATCACTATAAAGGGTCTGGGTGCTTTTGTGGGTGTCATACGTACATCATTAGGCGGGTGCACTGGAACTGGAATGCTTTGTGCACCAATAAAAAATGCAGTTCTAATCGTCAGTGACCGTAAAACAATGATGAATATAATACATAAATACATTATACTCCGGTAGGTCATTCAGCAGCATTTACTTCCAGAAAAATACAAACGTCTCTCGTCCTGTGGGAGGACAAGGCTGCTGCTCTGAATCCCCATCTCAGTCATCTGTTGAGAGATACTAACTTTTAATATACTGTCTAACCAATATTATTTCTGGATTCTGCTGGTTCTGCTTGTGAGTTGCAGGTACTAAAACAATTGTCTCTCTTTGCCCGAGCAATGGATTGTCTATTGTTTCTGGATAGAGTTTCTTTTTCTATGTAAATGTCAAAATAAGGTAATAATTCAGTAAGCCTCTTTACTGTGCATGTTCAAAATATATTACTTACCAATCAATGGCTCTGATCTGCTTCATTCCCGAAGACATGCTGTGTTCTTGTCAGTATAAAATAAAAATGAAATCTCTGGTATTACTCTCTCGATCTGTCCCTCGGCAAAAAGTTTAAAATCTTCGCAAATAGTTCTGCTGATGGTTAGAAAGTTTGACTTGCATCACAATACCATGCAAGAGCATGCTCATCTGTGTGGAATTTGCTGGGTCTCTGATGAATGTGAGGACGTCAACATCGATAGGTCTCCCCACAAGCTCTGGAAAATACTTGATTAGGCGAAAGAAAATATTACTCGCCAATCTACTGTCTTCTGGTGATAGGGACATTTGCCCTGCCTCTGCTGAAGTTTGGACTGTTGGCTCTCACTTACTGTGAGCAGTTTCGACAATTTCGGTGCGCGTGAAGAGCAACTTGTGTGGTAATTCCGTTCAGAATTATACTTGGGCTGGATCTCGAAGAAATGTCAATAGATCTGTAGTTCTTCTGACAAGATCTGGGCAGTCTTCAATTAGGTGAAAGAACAGTACGTTGAAAAGCCTAATCGCTTCTTCATCCGCTTGGGACATTTGTTTTTTCCTCTCTGTAGTCGGAAGCAGGAGAAACTGCTCGGCAATCACAGTGAGCAGCCTCCTTATAGTCTTTTCATTTTCAGGATCTTGAAGAAATAAGTGACACTGGTGAGCCTCCCCACCAATGACGGGTATGATCTCAGTACTAGCTCGAAGTATATTAATACATCTTTGATGATGTCATTATTGTGGGACACCATGAGTAAGTCCGAACAAAGTGTCTGTGTTGAAAGAATCTGGATACGGTATCTTCTTTGAATTTATGTGTCCTCGATCGAAATTGGGCATATTTCTTTTCTTAAGCAAAACTTCAGTGTGCCTCAGTCCAAAGTTCAAAGTCAACAGACTATGTTGTGGCTTATAAGTGCAATTTTCTTCTTCACCCTGCAACTAGGATGCACATAGTGTCCGTTTTTATGTCCTTATCCTCTTTTTTGCTCAGAGGAATGTCCAAAATGAAGCCACAACTTTTGCACAAAGGTTCTTTGTCTTTGCTGCTGCTCATGCGTCCTTCTTCCTCGTCATGGATCTTGTCTGCACATGCTGTGGTTTGCCCCCGTCGTCCGTAGTCTCTTTGCACTGGGGTGCAGGCAGGGGGCCTTCTTGGATGTATGGCTTGATGTCACCCAAAAAGATCCAAGCTATTTTTCCTTGTAGCTTTACTGCAGAGGGAGTGCAGTCTTTCACTGTAAAGGGACCGTTAAACCTTGGTTCGTCCCACTTTTTTCTCGTGTGGTTCTTTACCAGGACATAATCCTTTAGCTGCGTCGGCAGTAGTATCTCCTTCTGTGTTCCGTGCTGCCTTGCACCCTTTTCGTCGTCGCTGGAGCTGACCTGAAATTACAGTAAGGCAAGATGTCATGCAATTCAAGTAATTTTGCATTTCAGACCCTATGATTTCTCCCGTCGACTGGGCATCACATCTAGCTCTGTCTCAGGGTGTCAGGGGAGTGTGCATTCTTCTTCCTGTGGCTATTTCATGCAGCGTAAGATGGTGGCCAAAACCCAGCTGGTTTATGAGTGCATACAGTGCCAAGCGAAGGCAGTGTAACCATCCCTTTCTTAGAGTAAGCTTCAACTTGGCTATCCTCTCCTTTAATAAGCCGTTGAGCTTCTCACATATCCCATTACCTTGGGATACGAGAACTTGTGCTTTATACCAGGCAACAAGCTAATCTGCTCAAAAACTTAATTTACAAAGTGAGTCCCGTTATCTGATCTCATGACTTCGCATACTCCCCACCTGGGAAATACCTCTCTCACTCGAAATTTGGTCGCACAGGTAGAGTCTGGGTGTGCACATGGACCTGCTTCTATCCATCTAGAGAATGGACACACCACAACAATTAGATACCTGTACCCGTTACATACTTGAATCATATTGACGTAATCGGCATTCAAGTGCTGAAAGTGTCACAGGTTTCCCTCCTTCTCACCTGTCTGTGTTGTCCAGAAGGGACGCGTACGGTGATCTTCGAAGATGTCTTCTTTCGCACTGTTCAGGTCTTGTACAACCCTGTGCGTGGGTCCTCGGGTTCCAGCGTGCGGTTTGTGACCCGACTCCAGGAAGCATTCAGATGTCTGGGAAAAAAGTCCAGAAATGACGAGGAGCGCACTCGGAGATACGAATGCGCTGACAATCCAGGAATGCAAGGTGAGGAAAAAAAAGGGGAGGATGAAGGAAGAGGAGATTCGGGGAACCGGGAACCAGGATTCAGAAGTAATCGCTTTACGAACTCTGGCCGCACACGTATGACTACTGCAAGCGGTAGCGTTGAGACGCGGAGAGCCACGGGGGCGTGTCTGATTTGTAGAACGCGGTGCGTACAATGCGGAGACTGGCAAACAGCGTTTCGTGTTCAGCGGTCATGTTGGTAGTACCGTTGAGTTCAGTCCCATATGGGTCAGGGGCCACGAAGTCCAGAAGGGACGCGTACGGTGGTTCATGACAGAAAGGGTCCACTAAGCCTTGGGATGACTACTCTAATTACTTTTAGTGTGTGCCCAGCTGTGAACTGTTGGCAAATGATACAGTTCACCAGAACAAATGCAACGTACTCTGCTAAGTTTGGTATGAACCAGTCTTCAGCGAGTGTTGCTGCTAGATTCTCTTTTGTCATGTGTGCTGTATAGTGTAACTGCTCCAGCGCTATTTTTAACAGAGTTATAGGCATTACTGGTTTACCAGTGCTGTCTTGTCACCACAAGCTTTTGGAGGGGTTTAAAGAACACCTTTGCTGTTTCCATAAATTCTTCTCCTCCTGTGGAGCCTCCCCTTGGAGCTCCATTAACTGTGTTTGTCAATTTTATTGTAGCTTTCAGGTTCACTCTGTGCGACAATCATTTTCTCATTTATGTTAGCGACTTCCACATCCATGATCGTCTCGCTCTTGGATGCCATACGCTTGGCTTCCGTGTCTGCTGCTTGATTTCCCCGTGAGATAAAATCTGTCCCCTTCTTGTGGGCGGTGCATTTTACGAATGCTATGCCCACTGGGAGCTGTAGTGCCTTAATCAGTCTATCCAATAGGTCTGCGTGCTCTACTGGCGTGCCATCTGCTCGGAGGCAGCCCCTCATTTTCCAGCGCGCTAAGCCTGCGTGCACTGTAGACATCACATAGGTGGAGTCACTGTACACAGTCACTTCCTGGTTTGCGTGATGCTCGATCGCGAGTATCAATGCCCATAATTCTGCAGCTTGCGCTGAATAGTGAGATGGCATTCATGCACTAAGAAGCACTCAAAATTCTCCATTTGCTGTGTGCTTCATCACAGCAACGCCTGTATATCTTTTCCCATCGTTTTGATCGATTCTCAAAGAACCATCAATGAAGACAATTTCTCCTTCTGCCAATGCATTTTCCTTTACTCTGGGAATTTCATCATAGAATTCTTCGTAATTTGCACCGTCATGTATTGGCTCTCCTTCAGCGACTGGCTCTGCTATGAACATAGCTGAGTTCATTATCTTGCATCGAACTATCTTAATCGATGAATTCGATATGATCACTTCATAAGCAGAAGCTCTCTGAGATGTCAGTGTGCCTTTTGGTTTCTCTAGAATAGCAAATAGCGAGTGTTCGACGTACAACGTAATTGAGCATCCCATTACAATGGTAGTAGCCTTTTCGATGGCGAAGGCTGCGGCAGCTAAACTTTGTTCGCACAGGAAATGGCCCCTCATCACTGGGTCCAAATTTCCACTATAATATGCCAGGGGCTTGTACCCCAGTGTGGTTCTCTGTGTGAGTACTGCGGTCATAATGCTGCCATTCGTGTATGAGAACAGGTAGAATTCCTCTGCATAATTGGGAATCCCTAAAACTGGTGCCGTGCAAATGGCTCTTTTGAGTTCAGCAAATCCTTCCCACATTGTTTCAGACCATTCAATCTTTTATTTCGTCACTTGTGCCTTCTTTAGGACCTGAAGCAAAGGCTTGGTGTATGAGCTGTAGTCGAAGACCCATGCCCCGATATAATTGCAAAGGCCTAAGAAGCTCTGCATCTGCTTTACCATGTGTGGCTTGGCTGTGTTCATTATGGCTTCAGCTCTTTCTGGGGTAACTCTTTTCCCCTCATGTGAGATCAGCTGACCTATGTATAGCACTTCTTGTTGACAATATTGTAACTTCTCCTTATCAAACTTATATCCTTTTTCAGCCAATATAGCCAATAGCTGAACAGAATTGTGTCTGTATTTGTCCTCTGTCGTGCTGCAAATTAAGATGTCATCCACATATTGTAAGACAACATTTTCTAATGCAATATTGCTTAGATCCATCTGCAGGACTCTGTTAAAGATAGAGGGAGACTCACAGTACCCCTGGCGAAATCTCGTGCTTTTCAGACGCATTTGTCTGAACGTAAATGATGTCAGATCTTGTGAGTCTTTGTGCAGCAGGATTGAGTAAAATGCATTTTTCAAGTCAATCACCGTGAAATATTTTGCCTCAACAGGTATATTACTAGGATTGTAGCCGGGTTGGGGAGTAAAGGGAACTCGGTCTCCACAATATCATTTATCGGCCTCAAATCTTGTACTAGCCTCCAAGGCCCTCCTTTACTTTTTTTCACGGGGTACACTGACATGTTACATGGTGACTCTGACGTCACTAAGATGCCCTGCTTCATCATGGCAGAAATTGTCTTAAAAATTCCTTCATTGGCCTCCCTGGACCTGGGGTATTGCCGTGCTTTTGGTAGAATTGCTCCTGGCTTCAGTTTATTTTTCACCTCTCCGACTCCTTTCAATAATCCTATGTCATAGGGGCCTGTGGTCCACACTGAGACAGGCACCTGGGCCATGTCGTCCTCGAAATATTCAGGACGGTTCTGTGCTAACATCATTCTCTGAGGCACTTCTCTTTTGAATATTTTCACCCAAAAGGTGAGGTTCACCTCAACTGCTGTCTGCTTGCTCATCAAACAGATCGCGGTCAGTGATGTCAGTCAATCTATATTCTTCTGCAGTGGTGATTACTGTGCACCATTGTTGGCCTTCATCATCACAACCATTAATTAAAGCCATTTTCCCTCGTATCGCGGCTGTGTGTATCATTAATGGAAATACTTGTCCCTTTTCCTCATGCATAGGTATTCTTGGCTTGAACAGAAATTCATCTGGGGTCCTCATGGTTTTCTCAGCAAGGCCTGGTAGCCCTGACATTAACACACTCGTGTATCCATTTTCCGGCTCCCGAGGTCAACATTGGAAGCTTATTGTTCAGGTTTTCTCGATCCATGTGTGGCCATGAAATATACTGTGGTCTTGCTCCACCTTTCTCGAGCAGCGGAAATTGGGACACATGGCCCTCCCTCTCTTCTCTCATTGTTCTCCTGTCTATTGCAGGAGTAATACTCCCACATTGCTGCCTACCGGGCAATGAAATTAGCCGGCTCAGATAGGGTGGTGGAGACACCCCCCTCTGACCGTGAGATACTTCTTCGTGTCGGTCTGACTGTGTGGCTGATTCTGATGCCCTTGGCGCAGACCCACTAGAATCTAATCATCTTATCCTGTTCCCTCCTGAGGATCATTTTTCTCATCTTCTCTCTTCCTCCTTTTCTTCATGCTCCTCTCTTTCGGTGTCAGACATATGTCTGCCCCCAACTTGTGCAACGTCTTGCATCCTCTTTGTTCCTACTTATTTCCAACCTATCTAGGGACGGTTCTCTATTTCCAGTACTTCGGGATATGTCCTCAGTATCGTAAAGCTGAGTGCTCTCCAGGCACTCGTCTTCCCCCTCCCCTTGGGGTACTTCTTCTAGCCCCATTTCATCGTATATTCTATCAATCGTCTCTCCGATGCTTCTGGTGTCGAAGTCATCCTCGAAATTCGCCCTAGACATGTCTGCTACTGAATCATACTCATTGAAGAATTCTTCTATATCTTCCCAATCTACTACTGGCTCAGGTTTTTTAACCTCCCTCTCCAGATATTCAAGATCACGTTCTCTCTGTCTTCGCTTGCGTTCTACATCGTCATCGAATTCTCTGCGCTTCCTCGCCACTTCTCTGACCCTATCTTCTTCCTCTTTCTTTGCATCTCTACGTTTGTTTGCCTTTCAGATTTCCTCGTCCCTTCGTCTATTTATTCTTTTCTCCCGTATCCTTTGTTCTTCTTCTATCCTTCACTGCTCCTGTCTGTCTTGATCATTGGCTACTCTCTGTTTACGATTGTGTTGCCTTTCTTGCTCTTCGCAATATAACTGTTCTCGTCTCTTCCTATCTTTCTTCTTTATTCTTTCATCTCTCAATCCTTTTTCCTTTTCCTTCTCCTTTCTCTGTACATCATCTAACTTTTCTTTTTGTTTCGCGTCATCAATGCCTTTGCCATCGAGTTTCAATAGGATCTGCCCTCCCATCCATTCGTTCTGTGTGAATACTATCTCATCAGTTCTATCGTCGCTTCCTTTCCATCTTTTGGATTCTCTCTCTGTATCGAGAGATGTACTTGCTTGTGTCTGGTCTTTTCTCTCATTCTCGCGTCTCTCTTTGTCCCTCGGGACTTTGGAGGTGATATCTCTATCTCTATCTTTGTCTGGATTTTCGTCACTGCTTTGCGTAGGTGACTCATACGCCGGGTTGCTATATCCTGTAGCTGCTTTAAGTTCTCTTAACGGACATAACCCTTTGTCCTTACTGTTTTCAATTTTCATTTCAGACGGGGGGGGGTGGCGCTGGGGGCGTCTCACCGCCCTCTGTGCATACGTTAAGTATCCAGTCTAATGCCGGCTCATCCTCTTTATCCTGTTGGATTTTCCACAACTCTAGACTAGCTAGGCATTTGTCTAACTTTTTGCCCGTGTATTTGGCATGCAAGTATGTGGTAATGTGTTGTAGGACTGCTTTAGATAAAGATTCACCCTGGGGCCAAGGCATAAACATTTTGTTTGCAGTTCCTTTAACCCATTCTGCACTGTACTTTTTCAGCTTAGGTGCATGTTTTGGCAACTGTTTGCACAGTTGTACTAATGGAGTAATATCTTCCATATTTGAATTTGTTCACTTTCCCTTCATATAACACTTGTTAACGTTTTTGTTTCTTAAACAATTAACAATATGAGTGAGCACCAATCGTCGCAAGCTCCAATCCTTTTTTTCCTTAAAAATTTGATATCTGTTTTCTTTAATCAATAACCATCAGTTCGTACACTACAATATCTCAGTTACTTAATCGCGTAACTTTTATTTTAGATACTTGAAGGAAAAATTTCGACCTATGATGTCACAACAAATAACACATAAAACAGACATTAAAGGACTAGACAAACTCCAGCTGGTTACATAGACCTCTGCCTCTAATATTACCCCGACATGGAGTTTAAACTCATCCCTTTCACAAAGTGCCTTTAACTGCTGTGGTGACCTATTTGTTCCTCTCTGGATGCAAGTTTCTTCTAGCTGCTATATTAAACCGTAGGAATTAGACAAATCCTCTCTCTTCTCGGGTGTGTCCCCCGGTATCCTCTCTCTTCTCGGGTGTGTTCCCCAGTATCCTCTCTCTTCTCGGGTGTCTTCCCCGATATCCTCTCTTGCTACTTAGTTATTCTTTGAGTCATTATTTCCTTCCCCAAATATATATATATTCTACTCCACTTCTGACTATATTTTGTTTTCCCACCTTCCTCCATTACCTTTTCCCTTACTTGTTCTAAGCTATATACTTTTTCAAAAGCATTTAGGGCCTCATTACACGGATGGCAGTAAGGATTTACCGGTACCGGTAAAATACCGGTACCGGTAAATCCTTACCGCCTTACTACGAGGTCCCTTTGCGGGTTGGGGGATTTAACGCCTGCTTTTTGCAGGTGTTAAAATCCAACCCGCTAAGGGAACTCGGAGCTAATTACGGCACCGCAAAATTGCGGTGCCGTAATTAGCGCCTTCCCCATTCCCATAGAGCCCTATGGGGCAGAAATGGGAATGGGGAAGGGCAATGGTGGAAGGGGGATTTACCGCCCCTCCAACCTTGGAATGGGGCGGTAAATCCCCTTTCCGCCAAGGCGGTGCTGGTATTTTACCGGCATGAGCCATGGCGCTAATAGCGCCATGGCTCACCGCCTACCGTGTAATGAGGCCCTTAGTCTTTTTCACTCACCGTTCACATGTTTCTTCTCTGGATGCTCGGGATCACAGCCTTCGTCACTGCCACTCCTGCTGATCACCCGCTTTGCTGCCCGTAGGAGTGGGAAGGGGTTATGTGGGGAAACACAGGTCCCTTCATACCTCTGTCTGCAGATTCTATTTTTACTCTTACCACTGTCTACCAGGAGCTTCACGGTCTACTCAGCCGGATGGCAATGGACTTGTGATATTGCCAAGGGCTTAGAGTTACTTTATGTCGACGGTCAATGGGTGTCTTATCTATTCGATAATCGATAACCATCCAATCTCTGCTTCCAAGTGTACTCTGAGACACCCATCTGGCACATAGAGTCGGGGTTTGCTCAGAAGCACTTTAAGACAAGATAGCAGCACCTGTGAGATGGATGGGGGTGTAGATTAATACTCCAACACCAAATCAATAATAACAACTCGACGGTTTGGCAAAGGGAGTCCGTTTAATGACAAGTACAAAAAACGGGGAGTCTCATGATTATCAGCGGATGCGTGATCTTCCTTCTCGCTTCACAATTCCAACGAACTTCATAAAAAACACATCATTTATACAAAGAACTCGTCAAAACTGACGTTTAATGCTTAAAAGTTGGCATACAATTCTATTGGTTTGGAAAAGGTAACTTTACTATAGGTACTATATCTGTATATGGTAACCGAGTAAGGGGATTGGGTAAACACTGTCAGGTGGGGCATCTCAGCCCTACCTTCAAACTGGCTACTGTAGACGTCACTATAAGTACGACGTCCCATTGGTTCTACTAACTATAGGACCCTAGATTACTTGGTCCATTGTGATTGGGTTGACACCAACCCCACTCATAATTTTCCACTTTGCTTAGCAGCACGCTGAATGGTCGACCAGGTGCATGGTGCGCCTTAGCTCCCCCGGCCTTCCTTCAATTATTGTTACAATCAATCATCACTTTAGTGGCCATGTGTCTAGTATTTCACTGTGGTCAGCCTCGAGACTGCATCTCCTGTCTGGAAAAGTTCTGATATCTTCTTCTGGCCCGCTGCCATGCGTAGGTGTGAAGCCTTGTTTCTTCTCGCTCGGCTGGTCACGTGATTCAGACGCCATGGATTTGCCTCTTCTTCATAAACTTTGTGTATTTGATTTTCGTTCACCCACCACCTGCCTTCGGCTTCTTATCTTGACCTTTCAGAGCAGTATATTCTATTCTTTGCTTCAATTAATTGTAGCTACAGTTCGTCCACCTTGACAGATACGACCTTGGTTCTCCTGGCACGATTTGCCTCTGCTGATTTTCTTTTCTGCCGCTTTATTCTTGATTTTGCTAAATATGGAGCTCTTCTTGTGTGGCCTTTAGTAACCTTTTGTCTGATTCTGCTTCTTGTGCAAAGTGGAAATATACTTATATAACATGCTTCTTTTGAGGTAGATATGTATCGGTAGCGCTTGCCGCACTATCCTTCTGCTAAGCATATCAAGCCGCACGATTTTCTTAGCATTCTTGCAGTTTCAAGCATATGTACATGTGTGAACTGGTCGACTATCTTCATCATGCTCATAGCTTAACCTTCTTACATTTCACATCGCCCTTCGACCTTGGGTTCATGATATCTTTTATTCATAGCGTTTCGTCTCTTTTTATCATTCTCACGTCGTTTTATCTTCTATATGTAAGTCAGTCAGGTTCTTGTGACGTCACCATTCGTCTTCCATTAAGACCTTTTTGGTTTCTTCAGGGGCTGTACTCAGATGATCTTCATTTCGTTTTATTTGTTGAGATGACTTTCTCAATGAATACCTTACTGTCCATGGTTTCCTTGGTATCGGTACTTCAATAGGTGCTGTTCTTCTGATAGGTACTGGACAGAGCCCCACTGCGGCTCTCTGCTGGTTTATTTGCTCATCATGCGTCACATATTTTGGCGTGAACGTTCCTGGTACTTCAAAATGGATGGTTGGAGTGCAGATGGTACTTGGGACCGCCTCTACACAGGATATGAGGGCACATGCATATGCCGCAGAGCAGGATGGGCACAGGTCAGGCACAGGTCATTGTGCATTGTCAAATGCATGGGAAATACACCCCAATGCCACTAGGGTGTACTCAAATAACGGCATGGCAGTGAAAAGCATGCACCACTTAGTCATGGCAGGGAAGTACAACCATTGCCTGTCTACAAGTGACACAGTCCTATTCCATTTGCATGTGACTCTGGCTACCCACAACCCTGGTACATCACATGAAATGGCCTACAAAGAGGCACACATGGACCAGGGTATGCATAGAACACAGGTTTGGACTCTTGAAAGGAAGCTTCAGCTGCCTCCACTGGACTGGAGGGAACTTATGTACAGTGAAGAGAAGGTTGGGAAGATAGTCCTTGGGCCTCATTACAAAAGTGGTGGAAAGGCAACGACGGCACCGGTAGTGCTAACAGCGCTGTTGTTACCTCTCTGCCACATTACGAGTTCTGCTTGCCGGTGCCGGACTGCACGCGTGGTCTGACCAGGCATGCAGACCGGCACCCGCGAGCAGAACTCGTGGTTGCACCGGCACCGTTTTTAACGGCGCTGGCGCAACCATGCTCCCGACCCCAATTCAGCCCTATGTGGCAGAATGGGGATCGGGAGGACGGCCATACCGGCACCCGCGAATGGGCAATTACCGGCCCATTCATCTCGTAATGGGCTGGTAATGGCCCATTCGCGGGTGCCAGGGCCGGTAGCGAGCTTGGCGGTAGCCGTGCCCTTAATAAGGGCACGGCAACCGCCAAACTCGTAATGAGGCCCCTTGTGTGTGTGATGCAGTATAATATGTGCATCAGGAGGAATGTACCATTGCCCTGCTGAGGAGGACGTGGCACAGGCAGACTCAGAGGAGGAGGGTGATAAGACATGGGCAGCCAGACGGGCACAGCATTGCTGTGCAGAAAAAAGGGATGGGTGCATACAGCATCAAGAATTGATAGACAATTTTTCTGATATAAAATAGCCACACTACACAATTTAAATAGATAAATCACTGTAGAAAAATCTATGACACAACCCAAAAGACTACTGGATCTTTACTTATGATGCAAACTCCATTTATTTATTCTGTGAATCCCATGTCACTCCTCCACCCTCACTCCCAACCCCTATATCCTCCCTCCACCCTCACTCCCCAACACCCATGTCCTCCCTCCACCATCATACAGAACTCAATGTCCACAGATAGGTGCATTACTTCTTGACATGCTTCCCGGGTCCAGATGAAGACTTAGTTGCATGCATGGCAATGCGTTGAGTCCTGTGTCTTGGACTACTGGCAAGGGATTGGGGGGGGGTCACCCAGGGAGTGCATTCCACTTCTGTCATCCCCATCATCTGCAGACTCTTTGTTCTCGTTGTTATTGCTAGTGGGGGATGTACACCAGGTAGATTCTGCCAATCTTTTTTATTCCTCAGGATTTTTAGTTCTGAGTGAACCAATTGTTAAGATGGGCGATTGGTTTAGCCCTTTTTAGTTTGAGTGGTGTGACAGTGTTCAGGGCTGATGCCAAAGTATTGTTATAGATGTCGACTAGGTTGGAGGGATCTAGGTTGTTGTGCTTGGAAACGTCCAGAATGTCATTGATTAGCGGGCATAGATTAGGTAGTGTCATGTTACGAGAGTTCCTCGAAAGAGAAGGGGGGCGATGATAGGGCTCGGGGCGAGGTCCTTTGGATGGCAAAAGATGTGTAGTGGTGATCTGACCAAGCAGTGGGTTTGTTCTGTAGTACAGTAATAGAGCAGTTGAGATCGGACAGCCAATCTGACGTGCGCCCCCTGACGTGTGGCTTCCGTGATAGAGTGTTTAAAGCCGAGCTGGGAAAAAGAAGAGACCTTGTGCATTAGTGTCATTAGGGTCATGGGACCCCAGGTTGAGGTCTCCAAGAAGTATAATTTGGGAGCCCGGTTTTACATTGGATGTTAAGAGGCCTGTGATGTCTTCTTCGAAGGAGGAGATGAGGGTTAGTGGGCGATAGATGAGATGAAGGAGGATGGTTTGGGTAGCTGTTAGCGGGAGCTTAACTGAGAGGAGTTCAGCAGATAGTAGGCTTGTGAGGGTGGTATCGCTAAGGCCCAGATGAGTTTTTGCTATAAAGGTGAGACCTCCGCCTCTGCCTGCGTTTCTGTCAACTCTGGTGATAGTGTAACCTTCTGCGGGGGCTAAGGAGAGTGCAGGTCCTGCAGCTTGGTGCAGCCAGGTTTCTGTAATGGCTAGAAAATCCATTTTCAGAAATTAGGTCTGCAATATCAAGTGCGTGGGCAACTAAGGAACGTGCATTTATCAATGCGCCTTTAATGGAGGGTGTCCTTGCTCTGGGAGGTGGTTCAGGTGGGTTTTGTGCCATAGTGGGGGTGGTGGTGTGAGTGGGTGGTTTGAGTATCTCTGCAGGTACTGCCGATTGGGTGGTGGACGAGGACTTATCTGCTTTGGAGGTAGGTGAGCGAGGATGCCAACTGGTGTGGGAAGTATGGGTGATGAATCGAGATCATAGTCTTTTGTTCCTCATATTTATGGGGCACGGTATCAATGGTGTAGGGGGTGTGGTGAAACGTTGGATCCATTCTATGGGGCTAAGTTGGGTCATGGAGGAGTTCCTAGGATAGTAGTCAATGACATGAGTGAAGTTCTTTACAGCCTGGAATGGCGGGAGGAAGTTAGTGGGCGAAATGGTGTGGAGTAGCGGGAGGAAGGAGGCCATAGTGAGGGTGACTCTATGGAAGGCTGCCATGAGGGCGGCAGGCAGAATGACTGGCCAGAGCACCGGCGAGTGACAGGCAGGATGGCTCTAACACGGCCTGATGCACAGTTGAGACAATAGATAAAAGTGCAGGTTAGCTAGGAGAGGCTAGGTCGAGTTGCAATCGTGGATTGGAATAACACTGTTACTAGGATAGGCTAGTTCGATTTTGCTGTAAAAGGCATCACAAACAGGAAGTAGTCTAGCTTGAAACTACTGAAAAAAAAGGGTGTGACAGCACCATTTGCTAGGAAAGAGGCTTGTTCAATTGGCTAGCAGTAGGATAGGGCCCACAATTTGATAGGACATGCTAGCTAGAGTGCAGTGGGAGACCAGGGTCAAAGAAGCAGAGTTTATGTTAAGCAATGCAATTGAGCGTGCGCTAAGACAGTGCATAAAATCTATATTCAGCAATGCAAATGAGCATGTTCCAGAAAGTGCATACAATCTATATTCAGCAAAGCAATTGAGCATGCACTAAGACAGTGTATACAATCTATATTCAGCAATGCAATTGAGGGTGTGCCAGACATTGCAAACAATCTATATTCAGCAATGCAATTGAGCGTGTGCCAGACCAGTGAATACGATCTATATTAAGCCTTGCAATTGAACGCCAAGGCAGCGCATACGGGCGGTCAGGCAGTGTGCAAACAGTATGCTGGTGATAGTCATTAGGAGTGAAGGAACGTGTTATACACTTGGCGAGAAGCTGCTGCAGAGGGACAGGGCGTCTGCAATGCTATATGGTATCAAGTAACATTTCCGTGTTAACGGCGTGGCAATATGCTGAATGAACAGTCAACAAAAGTTAGAGGTCTTCTTACCCAGGGTAGACCGGTTACTCCCTTTGCCCCTCCCGGCACCGTCAGGCACGGACAGGGGATGGCCTTGTTCAGTAGGCCTTAGTCAGGTAGGCCGGCTTCTGCCTCCGTTCGCCTGGTATTGGATAAAAGCTTTTTTCGTGTCGGTTGCTAGGCAACCAGCATAAACAAAATATTGGAGAGTCGGGCGGCGGCCATCTTAGGGAGTGGGGCGCTTCGTACGGACTTGGCGGGGCAGTAGGGCTGAAGAATGCTCACAAAAGCTTCAGAAGGTGGTTGTGCAGGCCAAACCATGCAAATTCAGGCACAACAGACCTGATTTGATTTGCACACTTGCAAAATGGACTTTGGCCTGGTGTACCTTCCTGCCAGGGCTTTTCATTACCGGTACCGGTAAGAGTACCGGTACCGGTAATCCCTTCTTGCCTGATTACGAGGTCCCTTTGCGGGTCCCGACCTTAACGGCTGGTCTGTACCAGCCGTTAAGGGAAGGACCCGCAAAGGGACCTTAAAGGTGATTACGGTACCGCATTTTGCGGGACCGTAATTACCGCCTTCCCCATTCCCATTGAGCCCTATGGGACAAAAATGGGAATGGGGAAGGGCCAATGGTAAATGGGGAATTACAGCCCCACCAACCTTGGAATGGGTCGGTAATTCCCCATGTCACCATGGCGGATCCGGTAAATTAGGGGGTTGAAATGAGGGCCTAAGACAGTATAAAAAATGGGGTCATTATAAGGTGGGCAGTAAGGGATACCGGGCACCGGTAAGGAGACCAGTGCCGGTAATCCCTTACCGCCCTACTACAAGGTCCCTTAGCGGGTCCTGCCAGTAACGGCAGGTCTGACCAGCTGTTATGGACGGGACCCGCTAAGGGACCTGGGTGCAAATAACGGGCTTGACATGCGCTAGCCCATTATTTGCGCCCTCCCCATTCCTATTGAGCCCCATGGGGGCTCAAATGGGAATGGGGAATGGCATTTTCAATGGGGATTTACCGGTCCCGCAAAGGTCGGACTACACCGGTAAGTCCCCATTGAACTAGACCGTTGTCGGACCCGTGCTTGGTGGCAGTCATGGCGCAAATAGCGCCATGACTACCACCAATCTCGGAATGAGGCCCAATGAATTCATTGGAATTAAAGAAAACATATATCTCATCAAATCAATTGTACCATATGAATCATAAACTTCAACAATATGAGAATAGATTACCCATCACCTCACCAAAGTGACTTTGTGAAAAACCTAAAAACATGTATCTAATTTCCAATTCTCGAATTGTGCAGCATTGTGGACCAGATCCTACTGATTTTTATACCCTGACATGTTTCTGTTGATCTTGTTTAGACATTCCTCAGGGGTTTTCTTATATTTGTATGTTGGACCCCTCTAAAGATTGGTGTAGCAGAATTAATCTTGATGCGCTTGCTGATGGCAAATTGTAGAAAATCATCTGCAGTAGATACGGATACACAAAATGAACAGCAGCCGTGTAGTGCTGTAGGACCGGAACATATTTTATTTTACGATGTGTCTGTGAAAAATCCAAAAATGCATGGATATAATACCTCTCCTTCTACTTAATGCAGCAAAATACCGTCCAATATGGGTGTGTCACAGAAAGACAACTGCTCACCTGTAATTAGGCTCTGAAGAAGTACCACGCTTGTATATGGCGAATCTGTAATTAATTCCCAATTGGGAGTCTTACAATACTTGTTACAATACTTGTTACAAGAGCATGTCTTGTTATTCCACCCACCATACCATATGGTGGGGGACCCCATTTTTTTATCTGCTGTGTGGCCTGCGCTGCGCACATGACACTCATGCGTTTTGTTATCATATTTACCCTAAATCCTCATTTTTACTCACCTGGGTCAACTTGACTGCCGACTCCTGCCTCTGTTGTGCCAACTCCCTCAATGCCAGCCATGTCTATGATGCTGGCCACTTTCTCCTCCGTTGCTCTGAGATGTATTGGGTCCATGCTTCCTCCTCCTGTGGCTGCTGTCTCCTGGTGCTAGTTACCTAGCATAGTCTGCACATGTGCCTTCAAATTGTTCTAGCGCTTCCTGCAGTCTTCGGCCTCATGCTGAACTGTGCCCAATGCCACCACCTTGTCCCTTATGCTGTTCTTCCTTTGTATGGAAGTCTTCCGTTGCTGACCACCAAACAACTCTTCAGCATTGAACACCACCTCCTCTGCCATCACCTGCAACTCCCCCTCACTGAATCTGGGCATGCAGGCCTGCAATTCTGGTACCTTGTTCTTCCCCTTGTCTCCTGGCATCTTTCCTGAGTACAAGGGATCTGAATGGTTACAAAAAGTGGGAGATTTTACCTGGATTGTGTTTTAACAGATGGCCACACCAAAGCTTTTTTGTCTGCAAAATGATGACATTTCCACCAGTGGTAATTTTGACAGTGGAGTTTCAGTTTAGCCATTCCACCTGTTTTCTTGTGGTAATGGTAATTCTGCTGAAAATTCGGTGTATTTACCGTTCAAAATTGTTTTTCAGCAATAATTCCACTGGACAGAACTACCGTTACCGCCGATGGGTTGTGCCTGTTGCCATCAACAAGGGGTGAAGATGAAGGGCACAACAGTAATAGAGAAAGGAGAAGTGAGGATACGAGAGGATAAGAGAACATTAAAGATGGATATAACATGAACATGGAGTGGAGGTGAAGGACACACGAGTAATAGAGAAAGGAGAAGTGAGGATTAGAGAACATTAAAGACAGATAGAACATGAAAATGGAGTGCAGATGAAGAACACACAAGTAATAGAGAAAGGAGAAGTGAGGATAAGAGAACATTAAAGACAGATAGAACATGAACAAGGGATGGAGATTAAGGGCACAACAGGGGTAGAAAATGACATGTGAGGAGAAGGGAACATGAAAGAGGAATAGAAGGAACATAAACAAGGGGTGCAGATGAAGGGCATAAGAGTACAAGAGAATGGAGATGTGAGTATAAGAGAGCATATACAAAAATAAATGCCACTTCACAGCTACCCACCTACACACGCACTAGGTGTGTCTAGTTGCAACAAGTGTGAGGTTAGTAAAGGTGTGTAACCAAGACAGGATCAGCACACACCAAATAGTGATTCAAGCCAGTTATAGAGTGTCTTTAAAAATTGACGCTTTTCCCAGAAACACATTTTTCTGTGTCGACAGAGCCAAGGACAATTTATTATACACTAGGAACTTATGAAACAACAGTTGTTGGTTACACACCTTTACTAACCTCACAATCTTGTCAAAATATGTGAATTATGGCCATTGTTTGATCCACGAAAAATTGTGCCTTTTATAGAAAGTTGTTCTGTACGATATCTTATGTAAACAAAATGCATTGTTGGTGTTTCTTCTATAGGAACCTTTTTCTTAATGTTTTTATATGAATTGATTAAACTAATGTTTTATCTCTATTGTTCTTGTCTTGATCCATTGACGCTGACATGATTGGTAACACTTGTTGCAACAAGACACACCTAGTGCGTTTGTAGGTGGGTAGCTGTGAAGTGGCATTTATTTTTATATATGTTTGTATCTTGTCCTTTGCCACACAGCCCCCTAAAAAAGAGGACTCTCTAGATCAAATTGCTTGTACTTTTTCAGGATAAGATAGCATTAAAGATGGATAGAACATGAACTTGGAGTGGAGATTAAGGACACATGAGTAATAGAGAAAGGAAATGTGAGGAAAAGCAAACATTAAAGATGGATAGAACATGAACAAGGGGTGGAGATTAAGGGCACAACAGGGGTAGAAAAGGACATGTGAGGAAAGGGAACTGTTACGCTCACCTGGTCTCTGAGCAGGCGTTAGGGCCATGGTTGCAGCCCTCCCGGGGGTGAGGTCGCTCGGGCCCGACTTCGCCCTCTGCGCTTATGTGGTGACTGGTGGTAATAGGTGATGCTGCTCGGGACTGCTCCTGCGTGGAGAATAGGGGGCGTGAGTATGTCAGCTTGTGCGCCTGATCCCCTTCCACACCCCTTCTCCCAAACTGTGGTATGCCTCTGTCTTTCCTCATCTGTTTTTGTTGTATTGTAAAGTTTGTTTGCTTGTATTGCTGTCCGTTCCACTTTTGATGTTTGCTCTTTTGCTTTCTTCCCTTGCAGGTGATGTTGCCGGCCCGGCAGAAGCTGTAGAGCTCGAGGCGGCAGCCCAAGGGAATGAGGAACGAAGCTGCAGTGGTACAGTAGCTGGTAAATCGTTAACTAGGGGGCGCGTGGGGTTCAAATGCGGCGCGACCCTAGGACGGATGTTCAAACCTTGTATTTCTTCTACTTTACAGGGTCAGAGTTCGTGGATGCGGAGTGCGGTGCTGCGGTGTCGGGATCAAGATCATTGGATGTCAGGAGATGAGTCTGCAGATGAAGCGATGAAGCACCGGTTTCCTGGAGCTGAGTATGCAGGCGAACCGCTGGTTTCGAAAGTAAGTCAACTGGTCCAAGCAGAGGTGAGCATCACGTTGCATGCGAGTGCACAGTAACGCGAAGCACCGGCCTTAAGGATGGAGCAGCTTACATAGCTGAGCTTCTGAAGCCACGCCCACCTGGTTCAGCCTGCCTGCCACACCATGCCAGACCCGATGATTCAGCAGATGAATACCAAGCCTAGGGAGCCACGCCCGATGAGTCAGCACATGAGGATGTTCTCTGGAATAAAGGCTTTCAGCTCCTGGAAAGTTCTTGTAAAATAAAAGCACTCCTGCACTGAAATAAAGTAAAAGCACTCCTGCACTGAAATAAAGTGTTCCTGCACACTTCTCTATATGAGCCTGGTGCCAAAGACGCCAGGACTGAGTCTAGCCAGGGCCCCTATGTTTATGGGTCCCAAAGGGACATAAGAGAGTCAAGTCTCCCATTGCCCCCATCACTAGATGGTGTGGTTATTGTGTTCTGGGGCCTGCGGCTATGACATGAACATGAAAGAGGAATAGAAGGAATATGAACAAGGGATCTTGTCATCACTGACGTCTAACGCTTAAAATGGTGCATGCAATTCTATTGGTTATAGGAAGGTAACTTTAATATAGGTACTATATCTGTATATGGTAAAAAAGTGAGGGGATTGGACAAACAGTGTCAGGTGGGGCATCTGAGCCCTTCCTTCAAAATGGCTGCTGTAGATGTAACCAAAAGTACGACATTTCATTGGGTCTATTAACTATAGGACCCAAGATTACTTGGTCCACTATGATTGGGTTGGCATCAACCCCGCTCATACGTTTTCCACCAGCCTAGTAGCATGCAGAAATAGCCGGCCAGGTGCAGGGAGCTTGTTCACTCCCCGTCTTCCTCCAATTATTGCAACAATCAGTCATCACTTCAGTGGTCATGTGTCAATTATTTCTTTGTATTTTGGCCTCAAAACTGCTTCTTGGTCTGGAAAAGTGAAGGTGCCTGGGCATGGCACAACTCCATGCGTAGGTGTGACAGTTTCTCCCTTCTACTGGCTCGGTCACGTGATTCCGACACCATGAAATCATTGTCATCTCCATGCAATTTGTGTATTTGATTTAATTTTACCAGCCATCTGCCTCCTGTGGCTTACCTTGACCTTTCAGAATAGGATACTCTGTTCTTCTCCTCATTAAATGTATCTACTGTTGGCCTACTTCAGCTGGTACGACCTGGGCTTCTTGGCATGACTAGCCTTCGTCTGAGTTCTGTCCTTAATTCTCAATTTTCCCGCTGCAAAGCTCTCCTTGTGATACCTTAAGTAACCTTTGGTCGGTTCTGCTCTTGTGCGTAGTGGAAGTATACTTATATACAGTTCTTTTCCTGAGGTAGATATGTATAGGTGGCTCTTGCCACACTCTATTTTACTACTAAGTTTTAGCAAGCCTTACAATTTTCTTAGCTTCTTGCGGTTCCTTGCATATGTACATGTGTAAGCTGGCTAAATATCTTCATCACGCTCATGGCATAAGCTTCTAACATTTGACATCATTATTTTGCTTTAAACTCAGGATGTCACTTATCCATGGTGTTTTGTCTCTTTTCATCATTCATAGGTTGTCATATCTTTTATATGTGAGTCAGTCTGGGTTCTTGTGACGTCACCATTCGTCTTCTTTTAGGACTTTCTTGGCTTCTTCAGTTATTGCATTTTGACAACCGTCATTCTGTCTCACTTGTCAATATGGTTTTCTCAACGGGTACCTTACTGTCCAAGGTTTCTTAGATGCAGGTACTGCAATAGGTGCTGTCTGTCTGATAGGTACTGGGCAGAGCCCCACTGCGGCTCTCTGCTCGTTTACCTGCTCATCAAACATCGCATATTTCGACGTGAACGTTCCTGGTACCTCAAAATGGCTGGTAGTAGTACGAATCGTGTTTGGGACCTCCTCTACACTCCCCCCTCTGGGCAATTCATCAACCACTTCCACTTCTTCTTTTGTATCCATCTTTTTTGCATATTCTATATTCACTTTTACTTCATCGTCTGGGTCCACTTTTACTTCATCTTTTGGGTCCACACATGAAGGTCTGAAGAAATGTCTCTTTGGAGTCCATATTTTTATGACTCCCTTCAGGCTTTCTATTGTTCTCACGTGTTCGTCCTTATTCCATGTCATAAATTGACATTGTCCATTTGGACTGCAATAGCTCCATCTTCCCACATAGTTTATGTGTTTCCTTGGATATCGAAACTTGGTTCCTTCTGGTGCATGAATGCTAGCTTTCACAAAGTCTCTTATTTCTTCATCAGTCAGGTCTTTGGGCTTCCATCCCGGTTCAAGATCAATCATGATCTTCATCCCTATTGCCTTTTTCACATTTTTCTGGCACTGAGAAATTATTATCTTGATAACACAGTATCCAAGCAATATCATCACTAGTAGGGCTCCTAGGAACTTGAATGCATCTGCCATCCATTGTGGAACCCATGATAATAGTGATCCAAACCAGCTGTCATCATCAACTTCGTCAGCTTCATCGATCATTTGATTCTGTAATTTCATCAACATACTTATGGCCTCTGTTAACGTTCCATTTTCTTCGTCGTGGGATGGTATAAATGTGCAACATGATTCTCCAGTTTTTGCACAAAATCCTCCATCCATAGCTGTGATCATGTCAAGGACATACCTGTCATTAGTCGAATTGCCCTCAGTTCTTCTCTGATTGCTTTAAATCCTTTTATGATCGTGTTGATGGTCTGCAGTAACTCCCATTTGGTTATCTGCAACCATTTAGTATTTGTTCCAACTTGAATTCTTGGCATGAAATTCGCCGTTGACACAGAAGAAGTCTGACTGAACAGTCTATGTTCATATGGGATAGCATCAACTGCTTCTATGGATTTGGCAGAAAAGTAATTCTCTCGCTTCATTCTGCTAATCAGTTCCACAGATCTCCTTTTCCTCAGGCGAGCATCTGCTTTCGGGAAACTGTCAATATTCAGATCACTTTTTGGGATCACCAGTGCTGGAACATGGACATTCACTATTGTGCATATACC
The DNA here is from genome assembly GCF_040938575.1 of Ambystoma mexicanum. NCBI lineage: Eukaryota > Metazoa > Chordata > Amphibia > Caudata > Ambystomatidae > Ambystoma > Ambystoma mexicanum. The sequence goes on along the minus strand of NC_090929.1, from coordinate 126,612,959 downwards.
TTGCCAGTTTCTCGGCAGCCTGATATATGCTTTGGATCCACACGCCCAATAATGATCCATGATCACTGCAGTACCGTGTACCATTCCTGGAGCGTCAAAGACTCGGCTGCAAATCTGATTCTCTCCCATTTTTCTTGTACCATTATTCCGGAAGCAGAATTTCGGATTCTCCAATGGCACTATCTGTAAGGGTCCTCCTCTGTCTTCGACCCAGGTCAATTCTTTAGCAAGTTTTGGCCACAATGGTTTGCATCCATTTCGCACTATGTTGATAGTAGGCTCGTAGTGACCATAGACCATCCATGCTCTGCAGATCAAAACTCCTTTCTCCCATCCGTCTGGTGAAAGCACTGTTCCCCAAATTTGCATTTGACCTCTGTTCTTCCACTTTCAAGCTTCTTCTGGAATTTTCCCTTGAACGTTCAGTTTTTGATTTGCTTCTCTTCTGATCTCGGCTCCTTTAAATCCAGGCTTCTCATATCTGATCACAATGTGTTTTGTTTTTCCATTGTTTCTTGTCTTTATGTCTTGGACGTAATCGTCTTTATTTGGATCAGTTGCTTCAGTTGCCCATTTCAGTGAGGCATCACTTCCCATGAACTGGCCTCTGGTCATGTTGCTAGGTGTGATAGACAGTGTGCTGTCTGTGCATCAGTTTCCACAGCTTTGAAGATCTTTGACTTCCCCATGCTGTAAGGTAGGAGTGTACAAACAAAGCATTCTCCCTCTGAATTTCATTGTCCAACATCTTTCTTGTGTTGTTACCATATGTTATTTCCCAAGTGTGCTGTGCTGTCCAAGTAGTCGTTTAGTTCATTGTCATCTCCTTGTATGCTTCTCTTCATTCTCAATGTTTTCATGTAGTTTGCTATCATCACATCCTTAATAGATCCATGTAACTCCTTCTCATTGGAGCATTCTCAGGTTCCTCAATCCATGGTTCAGGTCTCTTCATCTGTACTAATGGAGTAGGTGGAAGTCTGGCAATCCTGTACTTCTCCTCTTGCATCCTTTTTCAATCCATGGTTCAGGTCTCTTCATCTGTACTAATGGAGTAGGTGGAAGTCTGGCAATCCTGTACTTCTCCTCTTGTATCCTTTTCCCCTCGATTATAAATGTCCATATCCACTCTGCTATTGGTCCAGTATATGGCTGTAGTGTAGAACTTGTACTTGTCCCCTTCACTGGAACATATGGGCTTATTGATGCTTTCTCTGTTGGTTTATTCTCCAACTCCTTTTCTTTCTTTAAACATTTAGTTTTTTCCATTTGTCTTTTCACTTCACTTGTAGTAGAACTTCTCATTGTAGGCAGTCTATCCTTCTCCCATTCTTTGGATTGTGGTTCTGCAGTTATTGACACTAGACCTGGTGCAAGTGTACTCACTGTTTGTATGTGTTTTGTTGTCAGTAAACTTTTTTCATTCTTACTCTGCCGACCCTGTCTCCGGCTTTTCAATTTGTTTGTTACCAAATGTGTGTGCATGTCATAGCTAATCACATCCATTTCATGTTCACTCACTCCTTTGTCAGATTGCCTAGGAACTGGAAGGACTATAAAGGGTCTGGGTACTTTTGTAGGTGTCATGCGTACATAATTAGGTGGGTGCACTGGAATCGGAACACTTTGTGCACCAATAAAAAATGCAGTTCGAATCATCAGTGACAATAAAACAATGATAAATACAATACACAGGTACATTATGCCTCTGTAGGTTAGGCGCCAACACTTAGTTCTGCAACAATAAGTAAGTCTCTCCTCCTGAGGGATGACAAAGTTACTGTTTAAGTTGCCCATCTCTATCATTTAAGGAAAGAAGACTAACGTTGAATACATCCTATGCAACAATTTCTCTGGATTCTGCTGCTTCTGTTTGTCGGTTGTAGGTACAGGAACAATTGTCCTCCTTTGTCTTGACAATGGATTGTCTATTGTCTCTGGATACAGTTCTCTTTTCTGTATTCAAAAAATGTCAATTAAGGCAATAAGTTCAGTAAGTCCTTTTTTACTGTATGTGTTCAAAATACACAAGCTCCCAGTCGATTCTTCTTATCTGTTTCACTCCGGAAGACATGTCGGATTCTTGCCAGTATAAACAAGAGTAAAGTCTCTGGCAACACTTTCTCGATCTGTCCGTCGGCAGAAAGTCTTACAGTCTCCACCAGAAATTCTGATGATGATTAGAAAGTTAAACCTGCATCACAATACCAAGCAGGAGCATGCTCATCTGTGTGAAGTTTGCTGGTTCTCTGATGAAAGTGAGGACGTCAACACCGGCAGGCCTCCCCACAAGTTCTGGAAAGTCCTCAATTATTGTCCTTGCTGCACCGTGGGCAGGTTCTGTGATTTCGGTGAGCTTGAAGAGCAACCTGAATTATGATTCTGTTCAGGATTACACTCAAAAGTTCTGTGTTTGCTGGATCTCGAAGAAATGTCAAGACGTCAATGTGTCTCCCTACAAGATCTGGGCAGTCTTCAATCAAATGAAAGGATAGTATGCTGACAAGCCTATTCGCTTCTTCTTCTGAATGGGACATTTGTTTTTTCCTCTCTGTATTCCGGAAGCAGGAGGAACTGCTCGGCGATCACGGTGAGCAGCCTCCTTATCGTCTTTTCGTTTTCAGGGTCTTGAAGAAATTCAGTGATGCTAGTGAGCCTTCCCACTAATGATGGGTACGACCTCAAGAATAGGTCAAAATAGTTCAGAACGTCTTTAGTGATGTCGCTGCTGTGGGACACCATAAGTGAGTCCAAATAATGCTTCTGTTTGGAACAAGTCCGGATATTGTATTTTCTTTTCTCAATTTGTGTGTCCTCAATCAAAATTTGGCATATCCTTTTCTTATCAAGGCTTCAGCATGCCTCAGTCCAGAGTTCAAAGTCAACAGAATATGTTGTGGCTTATGCGTGCAATTCTCTTCTTCACCCTGTAACTAGGATGCACAGAGTGTCCGTATTTTTTATGTCCTTACCCCCTTTTTTGCTCAGAGGAAATGTCCAATTTTAAGCCACAACTTGCACATGAGTTCCTTATCTTCTTTTTTCTGGTCATGCGTCCTTCTTCCTCATCATGGATCTCGTCTGCACGTGCTGTGGTTCTTCCCCGTCGTCTGTAGTCTTTACGCGTTGGGGTGCGGGCAGGGGGCCTTCTCCGATGTATGGTTTGATATCACCCAGAAAGAGCCAAGCTCTTCTTCCTTCTAGCTTGACTGCAGAGAGAGTAACGTTCTCCACTCTGAATGGACCGTTGAACCATGGCTCGTCCCACTTCTTTCTTGTGTGGTTTCTCACCAGGACCGTGTCTCCAGGATAAATTGGTGGTAGACGTAGTTGTGGGTCTGTTGTAGTATCCCCTTCTGTGTTCTGTGCTGCCCAACACCCTTTTTGTCATCGCTGCAGCTGTCCTGAAATTACAGTAAGACAAGATGTCATGCAATTCAAGTAATTTTGCATTTCAGACCATAAGATTTCTCCTGGTGGCTGGGCATCACATCTAGCTCTAGCTCGTGGTGTCAATGGAGTGTGCATCCTTCTGCTTGTTGCTATTTCGTGTGGCGTAAGATGATGGTCAGAACCAGGCTGGTTTCTGAGTGTGTACAGTGCCAATGGAAGGCAGTGTAGCCATCCCTTCTTTAGTGTAAGCTTCAACTTGGATATCCTTTCCTTTAACAAGCCATTGAGCTTCTCACATATCCCATTACCTTGCGGGTGATACGCTGATGAGAACTTGTGCTTTATACCAAGAAGCAAGCTGATCTACTCAAATACTGCATTAACAAAGTGAGGACCATTATCTGACCTCATGACTTCACATACTCCCCACCTGGGAAATACCTCTCTCACCAGAAATTTGGCTGCACAGGTAGAGTCTGGGTGTGTACATGGACCTGCTTCTATCCATCTAGAGAATGGACACACCACAACAATTAGGTACCTGTACCCGTTACATACTTGAATCATATCGACATAATCGACATGCAAGTGCTGAAAAGGTCCATTAGGCCTTGGGATGACTCCTCTAATTACTCTTAGTGTGTTCCAGCTGTGAACTTTTGGCAGATTATACAGTTCTCCATAAAAAATGCAACGTGCTCTGCTAAGTTCGGTATGAACCAGTCTTCAGCGATCGTTGCTGCTAGATTCTTTTGTCATATCTCTTTTGTCATATGTGCTCGATAATGCAATTGTGCCATTGCTATCTTCAATAGGGCTATAGGCATCACCGGTTTACAAGTGCTTTCTTGTCACCACAAGCTCTCGGAGGGGTTTAACGAACACCCTCGCCGCTTCCAGAGGTTTTTCTCCTCCTGTTGTGCTTCCCCTTGGAGTTCCATTAACTGGGTTTGCCCCATGTTACTATAACTGTCAGGTTCACTTTGTGCAACAATCATTCTCTGATGCACATCCGTTATTTCCACATTCATTATGACTTCGTCTTTGGTGGACACACGCTTGGCTTCTGTGTCTGCTGCTTGATTACCATGTGTGGGCTGCACATTTCACGACTGCTATGCCCAGTGGGAACTGCAGTGCCTTAATGAGCCTATCCAATAGGGCTTCGTGCTGCCATGGGTGCCATCCGCTCGGAGGTAGCCCCTCCTTTTCCAACTCGCTAAGCCTGCGTGCACTGTTGATGTCACATAGGCAGAGTCACTGTACACCGCCACTTCCTGGTCTGCGTGATTCTCAATGGCAAGTATCAACACCAATAATTCTGCATCCTGTGCTGAGTAATGAGATGGTAATCGTGCACTTATGAGTACTCGAAGTTCTGCATTTGCTGTGTACTTCATCAAAGCGGCGCCTGTATATTTTTGCACATCATTTTGATCGATCCTTGAAGAATCGTCAACAAAGGTAATTTCTCCTTCTGCCAATGCTTTCTCTTTCACTCTGGGAATCTCATTATAGAATTCTTCATAATTTGTACAGTCATGGACCGGCTCCTCTTCAGTGACTGGCTCTGCTATGAACATAGCTGGGTTCACTATTTTGCATCGAACTATCTTAATCAATGGATTCGATATGATCGCTTCATACGCAGAAGCTCTCTGAGATGTCAATGTGCCCTTTGGTTTCTCTAGAATGGCAAATAGTGCATGCTCGACAAACAACATCATTGAGCATCCCATCACAATGGTTCAGCCTTCTCTATGGCGAATGCTGCAGCAGCTAAACTTTGTTCGCAAGGAAAATGACCTCTCATCACTGGGTTCAAATTCCCACTTTTTGATCGATTCTCAAAGAACCATCAATGAAGACAATTTCTCCTTCTGCCAATGCATTTTCCTTTACTCTGGGAATTTCATCATAGAATTCTTCGTAATTTGCACCGTCATGTATTGGCTCTCCTTCAGCGACTGGCTCTGCTATGAACATAGCTGAGTTCATTATCTTGCATCGAACTATCCTAATCGATGAATTCGATATGATCACTTCATAAGCAGAAGCTCTCTGAGATGTCAGTGTGCCTTTTGGTTTCTCTAGAATAGCAAATAGCGAGTGTTCGACGTACAACGTAATTGAGCATCCCATTACAATGGTAGTAGCCTTTTCGATGGCGAAGGCTGCGGCAGCTAAACTTTGTTCGCACAGGAAATGGCCCCTCATCACTGGGTCCAAATTTCCACTATAATATGCCAGGGGCTTGTACCCCAATGTGGTTCTCTGTGTGAGTACTGCCATCATAACGCTGCCATTCGTTTGTGAAAACAGGTAGAATTCCTCTGCATAATTGGGAATTCCTAAAACTGGTGCCATGCTAATGGCTCTTTTGAGTTCAGTAAAACCTTCTTCCATGTCCTTAGACCATCCAGTTTTTTCTTTTGTTCCCTGTGCCATCTTCAGGGCTTGTAACAAGGGATTAGTGTATGAGCTGTAGTCAAAGACCCATGCCCTGGCATAATTGCAAAGTCCTAGAAGACTCTGCATCTGTTTTATCGTGTGTGGCTTGGCTGTGTTCAATATGGCCTTAGCCCATTCAGGGGTAACCCTTTTCCCCTCATGTGAGATCAGCTGGCCTATGTACAGCACTTCTTGCTGACAATATTGAAACTTTTCTTTGTCAACTTTATATCCTTTCTCAGCCAATATAGTCAATAGCTGAACAGAATCGTGCCTGCATTTCTCCTCTGTCATGCTGCAAATTAAGATGTCATCCACATATTGTAAGACAACACTCTCTAATGCAACATTGCTTAAGTCCATCTGCAGGACTCTGTTACAAATCGAAGGAGACTCACAGTACCCCTGGGGCAACCTTGTGCTTTTCAGACACATCTGTCTAAATGTGAATGACGTCAGATCTTGTGAGTCTTTGTGCAATGGGATTGAGAAAAATGCATTCTTCAAGTCAATCACTGTGAATTATTGAGCCTCAACAGGTATGTTACATAGGATTGTGGACGGGTTAGGGACTAGAGGGAATTCGGCCTCAACAATATCATTTATTGGCCTCCAATCCTGAATTAAACGCCAAGACCCTCCCCTTGATTTTTTGATAGGGTACACCATGGTATTGCATGACGGCTCTGATGTCTCTGCCCTGCTCCATCATAGCAGAAATTGGGCCTCATTACAACCCAGGCACGGGACCATGGTGCTATTAGCACCATGGTCCATGCCGGTCTCCGGCATGGTGGATGGCGGGATTACCTTCCCATCACAAGGTTGGCGGGGGCGGTAATTCCCCATTCACCATTTGCCCTTCCCCATTCCCATTTTGCCCCATAGGGCATAATGGGGATGGGGAAGGCGCTAATTACGGCACCGTAAATTACGGTTGCCGTAATTAGCTCCAAGGTCCCTTAGCGGGTTGGATTTTAACGCCTGCAAAAAGCACTTTTTTACTCTTTACGGCGTAAAACAACAGCATACTAATGCATTAATAAAATGGAGATTATCTAAATGAGAACGTGAAGGTCTTTTCTTTCAAAGACAACCTGGAATGGCACTCAAAAATGATAATTGATATTGGAATGTCGCAAGTGGAAATGTAAACATTTGAAAGTATAAGATGTGGTAAAACATGGGTATAGATTTCCCCCAAGATTCCCTAGTTTCCAGCACCCATGCATCTTGGAAATTCTGAATGTAAAGCAAAGGATCTTCTGACTCCTTCATTTTGCGGGTCATTATAGCTCCCATGTCAGATGTATTCGGGCATAACAATCGTAATGCTTTCCATACCGCGGCTCTGCAATTGTTAAATGGAGCTCCATCGTGTGCAGTGTTAACTGTAGTCACGCCAGGGTAACCTGCATGTGTCCACACATCGTCAGCTCGATCACCAAGTATGGCAATTAAAAGACCCTTAATATCCCCTATAGCCAATGTGTTCCCTCCCGTCATTTATTCCAGTTCATGTATCCATTTTCCGACTCCCAATGTTAACATTGGAAGCTTGTTTTTCAGATTTTCTCAATCCATGTGTGGCCATGGAATATACTGTGGCCTCGTTCCTCCTTTTTTGAGCAACGGGAATTGTAATACATGGCATTCCTTTTCCTCTCTCATTATTTTTCTATCCACTGCAGGGGTGATAATCCTGCATCGCTGTCTACCTGGCAATGTCCTTAGTCGGCTCACATAGGGTGGTGGAGACACCCCCCTCTGACCGTAAGATGCTCCTTAATTTCGGTCTGACTGTGTCTTAGGTGCAGACTCACTAGAATCTGACCATTTTATCCCTTTTTCCTCTGGAGAAGCATTTCTCGTGTCTTTTCTCTTCTTCCTTTTCCTCATATTCCTCTCTTTCTGCGTCTGATATTGTCTGTGCTCAACTCGTGTAACTCCTCTCATCTTCCTCATTTCTGTTTAGTGTCAACCTATCTAGGGACAGCTCTCTATTTCTACTACTTCGGGAGGCGGCCTCAGTGTCATACTACTGAGTGCTCTCAAGACGCTCGTCCTCCCCTCTCCCTTGGGGTAATTGTTCTAGCCCCATTTCATCATATATTCTATTGATCGTCTCTGCGATGCCTCTGGTGTCGAAGTCATCTTTGATATTTGCCCTAGACGTGCCTGGTACTGAATCATACTCTGGAAATAATTCTTCTATGTCTTCCGAATGTACAACTGGATCAGGTTTTTTAACTTCTCTTTCCAGATATTTCCGATTGCCTGCTCTCTGTCTTCGCTTGCGTTCTCTGTCGTCATCGAACTCTCTGCACTTCCTCGCTTCCTCTCTGATCCTATCTTCTTCCTGTTTCTTTGCATCTCTACGTTCATTTGCCCTTCATATTTCCTCATCACTTCATCTTTTTATTCTCTGCTCCCTTATCTTTTGTTCTTCTTCCTCTATTCTCCATTTTTCCTGCCTGTCCTGATCAATAGCTGCTCTTGGGTTATGATCGCGTTTCCTTTCTTGCTCTTCGCGATACAGCTGTTCTCGTCTCTGTCTATCTTTTTCCCTGATCCTTTCATCTCTCAATCCTTTTTCCTTTTCCTTCTCTTTTCTTTGTGAATTGTCTGACTCTCCCTTTTGTCTCTCGTCCTCAATGCCTTTACCATCGAGTTTCAATAGAATCTGACCTCCGATTCATTCATTATGTGTGAATGCCATCTCATCAGTTCTGTCCTCATCTCCTTTCCATCTTTTTCCCTCTCTATTCGTATCTGGAGATGTACTTGCTTGTGCTTGATCTCCTTTTTTTTTCTCCCTCCTTTCCTTGTCCCTTGGGACTTTGGAGGTGATACCTCTGTCTATGTCTGGGCTTTCGTCACTGCTTTGCATAGGTGACTCATATGCCGGGTTGCTATATCCGGTGGCTGCTTTAAGTTCCCTCAACGGATATAATCCTTTGTTTTTACTGGCTTTGCTTTTTGTTTCAGATGGAGCTGGTGCCGCGGATGGCATTTCACCCCCCTCTGTGCATCTGTTAATATCCCATCTACCGGCGGCTCCTCTTCCTTATCCTCTAGGTACATCTTCCAAAGCTCTAAACTAGCTAGGCGTTTATCTAAATTTTCCCCAGTATATGTGGTATGCAAATATGTCGTCATGTGTTGCAGGACTGCTTTACATAGCGATCCACCCTGAGGCCATGCCATACACAGTTTGTGGGGGGTTCCTTTGACCCATTCTGCACTGTACTTTTTCAGCTTAGGTGCATGTTTCGGCAACTGTTTGCACTAGTGTATTAGCTGTGTAATATCTTCCATACTTAAAATGATGTATCTTCTCCTCACACAACACTTTATTATGTTTTAAACAAAATCAACAATATGAGCGAGCACCAATAGTCGCAAGCGCCAATCCCATTTTTCCCACAAAAAACTATTTTTCTTTTTCACGCAACAACCATCAATTCATATTATACAATATCTTAGCTAACCAAACTGGTAATTTTCATGCTAATTCCTTTAAGCAATTTCTTATTTTTTTATGACGTCAGAGAAAAAAAGAAAAAGAAAAAAACATAACACAGACCTGACAGACTAGACAGACTCCAGCCGGCCACACAGATCTCCTGCTCCAATGATTTACTCCGACATGGAGTGTAAGCCCATTCCTTTAAAATAACGTCTTTAACCTTTTTGGTCTGCTATTGCCCTATTTTATTCAGGACTTTGAATGTAGGCTTCTTCTAACCACTATATTAAAGTGTAGGTATTTGGGCATATCCTCTCTCTGCTCAGGTATCCTCCTGGTATCCTCTCTCTAGCTCGGGTAGCCTCCCGTATCCTCTTTGCTCGGGTATCCTCCCGGTATCCTCTATGCATTGCTCGGTCACCCACGAGTCAATATTAGCTTCCCTTTATATATATACATTCTACTCTACCTCAGACTTTATTTTTGTCCCGCCTCCCTCCGTTACCTTCCCTTACCTGTTCTAAGGCATGCAACTTTTTGCCAAATCATTTAGTCTTTTTCACTCACTGGTCGCATGTTTTTCCTCTCTGGATCCTCAGGATCACTACTTTCGTCACCACCTCTCTTGCTTTTCTTCTGGAAGGCTGCTAGTAGAAGTGGGAAGGGATTTGTGGGTGAAAACACGGGTTCCTTTAAACCTCAACTGCAGGTTTTACAATTTACTCTAGCCACTATCTACGGGGAGTTTCTCGGTCTACTTAGCCGGATGGCAAAGGACTCTTGATATTGCCGTGAACCTAGAGTTACTTATGTCGACGGTCAATGGGTGTCTTTTCTAATCGATAGTCGATAAACCATCCTATCTCCACTATCAAGTGTGCACTAGGACCCCAACCGGCCCATAAAGCTGGTGGTTGCCCAATAGCACTTTAAGATGAGTAGCAGCACCCATGAGATGGATGGGGATGCAGATTAATATTCTCGCATCAAATCAATAATGACAACTCAATAGTTTGGCAAAGGGAGTCCGTTTAATGACAAGTACAAAAAACGGGGAGTTCATGAACATCAGCAATCGCTCGATCTTCCTTCTCGCTTCACAACTCCAAAGAACTTCATAAAAAACACATCTTTTATACTAAAAACTCATCATCACTGATGTGTAATGCTTAACATGTTGCATGCAATTCTATTGGTTATAGGAAGGTAACTTTAATATAGGTACTATATCTGTATATGGTAACAAAGTGAGGGGACTGGATAAACAGTGTCAGGTGGGGCATCTGAGCCCTTTCTTCAAAATGGCTGCTGTAGATGTCACTAAAAGTATGACGTCTCATTGGTTCAATTAACTATATGTTACGCTCACCTGGTTCCCACAGGGGCGTCGATCGGACCCGGACAGCTGCAACCTCGTCCAATGTGAAGCGTAGTGCAGAGATGACCGACTGGACTGGACCGCCTAAACTCGTCTGCTTGACCCATAGAAGTATTCTCCTGCAAGTGGAGAAAGGGATTTAGCCACCCGTGGATTCTAGTAATGGCACCCCACTGTTCTCCCCACTAATCACCACCGATATTCACTTTCAGTAAACTCACCTTATGTTTTTAAATGATGAGCTCTCCATCCTGCGTGGAATGCAGGGGCGCGTAGATACCAGTTACTTCACTGGTTTGAAGGCGTTGGAAGAGTTCCAGATGAATATTGACTCCGAGGTTCCAGGTGAGAACCCGCAAGTATAAAGTTCAAAGAGTTCAATATGTCCGATGTTCACTCTTGTACATTCCTTTCTTGTGTTGCAGCTGGATCCAAGGGAAGATTGTCTTGTGGCAGCTGATGGTGTTCAGGTAAGAGTCTGTATTACCCAACACTGTCCGGTAAAAGATGCGTGTATTTAAATTGCTGGTTTCTCTCTTCTTACAGGTGCGGCTTAAGAAGTTGCGGTTTGTTACAGAATAATGCCTCCGGTTGTTAATCAGGTAAGTCAATGGTGGAGAGGTTGTATTTGTTGGCTCTCTCGGCTCACCTTATGTTTCTTTTGTCCCCTAGATGGTGTAATTTGACGAAGAAAATGAAGGAGGCTGCGCCGGATCGAAAAATGCTGTGAGGACTGGTGAGTATGGCACGGCACTGCAGCTGGTGATGCGACGCGTGTAGAATAATGTCCTTTTCAAGTTCGAAGACGTGATGGATCCGGAATTCAGGTAAGGATTGAAATAATATCTGTATTCTAACCTTTCCTTCTTCTTTCTTCTATTGCTAGGAGCTCTGGATTTGAGACGGGCGTGGCTGAAGACTGGATGCTGAATGCAGGCACGGTGAGCGTTACGCTGCTGGATGCAGAATAACACGAAGCATGTGCTGCTGTTCGGGCGTGGTTTAAATAGCCTCCAAAGTAGTTCCAGGTAAGAAGTCCCCAGAACCACACCCAAGTAAAAAATAGTCCCTGTAGTAAAATAGTCCCATCCAGGCCTCACGTTGGCTTGGATTAATTTGCAGCATGGTCTGCATGAGGTAAGTAAAGTCTATGAGCCTGGCGCCTATGGCGCCAGGACTGATTTCTATTATGAGCCTGGCGCCTAAGGTGCCAAGACTGAACCCAGACAGCCCCCAGCTGGGGCTGCTGGGGTTTTATTAAATATCTGGATGCCTGCTCCCGGGGCTGATGGGCTTGATCCGGATGCCCGGGGGTAGGCATCATGACAGCACTCCCCCCCCAAGGCCCCTCCTAAAGTTGCTCTTCCCCTTGGTCCTGGTTTGTCTGGAAAGTTCCGATGGAATTTCTTCACCAACCGAGGTGCATGAACGTGGTCACTAGGCTCCCAAGACCTTTCTTGTGGTCCGTAACCCTTCCAGTCGATTAAATAAAAAAGTCTTGAATTAACCACCTTAGAGTCCAGGATATTTTTTACCTCGAATTCAGGTTCTCCATCTATTAGGATGGGGTCAGGTGGTTTGGTTAACCTTGTCCCAGGTTGAATGGTTTTAGAAGTGAAACATGAAAGACAGGATGAATCCGCATATTAGAGGGTAATTCCAATTTGCCGGCCACCGGGTTGATAATGGCCTTAATGGTGTAAGGTCCCAAATATCTAGGATTGAAAGTTCAAGTTCCCTTTAGAGGTATATGTTTTGTAGCCAGCCAAACTTGATCTCCAATCTGGTATTGTGGAGTTTCACTTCTATGTCGATCAGCATTTTTCTTGTATTTCTCCTTTGCTTGTTTCAAGTGTTCTATTGCTTCCTTAAAGGCTTGTGTAATGGTAGAGTGCAGATGAGTCACTGCAGGCATTTCTAAGTGTTGAGACGAATCGAGTTCTGAGGTTCGAGGATGATGTTCATATATGGTATAAAAGGGGCTTTGTCCGGTTCCTGAATGCACGGAGTTATTGTATGCGTATTCGGAAATCCATAAAATATCTTTCCAATTGCTTTCGGTTTGGTGTAGCATACAATGTAGGTATTGTTCAAGAGTCTGGTTGGTCTTCTCCGTCTGACCATCAGTTTGGGGGTGGTGACTGGTTGATAGCTTTACGTCGATTTGCGCCAATTGACAGCATTTCTTCCAAAATTGCAAAATGAATTGACTACCTTTGTCAGAGACCAATACGGAAAGAAATCCATGGATTCGAACAATGTTTTCGAGAAATTACTTGGCCAAAATCGAAGCGGGAGGTAATCCTTTTAAAGGAATAAAGTGGGCCAATTTGGAAAAAAGATCCACGATAACTAGAATGGTGTTAAATCCATTACACAGACGTAGATCTGTAATGAAGTCTAAAGACAAAGTGTGCCAGGGTGTGGGTGGAATATCCAAAGGTTGTAAAAGGCCAGCTGGTTTTTTCTTCTGACTTTTGTTTTGGGCGCAGATACCACAAGACATCACAAATGACTTTACGTCCTTTCGCCAGGTGGGCCACCAGAATTGTCTTTTAATTTTAGCTTCAGTTTTTGCGATACCTGGGTGTCCTTACATAAGGGCGTCATGATAATTGGAGATGACTAGTTCTTGTAGTTCCTTGTGTGGTAGAAATAGATGTCCTTGATAGTAAGGTAGGTCATTGATGACTGAATAATCTTGGTCTTTCTTTACCCAGTCCTGCAGGGCTGCTGGATCGAAAAGTTGTTGGATTTTTAAATGAATGTCTTCTAGAGTTTGTAGAGTAGTTATGCCAAGTATTCTTTGTTCTGAAATTATACGCACCGGTTCCGGGTTCGAATATACTTCTCCCATCCCTATATGGGATAAGGCATCTACTTTGCCGTTTTACAACCTGGTCGATAAGTGATCACAAAATCGAATTCAGCAAAGAATAATGCCCACCGAAGTTGACGCGATGACTGGGCCTTGGCTGTTTTCAAATACTGCAGATTCCTGTGATCGGTGATTACAGTGATGGTATGCCTGGCACCTAGAAGATAATGCCGCCAAGCCTTGAAGGTGGACTTGATGGCTAATAACTCCTTATCAGTAACCGCATAGTTTAATTCGGGTGCTAAGAACTTTCTTGACCAGAATGCTACTGGATGAAGTTGACCGGTTCGGGATCCTTCTGGGACAGGACAGCTCCCATGGCTAAACTGGATGCATCAGTTTCAACTATGTATGGAAGCTCAGGGCGTGGATGCTTTAAGACAGGTGCAGACATGAATTTTGATTTTAGCTCTTGGAAGGCTCTTTCAGCCTCTTCAGTCCACAAAAAACGTTTGTTTTTTCGCAAAAGTGCTGTGATGGGGTGTACAATATGTGAGAATTCAGGAATAAATCTGCGATAGAAATTAGCAAATCCAAGCATGCTTTGTACCCCTTTAACTGAACTGGGTGATGGCCACTTGAGGATTGCGTCCACCTTTTGAGAGTCCATTCAAACTCCTTTTGGAGTCAGGATAAATCCCAGGACTTCAACTTCTGTAGAATGAAAAACACATTTCTCCAATGTTGCGTATAACTTGTGCTGGCGTAGTTTCTCAAGGACTGCACGAACGTGCTTCACATGGTCTGATTCTGAGGAGGAGTACACTAGAATATCGTCTATGTATACGACAACACAGACGTCAATGAGTTCACGAAGGACATTGTTCATAAAATACTGGAAGGTTGCTGGTGCATTGCACAACCCGAAGGGCATCACCTGGTATTCGAATAACCCGTACTTGGTGCGAAAGGCAGTCTTCCATTCATCGCCTTTCTTTACACGTACCAGATGATATGCCCCTCGGAGGTCTTACTTAGTGTAGATACAAGCATCCTTTACTTGATCTAGTTATTCGGGGATCAGAGGCAATGGGTATCGGTTTTTTACTGTAATCTGATTTAATGCGCGGTACTCTATGCACGTTCTAAGGTCACCTTCCTTTTTAGGCACGAAGAATAGGGCTGAGGATGCAGGAGATTTGGATGGACGAATGAAGCCATTAGCAAGGTATTGGTCCAGATATTGTCGTAGGTGAAGATTTTTGGGTTCCGTAAGGGCGTAGATTCTACTGCATGGAAGTTGTGCACCGGGTACTAGGTCGATTTGACAATCATATGATCTGTGAGGTGGTAAGGTATTTGCCTTCTTTTTGAAAAACATCCTGAAATTCTTGATATTCCTGAGGTAACTGCACAACTGGATTAGTGACGGTGGCCAGGCTTTTGTTCAAGGTTTTGTCCGGGTAACAGGTGTGTGCACAATCTGGGAAGGTGACTCTCTTCTCTCGCCATTCAATACAAAGATTATGTGTTTCCAACCATGGCATTCCCAGAATTATTTGGAATTGCGGGGCCTTGATTAAATCAAACACAATAGTTTCTCGATGCCCATCTTGACCCAACAGTGTCAGCTCAGTAGTGGAATGAGTTACAGGCCCAGAGGCAATTTCAGTTCCATCGACTGTGGTGATGACATCCGAAGCGGTCTTTTTGCAAAGGGGTAGATTCATCCTTGAGGCCAATTCATGGTCCATGTAGTTTCCTACGCCCCGCTATCAATGTATGCCCTTAATGCGTGCATACGTGATGGCTGCCTTGGATCAATTAGGACCATTGGTGTAATTAGGTGGGAGGTCTGAGTGTCCTTCTTTAAGCTCGGCAAGCGGACCTCTACGCTTGTCGGGCATGGTTGTTTTCTGAATCAGACTCTATTTGACTTTTGTCAGCAACTCCCACTACTTTCTTGGGTGGTTTTATAGGGCAATCCCGTAGAAAATGTCCTGTGGTTCCACAGTACAGACACAATTGCATCTGCCGTCTCTTTTCTCTTTCCATTTGAGTCAAGGGTCCTTTAACCCCCCCGATCTGCATAGGTTCTGATGCATCTTTTCCTTTGGGGGTAACATTGGGTTTAACCCATACCCGACTCTCGAACTTAGCTCAATCAGCCTTTCTATTCTGAAGTCGGTGGTCTAACTGGACCACTAAATGTATATATTCTGCGCAATCCTCAGGTGGGTTCACAACTTGAGCCAAAACATCTTTGAGTTCTCCCCGAAGCCCATGATGAAATAATGTAATTCGTTTCTCCTCAGGCCATCCGGTTTCCACAACCAACCTATTGAAGGTTGCGATATAGGTTAGCAGATCCTGATTACCCTGTTGTAGGGATAAAAGTTTGTTATCCAGGGCCTTTCCCTGTGAATGTCTGGTGAATAGTGTTTCCGTGCTTCTTTGAAAACCCTGAAAATCCTGAAGAAGAGGGTCATACTGGTTGACTAGTGGAATTGACCAGTCAGCTGTGCTGCCACTAAGATATGATAGTACAAAGGCTACTTTGGCTTGGTCATTTGGAAAAGCTCCAGGTCTGCCTAAAAAGTGCAAGCGGCATTGATTCATAAACACTGCAAACCTTTTTGGGTCGCCAGCAAAGCGTTGGGGTGGAGCTAAAGGAATAGCCCCTTTTAAGATTACTTGCACAGGATTGCTCGATGAAACAGGAGCTGGGTTTCCCCCGAGTCCCAGGTAGGGGTGTTTGCCCAGCTTGATTTTGCAGCAGTTGTCTAGCAAGATCAGCTGTGTGTTCCTTTGACACAATCAGTTCTCTCCTGAGGGCATTAGTCTATTGGCGCGCAGAGTGCACTTCCGCCCTAAGTTCCCCTAATAATTGGGCTGGTTGGTCTATTTCGGAGGTTTCCATAATGCCCGGGTGGGGATTTGTAGATAGGCTTCGCGTTCTGTTACGCTCACCTGGCTCCCACATGGGCGTCGATCGGACCCGAACAGCTGCGACCTCCTCCAACGTGGATTCTAGTAATGGCACCCCACTGTTCTCCTCACTAATCACCACCGATATTCACTTTCAGTAAGCTCACCTTATGTTTTTCAATGATGAGCTCTCCATCCTGCGTGGAATGCAGGGGCGCATAGATACCAGTTACTTCATTGGTTTGAAGGCGTTGGAAGAGTTCCAGATGAATATTGACTCCGAGGTTCCAGGCGAGAACCCGCAAGTATAAAGTTCAAAGAGTTCAATATGTCCGATGTTCACTCTTGTACATTCCTTTCTTGTGTTGCAGCTGGATCCAAGGGAAGATTGTCTTGTGGCAGCTGATGGTGTTCAGGTAAGAGTCTGTATTACCCAACACTGTCCGGTAAAAGATGCGTGTATTTAAATTGCTGGTTTCTCTCTTCTTACAGGTGCAGCGTAAGAAGTTGCGGTTTGTTACAGTATAATGCCTCCGGGTTGTTAATCAGGTAAGTCTATGGTGGAGAGGTTGTATTTGTTGGCTCTCTCGGCTCACCTTATGTTTCTTTTGTCCCCTAGATGGTGGAATTCGGCGAAGAAAATGAAGGAGGCTGCGTCGGATCGGAAAATGCTGTGAGGACTGGTGAGTATGGCGCGGCGCTGCAGCTGTTGATGCGACACGTGTAGAATAATGTCCTTTTCAAGTTCGAAGACGTGATGGATCCGGAATTCAGGTAAGGATTGAAATAATATCTGTATTCTAACCTTTCCTTCTTCTTTCTTCTATTGCTAGGAGCTGTGGTTTCGAGATGGGCGTGGCTGAAGACTGGATGCTGACTGCAGGCACGGTGAGCGTTACGCTGCTGGATGCAGAATAACACGAAGCATGTGCTGCTGTTCGGGCGTGGTTTAAATAGCCTCCAAAGTAGTTCCAGGTAAGAAGTCCCTAGAACCACACCTGAGTAAAAAATAGTCCCTGTAGTAAAATAGTCCCATCCAGGCCTCACGTTGGCTTGGATTCATTGGCAGCATGGTCTGCATGAGGTGAGTAAAGTCTATGAACCTGGCGCCTATGGCGCCAGGACTGATTTCTATTATGAGCCTGGCGCCTAAGGCGCCAGGACTGAACCCGGACAGCCCCCAGCCGGGGCTGCTGGGGTTTTATTAAATATCTGGATGCCTGCTCCCAGGACTGATGGGCTTGATCTGGATGCCCGGGGGTAGGCATCATGACACTATAGGACCCTAGAATACTTGGTCCACTATGACTGTGGTTGGGATCAACTGCGCTCATACTTTTCCAGCAGCCTAGCAGCGTGCTGAAATAGCTGGCCAGGTGCAGGGAGCTCATCTGCTCCCCCAGTCTCCCTCCAATTATTGCAACAATCAGTCATCACTTCAGTGGTCATGTGTCAATTATTTCTCTGTTTTTTGGCCTCCAGACTGCTTCTTGGTCTGGAAAAGTGAAGGCGTCTGGGCATGGCACAACTCCATGTGTAGGTGTGAAAGTTTCATCCCTTCTTCTGGCTCGGTCACGTCTTCTTCTCCATACAATTTGTGTATTTGATTTAATTTTGCCAGCCATCTGCCTGCTGTGGCTTATCGTGACTTTTCAGAATAGGATACTCTGTTCTTCTCTTCATTAATTGTATCCACTGTTGGGCTATTTCAGCTGGTACGACCTTGGCTTCTTGGCATGACTTGCCTTCGTCTGAGTTTCTTTCTATCCTTAATTCTCGATTTTCCTGCTGCAAAGCTCTCCTTGTGAGACCTTAAGTAACCTTTGGTTGGTTCTTCTCTTGTGCATAGTGGAAGTATACTTATATACTGTTCTTTTCTTGAGGTAGAAATATATAGGTGGCACTTGCCGCACTCTATTTTACTACTAAGCTTTAGCAAGCCTCACGATTTTCTTAGCTTCTTGCGGTTCCTTGCATATGTACACGTGTAATCTGTCTGAATAGCGCCTTCACGCTCATGGCATAAGCTTCTAACATTTGACATTGTTAATCCGCTTTAAACTCAGGATGTCACTTATCCAGGGTACTTCGTCTCTTTTCCTCATTCATAGGTCATCATATCTTTTATATGTGAGTCAGTCCGGGTTCTTGTGACATCACCATTCGTCTTCTCTTAGGTCTTTCTTGGCTTCTTCAGGTATTGCATTTTGACAACCGTCATTCTTTCTCACTTGTCAATATGGTTTTCTCAATGGGTACCTTACTGTCCAAGGTTTCTTAGGTGCAGGTACTTCAATAGATGCTGTCACTCTGATAGGTACTGGGCAGAGCCCCACTGCGGCTCTCTGCTGGTTTACTTGCTCATCATACGTCACATTTTTCAGCGTGAACATTCCTGGTACCTCAAAATGGGCAGTAGGGGTGCGAATCGTGTTTGGGCCCTCCTCTACATGAGGGTAAGAGAGCATTAAGTACGGACACAAAATGAACAAGGGGTGGAGCTGAAGGGCACAAGAGTAACAGAGAAAGCAGAAGTGAGGATAAGAGAACATTAAAGATGGATAGAACATGAACAAGGGGTGGAGATTAAGGGCACAACAGGGGTAGAAAAGGACATGTGAGGAGAAGGGAACATGAAAGAGGAATAGAAGGAGCATTATCAAGGGGTGCAGATGAAGGGCACAAGTTTACAAGAGAATGGAGATGTGAGGATAAGACAGCATTAAAGACGGATAGAACATGAACATGGAGTGGAGATGAAGGGCAAATGAGTAATAGAGAAAGGAAATGTGAGGATAAGAGAACATTAAACATGAATAGCAGATAAACAAGGGGTGGAGATTAAGGGCACAACAGGGGTAGGAAAGGACATGTGTGGATAAGCGAACATTAAAGAGGGATAGAAGGAACCTGAACAAGGGGTGGAGATGAAGGTTCTCTCTGGGCTGGACTACTGCAACAGCCTCTTTCTAAATCTGCCTGCTTCTACTCTCAGCCCTCTGCAACTCATCCAGAACAGGACAGCAAGGCTTGTCCTTGGCCTCAAGCCCAGGTATCCTATATCTCCAGGACTGAATTATCTGCACTGGCTCCCAGTGGCTGCGAGGATTAAGTTCAAAACCCTCTGCATCGTCCACAAGGCCTTCTGGGGCTTGGCACCACAATACCTTCAACTCTCTCTTGCCAAATATCTCCCCTCTCGAGCTCATTGCTCATCTGCCTCCAACTCCCTCAGGGTCAGTCGCTTCTACAAACAGCGAGTTGGTAGAAGATCTCTTTCTTTGTCTCTGGCCTCCCACTGGAACAGCCTCCCTGCCTCCCTGAAACTTGAGGCGAACCATCTCCAGTTCCAGAAACACCTCAAGACCTTCCTCTTTGCTTCTGCTTTCTCCCCTCCTCTCCCCTGCTAAACCCCTGGCTGTAATTGGACTGGTTATCTGGCCACCCTCTGATCTTGGGCCCAGGCCCCCTGCCCCACCAGTTGCACACCTGCACTGCCTCCCTGGCAACCCCCGCACTTGTGGACTGTTTTCTGTATCCCTACAGTCCCCCACCAGCACTTGACACCTGATGTCTGCACTTACACTTGCCACCAGCTGGCCGTACTTCTCTTATTGTTTGTTTATGCTATTTATCCCATGTACTGCACTGTCCTCTCCCCCCACCAACCCTGCACTTTTCCCCTTTCCCCTTCCCCTGCACTTGCAGGATTTGAATGACACTTGGCCTAGTAGGATCGTTGTTTCTGTCTTTCCTCTGTCCTTCCCCTTGCCGCGTTGCACCTTGAAACACTTGTGTATAGGCGCGTTATAAATGCCATATCATATCATATCATATATCATATCATATCATATCATATCATATCATGAAAGATGGATAGAACATGAACATGGAGTGGATATGAAGGGCACACGAGTAATAGAGAAAGGAGAAGTCAGGATAAGAGAGCCTTAAATACATATAGAACATGAACAAGGGGTGGAGATTAAGGGCACAGCAGGGGTAGAAAAGCACATTTGAGGATAAGTGAATATGAAAGAGGAATAGAAGGAACATGAACAAGGGGTGCAGATAAAGGGCACAAGAGTAATAGAGAAAAAAGGAGATGTGAGGATAAGAGAATATGAAAGACGGATAGAACATGAACAAAGGATGGAGATTAAGGGCACAACCGGGGTAGAAAAGGACATGTGAGGATAAGGGAACAGTAAAGAGGGATAGAAGGAAAATGAACAAGGGGTGGATATGAATGGCACATGAGCGGTAGAAAAGGACATGTGAAGCTAAGAGAACATAAAAACGCATACAAGGAACATGAACATGGGGTGGAGATGAATGGGTAAGGGGAGTGAATGAATGATGGGAGAAGGAGAGAGAAATGGTACAGGAGGAGGAAGAAAAGAAACATAAGAATGTGAAAGAGAATGAGAGAGAAAGAGAGAAAGAGTGAGAAAGAGTGAAAGAGAGAGAGTAAAATAGGTAGAAGAACCTTTATCTGCCTCTCTTTATACTTAGCCTGATAGTCTATGTTGGGCAGTGATAGGATTCATAACAATATAACAAATATGTTAAATGGCCTCTGCAAATAATTTTAAAAATTGGGAATTTGAGAAAAGCAGTATCGTTTTTCAACAACAAAGGTGGCATTGCTGCAGCCACCCCAGAAAAAGAGGAGTTTCCTATAGCCCTGCTTTCTGCGCTCAGGCTCTTCTCTACCTACTGTATCCGAGAAAGAGGTGGGGGTTAGTGTGGGCAATGCGAGGGGCTGTGGCAGGGGCAAAACTTATTTCACCTCCAGATATGCACCACTTACCCGTGTCACAGGGACCTCATTTGGGGTTCGCCAGCGGTCCCACCTGTGACCCCTGAGGTCTCCCTTGTTACCTCTGTGGTCTCCCTTGCTACCCCTATAAAAGAAGGGTTTTCTTTTACAAATTGAAGTTCCTGGGCTGTGGCCAGCGCCATGTGGTTCTTTGTTTCTGGAGTATCTGGCTTACTGGTTTAGGCCTCTTAAAAAAACATGGAGTTCCACACGTGTAACACTTTGAGCAGTGACCCTGAATAATAAAGAATAGGAATAACACATCATTTCTCTTTCCGGAATTCTATACAATAATTGGTAGACTCATTAAAGATTTATTTTAGGCACACTTCAGGGGGTGAGCCACTGATCTAGATTAATTCTTTGTTGTATTGTGTCTATCTTTCCTATCTCCCTGGCATGATGTTCTGGATGTTTGATATGGTATGATATGATATGTCATTTATAACATGCCTATACACAAGTGTTTCAAGGCGCGACATGTTTGTAAGTATGAGGTAATGAGTGTCCAGAGTATGGGATGCCGTGTGAGTGCGCTGCTTTCCCTGCGCTACTCTAAATTCTTTAATACACAGTTATGAACCCTCCCAATGGTATGTATTTTGCCAGCCTATGAAGCCTGAAAAATAGATCCACGCAGGCCTGACATGTGGCCAACTTTGCACCAAACCTGCAGATGAACTGTTCTGTTGTTAAATCACAGTTACCAGTTTAATGGTTTCCACTACAGAGTGTTATTTGCCTTCGGACTTTAAGAAAATTCAGACATGTAATTGCTTATTTCATTATAGCCGGTAAGGTAGCTCAGTAGGTTGAGTCCTCACTGCTGCAATGTGTGTGTGATCTGCAGGTTTCAGGTTTCATTCCAAGCAATTCCAACTCAGTCTTTCATCCTTCTGAGGTTGATATATGAGTACCAACACAGGCTGGGTGATATTGTAAATATATGTGTTATACCCAAAGCACTTAATCGTAAGTGCTATATAATAACACATCATTATCATTTGGTCTTGGACATCGGCTTGCATTGACAGTATTTTACTAAAATGGGCCGATACACAATGATATTAACGATACATATGGTGATTCATTCTTGTATGAAATGTATATCACCTTGCAGTGATATTGTAACCATATTTTTCTTAGTGTACTTAGGAACAATGCTATGTGATGACACTTCCTGTTTTGTCAAGGGGTGAAAGGTCGCGTTCCATCGCTTCCAGTGATGTCACTTCAGGGTGGGGTCAGAGGACATCACTTCCTGTGATGTCATCAAAGTTCCAGGATCTTGTGATTTCACTTCCTCTACCCCTGGCATTTAGGTGAAATGACGTCCCTGCCCTGTCACCAATGGAAAGCCCATCTTTCCGGGTTCTAGGTCCGAAGACTGCATTCATAAGACCAACATTACGGAAGGCAGCCTGTAAAGGCCACCCACGCACGGTCAGTCTCATATCTCCCTTTTCACTCTTCATTTTGGGGGGCTGCCCTGCAACACTCTCTCCTCCACACGGCTTCATGACACTGCTACCCGAATCCACCCACCCCACCCCTGCTACATCCTCCATTAATTTTCCTCGACACTTCCCTGGAAGTGGGATGCACTGTGCATCATGTCACATGATCTTTTATGCATCAATCTTCCGGGGAAGAGGCCTAGAAACCCATTTGTCCTTTCCACTTGCACTACAATGTCATACTTTACATGTAATGACTATTGCTGGTTTATGAGGCTATACCTGACATGCAATGGCAATGTTTGTGAATGTGAGGCCGTGTTTTCTATGTGGTTGCAGCATGTGGCCATTTGAGGGTGTACCTTGCTATAGCTGACCACACCCAAAATAGTTACATTTGTGATGTAATCTTTGATGTCCTGGGTGTTAGTCTTAGCAGTGCATGGTGGTGGTGCCAGTTATGGTTGCTTAGCTTACCATAACTGGCGAATTTCTGAGGTTTTTCGGTTTTACCTATAACCATAACGTCCCTGTAACAATGTTTTTCCATTGAATTTCATAGGTTTTTATTAGTGCAACTTAACCATAATGTCCCCTTAACTAAGTTTTTTCATTGAGTTTCATAGGTTTTTATCAGTGCAACTTAACCATAACGTCCGCCTAACAAAGTTTTTTCACACAATTTCATGGGTTTTTACCAGTGCATGCTATTTTCCTCCAAATTACTAATATCATACTTAGCCAATAAGCAATATTTTTGTCCAATTTACAAAGTTTCACCTTAAAACTCTACCATTTCCCACCTTGTAGCATCATTTTTAACACGTCTATACACTTTTTGCAACTTTTTGAAATAATTTTGCATCCGTAGATGTCCGGGAATGTCTGACTTAATCGCAGACCTTCTAGACAGTGCCACGTGACCATACGCTTGTGCGTGGCATGGTGACATGGAGGATCCGTGCTTCGAAGACAGTTCAGAACTGCGTTTTCTACTGATCTAGGAACTTTCAACTTCAAATTTCCGTTGCACACCACCTACACCTTTTTGTACTCATTATCCATTACCATTCTAGTACACAGTACATACTTGGAAGAATTTTATCAAAACTGATATTTATCTTAAATTCATTTATTGCCATCCCTCCTCCCCAAGAGCCACCACCTGTCATGACCCTTGCCCAAACCCCCTCTGGCAAACCCATTGGCCAGGTGGAGTCAGGACTCGGGCCTCTAGAACCTGGCATCCTCTTCAAAAGCCCTCATGGGGCCAGTCCTGGCGCCTATGGCGCCAGGCTCATACACCATGAAAAACAATGTGCTTGGGAACTACTTTATTGTATTGTCAGCCAACATGGAGGCATCCACATAGCTTGGTACCTAGGTACCAAGCTATGCAGTCTAGTGTTTTGGGTGTGGTAGCCTAGGGACTACTTTACCTGGACTATTTTATTGGGGCTATTTAAACCACACCCAAGCAAGACAACACGCTTCGCATTACTTTGCAGCTTGCAACGTGACACTCACCGTGTCCAGCTATTCCCTCGAACCTCGGAGAAGCAGAACCTGCAAGGAGACAAAAAGAACATCATTAGCAGCAGCATCTTACCTGCAGTCTTCATCTTTAAACACTTGCAGCTACTGAGAACAGCTTCCTCGAATCTGCACGCCTCCCGGACAGAACGACCTGAAAGAGGAAGATAGAGGCAACATTAAAGAAAGCAGTTTAGACATTTACAAATTACGAACTACTCAAAAGGCTTACCTGGCTGGTCGCCTCTCGGCTGGCACCACTCTGGACATTCCACTCGCGCTGAAGAACACCGTGACCTACAAGGAAGGAAAACACAGGTTAGCAAAGGCAAGACTTCACAGCGCTGCTAATAGCGCCTACTTACCGCATGATAGCGCTCTTAATGCGCCATCATTTACCAGCGGGGCTCAACCAAGCCAGTTTGCTGCGCTGAAGCTCCGCATACCTAAGGGAGAAAAAAGAAACATTTTAAACAAAGAAAGGCATGCAGGATAGCAACAAAACTAAAGAACAGCAATAAGACCTACCTGAACAATATCAAATGGGCCGGTGTCAGTGAAGTAACTGGACCGCACTCGCCCATGAAAGACAACGTGCCCCTGTAAGGAAGGCAGGACGGAGAGCACGCCTAATTCTACCACAAGGTGAGGAGAGGGAGCCAGAGGGACTGAAATCATACAGGAGTGGAGGGAGGATACTTGCCCCAGTCGGTCAGTCTTGAACACAATCCTCCTGTATTTTCAGGCAGCACCTTCCCCGGAGACCAAATCAGGGCAAAGCTGAGAAGCATACCAGCGAGTAACCCCGCTGGGTGGCGTCCCTGTGGATACCAGGTGAGCATTTTGAAGGGGCCCCTAGGGGACCCTCGCATGTGGAAACAAGGCACAATCACCACACACAAACTGATACGGCAGACACAAGGTTGTATTCCCAAAATCTAGGGTTTATTGCAAAGCAAATAGTCTCAGTTGGCCAACTGGGTCTCACGTCCCGTGACGTACGTCTACCAGACCTCGGGGGACGCAAGAGAGATGAGAATCATACACCAGTTACATATATACAAAGCAAGCATCTTGCAATCAGTAGTGACACATCCAATACCGCCCCTAATACATTTCCTTTGAATTGTGCACGATGATTGACAATGGTGACGAGTAGGACACCTTCAAATATTCATTTAGCAACAGTTTGCAATTTCACGAACCTACAGACATAAGTCTTTGTTTAAAGAACACAATGCTTCTGTTTCTAAAAGCAAGCTGTGCGTAGGGGAGAGACACATTCCAGGCCTTGCTATCTCCTGGTTTCTATTTGTGCGCTGGCGGTCAACTTGCTCCCCAGAGTTCTACAGGGCTCAGGAAAGGGGGGCCACAAAGAAGAGCTAAGAAGAGCATAATTCAAGTCATTTAATGTTCGCTTCTACCCTTTCTACTGTGTTTCGGAGACTAGCTGGCACCTGGTGTACTGATTAGAATGCCTTGCTGCTTACTTCCCAAGAATATGTGAGGGAGGAGACCGGGCATTTCTGTCTGGGTTACTGCGTTATGTTTCAACATGTCTCTCGCGGCCTTGCGTTATGCACCAGTGGAGCAGAATACTATTTCAGCGAAGCAGTTTTGACATGAAGCAAAAGGCAAACATTAGAGAAAACAAAATGGTGATTTCAGTCACCTAAAAATGGCCGCACTTCAGTCAAGCTTATGGCTAAATTTTTCTAATACGTAACACATGAGGCGGTTGGCCTTCAGCCAACAAAGTACATTGCCTTCCGATCGAGGGGTGTCTGTTTTTCTGGACTGACAAACCCTCCTTTTGGCCGTATGCCAAACGCCTCATCAATACATTGCATCATCAATATCGATTGACAGGAATTCTTTTACTGTCTTCGATTCATCATTACCCTGAGTGTTTGTTTTAGCAGTGTCTTTCCTTTCCATCATCTGTACACATCCCTCACTTATTTCAGTGCATATTATAGGTAAGCAGTGTATGCAGCAGCAACATGTCATAAATATTCCTAGCACCGCTACTAGGATTGCAAATAATTTCCATCCCCATGATTATAATACTTCCCAGAACCAGGAACTTATGTTTAATTCCCAACTGCCTTCAGGAGGGTGGAGGTCAGAGCTTAAAACGTGCAATTTTCATATCGCTTCGAAAATCGTAGGGGAGGAGTCGCTTACAAATATGCAGCACGCTAATCCCACAATTTTGCAAACACCACCACGATCAACCAGAATTACACCAAGAGCCATTCTATTTTGGAGTGACATTAATCTGATTCCTTTTTCCTCCAATGTCATATTATACAATATATCTGTTGTTCCATTTATTGTTTCCTCTAATATTTTTTTTACCTACAAACAAAAGGTACCTACAAACAAAAGGTACCGCCATGGGAGCACATTTGCCCCCAGTTTGGCAATTTTATTTATGGCAAAGTTCGAAGAAAAATCTGTCCTCAATCAAGTCAACAGATGGAGAGATCATATCAAACAATGGCGTCGATATATAGACAATGTGATATGTCTATGGGAAGGCACAGAGGAGGCCCTACTAGAGTTCTGCTCCTGGCTTAACACATATAGTCAAGGCATTCAATTCACATTTCAATACAGCGATTCATCTATACACTTCTTAGACTTGACAATTGAAAACGATCAAGGCAAACTTGTGTGTACCACTTTTCGCAAGCCCACAGACCGCAATACGTTGCTACATTTCCAAAGCGATCACCCCAAACATATCAAAGAAAATGTATTGTATGGGCAATTTCTAAGACTTCGCAGAAACTGTACTTCCTTAGATAACTTCTACCACGATGCCAGTCTCTTAAGTGATAGACTAAGATAACGTGGCTACCCCAAAAAACTGGTGGCAAGATCACTAAAAAGAGCCCGTTTTACATGCCACGACTCCCCTCTTACACCCAAAACACAGGATATAGAGAACAATGAAATCACATGTGCCATAACTCATGGCCAACGTGCGTTTCAGATTAAAAAAATCACCTACAAATACTGGCCTATAGTCAGACTTTGTCTACCAGACCAAGAAAAACCCAGATTTGCATTTAAGAGGGGATGCAATTTGAGAGAACACCTGGTACATTCCATGTACAACAAAAAAAAAAAACCCAGACAAATATCTGGAATCTTCGACCACTCAAAGGGCATTATCCGTGCGGAACTTGCTCGGTATGCCAATTTACTACTAAATTACAACAATTCCAGATCGGAACAAAAACATGGACACTCAAGGATGTTTCAAATTGCAAAACAAACCAAGTAGTTTACTGCATAGAATGCCCATGTCATTTACGCTACATCGGTCAGACCATGCGGAACGTTGGCATACGGATATCTGAGCACCGGTCAAGAATCCGCTGTAAAAATATGACATCTCCACTAGTACTGCACTATATGGAGAAAAAACACACTACTCACGACATCAAATGGTGGGTTATAGAACGGGTACGCAGTGGACCCAACATTCAGGGCCGTCTGTTAGACCTGGAATGCAGATGGATACACAGAATGGATTCTGTGGCCCACGGCCTCAATGAACAACAACTTTTTCCACAAAGATAATAGATTGGTGTAGAGCATCCAATTGCTCCCTTTCAAAAAACAAATAAACACAACTAGTCAACAACACCCCTTCCCCTTTTTCTAGAGACTTACGAAGATTTCACAACTACAAGCCCTCCAGCGGCATCATTTATACCCGGAAGGCTACCAATAATGGGGAAAATGTAATGTGTTTGTTCATGGAACACATTACACTTTCTAAGGCGGGTCCATTCCACGCCAGACCGCCAATTTACAACAATGTTAGAACCCATTACACAGCCAGAACCCGCCGGTGCAGAACATCCTGGTCTCCCGTTTACTTCCTTGAGCAGATGTAGTTTCACGCACTCTAACTCAGGCACCTGAAAACTAAGACAGATACAGAGGCACAACATGATGCACAACTTTTCCTGTATACATATTGCGCTCTCCACTCCATTTTTTGTGACTCGACACCTTTAGCAGTACGAACTGCAGATCACGTGACTACATGAAACACACCCCTCAGGGCAGAGTTTGATCGCGCGACTTTCACACTGCACGCAATAGCAGCCGCACGCACACTCTTTTCCAGTCCTTACATTACCTCTGCATTGCCTCCTTTACAATGTTTGTGGACCTTTGTCCAACCTAACTTTTTACACTCTGCAGAGCACGGAGGCACAGACTACAATGGGCCTCATTACACGGAAGGCGGTAAGGGTTTACCGGTACCGGTAAGGGCACCGGTACCGGTAAACCCTTACCGCCTTACTACGAGGTCCCTTTGCGGGTCCTCCCTTAACGCCTGGTTTTTACAGGCGTTAAGTACGGGACCCGCAAAGGGATCTTCGTGCTAATTACGGTACCGCAGTTTGCGGTACTGTAATTAGCACCTTCACCATTAACATGGAGCCCTATGGGGCTGACTGGCAATGGTGAAGGGGCAATGGTGGATGGCGGAATTAGCGCCCCCACACACCTTGGAATATGGCGCTAATTCCGCCATCCACCAAGGCGGACCCGGTAAGGTACCGGCGGCAGCCATGGCGCTGATAGCGCCATGGCTTACCGCCTTCCATGTAATGAGGCCCAATGACTTCCGCATTGCACACAACACAGCGAATCGGGATTCTGAATGTTTCAGCATTCCGATTGGCTGTTAGACTCACACACCCCCCTCCACCTCCTGCCCTCGCCCACATTCATTACAGCAGCTCCACAGATACGGAACGCACGACTTTCGGCAGTAGGCTGACAGCACAGATTTAATTCTGCACACGGCGAAGAAGAAACTCAGGTAACTTTAAACATAAATTATCACACGACCTCCCTGTAGGAGGGGTTTCTGTACGTTGCAGATTCCGTACAAGAGAGTTACTTAGCCTCACACAGACATACAAACTGCCAGTCCTTTAAAATATATTTGGCATTTCTTCTTTTTTCTGTAGCCCTTCCTGTTACAATACCGCATGACGAAGGATTCAGAATGAACCTCGCCACTTTTGGTTTTGCAATAGAGAGGAGCGCACGGATTCCCCCATAAACTTCCATACCCAGGTACCATGCTTTATTCATTCATTTTCTACAGATAACATTCAATGCAAATCCGTAACAGGCGCAGTTTCCAGCAGCTCCAAGCCACTCATATATCCCAGCCTTATTTGTATCTCTGTTATTTTCCGTTCCATTAACAGAGTTTCATCACTAACCTCTGGAGCGTGATCAGCACACTTCAAACCAGGGGGGTCGACATTGTTTCCCCTCCCCTCCCGTCAAGCACAGCAACCAGTCCTGTATCCTGCTAGGCCCAGCCAGGAGAGCCTGCATGACCAAGAGAGTGTCCACAAGGCGTCTGTGGTGAGACATTTATTCTATACGCCCACCACAGCCAATTATAGATAGGGGTTCATATGTATTTTACTCTGTCTCTTATATCAGGTCCTTCCCCTTACTTTTTAGCATTTATCAATAGGCAACTATTTCCCTTCAGGTTCTGATTTATTCACCCTTTTTACTAATTTACCCTGAAAAGTCCAGCAGGGAAACACCACTGCACCAAGAGAACAACTGACCTATGTTTTTCTCTTGGTCTCTCCACTACAGGGTTCACTCAATTGCCCTGAAGAAGGTGGCTTCCACGTCCCTCTAATTTGGTCACAAGATGGACGCCATGGCCGCCGAAACGTCATTTTTTTCAAGCAAGGGGGATTTATGAACCAACTTATTGTGGTTAAGTGAGACAATACTGCATGTTGATTGTTTCTCACTTATGTGGAACTCCCACCAATACACCCCTGCGACGTTGGCACATAACAAGTTGGGATCATCTTGTCCCAATAGAACTTACCAGAATAGACATTCAAACTTTGGGAATTAGATAGAACCCACTCAATTAGACAGTTCCAAGATTACTGGAACCACCTAGGAATTCTTTTCCACACTAATATTCCTAAGAAAACAAGCTGTTGTTTAACATAGATATGTGTTATATGACTTGCATATTTTAAACACTTCCTTGCTTTTTTCTTGTTGTATGTTCAGTTTTTGAATTTCTCTCTACCAACACCATGTTTAAGTTGCATTATTGTGTTTTTGTTTTTTTGAAAACATTATGATTTGTTTTTGTTTGTAATCAATGAAGAAATGCTTTGTACATATTTGTAAGCATACGTTTTCAATACAAGCTAATTAGTCTCACAGCCCCTCATGTGTATGCGCGTTTTCCTTCTGGACATTTT